>NC_083736.1:7560587-8175920 GCF_028564815.1 Eubalaena glacialis
GCAAAGCCAGCTCTGTCACTTCAGGCATATGGCTGTGAGCAAGTGCCAGCCTCTCCAGCCTCAGCTTCCTCCTTTGTAGTTGGAGGAGAGCTGTTGTGAGAGCAATTGAGCTGATGTGTTAATGTGCTCAGAACCCGTGCCTGGATCAGAGGGGTGCCAATGGAAGCGTCCACACTTCTGCTGCCATCATTGTATTCTGGATCTGGAGGAAATGCCTTCCCTGCATCCAAACACATCTGTCGGAACCACCCAGCACACGACAGTTGCTCCTGATTGGCGGATTAGAAACGTTTCTGTTGTGCAGCAGGTTGGTGGGACCGGAAGATTAACCAATTGAGAGGGAGGGATTCTTTTTTTCTTTTAACAAATTTATTTATTTATTTTTGGCTGCGTTGGGTCTTCGTTGCTCCGCGCGGGCTTTCTCTAGTTGCGGCAAGCGGGGGCTACTCTTGGTTGCAGTGCACGGGCTTCTCATTGCAGTGGCTTCTCTTGTTGCGGGCTCTAGGCGTGCGGGTTTCAGTACTTGTGGCACGTGGGCTCTACAGCGCAGGCTCAGTAGTTGTGGTGCACGGGCTTAGTGGCTCTGCAGCATGTGGGATCTTCTCAGACCAGGGCTTGAACCCATGTTCCCTGCTTTGGCAGGTGTATTCTTTTTTTTTTTTTTTTTAATTATTTATTTTTGGCTGTGTTGGATCTTCGTTGCTGCGCACGGGCTTTCTCTAGTTCTGGCGAGCGGGGGCGACTCTTCATTGCGGTGTGCGGGCTTCTCATTGCGGTGGCTTCTCTTGTTGCGGAGCATGGGGTCTAGGTGCGCGGGCTTCAGTAGTCGTGGCTCGCAGACTCTAGAGCACAGGCTCAGTATTGTGGCGCACGGGCTTAGTTGCTCCGCGGCATGTGGGATCTTCCCGGACTAGGGCTCGAACCCGTGTCCCCTGCATTGGCAGGTGGATTCTTAACAACTGTGCAACCAGGGAAGCCCAACACAACTAGTTTGAACTTTGTTCTGTAAACAGTAGAGGACACCGTACAAATACAAAAACCATAAGGGAATACTATGGGAATACTATGAACAATTATATGCCAATAAATTCGACAACCTAACCTAGAAGAAATGGACAACTTTTTAGAAACATACAGCCCACCAAAACGGAATCAAAAAGAAATAGATAATTTGAACAGACCAATCACTAGAGATGAAATAGAATCTGTAGTTTAAAAACTCTCCCACAGGGCTTCCCTGGTGGTGCAGTGGTTAAGGATCCACCTGCCAATGCAGGGGACATGGGTTTGATCCCTGATCCGGGAAGATCCCACATGCTGCGGAGCAACTAAGACCGTGTGCCACAACTACTGAGCCTGCGCTCTAGAGCCCAAGAGCCACAACTACTGAGCCCATGTGCCACAACTACTGAAGCCTGTGTGTCTAGAACCCGAGCTCTGCAGTGAAGAGTAGCCCCTGCTCACCACAACTAGAGAAAGCCCGTGCACAGCAACAAAGACCCAGTGCAGAGTTCTCAGAGCTCCTGGTACGAGCTTCTTCCCTTGGGTGGATTCTTGGCTTTTCTCCCAGCATGGCCCCCAAACACCAGTTTTCACTTCCACCCCAAGCAAAGAAACCGAAGAAACCGAGACGGACTCCTGCCTCCAGGCCAGAGGAAACGTCTGCTTCTCCGAACTTGCCGAAGGAAGAATAAGAACAGCAAGAAGCAATTGAACATATTGATGAAGTACAAAATGAAATAGACAGACTTAACGAACAAGCCAGTGAGGAGATTTTGAAAGTAGAACAGAAATATAACAAACTCTGCCAACCATTTTTTCAGAAGAGGTCGGAATTGATCGCCAAAATCCCAAATTTTTGGGTAACAACATTTGTCAACCATCCACAAGTGTCTGCACTGCTTGGGGAGGAGGAGGAAGAGGTGCTGCATTATTTGACAAGAGTCGAAGTGACAGAATTTGAAGATATTAAATCAGGTTACAGAATAGATTTTTATTTTGATGAAAACCCTTACTTCGAAAATAAAGTTCTCTCCAAAGAATTTCATCTGAATGAGAGTGGTGATCCATCTTCAAAGTCCACTGAAATCAAATGGAAATCCGGAAAGGATTTGACAGAACGTTCAAGTCAAACGCAGAATAAAGCCAGCAGGAAGAGACAGCATGAGGAACCAGAAAGCTTCTTCACCTGGCTTACTGATCATTCTGATGCAGGTGCAGATGAGTTAGGAGAGGTCATCAAAGATGATATTTGGCCAAATCCATTACACTACTACCTGGTTCCGGACATGGATGATGAGGAAGGAGAAGGAGAAGAAGAAGAAGATGATGATGATGATGATGAAGAGGAAGAAGGACTGGAAGATATTGATGAAGAAGGGGATAAGGATGAAGGAAGATGAAGGAGAAGATGACTAATGGAACACTGATGGATTCCAACCTTCCTTTTTTAATTTTCTCCAGTCCCTGGGAGCAAGTTGCAGTCTTTTTATTTTATTTTTTCTCCTTCTCCTCTTGTGCTCAGTTGCCCTCTTTTTGAGGTCTCTTTTCTCCTTTATACCATGGCTCACAACTTATTTTGGGGGGAAATACCTTGAGCAGAATTCAGTGGGAAAAGAATCTCTACACCTTTCTGTTCCAGATTCATTTTTATCCCTTCCTGTCTCAACAAAAGCTTTATGGAATCAACACCACCATGCTCTGTGGGAAAAAAGAAAAACCTTCTGCTCCCTTAGCTCTACTGGAAGCTGGAGGGTGCTAGGCCCCTGTGTAGTAGTGCATAGAATTCTAGCTTTTTTCCTCCTTTTCTCTGTATATTGGGCTCAGAGATTGCACTGTGTCTCTATGTGAATATGGACAGTTAGCATTTACCAACATGTATCTGTCTACTTTCTCTTGTTTAAAAAAAGAAAAAAGAAACTTAAAAAAATGGGGTTATAGAAGGTCAGCAAAGGGTGGGTTTGAGATGTTTGGGTGGGTTAAGTGGGCATTTTGACAACATGGCTTCTCCTTTGGCATGTTGAATTGTGATGTTTAACGGACATCCTTGCAGTTTAAGATGACACTTTTAAAATAAAATTCTCTCCTAATGATGACTTGAGCCCTGCCACTCGATGGGAGAATCAGCAGAACCTGTAGGATCTTATTTGCAATTGACATTCTCTATTGTAATTTTGTTCCTGTTTATTGTTATATTTTTCTTTCTGTTTCACTGGAAAGGAAAGATGATGCTCAGTTTTAAACGTTAAAAGTGTACAAGTTGCTTTGTTACAATAAAACTAAATGTGTGCACACACACACACACACAAAAACAAAGACCCAGTGCAGCCAAAAATAAAATAAATAAAATAAATTTATTAAAAAAAAAAACTCCCCCACAAACAAAAGTCCAGGACCAGATGGCTTCATAGGCAAATTCTACCAAACATACAAAGAAGAACTTATACTGATCCTTCTCAAACTCTTCCAAAAAACTGAAGAGAAGGGAACACTCCCAAAGACATTCTATGAAGCCACCATCACCCTGATACCAAAACCAGACAAAGACACCACCAAAAAAGAAAATTACAGGCCAATATCTTTGATGAATATAGATGCAAAAATTCTCAACAAAATATAGCAAACTGGATCCAACAACACATAAAAAAGATCATACACCACAACCAAGTGGGATTCATCCCAAGTTCATAAGGATGGTTCAACATATGCAAATCAATCAATGTGATACACCACATAAACAAAAGTCAAAAACCACTTGATCATCTCAATAGATGCAGAAAAAACTTTTGACAAAATTCAACATCCATTCATGATAAACACTCTTACCAAAGTGGGTATAGAAGGAATATATCTCAACATAATAAAAGCTATTTATGACAAACCCAGAGCCCATATAATACTCAAAGGTGAAAAGTTGAAAGCCTTCCCGCTAAAATCTGGAATAAGACAAGGATACCCACTTCCACCTCTTCTATTCAACATAGTATTGGAAGTCCTAGCCACAGCAATCAGACAAGAAAAAGAAATAAAAGGTATCCAAATTGGAAGAGATAAAATCATCATTATATGCAGATGACATGACTCTATATATAGAAAACCCTAAAGACTCCACACAAAAACTACGAGAACTGATCAGTGAATTCAGAAACGTAGCAGGATACAAGATTAACATACAGAAATCGGTTGCATTTCTTTACACCAACAATGAAATATCAGAAAGGGAATGTAGAAAAACAATACCTTTCAAAATCACACCCTCAGGACTTCCCTGGTGGTCCAGTGGCTAAGACTCCACAATCCCAATGCAGGGGGCCCGGGTTCCATCCCTGGTCAGGGAACTAGATCTCACATGCCACAAGTAAGAGTTCGAATGCCGCAACTAAAGATCCCGCATGCCGCAACTAAAGATCCCGCGTGCCGCAACTAATGATCCCGCATGCTGCAACTAAAGATCCTGCACGCAGCAATGAAGATCCCGCACGTGGCAACTAAGACCCGGCGCAGCCAAATAAATAAATATTGAAAAAGTGCACCCCCAAAAATAAAATACTTAGGAATAAATCTGACCAAGGAGGTGCAAGACTTGTATGCTGAGAACTATAAAACGTTAAAGGAAACTGAAGATGATTCAAAGAAATGGAAAGATATCCCATGCTCTTGGATTGGAAGAATTTATATTGTTAAAATGACTATACTACCCAAAGCAATCTACAGATTTAATGCAATCCCTATCAAATGACCCATGACATTTTTCACAGAACTAGAACAAATAATCCTAAAATTGATATGGAACCATAAAACACCCAGAATTGCCAAAGCAATCCTGAAGAAACAGAACAAAGCAACAGGCATAACTCTCCCAGACTTAACACAATACTACAAAGCTATAGTAATCAAAACAGCATGGTATTGGCACAAAAACAGACATATGGATCAATGGAACAGAACAGAGAGTGCAGAAATTAACCCACACACCTATAGTCAATTTTTGACAAAAAAGGCAAGAATATACAAAGGGAAAAAGCCTCTTCAGCAAGTGGTGCTGGGAAAGTTGGACAGCTGCATGTAAATCAATGAATTTAAAACACACCCTCTCACCATACACAAAAATAAACTCAAAATGGCTTAAAGACTTAAACGTAAGACATGACACCATAAAACTCCTAGAAGAGAACACAGGCAAAACATTCTCTGACATAAATTGTACCAATGTTTTCTTAGGTCAGTCTCCCAAGGCAATAGGAATAAAAGCAAAAATAAACAAATGGGACCTAATCAAACATACAAGCTTTTGCACAGCAAAGGAAACCATTAATAAAATGAAAAGACGACCTACAAAATGGGAGAAAATATTTGCAAACAATGCAACCGAGAAAGGCTTGATTTCCAAAATATATAAACAGCTCACACAACTCAACAACAAAAAAATAAATGAACCAATCAAAACAGGGGCAGAAGATCTAAAATGACATTTCTTCAAGGAAGAAATACAAATAGCTAATAGGCACATGAAAAGATGCTCAAAATCACTAATTATTAGAGAAATGAACATCAAAGCTACAGTAAGGTACCATCTCACACTGGTCAGAATGGCCATCATGAAAAACTCTACAAATAACAAATGCTGGAGAGGATGTGGAGAAAAGGGAACCCTCTTACACTGTTGGTGGGAATATAAATTGGTACAGCCACTTTGGAGAACAGTATGGAGGTTCCTTAAAAAATTAAAAATTGAATTACCATATGATCCAGCAATCCCACTCCAGGGCATATACCCAGACAAAACTCTAATCTAAAGAGATACATGCACCCCTATGTTCATAGCAGCACTATTCACAATACCCAAGACAGGGAAACAACCTAAGTGTCCACTGACAGACGAATGGATAAAGAAGATGTGGTACATGTATACAATGGACTAGTACTCAGCCAGAAAAAAGAACAAAATAATGCCATTTGCAGCAACATGGATGCAACTAGAGATTATCATACTAAGTGAAATAAGTCAGAAAGAGAAAGACAAATACCATATGATATCACTTATATGTGGAATCTAAAATATGACACAAATGAACATACCTCTGAAACAGAAACAGACTCATGGACATAGAGAACAGACTTGTGGTTGCCAAGGGGGAGGAGGTTGGGGGAGGGATGGAATGGGAGGTTGGGGTTAACAGATGTAAACTATTAAACATGGAATGGATAAACAAGGCCCTACTGTATAGCACAGGGAACTATATCCAGTATCCTATGATAAACCATAACGGAAAAGAATATAAAAAAAGAATGTATATATATGTATAACTGAATCACTTTGCTATACGGCAGAAATTAACACATTGTAAACCAACTATACGTCAATAAAAAAAATAAAATGACCGAGAGAAAAAAAAACTATTGCTGTATTTTACTCTGTGTAAAGTTTACATTCAAAGAAAAGCACTGTAAACAAATACGGCGCAATAGTTAATGCCATGCTTGCTGAAATACTTAAGGTGACATGTACAGATGTCTGCAATTTACCACAAAATGCATCAAGGAATAAGATGGATTGGGGCTTTCCTGGTGGCGCAGTGGTTAAGAATCCGCCTGCCAACGCAGAGGACACGGGTTCGAGCCCTGATCCGGGAAGATCCCACATGCCGCGGAGCAACAAAGCCCGTGCAGCACAACTACTGAGCCAGCACACCACAACTACTGAAGCCCGTGTGCCTAGAGCCCGTGCTTCGTAACAAGAGAAGCCACTGCAATAAGAAGCCCACACACCACAGCGAAGAGTAGCCCCCGCTCACCGCAACTAGAGTAAGCCCGTGCTCAGCAACAAAGGCCCAACACAGCCAAAAATAAATAAAATAAAATAAATAAATTTTTAAAAAGAATAATGAAAACCAAAATGCATATGAAGTATAATTCCAACTTTAAAAATATGAGCTGAAGTATTTACAATAGGCAGGACATTGAAGCAACCTAAGTGTCCATCGACAGATGAATGGATAAAGAAGATGTGGCACATATATACAATGGAATATTACTCAGCCATAAAAAGAAACGAAATTGAGTTATTTGTAGTGAGGTGGATGGACCTAGAGACTGTCATACAGAGTGAAGTAAGTCAGAAAGACAAAAACAAATACCATATGCTAACACATATATATGGAATCTAAAAAAAAAAAAAACGGTTCTCACGAACCTCGGAGCAGGACAGGAATAAAGACGCAGACGTAGAGAATGGACTTGAGGACACAGGGAGGGGGAAGGGTAAGCTGGGACGAAGTGAGAGAGTGGCACTGACATATATACACTACCCAATGTCAAATAGAGAGCTAGTGGGAAGCAGCCGCATAGCACAGGGAGGTCAGCTCGGTGCTTTGTGACCACCTAGAGGGGTGGGATAGGGAGGGTGGGAGGGAGACGCAAGAGGGTGGGGATATGGGGATATATGTATATGTATAGCTGATTCACTTTGTTATAAAGCAGAAAGTAACACACCACTGTAAAGCAATTATACTCCAATAAAGATGTTAAAAAAAAATGAGCTGAAAAATGATGGGGAGGGGCTTCCCTAGTGGCAAAGTGGTTGGGAGTCTGCCTGCCAATGCAGGGGACACGGGTTCGAGCCCTGGTGTGGGAAGATCCCACATGCCGCGGAGCAACTAGGCCCGTGAGCCACGGGTACTGAGCCTGCGCGTCTGGAGCCTGTGCTCCGCAACAAGAGAGGCCGCGACAGTGAGAGGCCCGCGCACCGCGATGAAGAGTGGCCCCCGCTCACCGCAACTGGAGAAAGCCCTCGCACAGAAACGGAGACCCAACACAGCCAAAAATAAATAAATAAATAAATAAATAAAGTGTAAAAAAAAAAATGATGGGAGGAAATGGGCTAAAATATTAACTGTGGCGGAATTAAACATGGTTTTTATTCACTTTTTCATATTCTATGCACTAACTAACCAAGTTCTCTTTTTCCAGTATCCACATACTATGTTTTCCATAATAAAAGCAGTATCACCTGCCCTCTTGCCCAAGGGAGAAAGGCCCACTGGGCAGCAACATCTCCCCACTTGTGCTCCCCTCCTGTGACCGTGGCTTTGAGCACCTGATGGGGCCCCCAGAGCGCTCTAATCACAGCTGTAGAGATGTGTCCTCGTTGGCTTCACAGGGATGACCAAGCCTACGGCTGACTTATCTGCTTTGGTTCCCAGGTGCAGCCCCACCCACCCTGTCTTCATCTTTGCCCATCACGGGCGCTAACCCCCCTCCCAACTTCTTCCAACCACACCCTCTAGCTTCCTAGAGTTTTGTCGGTTATTTGAATTTCTTATTTTAAGTGATCTTAGTCCAGAAGCAAAAAAGGGAAACTTTACAAAATTTTCTATGTAATGATGTAAAATCCCTGCATGGCAAAAATAAATAATTAACAAACAAGGAATTATAAAATGACAACTGAGAAATATTTGGAAGATACAGGACAAAGGGCTGATTTACCTAATTTATGCAGAGCTCAAAATCAAAAGTTAAAAAAAGAAGATGAAAAACCCAATAGAAGACAAAGATGAAGTAAGCAAAGGGTACAAAGAAACACCAATTACCAAAAAACAGGGGGAAGTGTTGAACCTCACTGGTAATAAAAGAAATGAAAGCCCAAACAATAATGGAATATAATTTCTTACCTTGCAAACTGCCGAAAGGTCAATGAAAAAGGTGGATAGCCTCCAGTTTGAGGATGGGCGATCGGAAAATGAGTGCTCATGCATTGTTGTGAAAGCATAAAGTGATGCAACTTTCTGAAGGACAATTGGACAATATCTAGTAAATTTATACATGCATGGAGCCACTGAGCAAGACCCTGTTTGGAATTTATATTGTAGAAATATTTATAATTTCACCAAGATTATATATATGATGTTCATTGCAACCTTTTTAATAAAAGTAAGAAAGAAAGAAAGAAAGGAAAGAAAGAAAGAAAAAGAATGAACTTGAAGCAGTCTCTGAACAAGGGTCAAATTACTAGGCATTTGTAAAAGTAGAGGCTTGAAGATAGGTAAACAAAGCAAAAATCGAGTATCAAAACCAAATTCTAGGGACTTCCCTGGTGGCACAGTAGTTAAGAATCCACCTGCCAATGCAGGGGACACGGGTTCGAGCCCTGGTCCAGGAAGATCCCACATGCCACAGAGCAACTAAGCCCGTGCGCCACAACTACTGAGCCTGCGCTCTAGAGCCCACGAGCCACAACTACTGAGCCCGAGAGCCACAACTACTGAAGCCCGCGCGCCTACAGCCCGTGCTCTGCAGCAAGAGAAGCCACTGCAATGAGAAGCCCGTGCACGGCGATGAAGTGTAGCCCCCCACCCCGTTCGCCGCAACTAGAGAAAGCCCACGTGTAGCAACGAAGACCCAACACAGCCTCATAAATAAATAAATAAATGTATTTTTTAAAAAAATCCTAGGTTAGCTCTCCAATAGCAGAAAAGTTGACTTTATACTGAAAGAACTAGTACACCCTGGTCTTTTTTATCTCCCCTGCCCAGGAACTCAGAATCCTGAGCTAATAATAAAGTGAGATTATGGGTGATTTTTTTCTTTCTTTGTATTTTTCTGGGTACTTTAAGCTTTTTATATTGCACATGTATTAATTTTTAATAAAGTTATACAGTATCTTTATCAACATGTGAAGAACACATCTGGATTTTATAAATTGCTCTACAGTCATAAGCATTCTTCTATTTCTCCACCGGAGGGCAGCATAAGCACAGTAAATAGCAAAACTAATTTCAAGGTGTTTGGTCTGAAATTGAATGCTGCTGTTCAGTTGTTTATTCTGACAGGCTGCTGGTACAAATTAATCATCAGATTGTTTATTTTTCTGATAAATGACTATACATTGTAAAAACTGATATACAGCAGAAAAGACAAGTCACCTATAATCAGGGACCGTCTGGCATTTATCTTCACATTTCTAGGTGTGATGAAAAGAGGAAGGTACATTTTTTTTTTAAAAGTCTGCTGACAAAAAGTCCCCCATACAATTATTTTCTAATCTACGTTTCCCATCAAATGTCTCTTGAGCATTTCCCTGCTTCCCTAAGTTCTCTGACATGGTGGTTTTTAAAGGCCGCCTGGTGTTCCAGCCTGTGGACTCGTTGTACCTTGCTTCCCTGATTTAAATTGGTCATCTAAGTGTTTTAACTGTCTTTAAAGTATAAAAGATTTCCCATGTATAAAATAGACATAGAAAACTATACCACCCAATTAATCAGTACTCGAATTTGATACATGTTAATTGTTGCCATTTTTACTTCAGATATTTTGAAGAAAGAAAAGTTTACGGGTAGGGTTGGAGGTCCCAATGTCCAATTAACTTCTCTCCTTCCATCCCCAGAGTCACCTCTGATCTGAAGCTGGTGCTTATTTTTCCTATCCTTGATCTCAGGCTTTAATTACAAAAGTATGTTCTGTAAACAATATAGTATTGTCCTGAGCTTTTAAATTCTACACATTAATGTAATCACCATGGCATGTCCTATATTTGCTTAACATTATGATTTACCCCCTGTTGATTTAGACCTAGTTCATTCTAACTGCTTTAAGGTATTATACTTTATAAATAGAATTTAGTAACACATTCCCTATTGATAAGCATTTAGGTGGTTTCTAATCATCGAGTATCACTGCTCTTTGGATGGGGCAGGTGCGCATAGCTTCTCTAGCTGTTATACCTAGAGAAGAATTACGTTTGGGATTCCAGAAGAGGAATGGCGGATTCGAAAGGCTCATCCCCTTCACCTCTACTGGCTACTGCTGAATCACACTCCTGAATTACCAATTTTCAATTCAGCGGGGCGTGAATTAGTCCCATTTCCTCACTTCCTCTTTGTGGTAGGAGGCACGGCTTCAAGCATCTTGGAGGTTAAGCATCTCTTCGTGGTCACTGGCAACAAGGTTTTGTCTTTTGTGAATCCATTGCCTTTGTTTATTCCCTGCTTGGGTTCTTTACCTTTTTCTTATCGATTTGTAGAAATTGTGTATCTATGTCTGACTCAGACCGGGTGTCTAGAGGAAGCACGTGGCATGCACAAACCGGATAATTTAAGGAGAGCTTGGGCTTCCCTGGTGGTGCAGCGGTTAAGAATCCGCCTGGCAATGCAGGGGACACGGGTTCGAGCCCTGGTCCGGGAAGATCCCACATGCCGCGGAGCAACAAAGCCCGTGCAGCACAACTACTGAGCCAGCGCACCACAACTACTGAAGCCTGCGTTCCTAGAGCCCGTGCTCCGTAACAAGAGAAGCCACTGCAATAAAAAGCCCACACACCACAGCGAAGAGTAGCCCCCGCTCACTGCAACTAGAGTAAGCCCGTGCTCAGCAACAAAGGCCCAACACAGCCAAAAATAAATAAAATAAAATAAATAAATTTTGAAAAAGAATAATGAAAACCAAAATGCATATGAAGTATAATTCCAACTTTAAAAATATGAGCTGAAGTATTTACAACAGGCAGGACATTGAAGCAACCTAAGTGTCCATCGACAGATGAATGGATAAAGAAGATGTGGCACATATATACAATGGAATATTACTCAGCCATAAAAAGAAACGAAATTGAGTTATTTGTAGTGAGGTGGATGGACCTAGAAACTGTCACACAGAGTGAAGTAAGTCAGAAAGACAAAAACAAATACCATATGCTAACACATATATATGGAATCTAAAAAAAAAAAAAAAACGGTTCTCATGAACCTCGGAGCAGGACAGGAATAAAGACGCAGACGTAGAGAATGGACTTGAGGACACAGGGAGGGGGAAGGGTAAGCTGGGACGAAGTGAGAGAGTGGCATTGACATATATACACTACCCAATGTCAAATAGAGAGCTAGTGGGAAGCAGCCGCATAGCACAGGGAGGTCAGCTCGGTGCTTTGTGACCACCTAGAGGGGTGGGATAGGGAGGGTGGGAGGGAGACGCAAGAGGGAGGGGATATGGGGATATATGTATATGTATAGCTGATTCACTTTGTTATAAAGCAGAAAGTAACACACCACTGTAAAGCAATTATACTCCAATAAAGATGTTAAAAAAAAATGAGCTGAAAAATGATGAGGAGGGGCTTCCCTGGTGGCGCACTGGTTGGGAGTCTGCCTGCCAATGCAGGGGACACGGGCTCGAGCCCTGGTGTGGGAAGATCCCACATGCCGCGGAGCAACTAGGCCCGTGAGCCACGGGTACTGAGCCTGCGCGTCTGGAGCCTGTGCTCCGCAACGAGAGAGGCCGCGACAGTGAGAGGCCCACGCACCGCGATGAAGAGTGGCCCCCGCTCACCGCAACTGGAGAAAGCCCACGCACAGAAACGAAGACCCAACACAGCCAAAAATAAATAAATAAATAAATAAATAAAGTGTAAAAAAAAAAAATGATGGGAGGAAATGGGCTAAAATATTAACTGTGGCGGAATTAAACATGGTTTTTATTCACTTTTTCATATTCTATGCACTAACTAACCAAGTTCTCTTTTTCCAGTATCCACATACTATGTTTTCCATAATAAAAGCAGTATCACCTGCCCTCTTGCCCAAGGGAGAAAGGCCCACTGGGCAGCAACATCTCCCCACTTGTGCTCCCCTCCTGTGACCGTGGCTTTGAGCACCTGATGGGGCCCCCAGAGCGCTCTAATCACAGCTGTAGAGATGTGTCCTCGTTGGCTTCACAGGGATGACCAAGCCTACGGCTGACTTATCTGCTTTGGTTCCCAGGTGCAGCCCCACCCACCCTGTCTTCATCTTTGCCCATCACGGGCGCTAACCCCCCTCCCAACTTCTTCCAACCACACCCTCTAGCTTCCTAGAGTTTTGTCGGTTATTTGAATTTCTTATTTTAAGTGATCTTAGTCCAGAAGCAAAAAAGGGAAACTTTACAAAATTTTCTATGTAATGATGTAAAATCCCTGCATGGCAAAAATAAATAATTAACAAACAAGGAATTATAAAATGACAACTGAGAAATATTTGGAAGATACAGGACAAAGGGCTGATTTACCTAATTTATGCAGAGCTCAAAATCAAAAGTTAAAAAAAGAAGATGAAAAACCCAATAGAAGACAAAGATGAAGTAAGCAAAGGGTACAAAGAAACACCAATTACCAAAAAACAGGGGGAAGTGTTGAACCTCACTGGTAATAAAAGAAATGAAAGCCCAAACAATAATGGAATATAATTTCTTACCTTGCAAACTGCCGAAAGGTCAATGAAAAAGTTGGATAGCCTCCAGTTTGAGGATGGGCGATCGGAAAATGAGTGCTCATGCATTGTTGTGAAAGCATAAAGTGATGCAACTTTCTGAAGGACAATTGGACAATATCTAGTAAATTTATACATGCATGGAGCCACTGAGCAAGACCCTGTTTGGAATTTATATTGTAGAAATATTTATAATTTCACCAAGATTATATATATGATGTTCATTGCAACCTTTTTAATAAAAGTAAGAAAGAAAGAAAGAAAGGAAAGAAAGAAAGAAAAAGAATGAACTTGAAGCAGTCTCTGAACAAGGGTCAAATTACTAGGCATTTGTAAAAGTAGAGGCTTGAAGATAGGTAAACAAAGCAAAAATCGAGTATCAAAACCAAATTCTAGGGACTTCCCTGGTGGCACAGTAGTTAAGAATCCACCTGCCAATGCAGGGGACACGGGTTCGAGCCCTGGTCCAGGAAGATCCCACATGCCACAGAGCAACTAAGCCCGTGCGCCACAACTACTGAGCCTGCGCTCTAGAGCCCACGAGCCACAACTACTGAGCCCGAGAGCCACAACTACTGAAGCCCGCGCGCCTACAGCCCGTGCTCTGCAGCAAGAGAAGCCACTGCAATGAGAAGCCCGTGCACGGCGATGAAGTGTAGCCCCCCACCCCGTTCGCCGCAACTAGAGAAAGCCCACGTGTAGCAACGAAGACCCAACACAGCCTCATAAATAAATAAATAAATGTATTTTTTTAAAAAATCCTAGGTTAGCTCTCCAATAGCAGAAAAGTTGACTTTATACTGAAAGAACTAGTACACCCTGGTCTTTTTTATCTCCCCTGCCCAGGAACTCAGAATCCTGAGCTAATAATAAAGTGAGATTATGGGTGATTTTTTTCTTTCTTTGTATTTTTCTGGGTACTTTAAGCTTTTTATATTGCACATGTATTAATTTTTAATAAAGTTATACAGTATCTTTATCAACATGTGAAGAACACATCTGGATTTTATAAATTGCTCTACAGTCATAAGCATTCTTCTATTTCTCCACCGGAGGGCAGCATAAGCACAGTAAATAGCAAAACTAATTTCAAGGTGTTTGGTCTGAAGTTGAATGCTGCTGTTCAGTTGTTTATTCTGACAGGCTGCTGGTACAAATTAATCATCAGATTGTTTATTTTTCTGATAAATGACTATACATTGTAAAAACTGATATACAGCAGAAAAGACAAGTCACCTATAATCAGGGACCGTCTGGCATTTATCTTCACATTTCTAGGTGTGATGAAAAGAGGAAGGTACATTTTTTTTTAAAAGTCTGCTGACAAAAAGTCCCCCATACAATTATTTTCTAATCTACGTTTCCCATCAAATGTCTCTTGAGCATTTCCCTGCTTCCCTAAGTTCTCTGACATGGTGGTTTTTAAAGGCCGCCTGGTGTTCCAGCCTGTGGACTCGTTGTACCTTGCTTCCCTGATTTAAATTGGTCATCTAAGTGTTTTAACTGTCTTTAAAGTATAAAAGATTTCCCATGTATAAAATAGACATAGAAAACTATACCACCCAATTAATCAGTACTCGAATTTGATACATGTTAATTGTTGCCATTTTTACTTCAGATATTTTGAAGAAAGAAAAGTTTACGGGTAGGGTTGGAGGTCCCAATGTCCAATTAACTTCTCTCCTTCCATCCCGAGTCACCTCTGATCTGAAGCTGGTGCTTATTTTTCCTATCCTTGATCTCAGGCTTTAATTACAAAAGTATGTTCTGTAAACAATATAGTATTGTCCTGAGCTTTTAAATTCTACACATTAATGTAATCACCATGGCATGTCCTATATTTGCTTAACATTATGATTTACCCCCTGTTGACTTAGACCTAGTTCATTCTAACTGCTTTAAGGTATTATACTTTATAAATAGAATTTAGTAACACATTCCCTATTGATAAGCATTTAGGTGGTTTCTAATCATCGAGTATCACTGCTCTTTGGATGGGGCAGGTGCGCATAGCTTCTCTAGCTGTTATACCTAGAGAAGAATTACGTTTGGGATTCCAGAAGAGGAATGGCGGATTCGAAAGGCTCATCCCCTTCACCTCTACTGGCTACTGCTGAATCACACTCCTGAATTACCAATTTTCAATTCAGCGGGGCGTGAATTAGTCCCATTTCCTCACTTCCTCTTTGTGGTAGGAGGCACGGCTTCAAGCATCTTGGAGGTTAAGCATCTCTTCATGGTCACTGGCAACAAGGTTTTGTCTTTTGTGAATCCATTGCCTTTGTTTATTCCCTGCTTAGGTTCTTTACCTTTTTCTTATCGATTTGTAGAAATTGTGTATCTATGTCTGACTCAGACCGGGTGTCTAGAGGAAGCATGTGGCATGCACAAACCGGGTAGTTTAAGGAGAGCTTGGGCTTCCCTGGTGGTGCAGCGGTTAAGAATCCGCCTGCCAATGCAGGGGACACGGGTTCGAGCCCTGGTCCGGGAAGATCCCACATGCCGCGGAGCAACAAAGCCCGTGCAGCACAACTACTGAGCCAGCGCACCACAACTACTGAAGCCTGCGTTCCTAGAGCCCGTGCTCCGTAACAAGAGAAGCCACTGCAATAAGAAGCCCACACACCACAGCGAAGAGTAGCCCCCGCTCACTGCAACTAGAGTAAGCCCGTGCTCAGCAACAAAGGCCCAACACAGCCAAAAATAAATAAAATAAAATACATAAATTTTGAAAAAGAATAATGAAAACCAAAATGCATATGAAGTATAATTCCAACTTTAAAAATATGAGCTGAAGTATTTACAACAGGCAGGACATTGAAGCAACCTAAGTGTCCATCGACAGATGAATGGATAAAGAAGATGTGGCACATATATACAATGGAATATTACTCAGCCATAAAAAGAAACGAAATTGAGTTATTTGTAGTGAGGTGGATGGACCTAGAGAGTGTCATACAGAGTGAAGTAAGTCAGAAAGACAAAAACAAATACCATATGCTAACACATATATATGGAATCTAAAAAAAAAAAAAAAACGGTTCTCACGAACCTCGGAGCAGGACAGGAATAAAGACGCAGATGTAGAGAATGGACTTGAGGACACAGGGAGGGGGAAGGGTAAGCTGGGACGAAGTGAGAGAGTGGCACTGACATATATACACTACCCAATGTCAAACAGAGAGCTAGTGGGAAGCAGCCGCATAGCACAGGGAGGTCAGCTCGGTGCTTTGTGCCCACCTAGAGGGGTGGGATAGGGAGGGTGGGAGGGAGACGCAAGAGGGAGGGGATATGGGGATATATGTATATGTATAGCTGATTCACTTTGTTATAAAGCAGAAAGTAACACACCACTGTAAAGCAATTATACTCCAATAAAGATGTTAAAAAAAAATGAGCTGAAAAATGATGAGGAGGGGCTTCCCTGGTGGCGCACTGGTTGGGAGTCTGCCTGCCAATGCAGGGGACACGGGCTCGAGCCCTGGTGTGGGAAGATCCCACATGCCGCGGAGCAACTAGGCCCGTGAGCCACGGGTACTGAGCCTGCGCGTCTGGAGCCTGTGCTCCGCAACGAGAGAGGCCGCGACAGTGAGAGGCCCGCGCACCGCGATGAAGAGTGGCCCCCGCTCACCGCAACTGGAGAAAGCCCTCGCACAGAAACGGAGACCCAACACAGCCAAAAATAAATAAATAAATAAATAAATAAAGTGTAAAAAAAAAAAATGATGGGAGGAAATGGGCTAAAATATTAACTGTGGCGGAATTAAACATGGTTTTTATTCACTTTTTCATATTCTATGCACTAACTAACCAAGTTCTCTTTTTCCAGTATCCACATACTATGTTTTCCATAATAAAAGCAGTATCACCTGCCCTCTTGCCCAAGGGAGAAAGGCCCACTGGGCAGCAACATCTCCCCACTTGTGCTCCCCTCCTGTGACCGTGGCTTTGAGCACCTGATGGGGCCCCCAGAGCGCTCTAATCACAGCTGTAGAGATGTGTCCTCGTTGGCTTCACAGGGATGACCAAGCCTACGGCTGACTTATCTGCTTTGGTTCCCAGGTGCAGCCCCACCCACCCTGTCTTCATCTTTGCCCATCACGGGCGCTAACCCCCCTCCCAACTTCTTCCAACCACACCCTCTAGCTTCCTAGAGTTTTGTCGGTTATTTGAATTTCTTATTTTAAGTGATCTTAGTCCAGAAGCAAAAAAGGGAAACTTTACAAAATTTTCTATGTAATGATGTAAAATCCCTGCATGGCAAAAATAAATAATTAACAAACAAGGAATTATAAAATGACAACTGAGAAATATTTGGAAGATACAGGACAAAGGGCTGATTTACCTAATTTATGCAGAGCTCAAAATCAAAAGTTAAAAAAAGAAGATGAAAAACCCAATAGAAGACAAAGATGAAGTAAGCAAAGGGTACAAAGAAACACCAATTACCAAAAAACAGGGGGAAGTGTTGAACCTCACTGGTAATAAAAGAAATGAAAGCCCAAACAATAATGGAATATAATTTCTTACCTTGCAAACTGCCGAAAGGTCAATGAAAAAGTTGGATAGCCTCCAGTTTGAGGATGGGCGATCGGAAAATGAGTGCTCATGCATTGTTGTGAAAGCATAAAGTGATGCAACTTTCTGAAGGACAATTGGACAATATCTAGTAAATTTATAAATGCATGGAGCCACTGAGCAAGACCCTGTTTGGAATTTATATTGTAGAAATATTTATAATTTCACCAAGATTATATATATGATGTTCATTGCAACCTTTTTAATAAAAGTAAGAAAGAAAGAAAGAAAAAGAATGAACTTGAAGCAGTCTCTGAACAAGGGTCAAATTACTAGGCATTTGTAAAAGTAGAGGCTTGAAGATAGGTAAACAAAGCAAAAATCGAGTATCAAAACCAAATTCTAGGGACTTCCCTGGTGGCACAGTAGTTAAGAATCCACCTGCCAATGCAGGGGACACGGGTTCGAGCCCTGGTCCAGGAAGATCCCACATGCCACAGAGCAACTAAGCCCGTGCGCCACAACTACTGAGCCTGCGCTCTAGAGCCCACGAGCCACAACTACTGAGCCCGAGAGCCACAACTACTGAAGCCCGCGCGCCTACAGCCCGTGCTCTGCAGCAAGAGAAGCCACTGCAATGAGAAGCCCGTGCACGGCGATGAAGTGTAGCCCCCCACCCCGTTCGCCGCAACTAGAGAAAGCCCACGTGTAGCAACGAAGACCCAACACAGCCTCATAAATAAATAAATAAATGTATTTTTTTAAAAAATCCTAGGTTAGCTCTCCAATAGCAGAAAAGTTGACTTTATACTGAAAGAACTAGTACACCCTGGTCTTTTTTATCTCCCCTGCCCAGGAACTCAGAATCCTGAGCTAATAATAAAGTGAGATTATGGGTGATTTTTTTCTTTCTTTGTATTTTTCTGGGTACTTTAAGCTTTTTATATTGCACATGTATTAATTTTTAATAAAGTTATACAGTATCTTTATCAACATGTGAAGAACACATCTGGATTTTATAAATTGCTCTACAGTCATAAGCATTCTTCTATTTCTCCACCGGAGGGCAGCATAAGCACAGTAAATAGCAAAACTAATTTCAAGGTGTTTGGTCTGAAATTGAATGCTGCTGTTCAGTTGTTTATTCTGACAGGCTGCTGGTACAAATTAATCATCAGATTGTTTATTTTTCTGATAAATGACTATACATTGTAAAAACTGATATACAGCAGAAAAGACAAGTCACCTATAATCAGGGACCGTCTGGCATTTATCTTCACATTTCTAGGTGTGATGAAAAGAGGAAGGTACATTTTTTTTTAAAAGTCTGCTGACAAAAAGTCCCCCATACAATTATTTTCTAATCTACGTTTCCCATCAAATGTCTCTTGAGCATTTCCCTGCTTCCCTAAGTTCTCTGACATGGTGGTTTTTAAAGGCCGCCTGGTGTTCCAGCCTGTGGACTCGTTGTACCTTGCTTCCCTGATTTAAATTGGTCATCTAAGTGTTTTAACTGTCTTTAAAGTATAAAAGATTTCCCATGTATAAAATAGACATAGAAAACTATACCACCCAATTAATCAGTACTCGAATTTGATACATGTTAATTGTTGCCATTTTTACTTCAGATATTTTGAAGAAAGAAAAGTTTACGGGTAGGGTTGGAGGTCCCAATGTCCAATTAACTTCTCTCCTTCCATCCCCAGAGTCACCTCTGATCTGAAGCTGGTGCTTATTTTTCCTATCCTTGATCTCAGGCTTTAATTACAAAAGTATGTTCTGTAAACAATATAGTATTGTCCTGAGCTTTTAAATTCTACACATTAATGTAATCACCATGGCATGTCCTATATTTGCTTAACATTATGATTTACCCCCTGTTGATTTAGACCTAGTTCATTCTAACTGCTTTAAGGTATTATACTTTATAAATAGAATTTAGTAACACATTCCCTATTGATAAGCATTTAGGTGGTTTCTAATCATCGAGTATCACTGCTCTTTGGATGGGGCAGGTGCGCATAGCTTCTCTAGCTGTTATACCTAGAGAAGAATTACGTTTGGGATTCCAGAAGAGGAATGGCGGATTCGAAAGGCTCATCCCCTTCACCTCTACTGGCTACTGCTGAATCACACTCCTGAATTACCAATTTTCAATTCAGCGGGGCGTGAATTAGTCCCATTTCCTCACTTCCTCTTTGTGGTAGGAGGCACGGCTTCAAGCATCTTGGAGGTTAAGCATCTCTTCGTGGTCACTGGCAACAAGGTTTTGTCTTTTGTGAATCCATTGCCTTTGTTTATTCCCTGCTTGGGTTCTTTACCTTTTTCTTATCGATTTGTAGAAATTGTGTATCTATGTCTGACTCAGACCGGGTGTCTAGAGGAAGCACGTGGCATGCACAAACCGGATAATTTAAGGAGAGCTTGGGCTTCCCTGGTGGTGCAGCGGTTAAGAATCCGCCTGGCAATGCAGGGGACACGGGTTCGAGCCCTGGTCCGGGAAGATCCCACATGCCGCGGAGCAACAAAGCCCGTGCAGCACAACTACTGAGCCAGCGCACCACAACTACTGAAGCCTGCGTTCCTAGAGCCCGTGCTCCGTAACAAGAGAAGCAACTGCAATAAAAAGCCCACACACCACAGCGAAGAGTAGCCCCCGCTCACTGCAACTAGAGTAAGCCCGTGCTCAGCAACAAAGGCCCAACACAGCCAAAAATAAATAAAATAAAATAAATAAATTTTGAAAAAGAATAATGAAAACCAAAATGCATATGAAGTATAATTCCAACTTTAAAAATATGAGCTGAAGTATTTACAACAGGCAGGACATTGAAGCAACCTAAGTGTCCATCGACAGATGAATGGATAAAGAAGATGTGGCACATATATACAATGGAATATTACTCAGCCATAAAAAGAAACGAAATTGAGTTATTTGTAGTGAGGTGGATGGACCTAGAAACTGTCACACAGAGTGAAGTAAGTCAGAAAGACAAAAACAAATACCATATGCTAACACATATATATGGAATCTAAAAAAAAAAAAAAAAAACGGTTCTCATGAACCTCGGAGCAGGACAGGAATAAAGACGCAGACGTAGAGAATGGACTTGAGGACACAGGGAGGGGGAAGGGTAAGCTGGGACGAAGTGAGAGAGTGGCATTGACATATATACACTACCCAATGTCAAATAGAGAGCTAGTGGGAAGCAGCCGCATAGCACAGGGAGGTCAGCTCGGTGCTTTGTGACCACCTAGAGGGGTGGGATAGGGAGGGTGGGAGGGAGACGCAAGAGGGAGGGGATATGGGGATATATGTATATGTATAGCTGATTCACTTTGTTATAAAGCAGAAAGTAACACACCACTGTAAAGCAATTATACTCCAATAAAGATGTTAAAAAAAAATGAGCTGAAAAATGATGAGGAGGGGCTTCCCTGGTGGCGCACTGGTTGGGAGTCTGCCTGCCAATGCAGGGGACAGGGGCTCGAGCCCTGGTGTGGGAAGATCCCACATGCCGCGGAGCAACTAGGCCCGTGAGCCACGGGTACTGAGCCTGCGCGTCTGGAGCCTGTGCTCCGCAACGAGAGAGGCCGCGACAGTGAGAGGCCCACGCACCGCGATGAAGAGTGGCCCCCGCTCACCGCAACTGGAGAAAGCCCTCGCACAGAAACGGAGACCCAACACAGCCAAAAATAAATAAATAAATAAATAAATAAAGTGTAAAAAAAAAATGATGGGAGGAAATGGGCTAAAATATTAACTGTGGCGGAATTAAACATGGTTTTTATTCACTTTTTCATATTCTATGCACTAACTAACCAAGTTCTCTTTTTCCAGTATCCACATACTATGTTTTCCATAATAAAAGCAGTATCACCTGCCCTCTTGCCCAAGGGAGAAAGGCCCACTGGGCAGCAACATCTCCCCACTTGTGCTCCCCTCCTGTGACCGTGGCTTTGAGCACCTGATGGGGCCCCCAGAGCGCTCTAATCACAGCTGTAGAGATGTGTCCTCGTTGGCTTCACAGGGATGACCAAGCCTACGGCTGACTTATCTGCTTTGGTTCCCAGGTGCAGCCCCACCCACCCTGTCTTCATCTTTGCCCATCACGGGCGCTAACCCCCCTCCCAACTTCTTCCAACCACACCCTCTAGCTTCCTAGAGTTTTGTCGGTTATTTGAATTTCTTATTTTAAGTGATCTTAGTCCAGAAGCAAAAAAGGGAAACTTTACAAAATTTTCTATGTAATGATGTAAAATCCCTGCATGGCAAAAATAAATAATTAACAAACAAGGAATTATAAAATGACAACTGAGAAATATTTGGAAGATACAGGACAAAGGGCTGATTTACCTAATTTATGCAGAGCTCAAAATCAAAAGTTAAAAAAAGAAGATGAAAAACCCAATAGAAGACAAAGATGAAGTAAGCAAAGGGTACAAAGAAACACCAATTACCAAAAAACAGGGGGAAGTGTTGAACCTCACTGGTAATAAAAGAAATGAAAGCCCAAACAATAATGGAATATAATTTCTTACCTTGCAAACTGCCGAAAGGTCAATGAAAAAGTTGGATAGCCTCCAGTTTGAGGATGGGCGATCGGAAAATGAGTGCTCATGCATTGTTGTGAAAGCATAAAGTGATGCAACTTTCTGAAGGACAATTGGACAATATCTAGTAAATTTATACATGCGTGGAGCCACTGAGCAAGACCCTGTTTGGAATTTATATTGTAGAAATATTTATAATTTCACCAAGATTATATATATGATGTTCATTGCAACCTTTTTAATAAAAGTAAGAAAGAAAGAAAGAAAGGAAAGAAAGAAAGAAAAAGAATGAACTTGAAGCAGTCTCTGAACAAGGGTCAAATTACTAGGCATTTGTAAAAGTAGAGGCTTGAAGATAGGTAAACAAAGCAAAAATCGAGTATCAAAACCAAATTCTAGGGACTTCCCTGGTGGCACAGTAGTTAAGAATCCACCTGCCAATGCAGGGGACACGGGTTCGAGCCCTGGTCCAGGAAGATCCCACATGCCACAGAGCAACTAAGCCCGTGCGCCACAACTACTGAGCCTGCGCTCTAGAGCCCACGAGCCACAACTACTGAGCCCGAGAGCCACAACTACTGAAGCCCGCGCGCCTACAGCCCGTGCTCTGCAGCAAGAGAAGCCACTGCAATGAGAAGCCCGTGCACGGCGATGAAGTGTAGCCCCCCACCCCGTTCGCCGCAACTAGAGAAAGCCCACGTGTAGCAACGAAGACCCAACACAGCCTCATAAATAAATAAATAAATGTATTTTTTTAAAAAATCCTAGGTTAGCTCTCCAATAGCAGAAAAGTTGACTTTATACCGAAAGAACTAGTACACCCTGGTCTTTTTTATCTCCCCTGCCCAGGAACTCAGAATCCTGAGCTAATAATAAAGTGAGATTATGGGTGATTTTTTTCTTTCTTTGTATTTTTCTGGGTACTTTAAGCTTTTTATATTGCACATGTATTAATTTTTAATAAAGTTATACAGTATCTTTATCAACATGTGAAGAACACATCTGGATTTTATAAATTGCTCTACAGTCATAAGCATTCTTCTATTTCTCCACCGGAGGGCAGCATAAGCACAGTAAATAGCAAAACTAATTTCAAGGTGTTTGGTCTGAAGTTGAATGCTGCTGTTCAGTTGTTTATTCTGACAGGCTGCTGGTACAAATTAATCATCAGATTGTTTATTTTTCTGATAAATGACTATACATTGTAAAAACTGATATACAGCAGAAAAGACAAGTCACCTATAATCAGGGACCGTCTGGCATTTATCTTCACATTTCTAGGTGTGATGAAAAGAGGAAGGTACATTTTTTTTTAAAAGTCTGCTGACAAAAAGTCCCCCATACAATTATTTTCTAATCTACGTTTCCCATCAAATGTCTCTTGAGCATTTCCCTGCTTCCCTAAGTTCTCTGACATGGTGGTTTTTAAAGGCCGCCTGGTGTTCCAGCCTGTGGACTCGTTGTACCTTGCTTCCCTGATTTAAATTGGTCATCTAAGTGTTTTAACTGTCTTTAAAGTATAAAAGATTTCCCATGTATAAAATAGACATAGAAAACTATACCACCCAATTAATCAGTACTCGAATTTGATACATGTTAATTGTTGCCATTTTTACTTCAGATATTTTGAAGAAAGAAAAGTTTACGGGTAGGGTTGGAGGTCCCAATGTCCAATTAACTTCTCTCCTTCCATCCCCAGAGTCACCTCTGATCTGAAGCTGGTGCTTATTTTTCCTATCCTTGATCTCAGGCTTTAATTACAAAAGTATGTTCTGTAAACAATATAGTATTGTCCTGAGCTTTTAAATTCTACACATTAATGTAATCACCATGGCATGTCCTATATTTGCTTAACATTATGATTTACCCCCTGTTGACTTAGACCTAGTTCATTCTAACTGCTTTAAGGTATTATACTTTATAAATACAATTTAGTAACACATTCCCTATTGATAAGCATTTAGGTGGTTTCTAATCATCGAGTATCACTGCTCTTTGGATGGGGCAGGTGCGCATAGCTTCTCTAGCTGTTATACCTAGAGAAGAATTACGTTTGGGATTCCAGAAGAGGAATGGCGGATTCGAAAGGCTCATCCCCTTCACCTCTACTGGCTACTGCTGAATCACACTCCTGAATTACCAATTTTCAATTCAGCGGGGCGTGAATTAGTCCCATTTCCTCACTTCCTCTTTGTGGTAGGAGGCACGGCTTCAAGCATCTTGGAGGTTAAGCATCTCTTCATGGTCACTGGCAACAAGGTTTTGTCTTTTGTGAATCCATTGCCTTTGTTTATTCCCTGCTTAGGTTCTTTACCTTTTTCTTATCGATTTGTAGAAATTGTGTATCTATGTCTGACTCAGACCGGGTGTCTAGAGGAAGCATGTGGCATGCACAAACCGGGTAGTTTAAGGAGAGCTTGGGCTTCCCTGGTGGTGCAGCGGTTAAGAATCCGCCTGCCAATGCAGGGGACACGGGTTCGAGCCCTGGTCCGGGAAGATCCCACATGCCGCGGAGCAACAAAGCCCGTGCAGCACAACTACTGAGCCAGCGCACCACAACTACTGAAGCCTGCGTTCCTAGAGCCCGTGCTCCGTAACAAGAGAAGCCACTGCAATAAGAAGCCCACACACCACAGCGAAGAGTAGCCCCCGCTCACTGCAACTAGAGTAAGCCCGTGCTCAGCAACAAAGGCCCAACACAGCCAAAAATAAATAAAATAAAATACATAAATTTTGAAAAAGAATAATGAAAACCAAAATGCATATGAAGTATAATTCCAACTTTAAAAATATGAGCTGAAGTATTTACAACAGGCAGGACATTGAAGCAACCTAAGTGTCCATCGACAGATGAATGGATAAAGAAGATGTGGCACATATATACAATGGAATATTACTCAGCCATAAAAAGAAACGAAATTGAGTTATTTGTAGTGAGGTGGATGGACCTAGAGAGTGTCATACAGAGTGAAGTAAGTCAGAAAGACAAAAACAAATACCATATGCTAACACATATATATGGAATCTAAAAAAAAAAAAAAAACGGTTCTCACGAACCTCGGAGCAGGACAGGAATAAAGACGCAGACGTAGAGAATGGACTTGAGGACACAGGGAGGGGGAAGGGTAAGCTGGGACGAAGTGAGAGAGTGGCACTGACATATATACACTACCCAATGTCAAACAGAGAGCTAGTGGGAAGCAGCCGCATAGCACAGGGAGGTCAGCTCGGTGCTTTGTGCCCACCTAGAGGGGTGGGATAGGGAGGGTGGGAGGGAGACGCAAGAGGGAGGGGATATGGGGATATATGTATATGTATAGCTGATTCACTTTGTTATAAAGCAGAAAGTAACACACCACTGTAAAGCAATTATACTCCAATAAAGATGTTAAAAAAAAATGAGCTGAAAAATGATGAGGAGGGGCTTCCCTGGTGGCGCACTGGTTGGGAGTCTGCCTGCCAATGCAGGGGACAGGGGCTCGAGCCCTGGTGTGGGAAGATCCCACATGCCGCGGAGCAACTAGGCCCGTGAGCCACGGGTACTGAGCCTGCGCGTCTGGAGCCTGTGCTCCGCAACGAGAGAGGCCGCGACAGTGAGAGGCCCGCGCACCGCGATGAAGAGTGGCCCCCGCTCACCGCAACTGGAGAAAGCCCTCGCACAGAAACGGAGACCCAACACAGCCAAAAATAAATAAATAAATAAATAAATAAAGTGTAAAAAAAAAAAATGATGGGAGGAAATGGGCTAAAATATTAACTGTGGCGGAATTAAACATGGTTTTTATTCACTTTTTCATATTCTATGCACTAACTAACCAAGTTCTCTTTTTCCAGTATCCACATACTATGTTTTCCATAATAAAAGCAGTATCACCTGCCCTCTTGCCCAAGGGAGAAAGGCCCACTGGGCAGCAACATCTCCCCACTTGTGCTCCCCTCCTGTGACCGTGGCTTTGAGCACCTGATGGGGCCCCCAGAGCGCTCTAATCACAGCTGTAGAGATGTGTCCTCGTTGGCTTCACAGGGATGACCAAGCCTACGGCTGACTTATCTGCTTTGGTTCCCAGGTGCAGCCCCACCCACCCTGTCTTCATCTTTGCCCATCACGGGCGCTAACCCCCCTCCCAACTTCTTCCAACCACACCCTCTAGCTTCCTAGAGTTTTGTCGGTTATTTGAATTTCTTATTTTAAGTGATCTTAGTCCAGAAGCAAAAAAGGGAAACTTTACAAAATTTTCTATGTAATGATGTAAAATCCCTGCATGGCAAAAATAAATAATTAACAAACAAGGAATTATAAAATGACAACTGAGAAATATTTGGAAGATACAGGACAAAGGGCTGATTTACCTAATTTATGCAGAGCTCAAAATCAAAAGTTAAAAAAAGAAGATGAAAAACCCAATAGAAGACAAAGATGAAGTAAGCAAAGGGTACAAAGAAACACCAATTACCAAAAAACAGGGGGAAGTGTTGAACCTCACTGGTAATAAAAGAAATGAAAGCCCAAACAATAATGGAATATAATTTCTTACCTTGCAAACTGCCGAAAGGTCAATGAAAAAGGTGGATAGCCTCCAGTTTGAGGATGGGCGATCGGAAAATGAGTGCTCATGCATTGTTGTGAAAGCATAAAGTGATGCAACTTTCTGAAGGACAATTGGACAATATCTAGTAAATTTATAAATGCATGGAGCCACTGAGCAAGACCCTGTTTGGAATTTATATTGTAGAAATATTTATAATTTCACCAAGATTATATATATGATGTTCATTGCAACCTTTTTAATAAAAGTAAGAAAGAAAGAAAGAAAAAGAATGAACTTGAAGCAGTCTCTGAACAAGGGTCAAATTACTAGGCATTTGTAAAAGTAGAGGCTTGAAGATAGGTAAACAAAGCAAAAATCGAGTATCAAAACCAAATTCTAGGGACTTCCCTGGTGGCACAGTAGTTAAGAATCCACCTGCCAATGCAGGGGACACGGGTTCGAGCCCTGGTCCAGGAAGATCCCACATGCCACAGAGCAACTAAGCCCGTGCGCCACAACTACTGAGCCTGCGCTCTAGAGCCCACGAGCCACAACTACTGAGCCCGAGAGCCACAACTACTGAAGCCCGCGCGCCTACAGCCCGTGCTCTGCAGCAAGAGAAGCCACTGCAATGAGAAGCCCGTGCACGGCGATGAAGTGTAGCCCCCCACCCCGTTCGCCGCAACTAGAGAAAGCCCACGTGTAGCAACGAAGACCCAACACAGCCTCATAAATAAATAAATAAATGTATTTTTTTAAAAAATCCTAGGTTAGCTCTCCAATAGCAGAAAAGTTGACTTTATACTGAAAGAACTAGTACACCCTGGTCTTTTTTATCTCCCCTGCCCAGGAACTCAGAATCCTGAGCTAATAATAAAGTGAGATTATGGGTGATTTTTTTCTTTCTTTGTATTTTTCTGGGTACTTTAAGCTTTTTATATTGCACATGTATTAATTTTTAATAAAGTTATACAGTATCTTTATCAACATGTGAAGAACACATCTGGATTTTATAAATTGCTCTACAGTCATAAGCATTCTTCTATTTCTCCACCGGAGGGCAGCATAAGCACAGTAAATAGCAAAACTAATTTCAAGGTGTTTGGTCTGAAATTGAATGCTGCTGTTCAGTTGTTTATTCTGACAGGCTGCTGGTACAAATTAATCATCAGATTGTTTATTTTTCTGATAAATGACTATACATTGTAAAAACTGATATACAGCAGAAAAGACAAGTCACCTATAATCAGGGACCGTCTGGCATTTATCTTCACATTTCTAGGTGTGATGAAAAGAGGAAGGTACATTTTTTTTTTAAAAGTCTGCTGACAAAAAGTCCCCCATACAATTATTTTCTAATCTACGTTTCCCATCAAATGTCTCTTGAGCATTTCCCTGCTTCCCTAAGTTCTCTGACATGGTGGTTTTTAAAGGCCGCCTGGTGTTCCAGCCTGTGGACTCGTTGTACCTTGCTTCCCTGATTTAAATTGGTCATCTAAGTGTTTTAACTGTCTTTAAAGTATAAAAGATTTCCCATGTATAAAATAGACATAGAAAACTATACCACCCAATTAATCAGTACTCGAATTTGATACATGTTAATTGTTGCCATTTTTACTTCAGATATTTTGAAGAAAGAAAAGTTTACGGGTAGGGTTGGAGGTCCCAATGTCCAATTAACTTCTCTCCTTCCATCCCGAGTCACCTCTGATCTGAAGCTGGTGCTTGTTTTTCCTATCCTTGATCTCAGGCTTTAATTACAAAAGTATGTTCTGTAAACAATATAGTATTGTCCTGAGCTTTTAAATTCTACACATTAATGTAATCACCATGGCATGTCCTATATTTGCTTAACATTATGATTTACCCCCTGTTGATTTAGACCTAGTTCATTCTAACTGCTTTAAGGTATTATACTTTATAAATACAATTTAGTAACACATTCCCTATTGATAAGCATTTAGGTGGTTTCTAATCATCGAGTATCACTGCTCTTTGGATGGGGCAGGTGCGCATAGCTTCTCTAGCTGTTATACCTAGAGAAGAATTACGTTTGGGATTCCAGAAGAGGAATGGCGGATTCGAAAGGCTCATCCCCTTCACCTCTACTGGCTACTGCTGAATCACACTCCTGAATTACCAATTTTCAATTCAGCGGGGCGTGAATTAGTCCCATTTCCTCACTTCCTCTTTGTGGTAGGAGGCACGGCTTCAAGCATCTTGGAGGTTAAGCATCTCTTCGTGGTCAATGGCAACAAGGTTTTGTCTTTTGTGAATCCATTGCCTTTGTTTATTCCCTGCTTGGGTTCTTTACCTTTTTCTTATCGATTTGTAGAAATTGTGTATCTATGTCTGACTCAGACCGGGTGTCTAGAGGAAGCACGTGGCATGCACAAACCGGGTAATTTAAGGAGAGCTTGGGCTTCCCTGGTGGTGCAGCGGTTAAGAATCCGCCTGGCAATGCAGGGGACACGGGTTCGAGCCCTGGTCCGGGAAGATCCCACATGCCGCGGAGCAACAAAGCCCGTGCAGCACAACTACTGAGCCAGCACACCACAACTACTGAAGCCTGCGTTCCTAGAGCCCGTGCTCCGTAACAAGAGAAGCCACTGCAATAAGAAGCCCACACACCACAGCGAAGAGTAGCCCCCGCTCACTGCAACTAGAGTAAGCCCGTGCTCAGCAACAAAGGCCCAACACAGCCAAAAATAAATAAAATAAAATAAATAAATTTTGAAAAAGAATAATGAAAACCAAAATGCATATGAAGTATAATTCCAACTTTAAAAATATGAGCTGAAGTATTTACAACAGGCAGGACATTGAAGCAACCTAAGTGTCCATCGACAGATGAATGGATAAAGAAGATGTGGCACATATATACAATGGAACATTACTCAGCCATAAAAAGAAACGAAATTGAGTTATTTGTAGTGAGGTGGATGGACCTAGAGACTGTCATACAGAGTGAAGTAAGTCAGAAAGACAAAAACAAACACCATATGCTAACACATATATATGGAATCTAAAAAAAAAAAAAAAACGGTTCTCACGAACCTCGGAGCAGGACAGGAATAAAGACGCAGACGTAGAGAATGGACTTGAGGACACAGGGAGGGGGAAGGGTAAGCTGGGACGAAGTGAGAGAGTGGCACTGACATATATACACTACCCAATGTCAAATAGAGAGCTAGTGGGAAGCAGCCGCATAGCACAGGGAGGTCAGCTCGGTGCTTTGTGACCACCTAGAGGGGTGGGATAGGGAGGGTGGGAGGGAGACGCAAGAGGGAGGGGATATGGGGATATATGTATACGTATAGCTGATTCACTTTGTTATAAAGCAGAAAGTAACACACCACTGTAAAGCAATTATACTCCAATAAAGATGTTAAAAAAAATGAGCTGAAAAATGATGAGGAGGGGCTTCCCTGGTGGCGCACTGGTTGGGAGTCTGCCTGCCAATGCAGGGGACACGGGTTCGAGCCCTGGTGTGGGAAGATCCCACATGCCGCGGAGCAACTAGGCCCGTGAGCCACGGGTACTGAGCCTGCGCGTCTGGAGCCTGTGCTCCGCAACGAGAGAGGCCGCGACAGTGAGAGGCCCGCGCACCGCGATGAAGAGTGGCCCCCGCTCATCGCAACTGGAGAAAGCCCTCGCACAGAAACGAAGACCCAACACAGCCAAAAATAAATAAATAAATAAATAAATAAAGTGTAAAAAAAAAATGATGGGAGGAAATGGGCTAAAATATTAACTGTGGCGGAATTAAACATGGTTTTTGTTCACTTTTTCATATTCTACGCACTAACTAACCAAGTTCTCTTTTTCCAGTATCCACATACTATGTTTTCCATAATAAAAGCAGTATCACCTGCCCTCTTGCCCAAGGGAGAAAGGCCCACTGGGCAGCAACATCTCCCCACTTGTGCTCCCCTCCTGTGACCGTGGCTTTGAGCACCTGATGGGGCCCCCAGAGCACTCTAATCACAGCTGTAGAGATGTGTCCTCGTTGGCTTCACAGGGATGACCAAGCCTACGGCTGACTTATCTGCTTTGGTTCCCAGGTGCAGCCCCACCCACCCTGTCTTCATCTTTGCCCATCACGGGCGCTAACCCCCCTCCCAACTTCTTCCAACCACACCCTCTAGCTTCCTAGAGTTTTGTCGGTTATTTGAATTTCTTATTTTAAGTGATCTTAGTCCAGAAGCAAAAAAGGGAAACTTTACAAAATTTTCTATGTAATGATGTAAAATCCCTGCATGGCAAAAATAAATAATTAACAAACAAGGAATTATAAAATGACAACTGAGAAATATTTGGAAGATACAGGACAAAGGGCTGATTTACCTAATTTATGCAGAGCTCAAAATCAAAAGTTAAAAAAAGAAGATGAAAAACCCAATAGAAGACAAAGATGAAGTAAGCAAAGGGTACAAAGAAACACCAATTACCAAAAAACAGGGGGAAGTGTTGAACCTCACTGGTAATAAAAGAAATGAAAGCCCAAACAATAATGGAATATAATTTCTTACCTTGCAAACTGCCGAAAGGTCAATGAAAAAGGTGGATAGCCTCCAGTTTGAGGATGGGCGATCGGAAAATGAGTGCTCATGCATTGTTGTGAAAGCATAAAGTGATGCAACTTTCTGAAGGACAATTGGACAATATCTAGTAAATTTATAAATGCATGGAGCCACTGAGCAAGACCCTGTTTGGAATTTATATTGTAGAAATATTTATAATTTCACCAAGATTATATATATGATGTTCATTGCAACCTTTTTAATAAAAGTAAGAAAGAAAGAAAGAAAAAGAATGAACTTGAAGCAGTCTCTGAACAAGGGTCAAATTACTAGGCATTTGTAAAAGTAGAGGCTTGAAGATAGGTAAACAAAGCAAAAATCGAGTATCAAAACCAAATTCTAGGGACTTCCCTGGTGGCACAGTAGTTAAGAATCCACCTGCCAATGCAGGGGACACGGGTTCGAGCCCTGGTCCAGGAAGATCCCACATGCCACAGAGCAACTAAGCCCGTGCGCCACAACTACTGAGCCTGCGCTCTAGAGCCCACGAGCCACAACTACTGAGCCCGAGAGCCACAACTACTGAAGCCCGCGCGCCTACAGCCCGTGCTCTGCAGCAAGAGAAGCCACTGCAATGAGAAGCCCGTGCACGGCGATGAAGTGTAGCCCCCCACCCCGTTCGCCGCAACTAGAGAAAGCCCACGTGTAGCAACGAAGACCCAACACAGCCTCATAAATAAATAAATAAATGTATTTTTTTAAAAAATCCTAGGTTAGCTCTCCAATAGCAGAAAAGTTGACTTTATACTGAAAGAACTAGTACACCCTGGTCTTTTTTATCTCCCCTGCCCAGGAACTCAGAATCCTGAGCTAATAATAAAGTGAGATTATGGGTGATTTTTTTCTTTCTTTGTATTTTTCTGGGTACTTTAAGCTTTTTATATTGCACATGTATTAATTTTTAATAAAGTTATACAGTATCTTTATCAACATGTGAAGAACACATCTGGATTTTATAAATTGCTCTACAGTCATAAGCATTCTTCTATTTCTCCACCGGAGGGCAGCATAAGCACAGTAAATAGCAAAACTAATTTCAAGGTGTTTGGTCTGAAATTGAATGCTGCTGTTCAGTTGTTTATTCTGACAGGCTGCTGGTACAAATTAATCATCAGATTGTTTATTTTTCTGATAAATGACTATACATTGTAAAAACTGATATACAGCAGAAAAGACAAGTCACCTATAATCAGGGACCGTCTGGCATTTATCTTCACATTTCTAGGTGTGATGAAAAGAGGAAGGTACATTTTTTTTTAAAAGTCTGCTGACAAAAAGTCCCCCATACAATTATTTTCTAATCTACGTTTCCCATCAAATGTCTCTTGAGCATTTCCCTGCTTCCCTAAGTTCTCTGACATGGTGGTTTTTAAAGGCCGCCTGGTGTTCCAGCCTGTGGACTCGTTGTACCTTGCTTCCCTGATTTAAATTGGTCATCTAAGTGTTTTAACTGTCTTTAAAGTATAAAAGATTTCCCATGTATAAAATAGACATAGAAAACTATACCACCCAATTAATCAGTACTCGAATTTGATACATGTTAATTGTTGCCATTTTTACTTCAGATATTTTGAAGAAAGAAAAGTTTACGGGTAGGGTTGGAGGTCCCAATGTCCAATTAACTTCTCTCCTTCCATCCCGAGTCACCTCTGATCTGAAGCTGGTGCTTGTTTTTCCTATCCTTGATCTCAGGCTTTAATTACAAAAGTATGTTCTGTAAACAATATAGTATTGTCCTGAGCTTTTAAATTCTACACATTAATGTAATCACCATGGCATGTCCTATATTTGCTTAACATTATGATTTACCCCCTGTTGATTTAGACCTAGTTCATTCTAACTGCTTTAAGGTATTATACTTTATAAATAGAATTTAGTAACACATTCCCTATTGATAAGCATTTAGGTGGTTTCTAATCATCGAGTATCACTGCTCTTTGGATGGGGCAGGTGCGCATAGCTTCTCTAGCTGTTATACCTAGAGAAGAATTACGTTTGGGATTCCAGAAGAGGAATGGCGGATTCGAAAGGCTCATCCCCTTCACCTCTACTGGCTACTGCTGAATCACACTCCTGAATTACCAATTTTCAATTCAGCGGGGCGTGAATTAGTCCCATTTCCTCACTTCCTCTTTGTGGTAGGAGGCACGGCTTCAAGCATCTTGGAGGTTAAGCATCTCTTCATGGTCACTGGCAACAAGGTTTTGTCTTTTGTGAATCCATTGCCTTTGTTTATTCCCTGCTTGGGTTCTTTCCCTTTTTCTTATCGATTTGTAGAAATTGTGTATCTATGTCTGACTCAGACCGGGTGTCTAGAGGAAGCACGTGGCATGCACAAACCGGGTAATTTAAGGAGAGCTTGGGCTTCCCTGGTGGTGCAGCGGTTAAGAATCCGCCTGGCAATGCAGGGGACACGGGTTCGAGCCCTGGTCCGGGAAGATCCCACATGCCGCGGAGCAACAAAGCCCGTGCAGCACAACTACTGAGCCAGCACACCACAACTACTGAAGCCTGCGTTCCTAGAGCCCGTGCTCCGTAACAAGAGAAGCCACTGCAATAAGAAGCCCACACACCACAGCGAAGAGTAGCCCCCGCTCACTGCAACTAGAGTAAGCCCGTGCTCAGCAACAAAGGCCCAACACAGCCAAAAATAAATAAAATAAAATAAATAAATTTTTAAAAAGAATAATGAAAACCAAAATGCATATGAAGTATAATTCCAACTTTAAAAATATGAGCTGAAGTATTTACAACAGGCAGGACATTGAAGCAACCTAAGTGTCCATCGACAGATGAATGGATAAAGAAGATGTGGCACATATATACAATGGAACATTACTCAGCCATAAAAAGAAACGAAATTGAGTTATTTGTAGTGAGGTGGATGGACCTAGAGACTGTCATACAGAGTGAAGTAAGTCAGAAAGACAAAAACAAACACCATATGCTAACACATATATATGGAATCTAAAAAAAAAAAAAAAAAACGGTTCTCACGAACCTCGGAGCAGGACAGGAATAAAGACGCAGACGTAGAGAATGGACTTGAGGACACAGGGAGGGGGAAGGGTAAGCTGGGACGAAGTGAGAGAGTGGCACTGACATATATACACTACCCAATGTCAAACAGAGAGCTAGTGGGAAGCAGCCGCATAGCACAGGGAGGTCAGCTCGGTGCTTTGTGACCACCTAGAGGGGTGGGATAGGGAGGGTGGGAGGGAGACGCAAGAGGGAGGGGATATGGGGATATATGTATACGTATAGCTGATTCACTTTGTTATAAAGCAGAAAGTAACACACCACTGTAAAGCAATTATACTCCAATAAAGATGTTAAAAAAAATGAGCTGAAAAATGATGAGGAGGGGCTTCCCTGGTGGCGCACTGGTTGGGAGTCTGCCTGCCAATGCAGGGGACACGGGCTCGAGCCCTGGTGTGGGAAGATCCCACATGCCGCGGAGCAACTAGGCCCGTGAGCCACGGGTACTGAGCCTGCGCGTCTGGAGCCTGTGCTCCGCAACGAGAGAGGCCGTGACAGTGAGAGGCCCGCGCACCGCGATGAAGAGTGGCCCCCGCTCATCGCAACTGGAGAAAGCCCTCGCACAGAAACGAAGACCCAACACAGCCAAAAATAAATAAATAAATAAATAAATAAAGTGTAAAAAAAAAATGATGGGAGGAAATGGGCTAAAATATTAACTGTGGCGGAATTAAACATGGTTTTTGTTCACTTTTTCATATTCTACGCACTAACTAACCAAGTTCTCTTTTTCCAGTATCCACATACTATGTTTTCCATAATAAAAGCAGTATCACCTGCCCTCTTGCCCAAGGGAGAAAGGCCCACTGGGCAGCAACATCTCCCCACTTGTGCTCCCCTCCTGTGACCGTGGCTTTGAGCACCTGATGGGGCCCCCAGAGCACTCTAATCACAGCTGTAGAGATGTGTCCTCGTTGGCTTCACAGGGATGACCAAGCCTACGGCTGACTTATCTGCTTTGGTTCCCAGGTGCAGCCCCACCCACCCTGTCTTCATCTTTGCCCATCACGGGCGCTAACCCCCCTCCCAACTTCTTCCAACCACACCCTCTAGCTTCCTAGAGTTTTGTCGGTTATTTGAATTTCTTATTTTAAGTGATCTTTGTCCAGAAGCTAAAAAGGGAAACTTTATAAAATTTTCTACGTAATGATGTAAAATCCCTGCATGGCAACAATAAATAATAAACAAACAAGGAATTATAAAAAGCAATTGAGAAATATTTGGAAGATACAGAACAAAGGGCTGATTTACCTAATTTATGCAGAGCTCAAAATCAAAAGTTAAAAAAAGATGAAAAACCCAATAGAAGACAAAGATGAAGTAAGCAAAGGGTACAAAGAAACACCAATTACCAAAAAACAGGGGGAAGTGTTGAACCTCACTGGTAATAAAAGAAATGAAAGCCCAAACAATAATGGAATATAATTTCTTACCTTGCAAACTGCCGAAAGGTCAATGAAAAAGGTGGATAGCCTCCAGTTTGATGATGGGCGATCAGAAAATGAGTGCTCACGCATTGTTGTGAAAGCATAAAGTGATGCAACTTTCTGAAGGACAATTGGACAATATCTAGTAAATTTATACATGCATGGAGCCACTGAGCAAGACCCTGTTTGGAATTTATATTGTAGAAATATTTATAATTTCACCAAGATTATATATATGATGTTCATTGCAACCTTTTTAAATAAAAGTAAGAAAGAAAGAAAGGAAGGAAGGAAAGAAAGAAAAAGAATGAACTTGAAGCAGTCTCTGAACAAGGGTCAAATTACTAGGCATTTGTAAAAGTAGAGGCTTGAAGATAGGTAAACAAAGCAAAAATCGAGTATCAAAACCAAATTCTAGGGACTTCCCTGGTGGCACAGTAGTTAAGAATCCACCTGCCAATGCAGGGGACACGGGTTCGAGCCCTGGTCCAGGAAGATCCCACATGCCACAGAGCAACTAAGCCCGTGCGCCACAACTACTGAGCCTGCGCTCTAGAGCCCACGAGCCACAACTACTGAGCCCGAGAGCCACAACTACTGAAGCCCGCGTGCCTACAGCCCGTGCTCCGCAGCAAGAGAAGCCACTGCAATGAGAAGCCCGCGCACGGCGATGAAGTGTAGCCCCCCACCCCGTTCGCCGCAACTAGAGAAAGCCCACGTGTAGCAACGAAGACCCAACACAGCCACAAAAATAAATAAATAAATGTATTTTTTTAAAAAATCCTAGGTTAGCTCTCCAATAGCAGAAAAGTTGACTTTATACTGAAAGAACTAGTACACCCTGGTCTTTTTTATCTCCCCTGCCCAGGAACTCAGAATCCTGAGCTAATAATAAAGTGAGATTATGGGTGATTTTTTTCTTTCTTTGTATTTTTCTGGGTACTTTAAGCTTTTTATATTGCACATGTATTAATTTTTAATAAAGTTATACAGTATCTTTATCAACATGTGAAGAACACATCTGGATTTTATAAATTGCTCTACAGTCATAAGCATTCTTCTATTTCTCCACCGGAGGGCAGCATAAGCACAGTAAATAGCAAAACTAATTTCAAGGTGTTTGGTCTGAAATTGAATGCTGCTGTTCAGTTGTTTATTCTGACAGGCTGCTGGTACAAATTAATCATCAGATTGTTTATTTTTCTGATAAATGACTATACATTGTAAAAACTGATATACAGCAGAAAAGACAAGTCACCTATAATCAGGGACCGTCTGGCATTTATCTTCACATTTCTAGGTGTGATGAAAAGAGGAAGGTACATTTTTTTTTAAAAGTCTGCTGACAAAAAGTCCCCCATACAATTATTTTCTAATCTACGTTTCCCATCAAATGTCTCTTGAGCATTTCCCTGCTTCCCTAAGTTCTCTGACATGGTGGTTTTTAAAGGCCGCCTGGTGTTCCAGCCTGTGGACTCTTTGTACTTTGCTTCCCTGATTTAAATTGGTCATCTAAGTGTTTTAACTGTCTTTAAAGTATAAAAGATTTCCCATGTATAAAATATACATAGAAAACTATACCACCCAATTAATCAGTACTCGAATTTGATACATGTTAATTGTTGCCATTTTTACTTCAGATATTTTGAAGAAAGAAAAGTTTATGCGTAGGGTTGGAGGTCCCAATGTCCAATTAACTTCTCTCCTTCCATCCCCAGAGTCACCTCTGATCTGAAGCTGGTGCTTATTTTTCCTATCCTTGATCTCAGGCTTTAATTACAAAAGTATGTTCTGTAAACAATATAGTATTGTCCTGAGCTTTTAAATTCTACACATTAATGTAATCACCATGGCATGTCCTATATTTGCTTAACATTATGATTTACCCCCTGTTGATTTAGACCTAGTTCATTCTAACTGCTTTAAGGTATTATACTTTATAAATACAATTTAGTAACACATTCCCTATTGATAAGCATTTAGGTGGTTTCTAATCATCGAGTATCACTGCTCTTTGGATGGGGCAGGTGCGCATAGCTTCTCTAGCTGTTATACCTAGAGAAGAATTACGTTTGGGATTCCAGAAGAGGAATGGCGGATTCGAAAGGCTCATCCCCTTCACCTCTACTGGCTACTGCTGAATCACACTCCTGAATTACCAATTTTCAATTCAGCGGGGCGTGAATTAGTCCCATTTCCTCACTTCCTCTTTGTGGTAGGAGGCACGGCTTCAAGCATCTTGGAGGTTAAGCATCTCTTCATGGTCACTGGCAACAAGGTTTTGTCTTTTGTGAATCCATTGCCTTTGTTTATTCCCTGCTTGGGTTCTTTACCTTTTTCTTATCGATTTGTAGAAATGGTGTATCTATGTCTGATTCAGACCGGGTGTCTAGAGGAAGCACGTGGCATGCACAAACCGGGTAGTTTAAGGAGAGCTTGGGCTTCCCTGGTGGTGCAGCGGTTAAGAATCCGCCTGCCAATGCAGGGGACACGGGTTCGAGCCCTGGTCCGGGAAGATCCCACATGCCGCGGAGCAACAAAGCCCGTGCAGCACAACTACTGAGCCAGCACACCACAACTACTGAAGCCTGCGTTTCTAGAGCCCGTGCTCCGTAACAAGAGAAGCCACTGCAATAAGAAGCCCACACACCACAGCGAAGAGTAGCCCCCGCTCACTGCAACTAGAGTAAGCCCGTGCTCAGCAACAAAGGCCCAACACAGCCAAAAATAAATAAAATAAAATAAATAAATTTTGAAAAAGAATAATGAAAACCAAAATGCATATGAAGTATAATTCCAACTTTAAAAATATGAGCTGAAGTATTTACAACAGGCAGGACATTGAAGCAACCTAAGTGTCCATCGACAGATGAATGGATAAAGAAGATGTGGCACATATATACAATGGAATATTACTCAGCCATAAAAAGAAACGAAATTGAGTTATTTGTAGTGAGGTGGATGGACCTAGAGACTGTCATACAGAGTGAAGTAAGTCAGAAAGACAAAAACAAATACCATATGCTAACACATATATATGGAATCTAAAAAAAAAAAAAACGGTTCCCATGAACCTCGGAGCAGGACAGGAATAAAGACGCAGACGTAGAGAATGGACTTGAGGACACAGGGAGGGGGAAGGGTAAGCTGGGACGAAGTGAGAGAGTGGCACTGACATATATACACTACCCAATGTCAAACAGAGAGCTAGTGGGAAGCAGCCGCATAGCACAGGGAGGTCAGCTCGGTGCTTTGTGCCCACGTAGAGGGGTGGGATAGGGAGGGTGGGAGGGAGACGCAAGAGGGAGGGGATATGGGGATATATGTATATGTATAGCTGATTCACTTCGTTATAAAGCAGAAAGTAACACACCACTGTAAAGCAATTATACTCCAATAAAGATGTTAAAAAAAAATGAGCTGAAAAATGATGAGGAGGGGCTTCCCTGGTGGCGCAGTGGTTGGGAGTCTGCCTGCCAATGCAGGGGACACGGGCTCGAGCCCTGGTGTGGGAAGATCCCACATGCCGCGGAGCAACTAGGCCCGTGAGCCACGGGTACCGAGCCTGCGCGTCTGGAGCCTGTGCTCCGCGACGAGAGAGGCCGCGACAGTGAGAGGCCCGCGCACCGCGATGAAGAGTGGCCCCCGCTCATCGCAACTGGAGAAAGCCCTCGCACAGAAACGAAGACCCAACACAGCCAAAAATAAATAAATAAATAAATAAATAAAGTGTAAAAAAAAAATGATGGGAGGAAATGGGCTAAAATATTAACTGTGGCGGAATTAAACATGGTTTTTGTTCACTTTTTCATATTCTACGCACTAACTAACCAAGTTCTCTTTTTCCAGTATCCACATACTATGTTTTCCATAATAAAAGCAGTATCACCTGCCCTCTTGCCCAAGGGAGAAAGGCCCACTGGGCAGCAACATCTCCCCACTTGTGCTCCCCTCCTGTGACCGTGGCTTTGAGCACCTGATGGGGCCCCCAGAGCACTCTAATCACAGCTGTAGAGATGTGTCCTCGTTGGCTTCACAGGGATGACCAAGCCTACGGCTGACTTATCTGCTTTGGTTCCCAGGTGCAGCCCCACCCACCCTGTCTTCATCTTTGCACATCACGGGCGCTAACCCCCCTCCCAACTTCTTCCAACCACACCCTCTAGCTTCCTAGAGTTTTGTCGGTTATTTGAATTTCTTATTTTAAGTGATCTTTGTCCAGAAGCTAAAAAGGGAAACTTTATAAAATTTTCTACGTAATGATGTAAAATCCCTGCATGGCAACAATAAATAATAAACAAACAAGGAATTATAAAAAGCAATTGAGAAATATTTGGAAGATACAGAACAAAGGGCTGATTTACCTAATTTATGCAGAGCTCAAAATCAAAAGTTAAAAAAAGATGAAAAACCCAATAGAAGACAAAGATGAAGTAAGCAAAGGGTACAAAGAAACACCAATTACCAAAAAACAGGGGGAAGTGTTGAACCTCACTGGTAATAAAAGAAATGAAAGCCCAAACAATAATGGAATATAATTTCTTACCTTGCAAACTGCCGAAAGGTCAATGAAAAAGGTGGATAGCCTCCAGTTTGATGATGGGCGATCAGAAAATGAGTGCTCACGCATTGTTGTGAAAGCATAAAGTGATGCAACTTTCTGAAGGACAATTGGACAATATCTAGTAAATTTATACATGCATGGAGCCACTGAGCAAGACCCTGTTTGGAATTTATATTGTAGAAATATTTATAATTTCACCAAGATTATATATATGATGTTCATTGCAACCTTTTTAAATAAAAGTAAGAAAGAAAGAAAGGAAGGAAGGAAAGAAAGAAAAAGAATGAACTTGAAGCAGTCTCTGAACAAGGGTCAAATTACTAGGCATTTGTAAAAGTAGAGGCTTGAAGATAGGTAAACAAAGCAAAAATCGAGTATCAAAACCAAATTCTAGGGACTTCCCTGGTGGCACAGTAGTTAAGAATCCACCTGCCAATGCAGGGGACACGGGTTCGAGCCCTGGTCCAGGAAGATCCCACATGCCACAGAGCAACTAAGCCCGTGCGCCACAACTACTGAGCCTGCGCTCTAGAGCCCACGAGCCACAACTACTGAGCCCGAGAGCCACAACTACTGAAGCCCGCGTGCCTACAGCCCGTGCTCCGCAGCAAGAGAAGCCACTGCAATGAGAAGCCCGCGCACGGCGATGAAGTGTAGCCCCCCACCCCGTTCGCCGCAACTAGAGAAAGCCCACGTGTAGCAACGAAGACCCAACACAGCCACAAAAATAAATAAATAAATGTATTTTTTTAAAAAATCCTAGGTTAGCTCTCCAATAGCAGAAAAGTTGACTTTATACTGAAAGAACTAGTACACCCTGGTCTTTTTTATCTCCCCTGCCCAGGAACTCAGAATCCTGAGCTAATAATAAAGTGAGATTATGGGTGATTTTTTTCTTTCTTTGTATTTTTCTGGGTACTTTAAGCTTTTTATATTGCACATGTATTAATTTTTAATAAAGTTATACAGTATCTTTATCAACATGTGAAGAACACATCTGGATTTTATAAATTGCTCTACAGTCATAAGCATTCTTCTATTTCTCCACCGGAGGGCAGCATAAGCACAGTAAATAGCAAAACTAATTTCAAGGTGTTTGGTCTGAAATTGAATGCTGCTGTTCAGTTGTTTATTCTGACAGGCTGCTGGTACAAATTAATCATCAGATTGTTTATTTTTCTGATAAATGACTATACATTGTAAAAACTGATATACAGCAGAAAAGACAAGTCACCTATAATCAGGGACCGTCTGGCATTTATCTTCACATTTCTAGGTGTGATGAAAAGAGGAAGGTACATTTTTTTTTAAAAGTCTGCTGACAAAAAGTCCCCCATACAATTATTTTCTAATCTACGTTTCCCATCAAATGTCTCTTGAGCATTTCCCTGCTTCCCTAAGTTCTCTGACATGGTGGTTTTTAAAGGCCGCCTGGTGTTCCAGCCTGTGGACTCTTTGTACTTTGCTTCCCTGATTTAAATTGGTCATCTAAGTGTTTTAACTGTCTTTAAAGTATAAAAGATTTCCCATGTATAAAATATACATAGAAAACTATACCACCCAATTAATCAGTACTCGAATTTGATACATGTTAATTGTTGCCATTTTTACTTCAGATATTTTGAAGAAAGAAAAGTTTATGCGTAGGGTTGGAGGTCCCAATGTCCAATTAACTTCTCTCCTTCCATCCCCAGAGTCACCTCTGATCTGAAGCTGGTGCTTATTTTTCCTATCCTTGATCTCAGGCTTTAATTACAAAAGTATGTTCTGTAAACAATATAGTATTGTCCTGAGCTTTTAAATTCTACACATTAATGTAATCACCATGGCATGTCCTATATTTGCTTAACATTATGATTTACCCCCTGTTGATTTAGACCTAGTTCATTCTAACTGCTTTAAGGTATTATACTTTATAAATAGAATTTAGTAACACATTCCCTATTGATAAGCATTTAGGTGGTTTCTAATCATCGAGTATCACTGCTCTTTGGATGGGGCAGGTGCGCATAGCTTCTCTAGCTGTTATACCTAGAGAAGAATTACGTTTGGGATTCCAGAAGAGGAATGGCGGATTCGAAAGGCTCATCCCCTTCACCTCTACTGGCTACTGCTGAATCACACTCCTGAATTACCAATTTTCAATTCAGCGGGGCGTGAATTAGTCCCATTTCCTCACTTCCTCTTTGTGGTAGGAGGCACGGCTTCAAGCATCTTGGAGGTTAAGCATCTCTTCATGGTCACTGGCAACAAGGTTTTGTCTTTTGTGAATCCATTGCCTTTGTTTATTCCCTGCTTGGGTTCTTTACCTTTTTCTTATCGATTTGTAGAAATGGTGTATCTATGTCTGATTCAGACCGGGTGTCTAGAGGAAGCACGTGGCATGCACAAACCGGGTAGTTTAAGGAGAGCTTGGGCTTCCCTGGTGGTGCAGCGGTTAAGAATCCGCCTGCCAATGCAGGGGACACGGGTTCGAGCCCTGGTCCGGGAAGATCCCACATGCCGCGGAGCAACAAAGCCCGTGCAGCACAACTACTGAGCCAGCACACCACAACTACTGAAGCCTGCGTTTCTAGAGCCCGTGCTCCGTAACAAGAGAAGCCACTGCAATAAGAAGCCCACACACCACAGCGAAGAGTAGCCCCCGCTCACTGCAACTAGAGTAAGCCCGTGCTCAGCAACAAAGGCCCAACACAGCCAAAAATAAATAAAATAAAATAAATAAATTTTGAAAAAGAATAATGAAAACCAAAATGCATATGAAGTATAATTCCAACTTTAAAAATATGAGCTGAAGTATTTACAACAGGCAGGACATTGAAGCAACCTAAGTGTCCATCGACAGATGAATGGATAAAGAAGATGTGGCACATATATACAATGGAATATTACTCAGCCATAAAAAGAAACGAAATTGAGTTATTTGTAGTGAGGTGGATGGACCTAGAGACTGTCATACAGAGTGAAGTAAGTCAGAAAGACAAAAACAAATACCATATGCTAACACATATATATGGAATCTAAAAAAAAAAAAAACGGTTCCCATGAACCTCGGAGCAGGACAGGAATAAAGACGCAGACGTAGAGAATGGACTTGAGGACACAGGGAGGGGGAAGGGTAAGCTGGGACGAAGTGAGAGAGTGGCACTGACATATATACACTACCCAATGTCAAACAGAGAGCTAGTGGGAAGCAGCCGCATAGCACAGGGAGGTCAGCTCGGTGCTTTGTGCCCACGTAGAGGGGTGGGATAGGGAGGGTGGGAGGGAGACGCAAGAGGGAGGGGATATGGGGATATATGTATACGTATAGCTGATTCACTTTGTTATAAAGCAGAAAGTAACACACCACTGTAAAGCAATTATACTCCAATAAAGATGTTAAAAAAAAATGAGCTGAAAAATGATGAGGAGGGGCTTCCCTGGTGGCGCAGTGGTTGGGAGTCTGCCTGCCAATGCAGGGGACACGGGCTCGAGCCCTGGTGTGGGAAGATCCCACATGCCGCGGAGCAACTAGGCCCGTGAGCCACGGGTACCGAGCCTGCGCGTCTGGAGCCTGTGCTCCGCAACGAGAGAGGCCGCGACAGTGAGAGGCCCGCGCACCGCGATGAAGAGTGGCCCCCGCTCACCGCAACTGGAGAAAGCCCTCGCACAGAAACGGAGACCCAACACAGCCAAAAATAAATAAATAAATAAATAAATAAAGTGTAAAAAAAAAATGATGGGAGGAAATGGGCTAAAATATTAACTGTGGCGGAATTAAACATGGTTTTTATTCACTTTTTCATATTCTATGCACTAACTAACCAAGTTCTCTTTTTCCAGTATCCACATACTATGTTTTCCATAATAAAAGCAGTATCACCTGCCCTCTTGCCCAAGGGAGAAAGGCCCACTGGGCAGCAACATCTCCCCACTTGTGCTCCCCTCCTGTGACCGTGGCTTTGAGCACCTGATGGGGCCCCCAGAGCGCTCTAATCACAGCTGTAGAGATGTGTCCTCGTTGGCTTCACAGGGATGACCAAGCCTACGGCTGACTTATCTGCTTTGGTTCCCAGGTGCAGCCCCACCCACCCTGTCTTCATCTTTGCCCATCACGGGCGCTAACCCCCCTCCCAACTTCTTCCAACCACACCCTCTAGCTTCCTAGAGTTTTGTCGGTTATTTGAATTTCTTATTTTAAGTGATCTTTGTCCAGAAGCTAAAAAGGGAAACTTTACAAAATTTTCTATGTAATGATGTAAAATCCCTGCATGGCAAAAATAATTAACAAACAAGGAATTATAAAATGACAACTGAGAAATATTTGGAAGATACAGGACAAAGGGCTGATTTACCTAATTTATGCAGAGCTCAAAATCAAAAGTAAAAAAAAGAAGATGAAAAACCCAATAGAAGACAAAGATGAAGTAAGCAAAGGGTACAAAGAAACACCAATTACCAAAAAACAGGGGGAAGTGTTGAACCTCACTGGTAATAAAAGAAATGAAAGCCCAAACAATAATGGAATATAATTTCTTACCTTGCAAACTGCCGAAAGGTCAATGAAAAAGTTGGATAGCCTCCAGTTTGAGGATGGGCGATCGGAAAATGAGTGCTCATGCATTGTTGTGAAAGCATAAAGTGATGCAACTTTCTGAAGGACAATTGGACAATATCTAGTAAATTTATAAATGCATGGAGCCACTGAGCAAGACCCTGTTTGGAATTTATATTGTAGAAATATTTCTAATTTCACCAAGATTATATATATGATGTTCATTGCAACCTTTTTAAATAAAAGTAAGAAAGAAAGGAAGGAAAGAAAGAAAAAGAATGAACTTGAAGCAGTCTCTGAACAAGGGTCAAATTACTAGGCATTTTTAAAGTAGACGCTTGAAGATAGGTAAACAAAGCAAAAATCGAGTATCAAAACCAAATTCTAGGGACTTCCCTGGTGGCACAGTAGTTAAGAATCCACCTGCCAATGCAGGGGACACGGGTTCGAGCCCTGGTCCAGGAAGATCCCACATGCCACAGAGCAACTAAGCCCGTGCGCCACAACTACTGAGCCTGCGCTCTAGAGCCCACGAGCCACAACTACTGAGCCCGAGAGCCACAACTACTGAAGCCCGCGTGCCTACAGCCCGTGATCCGCAGCAAGAGAAGCCACTGCAATGAGAAGCCCGCGCACGGCGATGAAGTGTGGCCCCCCACCCCGTTCGCCGCAACTAGAGAAAGCCCACGTGTAGCAACGAAGACCCAACACAGCCACATAAATAAATAAATAAATGTATTTTTTAAAAAAATCCTAGGTTAGCTCTCCAATAGCAGAAAAGTTGACTTTATACTGAAAGAACTAGTACACCCTGGTCTTTTTTATCTCCCCTGCCCAGGAACTCAGAATCCTGAGCTAATAATAAAGTGAGATTATGGGTGATTTTTTTCTTTCTTTGTATTTTTCTGGGTACTTTAAGCTTTTTATATTGCACATGTATTAATTTTTAATAAAGTTATACAGTATCTTTATCAACATGTGAAGAACACATCTGGATTTTATAAATTGCTCTACAGTCATAAGCATTCTTCTATTTCTCCACCGGAGGGCAGCATAAGCACAGTAAATAGCAAAACTAATTTCAAGGTGTTTGGTCTGAAGTTGAATGCTGCTGTTCAGTTGTTTATTCTGACAGGCTGCTGGTACAAATTAATCATCAGATTGTTTATTTTTCTGATAAATGACTATACATTGTAAAAACTGATATACAGCAGAAAAGACAAGTCACCTATAATCAGGGACCGTCTGGCATTTATCTTCACATTTCTAGGTGTGATGAAAAGAGGAAGGTACATTTTTTTTTAAAAGTCTGCTGACAAAAAGTCCCCCATACAATTATTTTCTAATCTACGTTTCCCATCAAATGTCTCTTGAGCATTTCCCTGCTTCCCTAAGTTCTCTGACATGGTGGTTTTTAAAGGCCGCCTGGTGTTCCAGCCTGTGGACTCGTTGTACTTTGCTTCCCTGATTTAAATTGGTCATCTAAGTGTTTTAACTGTCTTTAAAGTATAAAAGATTTCCCATGTATAAAATAGACATAGAAAACTATACCACCCAATTAATCAGTACTCGAATTTGATACATGTTAATTGTTGCCATTTTTACTTCAGATATTTTGAAGAAAGAAAAGTTTATGCGTAGGGTTGGAGGTCCCAATGTCCAATTAACTTCTCTCCTTCCATCCCCAGAGTCACCTCTGATCTGAAGCTGGTGCTTATTTTTCCTATCCTTGATCTCAGGCTTTAATTACAAAAGTATGTTCTGTAAACAATATAGTATTGTCCTGAGCTTTTAAATTCTACACATTAATGTAATCACCATGGCATGTCCTATATTTGCTTAACATTATGATTTACCCCCTGTTGACTTAGACCTAGTTCATTCTAACTGCTTTAAGGTATTATACTTTATAAATACAATTTAGTAACACATTCCCTATTGATAAGCATTTAGGTGGTTTCTAATCATCGAGTATCACTGCTCTTTGGATGGGGCAGGTGCGCATAGCTTCTCTAGCTGTTATACCTAGAGAAGAATTACGTTTGGGATTCCAGAAGAGGAATGGCGGATTCGAAAGGCTCATCCCCTTCACCTCTACTGGCTACTGCTGAATCACACTCCTGAATTACCAATTTTCAATTCAGCGGGGCGTGAATTAGTCCCATTTCCTCACTTCCTCTTTGTGGTAGGAGGCACGGCTTCAAGCATCTTGGAGGTTAAGCATCTCTTCATGGTCACTGGCAACAAGGTTTTGTCTTTTGTGAATCCATTGCCTTTGTTTATTCCCTGCTTAGGTTCTTTACCTTTTTCTTATCGATTTGTAGAAATTGTGTATCTATGTCTGACTCAGACCGGGTGTCTAGAGGAAGCACGTGGCATGCACAAACCGGGTAATTTAAGGAGAGCTTGGGCTTCCCTGGTGGTGCAGCGGTTAAGAATCCGCCTGCCAATGCAGGGGACACGGGTTCGAGCCCTGGTCCGGGAAGATCCCACATGCCGCGGAGCAACAAAGCCCGTGCGGCACAACTACTGAGCCAGCACACCACAACTACTGAAGCCTGCGTTCCTAGAGCCCGTGCTCCGTAACAAGAGAAGCCACTGCAATAAGAAGCCCACACACCACAGCGAAGAGTAGCCCCCGCTCACTGCAACTAGAGTAAGCCCGTGCTCAGCAACAAAGGCCCAACACAGCCAAAAATAAATAAAATAAAATAAATAAATTTTGAAAAAGAATAATGAAAACCAAAATGCATATGAAGTATAATTCCAACTTTAAAAATATGAGCTGAAGTATTTACAACAGGCAGGACATTGAAGCAACCTAAGTGTCCATCGACAGATGAATGGATAAAGAAGATGTGGCACATATATACAATGGAATATTACTCAGCCATAAAAAGAAACGAAATTGAGTTATTTGTAGTGAGGTGGATGGACCTAGAGAGTGTAATACAGAGTGAAGTAAGTCAGAAAGACAAAAACAAATACTATATGCTAACACATATATATGGAATCTAAAAAAAAAAAAAAAACGGTTCTCACGAACCTCGGAGCAGGACAGGAATAAAGACGCAGACGTAGAGAATGGACTTGAGGACACAGGGAGGGGGAAGGGTAAGCTGGGACGAAGTGAGAGAGTGGCACTGACATATATACACTACCCAATGTCAAACAGAGAGCTAGTGGGAAGCAGCCGCATAGCACAGGGAGGTCAGCTCGGTGCTTTGTGCCCACCTAGAGGGGTGGGATAGGGAGGGTGGGAGGGAGACGCAAGAGGGAGGGGATATGGGGATATATGTATATGTATAGCTGATTCACTTTGTTATAAAGCAGAAAGTAACACACCACTGTAAAGCAATTATACTCCAATAAAGATGTTAAAAAAAAATGAGCTGAAAAATGATGAGGAGGGGCTTCCCTGGTGGCGCACTGGTTGGGAGTCTGCCTGCCAATGCAGGGGACACGGGCTCGAGCCCTGGTGTGGGAAGATCCCACACGCCGCGGAGCAACTAGGCCCGTGAGCCACGGGTACTGAGCCTGCGCGTCTGGAGCCTGTGCTCCGCAACGAGAGAGGCCGCGACAGTGAGAGGCCCGCGCACCGCGATGAAGAGTGGCCCCCGCTCACCGCAACTGGAGAAAGCCCTCGCACAGAAACGGAGACCCAACACAGCCAAAAATAAATAAATAAATAAATAAATAAAGTGTAAAAAAAAAAATGATGGGAGGAAATGGGCTAAAATATTAACTGTGGCGGAATTAAACATGGTTTTTATTCACTTTTTCATATTCTATGCACTAACTAACCAAGTTCTCTTTTTCCAGTATCCACATACTATGTTTTCCATAATAAAAGCAGTATCACCTGCCCTCTTGCCCAAGGGAGAAAGGCCCACTGGGCAGCAACATCTCCCCACTTGTGCTCCCCTCCTGTGACCGTGGCTTTGAGCACCTGATGGGGCCCCCAGAGCGCTCTAATCACAGCTGTAGAGATGTGTCCTCGTTGGCTTCACAGGGATGACCAAGCCTACGGCTGACTTATCTGCTTTGGTTCCCAGGTGCAGCCCCACCCACCCTGTCTTCATCTTTGCCCATCACGGGCGCTAACCCCCCTCCCAACTTCTTCCAACCACACCCTCTAGCTTCCTAGAGTTTTGTCGGTTATTTGAATTTCTTATTTTAAGTGATCTTTGTCCAGAAGCTAAAAAGGGAAACTTTATAAAATTTTCTACGTAATGATGTAAAATCACTGCATGGCAACAATAAATAATAAACAAACAAGGAATTATAAAATAACAATTGAGAAATATTTGGAAGATACAGGACAAAGGGCTGATTTACCTAATTTATGCAGAGCTCAAAATCAAAAGTTAAAAAAAGATGAAAAACCCAATAGAAGACAAAGATGAAGTAAGCAAAGGGTACAAAGAAACACCAATTACCAAAAAACAGGGGGAAGTGTTGAACCTCACTGGTAATAAAAGAAATGAAAGCCCAAACAATAATGGAATATAATTTCTTACCTTGCAAACTGCCGAAAGGTCAATGAAAAAGGTGGATAGCCTCCAGTTTGATGATGGGCGATCAGAAAATGAGTGCTCACGCATTGTTGTGAAAGCATAAAGTGATGCAACTTTCTGAAGGACAATTGGACAATATCTAGTAAATTTATACATGCATGGAGCCACTGAGCAAGACCCTGTTTGGAATTTATATTGTAGAAATATTTCTAATTTCACCAAGATTATATATATGATGTTCATTGCAACCTTTTTAAATAAAAGTAAGAAAGAAAGAAAGAAAGGAAGGAAAGAAAGAAAAAGAATGAACTTGAAGCAGTCTCTGAACAAGGGTCAAATTACTAGGCATTTGTAAAAGTAGAGGCTTGAAGATAGGTAAACAAAGCAAAAATCGAGTATCAAAACCAAATTCTAGGGACTTCCCTGGTGGCACAGTAGTTAAGAATCCACCTGCCAATGCAGGGGACACGGGTTCGAGCCCTGGTCCAGGAAGATCCCACATGCCACAGAGCAACTAAGCCCGTGCGCCACAACTACTGAGCCTGCGCTCTAGAGCCCACGAGCCACAACTACTGAGCCCGAGAGCCACAACTACTGAAGCCCGCGTGCCTACAGCCCGTGCTCCGCAGCAAGAGAAGCCACTGCAATGAGAAGCCCGCGCACGGCGATGAAGTGTAGCCCCCCACCCCGTTCGCCGCAACTAGAGAAAGCCCACGTGTAGCAACGAAGACCCAACACAGCCACATAAATAAATAAATAAATGTATTTTTTAAAAAAATCCTAGGTTAGCTCTCCAATAGCAGAAAAGTTGACTTTATACTGAAAGAACTAGTACACCCTGGTCTTTTTTATCTCCCCTGCCCAGGAACTCAGAATCCTGAGCTAATAATAAAGTGAGATTATGGGTGATTTTTTTCTTTCTTTGTATTTTTCTGGGTACTTTAAGCTTTTTATATTGCACATGTATTAATTTTTAATAAAGTTATACAGTATCTTTATCAACATGTGAAGAACACATCTGGATTTTATAAATTGCTCTACAGTCATAAGCATTCTTCTATTTCTCCACCGGAGGGCAGCATAAGCACAGTAAATAGCAAAACTAATTTCAAGGTGTTTGGTCTGAAGTTGAATGCTGCTGTTCAGTTGTTTATTCTGACAGGCTGCTGGTACAAATTAATCATCAGATTGTTTATTTTTCTGATAAATGACTATACATTGTCAAAACTGATATACAGCAGAAAAGACAAGTCACCTATAATCAGGGACCGTCTGGCATTTATCTTCACATTTCTAGGTGTGATGAAAAGAGGAAGGTACATTTTTTTTTAAAAGTCTGCTGACAAAAAGTCCCCCATACAATTATTTTCTAATCTACGTTTCCCATCAAATGTCTCTTGAGCATTTCCCTGCTTCCCTAAGTTCTCTGACATGGTGGTTTTTAAAGGCCGCCTGGTGTTCCAGCCTGTGGACTCGTTGTACCTTGCTTCCCTGATTTAAATTGGTCATCTAAGTGTTTTAACTGTCTTTAAAGTATAAAAGATTTCCCATGTATAAAATAGACATAGAAAACTATACCACCCAATTAATCAGTACTCGAATTTGATACATGTTAATTGTTGCCATTTTTACTTCAGATATTTTGAAGAAAGAAAAGTTTACGGGTAGGGTTGGAGGTCCCAATGTCCAATTAACTTCTCTCCTTCCATCCCGAGTCACCTCTGATCTGAAGCTGGTGCTTATTTTTCCTATCCTTGATCTCAGGCTTTAATTACAAAAGTATGTTCTGTAAACAATATAGTATTGTCCTGAGCTTTTAAATTCTACACATTAATGTAATCACCATGGCATGTCCTATATTTGCTTAACATTATGATTTACCCCCTGTTGATTTAGACCTAGTTCATTCTAACTGCTTTAAGGTATTATACTTTATAAATAGAATTTAGTACCACATTCCCTATTGATAAGCATTTAGGTGGTTTCTAATCATCGAGTATCACTGCTCTTTGGATGGGGCAGGTGCGCATAGCTTCTCTAGCTGTTATACCTAGAGAAGAATTACGTTTGGGATTCCAGAAGAGGAATGGCGGATTCGAAAGGCTCATCCCCTTCACCTCTACTGGCTACTGCTGAATCACACTCCTGAATTACCAATTTTCAATTCAGCGGGGCGTGAATTAGTCCCATTTCCTCACTTCCTCTTTGTGGTAGGAGGCACGGCTTCAAGCATCTTGGAGGTTAAGCATCTCTTCATGGTCACTGGCAACAAGGTTTTGTCTTTTGTGAATCCATTGCCTTTGTTTATTCCCTGCTTGGGTTCTTTACCTTTTTCTTATCGATTTGTAGAAATTGTGTATCTATGTCTGACTCAGACCGGGTGTCTAGAGGAAGCACGTGGCATGCACAAACCGGATAATTTAAGGAGAGCTTGGGCTTCCCTGGTGGTGCAGCGGTTAAGAATCCGCCTGCCAATGCAGGGGACACGGGTTCGAGCCCTGGTCCGGGAAGATCCCACATGCCGCGGAGCAACAAAGCCCGTGCGGCACAACTACTGAGCCAGCACACCACAACTACTGAAGCCTGCGTTCCTAGAGCCCGTGCTCCGTAACAAGAGAAGCCACTGCAATAAGAAGCCCACACACCACAGCGAAGAGTAGCCCCCGCTCACTGCAACTAGAGTAAGCCCGTGCTCAGCAACAAAGGCCCAACACAGCCAAAAATAAATAAAATAAAATAAATAAATTTTGAAAAAGAATAATGAAAACCAAAATGCATATGAAGTATAATTCCAACTTTAAAAATATGAGCTGAAGTATTTACAACAGGCAGGACATTGAAGCAACCTAAGTGTCCATCGACAGATGAATGGATAAAGAAGATGTGGCACATATATACAATGGAATATTACTCAGCCATAAAAAGAAACGAAATTGAGTTATTTGTAGTGAGGTGGATGGACCTAGAGAGTGTAATACAGAGTGAAGTAAGTCAGAAAGACAAAAACAAATACTATATGCTAACACATATATATGGAATCTAAAAAAAAAAAAAAAACGGTTCTCACGAACCTCGGAGCAGGACAGGAATAAAGACGCAGACGTAGAGAATGGACTTGAGGACACAGGGAGGGGGAAGGGTAAGCTGGGACGAAGTGAGAGAGTGGCACTGACATATATACACTACCCAATGTCAAACAGAGAGCTAGTGGGAAGCAGCCGCATAGCACAGGGAGGTCAGCTCGGTGCTTTGTGCCCACCTAGAGGGGTGGGATAGGGAGGGTGGGAGGGAGACGCAAGAGGGAGGGGATATGGGGATATATGTATATGTATAGCTGATTCACTTTGTTATAAAGCAGAAAGTAACACACCACTGTAAAGCAATTATACTCCAATAAAGATGTTAAAAAAAAATGAGCTGAAAAATGATGAGGAGGGGCTTCCCTGGTGGCGCACTGGTTGGGAGTCTGCCTGCCAATGCAGGGGACACGGGCTCGAGCCCTGGTGTGGGAAGATCCCACACGCCGCGGAGCAACTAGGCCCGTGAGCCACGGGTACTGAGCCTGCGCGTCTGGAGCCTGTGCTCCGCAACGAGAGAGGCCGCGACAGTGAGAGGCCCGCGCACCGCGATGAAGAGTGGCCCCCGCTCACCGCAACTGGAGAAAGCCCTCGCACAGAAACGGAGACCCAACACAGCCAAAAATAAATAAATAAATAAATAAATAAAGTGTAAAAAAAAAAATGATGGGAGGAAATGGGCTAAAATATTAACTGTGGCGGAATTAAACATGGTTTTTATTCACTTTTTCATATTCTATGCACTAACTAACCAAGTTCTCTTTTTCCAGTATCCACATACTATGTTTTCCATAATAAAAGCAGTATCACCTGCCCTCTTGCCCAAGGGAGAAAGGCCCACTGGGCAGCAACATCTCCCCACTTGTGCTCCCCTCCTGTGACCGTGGCTTTGAGCACCTGATGGGGCCCCCAGAGCGCTCTAATCACAGCTGTAGAGATGTGTCCTCGTTGGCTTCACAGGGATGACCAAGCCTACGGCTGACTTATCTGCTTTGGTTCCCAGGTGCAGCCCCACCCACCCTGTCTTCATCTTTGCCCATCACGGGTGCTAACCCCCCTCCCAACTTCTTCCAACCACACCCTCTAGCTTCCTAGAGTTTTGTCGGTTATTTGAATTTCTTATTTTAAGTGATCTTTGTCCAGAAGCTAAAAAGGGAAACTTTATAAAATTTTCTACGTAATGATGTAAAATCACTGCATGGCAACAATAAATAATAAACAAACAAGGAATTATAAAATAACAATTGAGAAATATTTGGAAGATACAGGACAAAGGGCTGATTTACCTAATTTATGCAGAGCTCAAAATCAAAAGTTAAAAAAAGATGAAAAACCCAATAGAAGACAAAGATGAAGTAAGCAAAGGGTACAAAGAAACACCAATTACCAAAAAACAGGGGGAAGTGTTGAACCTCACTAGTAATAAAAGAAATGAAAGCCCAAACAATAATGGAATATAATTTCTTACCTTGCAAACTGCCGAAAGGTCAATGAAAAAGGTGGATAGCCTCCAGTTTGATGATGGGCGATCAGAAAATGAGTGCTCACGCATTGTTGTGAAAGCATAAAGTGATGCAACTTTCTGAAGGACAATTGGACAATATCTAGTAAATTTATACATGCATGGAGCCACTGAGCAAGACCCTGTTTGGAATTTATATTGTAGAAATATTTCTAATTTCACCAAGATTATATATATGATGTTCATTGCAACCTTTTTAAATAAAAGTAAGAAAGAAAGAAAGAAAGGAAGGAAAGAAAGAAAAAGAATGAACTTGAAGCAGTCTCTGAACAAGGGTCAAATTACTAGGCATTTGTAAAAGTAGAGGCTTGAAGATAGGTAAACAAAGCAAAAATCGAGTATCAAAACCAAATTCTAGGGACTTCCCTGGTGGCACAGTAGTTAAGAATCCACCTGCCAATGCAGGGGACACGGGTTCGAGCCCTGGTCCAGGAAGATCCCACATGCCACAGAGCAACTAAGCCCGTGCGCCACAACTACTGAGCCTGCGCTCTAGAGCCCACGAGCCACAACTACTGAGCCCGAGAGCCACAACTACTGAAGCCCGCGTGCCTACAGCCCGTGCTCCGCAGCAAGAGAAGCCACTGCAATGAGAAGCCCGCGCACGGCGATGAAGTGTAGCCCCCCACCCCGTTCGCCGCAACTAGAGAAAGCCCACGTGTAGCAACGAAGACCCAACACAGCCACATAAATAAATAAATAAATGTATTTTTTAAAAAAATCCTAGGTTAGCTCTCCAATAGCAGAAAAGTTGACTTTATACTGAAAGAACTAGTACACCCTGGTCTTTTTTATCTCCCCTGCCCAGGAACTCAGAATCCTGAGCTAATAATAAAGTGAGATTATGGGTGATTTTTTTCTTTCTTTGTATTTTTCTGGGTACTTTAAGCTTTTTATATTGCACATGTATTAATTTTTAATAAAGTTATACAGTATCTTTATCAACATGTGAAGAACACATCTGGATTTTATAAATTGCTCTACAGTCATAAGCATTCTTCTATTTCTCCACCGGAGGGCAGCATAAGCACAGTAAATAGCAAAACTAATTTCAAGGTGTTTGGTCTGAAGTTGAATGCTGCTGTTCAGTTGTTTATTCTGACAGGCTGCTGGTACAAATTAATCATCAGATTGTTTATTTTTCTGATAAATGACTATACATTGTCAAAACTGATATACAGCAGAAAAGACAAGTCACCTATAATCAGGGACCGTCTGGCATTTATCTTCACATTTCTAGGTGTGATGAAAAGAGGAAGGTACATTTTTTTTTAAAAGTCTGCTGACAAAAAGTCCCCCATACAATTATTTTCTAATCTACGTTTCCCATCAAATGTCTCTTGAGCATTTCCCTGCTTCCCTAAGTTCTCTGACATGGTGGTTTTTAAAGGCCGCCTGGTGTTCCAGCCTGTGGACTCGTTGTACCTTGCTTCCCTGATTTAAATTGGTCATCTAAGTGTTTTAACTGTCTTTAAAGTATAAAAGATTTCCCATGTATAAAATAGACATAGAAAACTATACCACCCAATTAATCAGTACTCGAATTTGATACATGTTAATTGTTGCCATTTTTACTTCAGATATTTTGAAGAAAGAAAAGTTTACGGGTAGGGTTGGAGGTCCCAATGTCCAATTAACTTCTCTCCTTCCATCCCGAGTCACCTCTGATCTGAAGCTGGTGCTTATTTTTCCTATCCTTGATCTCAGGCTTTAATTACAAAAGTATGTTCTGTAAACAATATAGTATTGTCCTGAGCTTTTAAATTCTACACATTAATGTAATCACCATGGCATGTCCTATATTTGCTTAACATTATGATTTACCCCCTGTTGATTTAGACCTAGTTCATTCTAACTGCTTTAAGGTATTATACTTTATAAATAGAATTTAGTAACACATTCCCTATTGATAAGCATTTAGGTGGTTTCTAATCATCGAGTATCACTGCTCTTTGGATGGGGCAGGTGCGCATAGCTTCTCTAGCTGTTATACCTAGAGAAGAATTACGTTTGGGATTCCAGAAGAGGAATGGCGGATTCGAAAGGCTCATCCCCTTCACCTCTACTGGCTACTGCTGAATCACACTCCTGAATTACCAATTTTCAATTCAGCGGGGCGTGAATTAGTCCCATTTCCTCACTTCCTCTTTGTGGTAGGAGGCACGGCTTCAAGCATCTTGGAGGTTAAGCATCTCTTCATGGTCACTGGCAACAAGGTTTTGTCTTTTGTGAATCCATTGCCTTTGTTTATTCCCTGCTTAGGTTCTTTACCTTTTTCTTATCGATTTGTAGAAATTGTGTATCTATGTCTGACTCAGACCGGGTGTCTAGAGGAAGCACGTGGCATGCACAAACCGGATAATTTAAGGAGAGCTTGGGCTTCCCTGGTGGTGCAGCGGTTAAGAATCCGCCTGCCAATGCAGGGGACACGGGTTCGAGCCCTGGTCCGGGAAGATCCCACATGCCGCGGAGCAACAAAGCCCGTGCAGCACAACTACTGAGCCAGCACACCACAACTACTGAAGCCTGCGTTCCTAGAGCCCGTGCTCCGTAACAAGAGAAGCCACTGCAATAAGAAGCCCACACACCACAGCGAAGAGTAGCCCCCGCTCACTGCAACTAGAGTAAGCCCGTGCTCAGCAACAAAGGCCCAACACAGCCAAAAATAAATAAAATAAAATAAATAAATTTTGAAAAAGAATAATGAAAACCAAAATGCATATGAAGTATAATTCCAACTTTAAAAATATGAGCTGAAGTATTTACAACAGGCAGGACATTGAAGCAACCTAAGTGTCCATCGACAGATGAATGGATAAAGAAGATGTGGCACATATATACAATGGAATATTACTCAGCCATAAAAAGAAACGAAATTGAGTTATTTGTAGTGAGGTGGATGGACCTAGAGACTGTCATACAGAGTGAAGTAAGTCAGAAAGACAAAAACAAATACCATATGCTAACACATATATATGGAATCTAAAAAAAAAAAAAAACGGTTCTCACGAACCTCGGAGCAGGACAGGAATAAAGACGCAGACGTAGAGAATGGACTTGAGGACACAGGGAGGGGGAAGGGTAAGCTGGGACGAAGTGAGAGAGTGGCACTGACATATATACACTACCCAATGTCAAATAGAGAGCTAGTGGGAAGCAGCCGCATAGCACAGGGAGGTCAGCTCGGTGCTTTGTGCCCACCTAGAGGGGTGGGATAGGGAGGGTGGGAGGGAGACGCAAGAGGGAGGGGATATGGGGATATATGTATATGTATAGCTGATTCACTTTGTTATAAAGCAGAAAGTAACACACCACTGTAAAGCAATTATACTCCCATAAAGATGTTAAAAAAAAATGAGCTGAAAAATGATGAGGAGGGGCTTCCCTGGTGGCGCACTGGTTGGGAGTCTGCCTGCCAATGCAGGGGACACGGGCTCGAGCCCTGGTGTGGGAAGATCCCACATGTCGCGGAGCAACTAGGCCCGTGAGCCACGGGTACTGAGCCTGCGCGTCTGGAGCCTGTGCTCCGCAACGAGAGAGGCCGCGACAGTGAGAGGCCCGCGCACCGCGATGAAGAGTGGCCCCCGCTCACCGCAACTGGAGAAAGCCCACGCACAGAAACGAAGACCCAACACAGCCAAAAATAAATAAATAAATAAATAAATAAAGTGTAAAAAAAAAAAATGATGGGAGGAAATGGGCTAAAATATTAACTGTGGCGGAATTAAACATGGTTTTTATTCACTTTTTCATATTCTATGCACTAACTAACCAAGTTCTCTTTTTCCAGTATCCACATACTATGTTTTCCATAATAAAAGCAGTATCACCTGCCCTCTTGCCCAAGGGAGAAAGGCCCACTGGGCAGCAACATCTCCCCACTTGTGCTCCCCTCCTGTGACCGTGGCTTTGAGCACCTGATGGGGCCCCCAGAGCGCTCTAATCACAGCTGTAGAGATGTGTCCTCGTTGGCTTCACAGGGATGACCAAGCCTACGGCTGACTTATCTGCTTTGGTTCCCAGGTGCAGCCCCACCCACCCTGTCTTCATCTTTGCCCATCACGGGCTCTAACCCCCCTCCCAACTTCTTCCAACCACACCCTCTAGCTTCCTAGAGTTTTGTCGGTTATTTGAATTTCTTATTTTAAGTGATCTTTGTCCAGAAGCTAAAAAGGGAAACTTCATAAAATTTTCTACGTAATGATGTAAAATCCCTGCATGGCAACAATAAATAATAAACAAACAAGGAATTATAAAATAACAATTGAGAAATATTTGGAAGATACAGGACAAAGGGCTGATTTACCTAATTTATGCAGAGCTCAAAATCAAAAGTTAAAAAAAGATGAAAAACCCAATAGAAGACAAAGATGAAGTAAGCAAAGGGTACAAAGAAACACCAATTACCAAAAAACAGGGGGAAGTGTTGAACCTCACTGGTAATAAAAGAAATGAAAGCCCAAACAATAATGGAATATAATTTCTTACCTTGCAAACTGCCGAAAGGTCAATGAAAAAGGTGGATAGCCTCCAGTTTGATGATGGGCGATCAGAAAATGAGTGCTCACGCATTGTTGTGAAAGCATAAAGTGATGCAACTTTCTGAAGGACAATTGGACAATATCTAGTAAATTTATACATGCATGGAGCCACTGAGCAAGACCCTGTTTGGAATTTATATTGTAGAAATATTTATAATTTCACCAAGATTATATATATGATGTTCATTGCAACCTTTTTAAATAAAAGTAAGAAAGAAAGAAAGAAAGGAAGGAAAGAAAGAAAAAGAATGAACTTGAAGCAGTCTCTGAACAAGGGTCAAATTACTAGGCATTTGTAAAGTAGACGCTTGAAGATAGGTAAACAAAGCAAAAATCGAGTATCAAAACCAAATTCTAGGGACTTCCCTGGTGGCACAGTAGTTAAGAATCCACCTGCCAATGCAGGGGACACGGGTTCGAGCCCTGGTCCAGGAAGATCCCACATGCCACAGAGCAACTAAGCCCGTGCGCCACAACTACTGAGCCTGCGCTCTAGAGCCCACGAGCCACAAATACTGAGCCCGAGAGCCACAACTACTGAAGCCCGCGCGCCTACAGCCCGTGCTCTGCAGCAAGAGAAGCCACTGCAATAAGAAGCCCGCGCACGGCGATGAAGTGTAGCCCCCCACCCCGTTCGCCGCAACTAGAGAAAGCCCACGTGTAGCAACGAAGACCCAACACAGCCACATAAATAAATAAATAAATAAATGTATTTTTAAAAAAAATCCTAGGTTAGCTCTCCAATAGCAGAAAAGTTGACTTTATACTGAAAGAACTAGTACACCCTGGTCTTTTTTATCTCCCCTGCCCAGGAACTCAGAATCCTGAGCTAATAATAAAGTGAGATTATGGGTGATTTTTTTCTTTCTTTGTATTTTTCTGGGTACTTTAAGTTTTTTATATTGCACATGTATTAATTTTTAATAAAGTTATACAGTATCTTTATCAACATGTGAAGAACACATCTGGATTTTATAAATTGCTCTACAGTCATAAGCATTCTTCTATTTCTCCACCGGAGGGCAGCATAAGCACAGTAAATAGCAAAACTAATTTCAAGGTGTTTGGTCTGAAGTTGAATGCTGCTGTTCAGTTGTTTATTCTGACAGGCTGCTGGTACAAATTAATCATCAGATTGTTTATTTTTCTGATAAATGACTATACATTGTAAAAACTGATATACAGCAGAAAAGACAAGTCACTATAATCAGGGACCGTCTGGCATTTATCTTCACATTTCTAGGTGTGATGAAAAGAGGAAGGTACATTTTTTTTTAAAAGTCTGCTGACAAAAAGTCCCCCATACAATTATTTTCTAATCTACGTTTCCCATCAAATGTCTCTTGAGCATTTCCCTGCTTCCCTAAGTTCTCTGACATGGTGGTTTTTAAAGGCCGCCTGGTGTTCCAGCCTGTGGACTCGTTGTACCTTGCTTCCCTGATTTAAATTGGTCATCTAAGTGTTTTAACTGTCTTTAAAGTATAAAAGATTTCCCATGTATAAAATAGACATAGAAAACTATACCACCCAATTAATCAGTACTCGAATTTGATACATGTTAATTGTTGCCATTTTTACTTCAGATATTTTGAAGAAAGAAAAGTTTACGGGTAGGGTTGGAGGTCCCAATGTCCAATTAACTTCTCTCCTTCCATCCCGAGTCACCTCTGATCTGAAGCTGGTGCTTATTTTTCCTATCCTTGATCTCAGGCTTTAATTACAAAAGTATGTTCTGTAAACAATATAGTATTGTCCTGAGCTTTTAAATTCTACACATTAATGTAATCACCATGGCATGTCCTATATTTGCTTAACATTATGATTTACCCCCTGTTGATTTAGACCTAGTTCATTCTAACTGCTTTAAGGTATTATACTTTATAAATAGAATTTAGTAACACATTCCCTATTGATAAGCATTTAGGTGGTTTCTAATCATCGAGTATCACTGCTCTTTGGATGGGGCAGGTGCGCATAGCTTCTCTAGCTGTTATACCTAGAGAAGAATTACGTTTGGGATTCCAGAAGAGGAATGGCGGATTCGAAAGGCTCATCCCCTTCACCTCTACTGGCTACTGCTGAATCACACTCCTGAATTACCAATTTTCAATTCAGCGGGGCGTGAATTAGTCCCATTTCCTCACTTCCTCTTTGTGGTAGGAGGCACGGCTTCAAGCATCTTGGAGGTTAAGCATCTCTTCATGGTCACTGGCAACAAGGTTTTGTCTTTTGTGAATCCATTGCCTTTGTTTATTCCCTGCTTAGGTTCTTTACCTTTTTCTTATCGATTTGTAGAAATTGTGTATCTATGTCTGACTCAGACCGGGTGTCTAGAGGAAGCACGTGGCATGCACAAACCGGATAATTTAAGGAGAGCTTGGGCTTCCCTGGTGGTGCAGCGGTTAAGAATCCGCCTGCCAATGCAGGGGACACGGGTTCGAGCCCTGGTCCGGGAAGATCCCACATGCCGCGGAGCAACAAAGCCCGTGCAGCACAACTACTGAGCCAGCACACCACAACTACTGAAGCCTGCGTTCCTAGAGCTCGTGCTCCGTAACAAGAGAAGCCACTGCAATAAGAAGCCCACACACCACAGCGAAGAGTAGCCCCCGCTCACTGCAACTAGAGTAAGCCCGTGCTCAGCAACAAAGGCCCAACACAGCCAAAAATAAATAAAATAAAATAAATAAATTTTGAAAAAGAATAATGAAAACCAAAATGCATATGAAGTATAATTCCAACTTTAAAAATATGAGCTGAAGTATTTACAATAGGCAGGACATTGAAGCAACCTAAGTGTCCATCGACAGATGAATGGATAAAGAAGATGTGGCACATATATACAATGGAATATTACTCAGCCATAAAAAGAAACGAAATTGAGTTATTTGTAGTGAGGTGGATGGACCTAGAGACTGTCATACAGAGTGAAGTAAGTCAGAAAGACAAAAACAAATACCATATGCTAACACATACATATGGAATCTAAAAAAAAAAAAAAAAACGGTTCTCATGAACCTCGGAGCAGGACAGGAATAAAGACGCAGACGTAGAGAATGGACTTGAGGACACAGGGAGGGGGAAGGGTAAGCTGGGACGAAGTGAGAGAGTGGCACTGACATATATACACTACCCAATGTCAAATAGAGAGCTAGTGGGAAGCAGCCGCATAGCACAGGGAGGTCAGCTCGGTGCTTTGTGCCCACCTAGAGGGGTGGGATAGGGAGGGTGGGAGGGAGACGCAAGAGGGAGGGGATATGGGGATATATGTATATGTATAGCTGATTCACTTTGTTATAAAGAAGAAAGTAACACACCACTGTAAAGCAATTATACTCCAATAAAGATGTTAAAAAAAAATGAGCTGAAAAATGATGAGGAGGGGCTTCCCTGGTGGCGCAGTGGTTGGGAGTCTGCCTGCCAATGCAGGGGACACGGGCTCGAGCCCTGGTGTGGGAAGATCCCACATGCCGCGGAGCAACTAGGCCCGTGAGCCACGGGTACCGAGCCTGCGCGTCTGGAGCCTGTGCTCCGCAACGAGAGAGGCCGCGACAGTGAGAGGCCCGCGCACCGCGATGAAGAGTGGCCCCCGCTCACCGCAACTGGAGAAAGCCCTCGCACAGAAACGGAGACCCAACACAGCCAAAAATAAATAAATAAATAAATAAATAAAGTGTAAAAAAAAAAAATGATGGGAGGAAATGGGCTAAAATATTAACTGTGGCGGAATTAAACATGGTTTTTATTCACTTTTTCATATTCTATGCACTAACTAACCAAGTTCTCTTTTTCCAGTATCCACATACTATGTTTTCCATAATAAAAGCAGTATCACCTGCCCTCTTGCCCAAGGGAGAAAGGCCCACTGGGCAGCAACATCTCCCCACTTGTGCTCCCCTCCTGTGACCGTGGCTTTGAGCACCTGATGGGGCCCCCAGAGCGCTCTAATCACAGCTGTAGAGATGTGTCCTCGTTGGCTTCACAGGGATGACCAAGCCTACGGCTGACTTATCTGCTTTGGTTCCCAGGTGCAGCCCCACCCACCCTGTCTTCATCTTTGCCCATCACGGGCGCTAACCCCCCTCCCAACTTCTTCCAACCACACCCTCTAGCTTCCTAGAGTTTTGTCGGTTATTTGAATTTCTTATTTTAAGTGATCTTTGTCCAGAAGCTAAAAAGGGAAACTTTACAAAATTTTCTACGTAATGATGTAAAATCCCTGCATGGCAAAAATAAATAATAAACAAACAAGGAATTATAAAATAACAATTGAGAAATATTTGGAAGATACAGGACAAAGGGCTGATTTACCTAATTTATGCAGAGCTCAAAATCAAAAGTTAAAAAAAGATGAAAAACCCAATAGAAGACAAAGATGAAGTAAGCAAAGGGTACAAAGAAACACCAATTACCAAAAAACAGGGGGAAGTGTTGAACCTCACTAGTAATAAAAGAAATGAAAGCCCAAACAATAATGGAATATAATTTCTTACCTTGCAAACTGCCGAAAGGTCAATGAAAAAGGTGGATAGCCTCCAGTTTGATGATGGGCAATCAGAAAATGAGTGCTCATGCATTGTTGTGAAAGCATAAAGTGATGCACCTTTCTGAAGGACAATTGGACAATATCTAGTAAATTTATACATGCATGGAGCCACTGAGGAAGACCCTGTTTGGAATTTATATTGTAGAAATATTTATAATTTCACCAAGATTATATATATGATGTTCATTGCAACCTTTTTAAATAAAAGTAAGAAAGAAAGAAAGGAAGGAAAGAAAGAAAAAGAATGAACTTGAAGCAGTCTCTGAACAAGGGTCAAATTACTAGGCATTTGTAAAAGTAGAGGCTTGAAGATAGGTAAACAAAGCAAAAATCGAGTATCAAAACCAAATTCTAGGGACTTCCCTGGTGGCACAGTAGTTAAGAATCCACCTGCCAATGCAGGGGACACGGGTTCGAGCCCTGGTCCAGGAAGATCCCACATGCCACAGAGCAACTAAGCCCGTGCGCCACAACTACTGAGCCTGCGCTCTAGAGCCCACGAGCCACAACTACTGAGCCCGAGAGCCACAACTACTGAAGCCCGCGCGCCTACAGCCCGTGCTCTGCAGCAAGAGAAGCCACTGCAATGAGAAGCCCGCGCACGGCGATGAAGTGTAGCCCCCCACCCCGTTCGCCGCAACTAGAGAAAGCCCACGTGTAGCAACGAAGACCCAACACAGCCACATAAATAAATAAATAAATAAATGTATTAAAAAAAAAATCCTAGGTTAGCTCTCCAATAGCAGAAAAGTTGACTTTATACTGAAAGAACTAGTACACCCTGGTCTTTTTTATCTCCCCTGCCCAGGAACTCAGAATCCTGAGCTAATAATAAAGTGAGATTATGGGTGATTTTTTTCTTTCTTTGTATTTTTCTGGGTACTTTAAGCTTTTTATATTGCACATGTATTAATTTTTAATAAAGTTATACAGTATCTTTATCAACATGTGAAGAACACATCTGGATTTTATAAATTGCTCTACAGTCATAAGCATTCTTCTATTTCTCCACCGGAGGGCAGCATAAGCACAGTAAATAGCAAAACTAATTTCAAGGTGTTTGGTCTGAAGTTGAATGCTGCTGTTCAGTTGTTTATTCTGACAGGCTGCTGGTACAAATTAATCATCAGATTGTTTATTTTTCTGATAAATGACTATACATTGTCAAAACTGATATACAGCAGAAAAGACAAGTCACCTATAATCAGGGACCGTCTGGCATTTATCTTCACATTTCTAGGTGTGATGAAAAGAGGAAGGTACATTTTTTTTTAAAAGTCTGCTGACAAAAAGTCCCCCATACAATTATTTTCTAATCTACGTTTCCCATCAAATGTCTCTTGAGCATTTCCCTGCTTCCCTAAGTTCTCTGACATGGTGGTTTTTAAAGGCCGCCTGGTGTTCCAGCCTGTGGACTCGTTGTACCTTGCTTCCCTGATTTAAATTGGTCATCTAAGTGTTTTAACTGTCTTTAAAGTATAAAAGATTTCCCATGTATAAAATAGACATAGAAAACTATACCACCCAATTAATCAGTACTCGAATTTGATACATGTTAATTGTTGCCATTTTTACTTCAGATATTTTGAAGAAAGAAAAGTTTACGGGTAGGGTTGGAGGTCCCAATGTCCAATTAACTTCTCTCCTTCCATCCCGAGTCACCTCTGATCTGAAGCTGGTGCTTATTTTTCCTATCCTTGATCTCAGGCTTTAATTACAAAAGTATGTTCTGTAAACAATATAGTATTGTCCTGAGCTTTTAAATTCTACACATTAATGTAATCACCATGGCATGTCCTATATTTGCTTAACATTATGATTTACCCCCTGTTGACTTAGACCTAGTTCATTCTAACTGCTTTAAGGTATTATACTTTATAAATAGAATTTAGTAACACATTCCCTATTGATAAGCATTTAGGTGGTTTCTAATCATCGAGTATCACTGCTCTTTGGATGGGGCAGGTGCGCATAGCTTCTCTAGCTGTTATACCTAGAGAAGAATTACGTTTGGGATTCCAGAAGAGGAATGGCGGATTCGAAAGGCTCATCCCCTTCACCTCTACTGGCTACTGCTGAATCACACTCCTGAATTACCAATTTTCAATTCAGCGGGGCGTGAATTAGTCCCATTTCCTCACTTCCTCTTTGTGGTAGGAGGCACGGCTTCAAGCATCTTGGAGGTTAAGCATCTCTTCATGGTCACTGGCAACAAGGTTTTGTCTTTTGTGAATCCATTGCCTTTGATATTCCCTGCTTAGGTTCTTTACCTTTTTCTTATCGATTTGTAGAAATTGTGTATCTATGTCTGACTCAGACCGGGTGTCTAGAGGAAGCATGTGGCATGCACAAACCGGGTAGTTTAAGGAGAGCTTGGGCTTCCCTGGTGGTGCAGCGGTTAAGAATCCGCCTGCCAATGCAGGGGACACGGGTTCGAGCCCTGGTCCGGGAAGATCCCACATGCCGCGGAGCAACAAAGCCCGTGCAGCACAACTACTGAGCCAGCACACCACAACTACTGAAGCCTGCGTTCCTAGAGCCCGTGCTCCGTAACAAGAGAAGCCACTGCAATAAGAAGCCCACACACCACAGCGAAGAGTAGCCCCCGCTCACTGCAACTAGAGTAAGCCCGTGCTCAGCAACAAAGGCCCAACACAGCCAAAAATAAATAAAATAAAATAAATAAATTTTGAAAAAGAATAATGAAAACCAAAATGCATATGAAGTATAATTCCAACTTTAAAAATATGAGCTGAAGTATTTACAATAGGCAGGACATTGAAGCAACCTAAGTGTCCATCGACAGATGAATGGATAAAGAAGATGTGGCACATATATACAATGGAATATTACTCAGCCATAAAAAGAAACGAAATTGAGTTATTTGTAGTGAGGTGGATGGACCTAGAGACTGTCATACAGAGTGAAGTAAGTCAGAAAGACAAAAACAAATACCATATGCTAACACATATATATGGAATCTAAAAAAAAAAAAAAACGGTTCTCATGAACCTCGGAGCAGGACAGGAATAAAGACGCAGACGTAGAGAATGGACTTGAGGACACAGGGAGGGGGAAGGGTAAGCTGGGACGAAGTGAGAGAGTGGCACTGACATATATACACTACCCAATGTCAAACAGAGAGCTAGTGGGAAGCAGCCGCATAGCACAGGGAGGTCAGCTCGGTGCTTTGTGCCCACCTAGAGGGGTGGGATAGGGAGGGTGGGAGGGAGACGCAAGAGGGAGGGGATATGGGGATATATGTATATGTATAGCTGATTCACTTTGTTATAAAGCAGAAAGTAACACACCACTGTAAAGCAATTATACTCCAATAAAGATGTTAAAAAAAAATGAGCTGAAAAATGATGAGGAGGGGCTTCCCTGGTGGCGCAGTGGTTGGGAGTCTGCCTGCCAATGCAGGGGACACGGGCTCGAGCCCTGGTGTGGGAAGATCCCACATGCCGCGGAGCAACTAGGCCCGTGAGCCACGGGTACTGAGCCTGCGCGTCTGGAGCCTGTGCTCCGCAACGAGAGAGGCCGCGACAGTGAGAGGCCCGCGCACCGCGATGAAGAGTGGCCCCCGCTCACCGCAACTGGAGAAAGCCCTCGCACAGAAACGGAGACCCAACACAGCCAAAAATAAATAAATAAATAAATAAATAAAGTGTAAAAAAAAAAATGATGGGAGGAAATGGGCTAAAATATTAACTGTGGCGGAATTAAACATGGTTTTTATTCACTTTTTCATATTCTATGCACTAACTAACCAAGTTCTCTTTTTCCAGTATCCACATACTATGTTTTCCATAATAAAAGCAGTATCACCTGCCCTCTTGCCCAAGGGAGAAAGGCCCACTGGGCAGCAACATCTCCCCACTTGTGCTCCCCTCCTGTGACCGTGGCTTTGAGCACCTGATGGGGCCCCCAGAGCGCTCTAATCACAGCTGTAGAGATGTGTCCTCGTTGGCTTCACAGGGATGACCAAGCCTACGGCTGACTTATCTGCTTTGGTTCCCAGGTGCAGCCCCACCCACCCTGTCTTCATCTTTGCCCATCACGGGCGCTAACCCCCCTCCCAACTTCTTCCAACCACACCCTCTAGCTTCCTAGAGTTTTGTCGGTTATTTGAATTTCTTATTTTAAGTGATCTTTGTCCAGAAGCTAAAAAGGGAAACTTTACAAAATTTTCTATGTAATGATGTAAAATCCCTGCATGGCAAAAATAATTAACAAACAAGGAATTATAAAATGACAACTGAGAAATATTTGGAAGATACAGGACAAAGGGCTGATTTACCTAATTTATGCAGAGCTCAAAATCAAAAGTAAAAAAAAGAAGATGAAAAACCCAATAGAAGACAAAGATGAAGTAAGCAAAGGGTACAAAGAAACACCAATTACCAAAAAACAGGGGGAAGTGTTGAACCTCACTGGTAATAAAAGAAATGAAAGCCCAAACAATAATGGAATATAATTTCTTACCTTGCAAACTGCCGAAAGGTCAATGAAAAAGTTGGATAGCCTCCAGTTTGAGGATGGGCGATCGGAAAATGAGTGCTCATGCATTGTTGTGAAAGCATAAAGTGATGCAACTTTCTGAAGGACAATTGGACAATATCTAGTAAATTTATAAATGCATGGAGCCACTGAGCAAGACCCTGTTTGGAATTTATATTGTAGAAATATTTCTAATTTCACCAAGATTATATATATGATGTTCATTGCAACCTTTTTTAATAAAAGTAAGAAAGAAAGAAAGAAAGGAAAGGAAGTAAGAAAAAGAATGAACTTGAAGCAGTCTCTGAACAAGGGTCAAATTACTAGGCATTTTTAAAGTAGACGCTTGAAGATAGGTAAACAAAGCAAAAATCGAGTATCAAAACCAAATTCTAGGGACTTCCCTCATGGCACAGTAGTTAACAATCCACCTGCCAATGCAGGGGACACGGGTTCGAGCCCTGGTCCAGGAAGATCCCACATGCCACAGAGCAACTAAGCCCGTGCGCCACAACTACTGAGCCTGCGCTCTAGAGCCCACGAGCCACAACTACTGAGCCCGAGAGCCACAACTACTGAAGCCCGCGCGCCTACAGCCCGTGCTCCGCAACAAGAGAAGCCACTGCAATGAGAAGCCCGCGCACGGCGATGAAGAGTAGCCCCCCACCCCGCTCGCCGCAACTAGAGAAAGCCCGTGCGCAGCAACAAAGACCCAACACAGCCACATAAATAAATAAATAAATGTATTAAAAAAAAAAAATCCTAGGTTAGCTCTCCAATAGCAGAAAAGTTGACTTTATACTGAAAGAACTAGTACACCCTGGTCTTTTTTATCTCCCCTGCCCAGGAACTCAGAATCCTGAGCTAATAATAAAGTGAGATTATGGGTGATTTTTTTCTTTCTTTGTATTTTTCTGGGTACTTTAAGTTTTTTATATTGCACATGTATTAATTTTTAATAAAGTTATACAGTATCTTTATCAACATGTGAAGAACACATCTGGATTTTATAAATTGCTCTACAGTCATAAGCATTCTTCTATTTCTCCACCGGAGGGCAGCATAAGCACAGTAAATAGCAAAACTAATTTCAAGGTGTTTGGTCTGAAGTTGAATGCTGCTGTTCAGTTGTTTATTCTGACAGGCTGCTGGTACAAATTAATCATCAGATTGTTTATTTTTCTGATAAATGACTATACATTGTAAAAACTGATATACAGCAGAAAAGACAAGTCACCTATAATCAGGGACCGTCTGGCATTTATCTTCACATTTCTAGGTGTGATGAAAAGAGGAAGGTACATTTTTTTTTAAAAGTCTGCTGACAAAAAGTCCCCCATACAATTATTTTCTAATCTACGTTTCCCATCAAATGTCTCTTGAGCATTTCCCTGCTTCCCTAAGTTCTCTGACATGGTGGTTTTTAAAGGCCGCCTGGTGTTCCAGCCTGTGGACTCGTTGTACCTTGCTTCCCTGATTTAAATTGGTCATCTAAGTGTTTTAACTGTCTTTAAAGTATAAAAGATTTCCCATGTATAAAATATACATAGAAAACTATACCACCCAATTAATCAGTACTCGAATTTGATACATGTTAATTGTTGCCATTTTTACTTCAGATATTTTGAAGAAAGAAAAGTTTACGGGTAGGGTTGGAGGTCCCAATGTCCAATTAACTTCTCTCCTTCCATCCCGAGTCACCTCTGATCTGAAGCTGGTGCTTATTTTTCCTATCCTTGATCTCAGGCTTTAATTACAAAAGTATGTTCTGTAAACAATATAGTATTGTCCTGAGCTTTTAAATTCTACACATTAATGTAATCACCATGGCATGTCCTATATTTGCTTAACATTATGATTTACCCCCTGTTGACTTAGACCTAGTTCATTCTAACTGCTTTAAGGTATTATACTTTATAAATAGAATTTAGTAACACATTCCCTATTGATAAGCATTTAGGTGGTTTCTAATCATCGAGTATCACTGCTCTTTGGATGGGGCAGGTGCGCATAGCTTCTCTAGCTGTTATACCTAGAGAAGAATTACGTTTGGGATTCCAGAAGAGGAATGGCGGATTCGAAAGGCTCATCCCCTTCACCTCTACTGGCTACTGCTGAATCACACTCCTGAATTACCAATTTTCAATTCAGCGGGGCGTGAATTAGTCCCATTTCCTCACTTCCTCTTTGTGGTAGGAGGCACGGCTTCAAGCATCTTGGAGGTTAAGCATCTCTTCATGGTCACTGGCAACAAGGTTTTGTCTTTTGTGAATCCATTGCCTTTGTTTATTCCCTGCTTAGGTTCTTTACCTTTTTCTTATCGATTTGTAGAAATTGTGTATCTATGTCTGACTCAGACCGGGTGTCTAGAGGAAGCATGTGGCATGCACAAACCGGGTAGTTTAAGGAGAGCTTGGGCTTCCCTGGTGGTGCAGTGGTTAAGAATCCGCCTGCCAATGCAGGGGACACGGGTTCGAGCCCTGGTCCGGGAAGATCCCATATGCCGCGGAGCAACAAAGCCCGTGCAGCACAACTACTGAGCCAGCACACCACAACTACTGAAGCCTGCGTTCCTAGAGCCCGTGCTCCGTAACAAGAGAAGCCACTGCAATAAGAAGCCCACACACCACAGCGAAGAGTAGCCCCCGCTCACTGCAACTAGAGTAAGCCCGTGCTCAGCAACAAAGGCCCAACACAGCCAAAAATAAATAAAATAAAATAAATAAATTTTGAAAAAGAATAATGAAAACCAAAATGCATATGAAGTATAATTCCAACTTTAAAAATATGAGCTGAAGTATTTACAATAGGCAGGACATTGAAGCAACCTAAGTGTCCATCGACAGATGAATGGATAAAGAAGATGTGGCACATATATACAATGGAATATTACTCAGCCATAAAAAGAAACGAAATTGAGTTATTTGTAGTGAGGTGGATGGACCTAGAGACTGTCATACAGAGTGAAGTAAGTCAGAAAGACAAAAACAAATACCATATGCTAACACATATATATGGAATCTAAAAAAAAAAAAAAAACGGTTCTCATGAACCTCGGAGCAGGACAGGAATAAAGACGCAGACGTAGAGAATGGACTTGAGGACACAGGGAGGGGGAAGGGTAAGCTGGGACGAAGTGAGAGAGTGGCACTGACATATATACACTACCCAATGTCAAACAGAGAGCTAGTGGGAAGCAGCCGCATAGCACAGGGAGGTCAGCTCGGTGCTTTGTGCCCACCTAGAGGGGTGGGATAGGGAGGGTGGGAGGGAGACGCAAGAGGGAGGGGATATGGGGATATATGTATATGTATAGCTGATTCACTTTGTTATAAAGCAGAAAGTAACACACCACTGTAAAGCAATTATACTCCAATAAAGATGTTAAAAAAAAATGAGCTGAAAAATGATGAGGAGGGGCTTCCCTGGTGGCGCAGTGGTTGGGAGTCTGCCTGCCAATGCAGGGGACACGGGCTCGAGCCCTGGTGTGGGAAGATCCCACATGCCGCGGAGCAACTAGGCCCGTGAGCCACGGGTACCGAGCCTGCGCGTCTGGAGCCTGTGCTCCGCAACGAGAGAGGCCGCGACAGTGAGAGGCCCGCGCACCGCGATGAAGAGTGGCCCCCGCTCACCGCAACTGGAGAAAGCCCTCGCACAGAAACGGAGACCCAACACAGCCAAAAATAAATAAATAAATAAATAAATAAAGTGTAAAAAAAAAAATGATGGGAGGAAATGGGCTAAAATATTAACTGTGGCAGAATTAAACATGGTTTTTATTCACTTTTTCATATTCTATGCACTAACTAACCAAGTTCTCTTTTTCCAGTATCCACATACTATGTTTTCCATAATAAAAGCAGTATCACCTGCCCTCTTGCCCAAGGGAGAAAGGCCCACTGGGCAGCAACATCTCCCCACTTGTGCTCCCCTCCTGTGACCGTGGCTTTGAGCACCTGATGGGGCCCCCAGAGCGCTCTAATCACAGCTGTAGAGATGTGTCCTCGTTGGCTTCACAGGGATGACCAAGCCTACGGCTGACTTATCTGCTTTGGTTCCCAGGTGCAGCCCCACCCACCCTGTCTTCATCTTTGCCCATCACGGGCGCTAACCCCCCTCCCAACTTCTTCCAACCACACCCTCTAGCTTCCTAGAGTTTTGTCGGTTATTTGAATTTCTTATTTTAAGTGATCTTTGTCCAGAAGCTAAAAAGGGAAACTTTACAAAATTTTCTATGTAATGATGTAAAATCCCTGCATGGCAAAAATAATTAACAAACAAGGAATTATAAAATGACAACTGAGAAATATTTGGAAGATACAGGACAAAGGGCTGATTTACCTAATTTATGCAGAGCTCAAAATCAAAAGTAAAAAAAAGAAGATGAAAAACCCAATAGAAGACAAAGATGAAGTAAGCAAAGGGTACAAAGAAACACCAATTACCAAAAAACAGGGGGAAGTGTTGAACCTCACTGGTAATAAAAGAAATGAAAGCCCAAACAATAATGGAATATAATTTCTTACCTTGCAAACTGCCGAAAGGTCAATGAAAAAGTTGGATAGCCTCCAGTTTGAGGATGGGCGATCGGAAAATGAGTGCTCATGCATTGTTGTGAAAGCATAAAGTGATGCAACTTTCTGAAGGACAATTGGACAATATCTAGTAAATTTATAAATGCATGGAGCCACTGAGCAAGACCCTGTTTGGAATTTATATTGTAGAAATATTTCTAATTTCACCAAGATTATATATATGATGTTCATTGCAACCTTTTTTAATAAAAGTAAGAAAGAAAGAAAGAAAGGAAAGGAAGTAAGAAAAAGAATGAACTTGAAGCAGTCTCTGAACAAGGGTCAAATTACTAGGCATTTTTAAAGTAGACGCTTGAAGATAGGTAAACAAAGCAAAAATCGAGTATCAAAACCAAATTCTAGGGACTTCCCTCGTGGCACAGTAGTTAACAATCCACCTGCCAATGCAGGGGACACGGGTTCGAGCCCTGGTCCAGGAAGATCCCACATGCCACAGAGCAACTAAGCCCGTGCGCCACAACTACTGAGCCTGCGCTCTAGAGCCCACGAGCCACAACTACTGAGCCCGAGAGCCACAACTACTGAAGCCCGCGCGCCTACAGCCCGTGCTCCGCAACAAGAGAAGCCACTGCAATGAGAAGCCCGCGCACGGCGATGAAGAGTAGCCCCCCACCCCGCTCGCCGCAACTAGAGAAAGCCCGTGCGCAGCAACAAAGACCCAACACAGCCACATAAATAAATAAATAAATGTATTAAAAAAAAAAAAATCCTAGGTTAGCTCTCCAATAGCAGAAAAGTTGACTTTATACTGAAAGAACTAGTACACCCTGGTCTTTTTTATCTCCCCTGCCCAGGAACTCAGAATCCTGAGCTAATAATAAAGTGAGATTATGGGTGATTTTTTTCTTTCTTTGTATTTTTCTGGGTACTTTAAGTTTTTTATATTGCACATGTATTAATTTTTAATAAAGTTATACAGTATCTTTATCAACATGTGAAGAACACATCTGGATTTTATAAATTGCTCTACAGTCATAAGCATTCTTCTATTTCTCCACCGGAGGGCAGCATAAGCACAGTAAATAGCAAAACTAATTTCAAGGTGTTTGGTCTGAAGTTGAATGCTGCTGTTCAGTTGTTTATTCTGACAGGCTGCTGGTACAAATTAATCATCAGATTGTTTATTTTTCTGATAAATGACTATACATTGTAAAAACTGATATACAGCAGAAAAGACAAGTCACCTATAATCAGGGACCGTCTGGCATTTATCTTCACATTTCTAGGTGTGATGAAAAGAGGAAGGTACATTTTTTTTTAAAAGTCTGCTGACAAAAAGTCCCCCATACAATTATTTTCTAATCTACGTTTCCCATCAAATGTCTCTTGAGCATTTCCCTGCTTCCCTAAGTTCTCTGACATGGTGGTTTTTAAAGGCCGCCTGGTGTTCCAGCCTGTGGACTCGTTGTACCTTGCTTCCCTGATTTAAATTGGTCATCTAAGTGTTTTAACTGTCTTTAAAGTATAAAAGATTTCCCATGTATAAAATAGACATAGAAAACTATACCACCCAATTAATCAGTACTCGAATTTGATACATGTTAATTGTTGCCATTTTTACTTCAGATATTTTGAAGAAAGAAAAGTTTACGGGTAGGGTTGGAGGTCCCAATGTCCAATTAACTTCTCTCCTTCCATCCCGAGTCACCTCTGATCTGAAGCTGGTGCTTATTTTTCCTATCCTTGATCTCAGGCTTTAATTACAAAAGTATGTTCTGTAAACAATATAGTATTGTCCTGAGCTTTTAAATTCTACACATTAATGTAATCACCATGGCATGTCCTATATTTGCTTAACATTATGATTTACCCCCTGTTGATTTAGACCTAGTTCATTCTAACTGCTTTAAGGTATTATACTTTATAAATAGAATTTTAGTAACACATTCCCTATTGATAAGCATTTAGGTGGTTTCTAATCATCGAGTATCACTGCTCTTTGGATGGGGCAGGTGCGCATAGCTTCTCTAGCTGTTATACCTAGAGAAGAATTACGTTTGGGATTCCAGAAGAGGAATGGCGGATTCGAAAGGCTCATCCCCTTCACCTCTACTGGCTACTGCTGAATCACACTCCTGAATTACCAATTTTCAATTCAGCGGGGCGTGAATTAGTCCCATTTCCTCACTTCCTCTTTGTGGTAGGAGGCACGGCTTCAAGCATCTTGGAGGTTAAGCATCTCTTCATGGTCACTGGCAACAAGGTTTTGTCTTTTGTGAATCCATTGCCTTTGTTTATTCCCTGCTTGGGTTCTTAACCTTTTTCTTATCGATTTGTAGAAATGGTGTATCTATGTCTGATTCAGACCGGGTGTCTAGAGGAAGCACGTGGCATGCACAAACCGGGTAGTTTAAGGAGAGCTTGGGCTTCCCTGGTGGTGCAGCGGTTAAGAATCCGCCTGCCAATGCAGGGGACACGGGTTCGAGCCCTGCTCCGGGAAGATCCCACATGCCGCGGAGCAACAAAGCCCGTGCAGCACAACTACTGAGCCAGCACACCACAACTACTGAAGCCTGCGTTTCTAGAGCCCGTGCTCCGTAACAAGAGAAGCCACTGCAATAAGAAGCCCACACACCACAGCGAAGAGTAGCCCCCGCTCACTGCAACTAGAGTAAGCCCGTGCTCAGCAACAAAGGCCCAACACAGCCAAAAATAAATAAAATAAAATAAATAAATTTTGAAAAAGAATAATGAAAACCAAAATGCATATGAAGTATAATTCCAACTTTAAAAATATGAGCTGAAGTATTTACAACAGGCAGGACATTGAAGCAACCTAAGTGTCCATCGACAGATGAATGGATAAAGAAGATGTGGCACATATATACAATGGAATATTACTCAGCCATAAAAAGAAACGAAATTGAGTTATTTGTAGTGAGGTGGATGGACCTAGAGACTGTCATACAGAGTGAAGTAAGTCAGAAAGACAAAAACAAATACCATATGCTAACACATATATATGGAATCTAAAAAAAAAAAAAAAACGGTTCCCATGAACCTCGGAGCAGGACAGGAATAAAGACGCAGACGTAGAGAATGGACTTGAGGACACAGGGAGGGGGAAGGGTAAGCTGGGACGAAGTGAGAGAGTGGCATTGACATATATACACTACCCAATGTCAAACAGAGAGCGAGTGGGAAGCAGCCGCATAGCACAGGGAGGTCAGCTCGGTGCTTTGTGCCCACCTAGAGGGGTGGGATAGGGAGGGTGGGAGGGAGACGCAAGAGGGAGGGGATATGGGGATATATGTATATGTATAGCTGATTCACTTTGTTATAAAGCAGAAAGTAACACACCACTGTAAAGCAATTATACTCCAATAAAGATGTTAAAAAAAAATGAGCTGAAAAATGATGAGGAGGGGCTTCCCTGGTGGCGCAGTGGTTGGGAGTCTGCCTGCCAATGCAGGGGACACGGGCTCGAGCCCTGGTGTGGGAAGATCCCACATGCCGCGGAGCAACTAGGCCCGTGAGCCACGGGTACTGAGCCTGCGCTTCTGGAGCCTGTGCTCCGCAACGAGAGAGGCCGCGACAGTGAGAGGCCCGCGCACCGCGATGAAGAGTGGCCCCCGCTCACCGCAACTGGAGAAAGCCCTCGCACAGAAACGGAGACCCAACACAGCCAAAAATAAATAAATAAATAAATAAATAAAGTGTAAAAAAAAAAATGATGGGAGGAAATGGGCTAAAATATTAACTGTGGCGGAATTAAACATGGTTTTTATTCACTTTTTCATATTCTATGCACTAACTAACCAAGTTCTCTTTTTCCAGTATCCACATACTATGTTTTCCATAATAAAAGCAGTATCACCTGCCCTCTTGCCCAAGGGAGAAAGGCCCACTGGGCAGCAACATCTCCCCACTTGTGCTCCCCTCCTGTGACCGTGGCTTTGAGCACCTGATGGGGCCCCCAGAGCGCTCTAATCACAGCTGTAGAGATGTGTCCTCGTTGGCTTCACAGGGATGACCAAGCCTACGGCTGACTTATCTGCTTTGGTTCCCAGGTGCAGCCCCACCCACCCTGTCTTCATCTTTGCCCATCACGGGCGCTAACCCCCCTCCCAACTTCTTCCAACCACACCCTCTAGCTTCCTAGAGTTTTGTCGGTTATTTGAATTTCTTATTTTAAGTGATCTTTGTCCAGAAGCTAAAAAGGGAAACTTTATAAAATTTTCTACGTAATGATGTAAAATCCCTGCATGGCAAAAATAAATAATAAACAAACAAGGAATTATAAAATAACAATTGAGAAATATTTGGAAGATACAGGACAAAGGGCTGATTTACCTAATTTATGCAGAGCTCAAAATCAAAAGTTAAAAAAAGATGAAAAACCCAATAGAAGACAAAGATGAAGTAAGCAAAGGGTACAAAGAAACACCAATTACCAAAAAACAGGGGGAAGTGTTGAACCTCACTAGTAATAAAAGAAATGAAAGCCCAAACAATAATGGAATATAATTTCTTACCTTGCAAACTGCCGAAAGGTCAATGAAAAAGGTGGATAGCCTCCAGTTTGATGATGGGCAATCAGAAAATGAGTGCTCATGCATTGTTGTGAAAGCATAAAGTGATGCAACTTTCTGAAGGACAATTGGACAATATCTAGTAAATTTATACATGCATGGAGCCACTGAGCAAGACCCTGTTTGGAATTTATATTGTAGAAATATTTATAATTTCACCAAGATTATATATATGATGTTCATTGCAACCTTTTTAAATAAAAGTAAGAAAGAAAGAAAGAAAGGAAGGAAAGAAAGAAAAAGAATGAACTTGAAGCAGTCTCTGAACAAGGGTCAAATTACTAGGCATTTGTAAAAGTAGAGGCTTGAAGATAGGTAAACAAAGCAAAAATCGAGTATCAAAACCAAATTCTAGGGACTTCCCTGGTGGCACAGTAGTTAAGAATCCACCTGCCAATGCAGGGGACACGGGTTCGAGCCCTGGTCCAGGAAGATCCCACATGCCACAGAGCAACTAAGCCCGTGCGCCACAACTACTGAGCCTGCGCTCTAGAGCCCACGAGCCACAACTACTGAGCCCGAGAGCCACAACTACTGAAGCCCGCGCGCCTACAGCCCGTGCTCTGCAGCAAGAGAAGCCACTGCAATGAGAAGCCCGCGCACGGCGATGAAGTGTAGCCCCCCACCCCGTTCGCCGCAACTAGAGAAAGCCCACGTGTAGCAACGAAGACCCAACACAGCCACATAAATAAATAAATAAATGTATTTTTTTTAAAAATCCTAGGTTAGCTCTCGAATAGCAGAAAAGTTGACTTTATACTGAAAGAACTAGTACACCCTGGTCTTTTTTATCTCCCCTGCCCAGGAACTCAGAATCCTGAGCTAATAATAAAGTGAGATTATGGGTGATTTTTTTCTTTCTTTGTATTTTTCTGGGTACTTTAAGCTTTTTATATTGCACATGTATTAATTTTTAATAAAGTTATACAGTATCTTTATCAACATGTGAAGAACACATCTGGATTTTATAAATTGCTCTACAGTCATAAGCATTCTTCTATTTCTCCACCGGAGGGCAGCATAAGCACAGTAAATAGCAAAACTAATTTCAAGGTGTTTGGTCTGAAGTTGAATGCTGCTGTTCAGTTGTTTATTCTGACAGGCTGCTGGTACAAATTAATCATCAGATTGTTTATTTTTCTGATAAATGACTATACATTGTCAAAACTGATATACAGCAGAAAAGACAAGTCACCTATAATCAGGGACCGTCTGGCATTTATCTTCACATTTCTAGGTGTGATGAAAAGAGGAAGGTACATTTTTTTTTAAAAGTCTGCTGACAAAAAGTCCCCCATACAATTATTTTCTAATCTACGTTTCCCATCAAATGTCTCTTGAGCATTTCCCTGCTTCCCTAAGTTCTCTGACATGGTGGTTTTTAAAGGCCGCCTGGTGTTCCAGCCTGTGGACTCGTTGTACCTTGCTTCCCTGATTTAAATTGGTCATCTAAGTGTTTTAACTGTCTTTAAAGTATAAAAGATTTCCCATGTATAAAATAGACATAGAAAACTATACCACCCAATTAATCAGTACTCGAATTTGATACATGTTAATTGTTGCCATTTTTACTTCAGATATTTTGAAGAAAGAAAAGTTTACGGGTAGGGTTGGAGGTCCCAATGTCCAATTAACTTCTCTCCTTCCATCCCGAGTCACCTCTGATCTGAAGCTGGTGCTTATTTTTCCTATCCTTGATCTCAGGCTTTAATTACAAAAGTATGTTCTGTAAACAATATAGTATTGTCCTGAGCTTTTAAATTCTACACATTAATGTAATCACCATGGCATGTCCTATATTTGCTTAACATTATGATTTACCCCCTGTTGACTTAGACCTAGTTCATTCTAACTGCTTTAAGGTATTATACTTTATAAATAGAATTTAGTAACACATTCCCTATTGATAAGCATTTAGGTGGTTTCTAATCATCGAGTATCACTGCTCTTTGGATGGGGCAGGTGCGCATAGCTTCTCTAGCTGTTATACCTAGAGAAGAATTACGTTTGGGATTCCAGAAGAGGAATGGTGGATTCGAAAGGCTCATCCCCTTCACCTCTACTGGCTACTGCTGAATCACACTCCTGAATTACCAATTTTCAATTCAGCGGGGCGTGAATTAGTCCCATTTCCTCACTTCCTCTTTGTGGTAGGAGGCACGGCTTCAAGCATCTTGGAGGTTAAGCATCTCTTCATGGTCACTGGCAACAAGGTTTTGTCTTTTGTGAATCCATTGCCTTTGTTTATTCCCTGCTTAGGTTCTTTACCTTTTTCTTATCGATTTGTAGAAATTGTGTATCTATGTCTGACTCAGACCGGGTGTCTAGAGGAAGCATGTGGCATGCACAAACCGGGTAGTTTAAGGAGAGCTTGGGCTTCCCTGGTGGTGCAGTGGTTAAGAATCCGCCTGCCAATGCAGGGGACACGGGTTCGAGCCCTGGTCCGGGAAGATCCCACATGCCGCGGAGCAACAAAGCCCGTGCAGCACAACTACTGAGCCAGCACACCACAACTACTGAAGCCTGCGTTCCTAGAGCCCGTGCTCCGTAACAAGAGAAGCCACTGCAATAAGAAGCCCACACACCACAGCGAAGAGTAGCCCCTGCTCACTGCAACTAGAGTAAGCCCGTGCTCAGCAACAAAGGCCCAACACAGCCAAAAATAAATAAAATAAAATAAATAAATTTTGAAAAAGAATAATGAAAACCAAAATGCATATGAAGTATAATTCCAACTTTAAAAATATGAGCTGAAGTATTTACAATAGGCAGGACATTGAAGCAACCTAAGTGTCCATCGACAGATGAATGGATAAAGAAGATGTGGCACATATATACAATGGAATATTACTCAGCCATAAAAAGAAACGAAATTGAGTTATTTGTAGTGAGGTGGATGGACCTAGAGACTGTCATACAGAGTGAAGTAAGTCAGAAAGACAAAAACAAATACCATATGCTAACACATATATATGGAATCTAAAAAAAAAAAAAAACGGTTCTCATGAACCTCGGAGCAGGACAGGAATAAAGACGCAGACGTAGAGAATGGACTTGAGGACACAGGGAGGGGGAAGGGTAAGCTGGGACGAAGTGAGAGAGTGGCACTGACATATATACACTACCCAATGTCAAATAGAGAGCTAGTGGGAAGCAGCCGCATAGCACAGGGAGGTCAGCTCGGTGCTTTGTGCCCACCTAGAGGGGTGGGATAGGGAGGGTGGGAGGGAGACGCAAGAGGGAGGGGATATGGGGATATATGTATATGTATAGCTGATTCACTTTGTTATAAAGCAGAAAGTAACACACCACTGTAAAGCAATTATACTCCAATAAAGATGTTAAAAAAAAATGAGCTGAAAAATGATGAGGAGGGGCTTCCCTGGTGGCGCAGTGGTTGGGAGTCTGCCTGCCAATGCAGGGGACACGGGCTCGAGCCCTGGTGTGGGAAGATCCCACATGCCGCGGAGCAACTAGGCCCGTGAGCCACGGGTACCGAGCCTGCGCGTCTGGAGCCTGTGCTCCGCAACGAGAGAGGCCGCGACAGTGAGAGGCCCGCGCACCGCGATGAAGAGTGGCCCCCGCTCACCGCAACTGGAGAAAGCCCTCGCACAGAAACGGAGACCCAACACAGCCAAAAATAAATAAATAAATAAATAAATAAAGTGTAAAAAAAAAAATGATGGGAGGAAATGGGCTAAAATATTAACTGTGGCGGAATTAAACATGGTTTTTATTCACCTTTTCATATTCTATGCACTAACTAACCAAGTTCTCTTTTTCCAGTATCCACATACTATGTTTTCCATAGTATGTTTCCATGAAAACATATTATGTTTTCCATAATAAAAGCAGTATCACCTGCCCTCTTGCCCAAGGGAGAAAGGCCCACTGGGCAGCAACATCTCCCCACTTGTGCTCCCCTCCTGTGACCGTGGCTTTGAGCACCTGATGGGGCCCCCAGAGCGCTCTAATCACAGCTGTAGAGATGTGTCCTCGTTGGCTTCACAGGGATGACCAAGCCTACGGCTGACTTATCTGCTTTGGTTCCCAGGTGCAGCCCCACCCACCCTGTCTTCATCTTTGCCCATCACGGGCGCTAACCCCCCTCCCAACTTCTTCCAACCACACCCTCTAGCTTCCTAGAGTTTTGTCGGTTATTTGAATTTCTTATTTTAAGTGATCTTTGTCCAGAAGCTAAAAAGGGAAACTTTACAAAATTTTCTATGTAATGATGTAAACTCCCTGCATGGCAAAAATAATTAACAAACAAGGAATTATAAAATGACAACTGAGAAATATTTGGAAGATACAGGACAAAGGGCTGATTTACCTAATTTATGCAGAGCTCAAAATCAAAAGTAAAAAAAAGAAGATGAAAAACCCAATAGAAGACAAAGATGAAGTAAGCAAAGGGTACAAAGAAACACCAATTACCAAAAAACAGGGGGAAGTGTTGAACCTCACTGGTAATAAAAGAAATGAAAGCCCAAACAATAATGGAATATAATTTCTTACCTTGCAAACTGCTGAAAGGTCAATGAAAAAGTTGGATAGCCTCCAGTTTGAGGATGGGCGATCGGAAAATGAGTGCTCATGCATTGTTGTGAAAGCATAAAGTGATGCAACTTTCTGAAGGACAATTGGACAATATCTAGTAAATTTATAAATGCATGGAGCCACTGAGCAAGACCCTGTTTGGAATTTATATTGTAGAAATATTTCTAATTTCACCAAGATTATATATATGATGTTCATTGCAACCTTTTTTAATAAAAGTAAGAAAGAAAGAAAGAAAGGAAAGGAAGTAAGAAAAAGAATGAACTTGAAGCAGTCTCTGAACAAGGGTCAAATTACTAGGCATTTTTAAAGTAGACGCTTGAAGATAGGTAAACAAAGCAAAAATCGAGTATCAAAACCAAATTCTAGGGACTTCCCTCGTGGCACAGTAGTTAACAATCCACCTGCCAATGCAGGGGACACGGGTTCGAGCCCTGGTCCAGGAAGATCCCACATGCCACAGAGCAACTAAGCCCGTGCGCCACAACTACTGAGCCTGCGCTCTAGAGCCCACGAGCCACAACTACTGAGCCCGAGAGCCACAACTACTGAAGCCCGCGCGCCTACAGCCCGTGCTCCGCAACAAGAGAAGCCACTGCAATGAGAAGCCCGCGCACGGCGATGAAGAGTAGCCCCCCACCCCGCTCGCCGCAACTAGAGAAAGCCCGTGCGCAGCAACAAAGACCCAACACAGCCACATAAATAAATAAATAAATGTATTAAAAAAAAAAAATCCTAGGTTAGCTCTCCAATAGCAGAAAAGTTGACTTTATACTGAAAGAACTAGTACACCCTGGTCTTTTTTATCTCCCCTGCCCAGGAACTCAGAATCCTGAGCTAATAATAAAGTGAGATTATGGGTGATTTTTTTCTTTCTTTGTATTTTTCTGGGTACTTTAAGTTTTTTATATTGCACATGTATTAATTTTTAATAAAGTTATACAGTATCTTTATCAACATGTGAAGAACACATCTGGATTTTATAAATTGCTCTACAGTCATAAGCATTCTTCTATTTCTCCACCGGAGGGCAGCATAAGCACAGTAAATAGCAAAACTAATTTCAAGGTGTTTGGTCTGAAGTTGAATGCTGCTGTTCAGTTGTTTATTCTGACAGGCTGCTGGTACAAATTAATCATCAGATTGTTTATTTTTCTGATAAATGACTATACATTGTAAAAACTGATATACAGCAGAAAAGACAAGTCACCTATAATCAGGGACCGTCTGGCATTTATCTTCACATTTCTAGGTGTGATGAAAAGAGGAAGGTACATTTTTTTTTAAAAGTCTGCTGACAAAAAGTCCCCCATACAATTATTTTCTAATCTACGTTTCCCATCAAATGTCTCTTGAGCATTTCCCTGCTTCCCTAAGTTCTCTGACATGGTGGTTTTTAAAGGCCGCCTGGTGTTCCAGCCTGTGGACTCGTTGTACCTTGCTTCCCTGATTTAAATTGGTCATCTAAGTGTTTTAACTGTCTTTAAAGTATAAAAGATTTCCCATGTATAAAATATACATAGAAAACTATACCACCCAATTAATCAGTACTCGAATTTGATACATGTTAATTGTTGCCATTTTTACTTCAGATATTTTGAAGAAAGAAAAGTTTACGGGTAGGGTTGGAGGTCCCAATGTCCAATTAACTTCTCTCCTTCCATCCCGAGTCACCTCTGATCTGAAGCTGGTGCTTATTTTTCCTATCCTTGATCTCAGGCTTTAATTACAAAAGTATGTTCTGTAAACAATATAGTATTGTCCTGAGCTTTTAAATTCTACACATTAATGTAATCACCATGGCATGTCCTATATTTGCTTAACATTATGATTTACCCCCTGTTGATTTAGACCTAGTTCATTCTAACTGCTTTAAGGTATTATACTTTATAAATAGAATTTAGTAACACATTCCCTATTGATAAGCATTTAGGTGGTTTCTAATCATCGAGTATCACTGCTCTTTGGATGGGGCAGGTGCGCATAGCTTCTCTAGCTGTTATACCTAGAGAAGAATTACGTTTGGGATTCCAGAAGAGGAATGGCGGATTCGAAAGGCTCATCCCCTTCACCTCTACTGGCTACTGCTGAATCACACTCCTGAATTACCAATTTTCAATTCAGCGGGGCGTGAATTAGTCCCATTTCCTCACTTCCTCTTTGTGGTAGGAGGCACGGCTTCAAGCATCTTGGAGGTTAAGCATCTCTTCATGGTCACTGGCAACAAGGTTTTGTCTTTTGTGAATCCATTGCCTTTGTTTATTCCCTGCTTGGGTTCTTTACCTTTTTCTTATCGATTTGTAGAAATGGTGTATCTATGTCTGATTCAGACCGGGTGTCTAGAGGAAGCACGTGGCATGCACAAACCGGGTAGTTTAAGGAGAGCTTGGGCTTCCCTGGTGGTGCAGCGGTTAAGAATCCGCCTGCCAATGCAGGGGACACGGGTTCGAGCCCTGGTCCGGGAAGATCCCACATGCCGCGGAGCAACAAAGCCCGTGCAGCACAACTACTGAGCCAGCACACCACAACTACTGAAGCCTGCGTTTCTAGAGCCCGTGCTCCGTAACAAGAGAAGCCACTGCAATAAGAAGCCCACACACCACAGCGAAGAGTAGCCCCCGCTCACTGCAACTAGAGTAAGCCCGTGCTCAGCAACAAAGGCCCAACACAGCCAAAAATAAATAAAATAAAATAAATAAATTTTGAAAAAGAATAATGAAAACCAAAATGCATATGAAGTATAATTCCAACTTTAAAAATATGAGCTGAAGTATTTACAACAGGCAGGACATTGAAGCAACCTAAGTGTCCATCGACAGATGAATGGATAAAGAAGATGTGGCACATATATACAATGGAATATTACTCAGCCATAAAAAGAAACGAAATTGAGTTATTTGTAGTGAGGTGGATGGACCTAGAGACTGTCATACAGAGTGAAGTAAGTCAGAAAGACAAAAACAAATACCATATGCTAACACATATATATGGAATCTAAAAAAAAAAAAAAACGGTTCCCATGAACCTCGGAGCAGGACAGGAATAAAGACGCAGACGTAGAGAATGGACTTGAGGACACAGGGAGGGGGAAGGGTAAGCTGGGACGAAGTGAGAGAGTGGCACTGACATATATACACTACCCAATGTCAAACAGAGAGCGAGTGGGAAGCAGCCGCATAGCACAGGGAGGTCAGCTCGGTGCTTTGTGCCCACCTAGAGGGGTGGGATAGGGAGGGTGGGAGGGAGACGCAAGAGGGAGGGGATATGGGGATATATGTATATGTATAGCTGATTCACTTTGTTATAAAGCAGAAAGTAACACACCACTGTAAAGCAATTATACTCCAATAAAGATGTTAAAAAAAAATGAGCTGAAAAATGATGAGGAGGGGCTTCCCTGGTGGCGCAGTGGTTGGGAGTCTGCCTGCCAATGCAGGGGACACGGGCTCGAGCCCTGGTGTGGGAAGATCCCACATGCCGCGGAGCAACTAGGCCCGTGAGCCACGGGTACTGAGCCTGCGCTTCTGGAGCCTGTGCTCCGCAACGAGAGAGGCCGCGACAGTGAGAGGCCCGCGCACCGCGATGAAGAGTGGCCCCCGCTCACCGCAACTGGAGAAAGCCCTCGCACAGAAACGGAGACCCAACACAGCCAAAAATAAATAAATAAATAAATAAATAAAGTGTAAAAAAAAAAAATGATGGGAGGAAATGGGCTAAAATATTAACTGTGGCGGAATTAAACATGGTTTTTATTCACTTTTTCATATTCTATGCACTAACTAACCAAGTTCTCTTTTTCCAGTATCCACATACTATGTTTTCCATAATAAAAGCAGTATCACCTGCCCTCTTGCCCAAGGGAGAAAGGCCCACTGGGCAGCAACATCTCCCCACTTGTGCTCCCCTCCTGTGACCGTGGCTTTGAGCACCTGATGGGGCCCCCAGAGCGCTCTAATCACAGCTGTAGAGATGTGTCCTCGTTGGCTTCACAGGGATGACCAAGCCTACGGCTGACTTATCTGCTTTGGTTCCCAGGTGCAGCCCCACCCACCCTGTCTTCATCTTTGCCCATCACGGGCGCTAACCCCCCTCCCAACTTCTTCCAACCACACCCTCTAGCTTCCTAGAGTTTTGTCGGTTATTTGAATTTCTTATTTTAAGTGATCTTTGTCCAGAAGCTAAAAAGGGAAACTTTATAAAATTTTCTACGTAATGATGTAAAATCCCTGCATGGCAAAAATAAATAATAAACAAACAAGGAATTATAAAATAACAATTGAGAAATATTTGGAAGATACAGGACAAAGGGCTGATTTACCTAATTTATGCAGAGCTCAAAATCAAAAGTTAAAAAAAGATGAAAAACCCAATAGAAGACAAAGATGAAGTAAGCAAAGGGTACAAAGAAACACCAATTACCAAAAAACAGGGGGAAGTGTTGAACCTCACTAGTAATAAAAGAAATGAAAGCCCAAACAATAATGGAATATAATTTCTTACCTTGCAAACTGCCGAAAGGTCAATGAAAAAGGTGGATAGCCTCCAGTTTGATGATGGGCAATCAGAAAATGAGTGCTCATGCATTGTTGTGAAAGCATAAAGTGATGCAACTTTCTGAAGGACAATTGGACAATATCTAGTAAATTTATACATGCATGGAGCCACTGAGGAAGACCCTGTTTGGAATTTATATTGTAGAAATATTTATAATTTCACCAAGATTATATATATGATGTTCATTGCAACCTTTTTAAATAAAAGTAAGAAAGAAAGAAAGAAAGGAAGGAAAGAAAGAAAAAGAATGAACTTGAAGCAGTCTCTGAACAAGGGTCAAATTACTAGGCATTTGTAAAAGTAGAGGCTTGAAGATAGGTAAACAAAGCAAAAATCGAGTATCAAAACCAAATTCTAGGGACTTCCCTGGTGGCACAGTAGTTAAGAATCCACCTGCCAATGCAGGGGACACGGGTTCGAGCCCTGGTCCAGGAAGATCCCACATGCCACAGAGCAACTAAGCCCGTGCGCCACAACTACTGAGCCTGCGCTCTAGAGCCCACGAGCCACAACTACTGAGCCCGAGAGCCACAACTACTGAAGCCCGCGCGCCTACAGCCCGTGCTCTGCAGCAAGAGAAGCCACTGCAATGAGAAGCCCGCGCACGGCGATGAAGTGTAGCCCCCCACCCCGTTCGCCGCAACTGGAGAAAGCCCACGTGTAGCAACGAAGACCCAACACAGCCACATAAATAAATAAATAAATAAATGTATTTTTAAAAAAAATCCTAGGTTAGCTCTCCAATAGCAGAAAAGTTGACTTTATACTGAAAGAACTAGTACACCCTGGTCTTTTTTATCTCCCCTGCCCAGGAACTCAGAATCCTGAGCTAATAATAAAGTGAGATTATGGGTGATTTTTTTCTTTCTTTGTATTTTTCTGGGTACTTTAAGCTTTTTATATTGCACATGTATTAATTTTTAATAAAGTTATACAGTATCTTTATCAACATGTGAAGAACACATCTGGATTTTATAAATTGCTCTACAGTCATAAGCATTCTTCTATTTCTCCACCGGAGGGCAGCATAAGCACAGTAAATAGCAAAACTAATTTCAAGGTGTTTGGTCTGAAGTTGAATGCTGCTGTTCAGTTGTTTATTCTGACAGGCTGCTGGTACAAATTAATCATCAGATTGTTTATTTTTCTGATAAATGACTATACATTGTAAAAATTCATATACAGCAGAAAAGACAAGTCACCTATAATCAGGGACCGTCTGGCATTTATCTTCACATTTCTAGGTGTGATGAAAAGAGGAAGGTACATTTTTTTTTAAAAGTCTGCTGACAAAAAGTCCCCCATACAATTATTTTCTAATCTACGTTTCCCATCAAATGTCTCTTGAGCATTTCCCTGCTTCCCTAAGTTCTCTGACATGGTGGTTTTTAAAGGCCGCCTGGTGTTCCAGCCTGTGGACTCGTTGTACCTTGCTTCCCTGATTTAAATTGGTCATCTAAGTGTTTTAACTGTCTTTAAAGTATAAAAGATTTCCCATGTATAAAATAGACATAGAAAACTATACCACCCAATTAATCAGTACTCGAATTTGATACATGTTAATTGTTGCCAGTTTTACTTCAGATATTTTGAAGAAAGAAAAGTTTACGGGTAGGGTTGGAGGTCCCAATGTCCAATTAACTTCTCTCCTTCCATCCCGAGTCACCTCTGATCTGAAGCTGGTGCTTATTTTTCCTATCCTTGATCTCAGGCTTTAATTACAAAAGTATGTTCTGTAAACAATATAGTATTGTCCTGAGCTTTTAAATTCTACACATTAATGTAATCACCATGGCATGTCCTATATTTGCTTAACATTATGATTTACCCCCTGTTGATTTAGACCTAGTTCATTCTAACTGCTTTAAGGTATTATACTTTATAAATAGAATTTTAGTAACACATTCCCTATTGATAAGCATTTAGGTGGTTTCTAATCATCGAGTATCACTGCTCTTTGGATGGGGCAGGTGCGCATAGCTTCTCTAGCTGTTATACCTAGAGAAGAATTACGTTTGGGATTCCAGAAGAGGAATGGCGGATTCGAAAGGCTCATCCCCTTCACCTCTACTGGCTACTGCTGAATCACACTCCTGAATTACCAATTTTCAATTCAGCGGGGCGTGAATTAGTCCCATTTCCTCACTTCCTCTTTGTGGTAGGAGGCACGGCTTCAAGCATCTTGGAGGTTAAGCATCTCTTCATGGTCACTGGCAACAAGGTTTTGTCTTTTGTGAATCCATTGCCTTTGTTTATTCCCTGCTTGGGTTCTTTACCTTTTTCTTATCGATTTGTAGAAATGGTGTATCTATGTCTGATTCAGACCGGGTGTCTAGAGGAAGCACGTGGCATGCACAAACCGGGTAGTTTAAGGAGAGGTTGGGCTTCCCTGGTGGTGCAGCGGTTAAGAATCCGCCTGCCAATGCAGGGGACACGGGTTCGAGCCCTGGTCCGGGAAGATCCCACATGCCGCGGAGCAACAAAGCCCGTGCAGCACAACTACTGAGCCAGCACACCACAACTACTGAAGCCTGCGTTTCTAGAGCCCGTGCTCCGTAACAAGAGAAGCCACTGCAATAAGAAGCCCACACACCACAGCGAAGAGTAGCCCCCGCTCACTGCAACTAGAGTAAGCCCGTGCTCAGCAACAAAGGCCCAACACAGCCAAAAATAAATAAAATAAAATAAATAAATTTTGAAAAAGAATAATGAAAACCAAAATGCATATGAAGTATAATTCCAACTTTAAAAATATGAGCTGAAGTATTTACAACAGGCAGGACATTGAAGCAACCTAAGTGTCCATCGACAGATGAATGGATAAAGAAGATGTGGCACATATATACAATGGAATATTACTCAGCCATAAAAAGAAATGAAATTGAGTTATTTGTAGTGAGGTGGATGGACCTAGAGACTGTCATACAGAGTGAAGTAAGTCAGAAAGACAAAAACAAATACCATATGCTAACACATATATATGGAATCTAAAAAAAAAAAAAACGGTTCCCATGAACCTCGGAGCAGGACAGGAATAAAGACGCAGACGTAGAGAATGGACTTGAGGACACAGGGAGGGGGAAGGGTAAGCTGGGACGAAGTGAGAGAGTGGCATTGACATATATACACTACCCAATGTCAAACAGAGAGCTAGTGGGAAGCAGCCGCATAGCACAGGGAGGTCAGCTAGGTGCTTTGTGCCCACCTAGAGGGGTGGGATAGGGAGGGTGGGAGGGAGACGCAAGAGGGAGGGGATATGGGGATATATGTATATGTATAGCTGATTCACTTTGTTATAAAGCAGAAAGTAACACACCACTGTAAAGCAATTATACTCCAATAAAGATGTTAAAAAAAAATGAGCTGAAAAATGATGAGGAGGGGCTTCCCTGGTGGCGCAGTGGTTGGGAGTCTGCCTGCCAATGCAGGGGACACGGGCTCGAGCCCTGGTGTGGGAAGATCCCACATGCCGCGGAGCAACTAGGCCCGTGAGCCACGGGTACCGAGCCTGCGCGTCTGGAGCCTGTGCTCCGCAACGAGAGAGGCCGCGACAGTGAGAGGCCCGCGCACCGCGATGAAGAGTGGCCCCCGCTCACCGCAACTGGAGAAAGCCCTCGCACAGAAACGGAGACCCAACACAGCCAAAAATAAATAAATAAATAAATAAATAAAGTGTAAAAAAAAAATGATGGGAGGAAATGGGCTAAAATATTAACTGTGGCGGAATTAAACATGGTTTTTATTCACTTTTTCATATTCTATGCACTAACTAATCAAGTTCTCTTTTTCCAGTATCCACATACTATGTTTTCCATAATAAAAGCAGTATCACCTGCCCTCTTGCCCAAGGGAGAAAGGCCCACTGGGCAGCAACATCTCCCCACTTGTGCTCCCCTCCTGTGACCGTGGCTTTGAGCACCTGATGGGGCCCCCAGAGCGCTCTAATCACAGCTGTAGAGATGTGTCCTCGTTGGCTTCACAGGGATGACCAAGCCTACGGCTGACTTATCTGCTTTGGTTCCCAGGTGCAGCCCCACCCACCCTGTCTTCATCTTTGCCCATCACGGGCGCTAACCCCCCTCCCAACTTCTTCCAACCACACCCTCTAGCTTCCTAGAGTTTTGTCGGTTATTTGAATTTCTTATTTTAAGTGATCTTTGTCCAGAAGCTAAAAAGGGAAACTTTACAAAATTTTCTATGTAATGATGTAAAATCCCTGCATGGCAAAAATAATTAACAAACAAGGAATTATAAAATGACAACTGAGAAATATTTGGAAGATACAGGACAAAGGGCTGATTTACCTAATTTATGCAGAGCTCAAAATCAAAAGTAAAAAAAAGAAGATGAAAAACCCAATAGAAGACAAAGATGAAGTAAGCAAAGGGTACAAAGAAACACCAATTACCAAAAAACAGGGGGAAGTGTTGAACCTCACTGGTAATAAAAGAAATGAAAGCCCAAACAATAATGGAATATAATTTCTTACCTTGCAAACTGCCGAAAGGTCAATGAAAAAGGTGGATAGCCTCCAGTTTGAGGATGGGCGATCGGAAAATGAGTGCTCATGCATTGTTGTGAAAGCATAAAGTGATGCAACTTTCTGAAGGACAATTGGACAATATCTAGTAAATTTACAAATGCATGGAGCCACTGAGCAAGACCCTGTTTGGAATTTATATTGTAGAAATATTTCTAATTTCACCAAGATTATATATATGATGTTCATTGCAACCTTTTTAAATAAAAGTAAGAAAGAAAGGTAGGAAAGAAAGAAAAAGAATGAACTTGAAGCAGTCTCTGAACAAGGGTCAAATTACTAGGCATTTTTAAAGTAGACGCTTGAAGATAGGTAAACAAAGCAAAAATCGAGTATCAAAACCAAATTCTAGGGACTTCCCTCGTGGCACAGTAGTTAACAATCCACCTGCCAATGCAGGGGACACGGGTTCGAGCCCTGGTCCAGGAAGATCCCACATGTCACAGAGCAACTAAGCCCGTGCGCCACAACTACTGAGCCTGCGCTCTAGAGCCCACGAGCCACAACTACTGAGCCCGAGAGCCACAACTACTGAAGCCCGCGCGCCTACAGCCTGTGCTCCGCAACAAGAGAAGCCACTGCAATGAGAAGCCCGCGCACGGCGATGAAGAGTAGCCCCCCACCCCGCTCGCCGCAACTAGAGAAAGCCCGTGCGCAGCAACAAAGACCCAACACAGCCACATAAATAAATAAATAAATGTATTAAAAAAAAAAAATCCTAGGTTAGCTCTCCAATAGCAGAAAAGTTGACTTTATACTGAAAGAACTAGTACACCCTGGTCTTTTTTATCTCCCCTGCCCAGGAACTCAGAATCCTGAGCTAATAATAAAGTGAGATTATGGGTGATTTTTTTCTTTCTTTGTATTTTTCTGGGTACTTTAAGCTTTTTATATTGCACATGTATTAATTTTTAATAAAGTTATACAGTATCTTTATCAACATGTGAAGAACACATCTGGATTTTATAAATTGCTCTACAGTCATAAGCATTCTTCTATTTCTCCACCGGAGGGCAGCATAAGCACAGTAAATAGCAAAACTAATTTCAAGGTGTTTGGTCTGAAGTTGAATGCTGCTGTTCAGTTGTTTATTCTGACAGGCTGCTGGTACAAATTAATCATCAGATTGTTTATTTTTCTGATAAATGACTATACATTGTAAAAATTCATATACAGCAGAAAAGACAAGTCACCTATAATCAGGGACCGTCTGGCATTTATCTTCACATTTCTAGGTGTGATGAAAAGAGGAAGGTACATTTTTTTTTAAAAGTCTGCTGACAAAAAGTCCCCCATACAATTATTTTCTAATCTACGTTTCCCATCAAATGTCTCTTGAGCATTTCCCTGCTTCCCTAAGTTCTCTGACATGGTGGTTTTTAAAGGCCGCCTGGTGTTCCAGCCTGTGGACTCGTTGTACCTTGCTTCCCTGATTTAAATTGGTCATCTAAGTGTTTTAACTGTCTTTAAAGTATAAAAGATTTCCCATGTATAAAATAGACATAGAAAACTATACCACCCAATTAATCAGTACTCGAATTTGATACATGTTAATTGTTGCCATTTTTACTTCAGATATTTTGAAGAAAGAAAAGTTTACGGGTAGGGTTGGAGGTCCCAATGTCCAATTAACTTCTCTCCTTCCATCCCGAGTCACCTCTGATCTGAAGCTGGTGCTTATTTTTCCTATCCTTGATCTCAGGCTTTAATTACAAAAGTATGTTCTGTAAACAATATAGTATTGTCCTGAGCTTTTAAATTCTACACATTAATGTAATCACCATGGCATGTCCTATATTTGCTTAACATTATGATTTACCCCCTGTTGATTTAGACCTAGTTCATTCTAACTGCTTTAAGGTATTATACTTTATAAATAGAATTTAGTAACACATTCCCTATTGATAAGCATTTAGGTGGTTTCTAATCATCGAGTATCACTGCTCTTTGGATGGGGCAGGTGCGCATAGCTTCTCTAGCTGTTATACCTAGAGAAGAATTACGTTTGGGATTCCAGAAGAGGAATGGCGGATTCGAAAGGCTCATCCCCTTCACCTCTACTGGCTACTGCTGAATCACACTCCTGAATTACCAATTTTCAATTCAGCGGGGCGTGAATTAGTCCCATTTCCTCACTTCCTCTTTGTGGTAGGAGGCACGGCTTCAAGCATCTTGGAGGTTAAGCATCTCTTCATGGTCACTGGCAACAAGGTTTTGTCTTTTGTGAATCCATTGCCTTTGTTTATTCCCTGCTTAGGTTCTTTACCTTTTTCTTATCGATTTGTAGAAATTGTGTATCTATGTCTGACTCAGACCGGGTGTCTAGAGGAAGCACGTGGCATGCACAAACCGGATAATTTGAGGAGAGCTTGGGCTTCCCTGGTGGTGCAGCGGTTAAGAATCCGCCTGCCAATGCAGGGGACACGGGCTCGAGCCCTGGTGTGGGAAGATCCCACATGCCGCGGAGCAACTAGGCCCGTGAGCCACGGGTACTGAGCCTGCGCGTCTGGAGCCTGTGCTCCGCAACGAGAGAGGCCGCGACAGTGAGAGGCCCGCGCACCGCGATGAAGAGTGGCCCCCGCTCACCGCAACTGGAGAAAGCCCTCGCACAGAAACGGAGACCCAACACAGCCAAAAATAAATAAATAAATAAATAAATAAAGTGTAAAAAAAAAATGATGGGAGGAAATGGGCTAAAATATTAACTGTGGCGGAATTAAACATGGTTTTTATTCACTTTTTCATATTCTATGCACTAACTAACCAAGTTCTCTTTTTCCAGTATCCACATACTATGTTTTCCATAATAAAAGCAGTATCACCTGCCCTCTTGCCCAAGGGAGAAAGGCCCACTGGGCAGCAACATCTCCCCACTTGTGCTCCCCTCCTGTGACCGTGGCTTTGAGCACCTGATGGGGCCCCCAGAGCGCTCTAATCACGGCTGTAGAGATGTGTCCTCGTTGGCTTCACAGGGATGACCAAGCCTACGGCTGACTTATCTGCTTTGGTTCCCAGGTGCAGCCCCACCCACCCTGTCTTCATCTTTGCCCATCACGGGCGCTAACCCCCCTCCCAACTTCTTCCAACCACACCCTCTAGCTTCCTAGAGTTTTGTCGGTTATTTGAATTTCTTATTTTAAGTGATCTTTGTCCAGAAGCTAAAAAGGGAAACTTCATAAAATTTTCTACGTAATGATGTAAAATCCCTGCATGGCAACAATAAATAATAAACAAACAAGGAATTATAAAAAGCAATTGAGAAATATTTGGAAGATACAGGACAAAGGGCTGATTTACCTAATTTATGCAGAGCTCAAAATCAAAAGTTAAAAAAAGATGAAAAACCCAATAGAAGACAAAGATGAAGTAAGCAAAGGGTACAAAGAAACACCAATTACCAAAAAACAGGGGGAAGTGTTGAACCTCACTGGTAATAAAAGAAATGAAAGCCCAAACAATAATGGAATATAATTTCTTACCTTGCAAACTGCCGAAAGGTCAATGAAAAAGGTGGATAGCCTCCAGTTTGATGATGGGCGATCAGAAAATGAGTGCTCACGCATTGTTGTGAAAGCATAAAGTGATGCAACTTTCTGAAGGACAATTGGACAATATCTAGTAAATTTATACATGCATGGAGCCACTGAGCAAGACCCTGTTTGGAATTTATATTGTAGAAATATTTCTAATTTCACCAAGATTATATATATGATGTTCATTGCAACCTTTTTAAATAAAAGTAAGAAAGAAAGAAAGAAAGGAAGGAAAGAAAGAAAAAGAATGAACTTGAAGCAGTCTCTGAACAAGGGTCAAATTACTAGGCATTTGTAAAAGTAGAGGCTTGAAGATAGGTAAACAAAGCAAAAATCGAGTATCAAAACCAAATTCTAGGGACTTCCCTGGTGGCACAGTAGTTAAGAATCCACCTGCCAATGCAGGGGACACGGGTTCGAGCCCTGGTCCAGGAAGATCCCACATGCCACAGAGCAACTAAGCCCGTGCGCCACAACTACTGAGCCTGCGCTCTAGAGCCCACGAGCCACAACTACTGAGCCCGAGAGCCACAACTACTGAAGCCCGCGTGCCTACAGCCCGTGCTCCGCAGCAAGAGAAGCCACTGCAATGAGAAGCCCGCGCACGGCGATGAAGTGTAGCCCCCCACCCCGTTCGCCGCAACTAGAGAAAGCCCACGTGTAGCAACGAAGACCCAACACAGCCACAAAAATAAATAAATAAATGTATTTTTTAAAAAAATCCTAGGTTAGCTCTCCAATAGCAGAAAAGTTGACTTTATACTGAAAGAACTAGTACACCCTGGTCTTTTTTATCTCCCCTGCCCAGGAACTCAGAATCCTGAGCTAATAATAAAGTGAGATTATGGGTGATTTTTTTCTTTCTTTGTATTTTTCTGGGTACTTTAAGCTTTTTATATTGCACATGTATTAATTTTTAATAAAGTTATACAGTATCTTTATCAACATGTGAAGAACACATCTGGATTTTATAAATTGCTCTACAGTCATAAGCATTCTTCTATTTCTCCACCGGAGGGCAGCATAAGCACAGTAAATAGCAAAACTAATTTCAAGGTGTTTGGTCTGAAGTTGAATGCTGCTGTTCAGTTGTTTATTCTGACAGGCTGCTGGTACAAATTAATCATCAGATTGTTTATTTTTCTGATAAATGACTATACATTGTAAAAACTGATATACAGCAGAAAAGACAAGTCACCTATAATCAGGGACCGTCTGGCATTTATCTTCACATTTCTAGGTGTGATGAAAAGAGGAAGGTACATTTTTTTTTAAAAGTCTGCTGACAAAAAGTCCCCCATACAATTATTTTCTAATCTACGTTTCCCATCAAATGTCTCTTGAGCATTTCCCTGCTTCCCTAAGTTCTCTGACATGGTGGTTTTTAAAGGCCGCCTGGTGTTCCAGCCTGTGGACTCGTTGTACTTTGCTTCCCTGATTTAAATTGGTCATCTAAGTGTTTTAACTGTCTTTAAAGTATAAAAGATTTCCCATGTATAAAATATACATAGAAAACTATACCACCCAATTAATCAGTACTCGAATTTGATACATGTTAATTGTTGCCATTTTTACTTCAGATATTTTGAAGAAAGAAAAGTTTATGCGTAGGGTTGGAGGTCCCAATGTCCAATTAACTTCTCTCCTTCCATCCCCAGAGTCACCTCTGATCTGAAGCTGGTGCTTATTTTTCCTATCCTTGATCTCAGGCTTTAATTACAAAAGTATGTTCTGTAAACAATATAGTATTGTCCTGAGCTTTTAAATTCTACACATTAATGTAATCACCATGGCATGTCCTATATTTGCTTAACATTATGATTTACCCCCTGTTGATTTAGACCTAGTTCATTCTAACTGCTTTAAGGTATTATACTTTATAAATACAATTTAGTAACACATTCCCTATTGATAAGCATTTAGGTGGTTTCTAATCATCGAGTATCACTGCTCTTTGGATGGGGCAGGTGCGCATAGCTTCTCTAGCTGTTATACCTAGAGAAGAATTACGTTTGGGATTCCAGAAGAGGAATGGCGGATTCGAAAGGCTCATCCCCTTCACCTCTACTGGCTACTGCTGAATCACACTCCTGAATTACCAATTTTCAATTCAGCGGGGCGTGAATTAGTCCCATTTCCTCACTTCCTCTTTGTGGTAGGAGGCACGGCTTCAAGCATCTTGGAGGTTAAGCATCTCTTCGTGGTCAATGGCAACAAGGTTTTGTCTTTTGTGAATCCATTGACTTTGTTTATTCCCTGCTTGGGTTCTTTACCTTTTTCTTATCGATTTGTAGAAATTGTGTATCTATGTCTGACTCAGACCGGGTGTCTAGAGGAAGCACGTGGCATGCACAAACCGGATAATTTAAGGAGAGCTTGGGCTTCCCTGGTGGTGCAGCGGTTAAGAATCCGCCTGCCAATGCAGGGGACACGGGTTCGAGCCCTGCTCCGGGAAGATCCCACATGCCGCGGAGCAACAAAGCCCGTGCAGCACAACTACTGAGCCAGCACACCACAACTACTGAAGCCTGCGTTCCTAGAGCCCGTGCTCCGTAACAAGAGAAGCCACTGCAATAAGAAGCCCACACACCACAGCGAAGAGTAGCCCCCGCTCACTGCAACTAGAGTAAGCCCGTGCTCAGCAACAAAGGCCCAACACAGCCAAAAATAAATAAAATAAAATAAATAAATTTTTAAAAAGAATAATGAAAACCAAAATGCATATGAAGTATAATTCCAACTTTAAAAATATGAGCTGAAGTATTTACAATAGGCAGGACATTGAAGCAACCTAAGTGTCCATCGACAGATGAATGGATAAAGAAGATGTGGCACATATATACAATGGAATATTACTCAGCCATAAAAAGAAACGAAATTGAGTTATTTGTAGTGAGGTGGATGGACCTAGAGACTGTCATACAGAGTGAAGTAAGTCAGAAAGACAAAAACAAATACCATATGCTAACACATATATATGGAATCTAAAAAAAAAAAAAACGGTTCTCACGAACCTCGGAGCAGGACAGGAATAAAGACGCAGACGTAGAGAATGGACTTGAGGACACAGGGAGGGGGAAGGGTAAGCTGGGACGAAGTGAGAGAGTGGCATTGACATATATACACTACCCAATGTCAAATAGAGAGCTAGTGGGAAGCAGCCGCATAGCACAGGGAGGTCAGCTCGGTGCTTTGTGACCACCTAGAGGGGTGGGATAGGGAGGGTGGGAGGGAGATGCAAGAGGGAGGGGATATGGGGATATATGTATATGTATAGCTGATTCACTTTGTTATAAAGCAGAAAGTAACACACCACTGTAAAGCAATTATACTCCAATAAAGATGTTAAAAAAAAATGAGCTGAAAAATGATGAGGAGGGGCTTCCCTGGTGGCGCACTGGTTGGGAGTCTGCCTGCCAATGCAGGGGACACGGGTTCGAGCCCTGGTGTGGGAAGATCCCACATGCCGCGGAGCAACTAGGCCCGTGAGCCACGGGTACCGAGCCTGCGCGTCTGGAGCCTGTGCTCCGCAACGAGAGAGGCCGCGACAGTGAGAGGCCCGCGCACCGCGATGAAGAGTGGCCCCCGCTCACCGCAACTGGAGAAAGCCCTCGCACAGAAACGGAGACCCAACACAGCCAAAAATAAATAAATAAATAAATAAATAAAGTGTAAAAAAAAATGATGGGAGGAAATGGGCTAAAATATTAACTGTGGCGGAATTAAACATGGTTTTTATTCACTTTTTCATATTCTATGCACTAACTAACCAAGTTCTCTTTTTCCAGTATCCACATACTATGTTTTCCATAATAAAAGCAGTATCACCTGCCCTCTTGCCCAAGGGAGAAAGGCCCACTGGGCAGCAACATCTCCCCACTTGTGCTCCCCTCCTGTGACCGTGGCTTTGAGCACCTGATGGGGCCCCCAGAGCACTCTAATCACAGCTGTAGAGATGTGTCCTCGTTGGCTTCACAGGGATGACCAAGCCTACGGCTGACTTATCTGCTTTGGTTCCCAGGTGCAGCCCCACCCACCCTGTCTTCATCTTTGCCCATCACGGGCGCTAACCCCCCTCCCAACTTCTTCCAACCACACCCTCTAGCTTCCTAGAGTTTTGTCGGTTATTTGAATTTCTTATTTTAAGTGATCTTTGTCCAGAAGCTAAAAAGGGAAACTTTATAAAATTTTCTACGTAATGATGTAAAATCCCTGCATGGCAAAAATAAATAATAAACAAACAAGGAATTATAAAATAACAATTGAGAAATATTTGGAAGATACAGGACAAAGGACTGATTTACCTAATTTATGCAGAGCTCAAAATCAAAAGTTAAAAAAAGATGAAAAACCCAATAGAAGACAAAGATGAAGTAAGCAAAGGGTACAAAGAAACACCAATTACCAAAAAACAGGGGGAAGTGTTGAACCTCACTGGTAATAAAAGAAATGAAAGCCCAAACAATAATGGAATATAATTTCTTACCTTGCAAACTGCCGAAAGGTCAATGAAAAAGGTGGATAGCCTCCAGTTTGATGATGGGCGATCAGAAAATGAGTGCTCACGCATTGTTGTGAAAGCATAAAGTGATGCAACTTTCTGAAGGACAATTGGACAATATCTAGTAAATTTATACATGCATGGAGCCACTGAGCAAGACCCTGTTTGGAATTTATATTGTAGAAATATTTCTAATTTCACCAAGATTATATATATGATGTTCATTGCAACCTTTTTAAATAAAAGTAAGAAAGAAAGAAAGAAAGGAAGGAAAGAAAGAAAAAGAATGAACTTGAAGCAGTCTCTGAACAAGGGTCAAATTACTAGGCATTTGTAAAGTAGACGCTTGAAGATAGGTAAACAAAGCAAAAATCGAGTATCAAAACCAAATTCTAGGGACTTCCCTGGTGGCACAGTAGTTAAGAATCCACCTGCCAATGCAGGGGACACGGGTTCGAGCCCTGGTCCAGGAAGATCCCACATGCCACAGAGCAACTAAGCCCGTGCGCCACAACTACTGAGCCTGCGCTCTAGAGCCCACGAGCCACAACTACTGAGCCCGAGAGCCACAACTACTGAAGCCCGCACGCCTACAGCCCGTGCTCTGCAGCAAGAGAAGCCACTGCAATGAGAAGCCCGCGCACGGCGATGAAGTGTAGCCCCCCACCCCGTTCGCCGCAACTAGAGAAAGCCCACGTGTAGCAACGAAGACCCAACACAGCCACATAAATAAATAAATAAATAAATAAATGTATTTTTTTAAAAAATCCTAGGTTAGCTCTCCAATAGCAGAAAAGTTGACTTTATACTGAAAGAACTAGTACACCCTGGTCTTTTTTATCTCCCCTGCCCAGGAACTCAGAATCCTGAGCTAATAATAAAGTGAGATTATGGGTGATTTTTTTCTTTCTTTGTATTTTTCTGGGTACTTTAAGCTTTTTATATTGCACATGTATTAATTTTTAATAAAGTTATACAGTATCTTTATCAACATGTGAAGAACACATCTGGATTTTATAAATTGCTCTACAGTCATAAGCATTCTTCTATTTCTCCACCGGAGGGCAGCATAAGCACAGTAAATAGCAAAACTAATTTCAAGGTGTTTGGTCTGAAGTTGAATGCTGCTGTTCAGTTGTTTATTCTGACAGGCTGCTGGTACAAATTAATCATCAGATTGTTTATTTTTCTGATAAATGACTATACATTGTCAAAACTGATATACAGCAGAAAAGACAAGTCACCTATAATCAGGGACCGTCTGGCATTTATCTTCACATTTCTAGGTGTGATGAAAAGAGGAAGGTACATTTTTTTTTAAAAGTCTGCTGACAAAAAGTCCCCCATACAATTATTTTCTAATCTACGTTTCCCATCAAATGTCTCTTGAGCATTTCCCTGCTTCCCTAAGTTCTCTGACATGGTGGTTTTTAAAGGCCGCCTGGTGTTCCAGCCTGTGGACTCGTTGTACCTTGCTTCCCTGATTTAAATTGGTCATCTAAGTGTTTTAACTGTCTTTAAAGTATAAAAGATTTCCCATGTATAAAATAGACATAGAAAACTATACCACCCAATTAATCAGTACTCGAATTTGATACATGTTAATTGTTGCCATTTTTACTTCAGATATTTTGAAGAAAGAAAAGTTTACGGGTAGGGTTGGAGGTCCCAATGTCCAATTAACTTCTCTCCTTCCATCCCGAGTCACCTCTGATCTGAAGCTGGTGCTTATTTTTCCTATCCTTGATCTCAGGCTTTAATTACAAAAGTATGTTCTGTAAACAATATAGTATTGTCCTGAGCTTTTAAATTCTACACATTAATGTAATCACCATGGCATGTCCTATATTTGCTTAACATTATGATTTACCCCCTGTTGATTTAGACCTAGTTCATTCTAACTGCTTTAAGGTATTATACTTTATAAATAGAATTTAGTAACACATTCCCTATTGATAAGCATTTAGGTGGTTTCTAATCATCGAGTATCACTGCTCTTTGGATGGGGCAGGTGCGCATAGCTTCTCTAGCTGTTATACCTAGAGAAGAATTACGTTTGGGATTCCAGAAGAGGAATGGCGGATTCGAAAGGCTCATCCCCTTCACCTCTACTGGCTACTGCTGAATCACACTCCTGAATTACCAATTTTCAATTCAGCGGGGCGTGAATTAGTCCCATTTCCTCACTTCCTCTTTGTGGTAGGAGGCACGGCTTCAAGCATCTTGGAGGTTAAGCATCTCTTCATGGTCACTGGCAACAAGGTTTTGTCTTTTGTGAATCCATTGCCTTTGTTTATTCCCTGCTTAGGTTCTTTACCTTTTTCTTATCGATTTGTAGAAATTGTGTATCTATGTCTGACTCAGACCGGGTGTCTAGAGGAAGCACGTGGCATGCACAAACCGGATAATTTAAGGAGAGCTTGGGCTTCCCTGGTGGTGCAGCGGTTAAGAATCCGCCTGCCAATGCAGGGGACACGGGTTCGAGCCCTGCTCCGGGAAGATCCCACATGCCGCGGAGCAACAAAGCCCGTGCAGCACAACTACTGAGCCAGCACACCACAACTACTGAAGCCTGCGTTCCTAGAGCTCGTGCTCCGTAACAAGAGAAGCCACTGCAATAAGAAGCCCACACACCACAGCGAAGAGTAGCCCCCGCTCACTGCAACTAGAGTAAGCCCGTGCTCAGCAACAAAGGCCCAACACAGCCAAAAATAAATTAAATAAAATAAATAAATTTTGAAAAAGAATAATGAAAACCAAAATGCATATGAAGTATAATTCCAACTTTAAAAATATGAGCTGAAGTATTTACAATAGGCAGGACATTGAAGCAACCTAAGTGTCCATCGACAGATGAATGGATAAAGAAGATGTGGCACATATATACAATGGAATATTACTCAGCCATAAAAAGAAACGAAATTGAGTTATTTGTAGTGAGGTGGATGGACCTAGAGACTGTCATACAGAGTGAAGTAAGTCAGAAAGACAAAAACAAATACCATATGCTAACACATACATATGGAATCTAAAAAAAAAAAAAAAAAACGGTTCTCATGAACCTCGGAGCAGGACAGGAATAAAGACGCAGACGTAGAGAATGGACTTGAGGACACAGGGAGGGGGAAGGGTAAGCTGGGACGAAGTGAGAGAGTGGCACTGACATATATACACTACCCAATGTCAAACAGAGAGCTAGTGGGAAGCAGCCGCATAGCACAGGGAGGTCAGCTCGGTGCTTTGTGCCCACCTAGAGGGGTGGGATAGGGAGGGTGGGAGGGAGACGCAAGAGGGAGGGGATATGGGGATATATGTATATGTATAGCTGATTCACTTTGTTATAAAGCAGAAAGTAACACACCACTGTAAAGCAATTATACTCCAATAAAGATGTTAAAAAAAAATGAGCTGAAAAATGATGAGGAGGGGCTTCCCTGGTGGCGCACTGGTTGGGAGTCTGCCTGCCAATGCAGGGGACACGGGCTCGAGCCCTGGTGTGGGAAGATCCCACATGCCGCGGAGCAACTAGGCCCGTGAGCCACGGGTACCGAGCCTGCGCGTCTGGAGCCTGTGCTCCGCAACGAGAGAGGCCGCGACAGTGAGAGGCCCGCGCACCGCGATGAAGAGTGGCCCCCGCTCACCGCAACTGGAGAAAGCCCTCGCACAGAAACGGAGACCCAACACAGCCAAAAATAAATAAATAAATAAATAAATAAAGTGTAAAAAAAAAAATGATGGGAGGAAATGGGCTAAAATATTAACTGTGGCGGAATTAAACATGGTTTTTATTCACTTTTTCATATTCTATGCACTAACTAACCAAGTTCTCTTTTTCCAGTATCCACATACTATGTTTTCCATAATAAAAGCAGTATCACCTGCCCTCTTGCCCAAGGGAGAAAGGCCCACTGGGCAGCAACATCTCCCCACTTGTGCTCCCCTCCTGTGACCGTGGCTTTGAGCACCTGATGGGGCCCCCAGAGCGCTCTAATCACAGCTGTAGAGATGTGTCCTCGTTGGCTTCACAGGGATGACCAAGCCTACGGCTGACTTATCTGCTTTGGTTCCCAGGTGCAGCCCCACCCACCCTGTCTTCATCTTTGCCCATCACGGGCGCTAACCCCCCTCCCAACTTCTTCCAACCACACCCTCTAGCTTCCTAGAGTTTTGTCGGTTATTTGAATTTCTTATTTTAAGTGATCTTTGTCCAGAAGCTAAAAAGGGAAACTTTATAAAATTTTCTACGTAATGATGTAAAATCCCTGCATGGCAAAAATAAATAATAAACAAACAAGGAATTATAAAATAACAATTGAGAAATATTTGGAAGATACAGGACAAAGGGCTGATTTACCTAATTTATGCAGAGCTCAAAATCAAAAGTTAAAAAAAGATGAAAAACCCAATAGAAGACAAAGATGAAGTAAGCAAAGGGTACAAAGAAACACCAATTACCAAAAAACAGGGGGAAGTGTTGAACCTCACTAGTAATAAAAGAAATGAAAGCCCAAACAATAATGGAATATAATTTCTTGCCTTGCAAACTGCCGAAAGGTCAATGAAAAAGGTGGATAGCCTCCAGTTTGATGATGGGCAATCAGAAAATGAGTGCTCATGCATTGTTGTGAAAGCATAAAGTGATGCAACTTTCTGAAGGACAATTGGACAATATCTAGTAAATTTATACATGCATGGAGCCACTGAGGAAGACCCTGTTTGGAATTTATATTGTAGAAATATTTCTAATTTCACCAAGATTATATATATGATGTTCATTGCAACCTTTTTAAATAAAAGTAAGAAAGAAAGAAAGAAAGGAAGGAAAGAAAGAAAAAGAATGAACTTGAAGCAGTCTCTGAACAAGGGTCAAATTACTAGGCATTTGTAAAAGTAGAGGCTTGAAGATAGGTAAACAAAGCAAAAATCGAGTATCAAAACCAAATTCTAGGGACTTCCCTGGTGGCACAGTAGTTAAGAATCCACCTGCCAATGCAGGGGACACGGGTTCGAGCCCTGGTCCAGGAAGATCCCACATGCCACAGAGCAACTAAGCCCGTGCGCCACAACTACTGAGCCTGCGCTCTAGAGCCCACGAGCCACAACTACTGAGCCCGAGAGCCACAACTACTGAAGCCCGCGCGCCTACAGCCCGTGCTCTGCAGCAAGAGAAGCCACTGCAATGAGAAGCCCGCGCACGGCGATGAAGTGTAGCCCCCCACCCCGTTCGCCGCAACAAGAGAAAGCCCACGTGTAGCAACGAAGACCCAACACAGCCACATAAATAAATAAATAAATAAATGTATTTTTTTAAAAAATCCTAGGTTAGCTCTCCAATAGCAGAAAAGTTGACTTTATACTGAAAGAACTAGTACACCCTGGTCTTTTTTATCTCCCCTGCCCAGGAACTCAGAATCCTGAGCTAATAATAAAGTGAGATTATGGGTGATTTTTTTCTTTCTTTGTATTTTTCTGGGTACTTTAAGCTTTTTATATTGCACATGTATTAATTTTTAATAAAGTTATACAGTATCTTTATCAACATGTGAAGAACACATCTGGATTTTATAAATTGCTCTACAGTCATAAGCATTCTTCTATTTCTCCACCGGAGGGCAGCATAAGCACAGTAAATAGCAAAACTAATTTCAAGGTGTTTGGTCTGAAGTTGAATGCTGCTGTTCAGTTGTTTATTCTGACAGGCTGCTGGTACAAATTAATCATCAGATTGTTTATTTTTCTGATAAATGACTATACATTGTAAAAACTGATATACAGCAGAAAAGACAAGTCACCTATAATCAGGGACCGTCTGGCATTTATCTTCACATTTCTAGGTGTGATGAAAAGAGGAAGGTACATTTTTTTTTTAAAGTCTGCTGACAAAAAGTCCCCCATACAATTATTTTCTAATCTACGTTTCCCATCAAATGTCTCTTGAGCATTTCCCTGCTTCCCTAAGTTCTCTGACATGGTGGTTTTTAAAGGCCGCCTGGTGTTCCAGCCTGTGGACTCGTTGTACCTTGCTTCCCTGATTTAAATTGGTCATCTAAGTGTTTTAACTGTCTTTAAAGTATAAAAGATTTCCCATGTATAAAATATACATAGAAAACTATACCACCCAATTAATCAGTACTCGAATTTGATACATGTTAATTGTTGCCATTTTTACTTCAGATATTTTGAAGAAAGAAAAGTTTACGGGTAGGGTTGGAGGTCCCAATGTCCAATTAACTTCTCTCCTTCCATCCCGAGTCACCTCTGATCTGAAGCTGGTGCTTATTTTTCCTATCCTTGATCTCAGGCTTTAATTACAAAAGTATGTTCTGTAAACAATATAGTATTGTCCTGAGCTTTTAAATTCTACACATTAATGTAATCACCATGGCATGTCCTATATTTGCTTAACATTATGATTTACCCCCTGTTGATTTAGACCTAGTTCATTCTAACTGCTTTAAGGTATTATACTTTATAAATACAATTTAGTAACACATTCCCTATTGATAAGCATTTAGGTGGTTTCTAATCATCGAGTATCACTGCTCTTTGGATGGGGCAGGTGCGCATAGCTTCTCTAGCTGTTATACCTAGAGAAGAATTACGTTTGGGATTCCAGAAGAGGAATGGCGGATTCGAAAGGCTCATCCCCTTCACCTCTACTGGCTACTGCTGAATCACACTCCTGAATTACCAATTTTCAATTCAGCGGGGCGTGAATTAGTCCCATTTCCTCACTTCCTCTTTGTGGTAGGAGGCACGGCTTCAAGCATCTTGGAGGTTAAGCATCTCTTCATGGTCACTGGCAACAAGGTTTTGTCTTTTGTGAATCCATTGCCTTTGTTTATTCCCTGCTTAGGTTCTTTACCTTTTTCTTATCGATTTGTAGAAATTGTGTATCTATGTCTGACTCAGACCGGGTGTCTAGAGGAAGCACGTGGCATGCACAAACCGGATAATTTGAGGAGAGCTTGGGCTTCCCTGGTGGTGCAGCGGTTAAGAATCCGCCTGCCAATGCAGGGGACACGGGTTCGAGCCCTGGTCCGGGAAGATCCCACATGCCGCGGAGCAACAAAGCCCGTGCAGCACAACTACTGAGCCAGCACACCACAACTACTGAAGCCTGCGTTCCTAGAGCTCGTGCTCCGTAACAAGAGAAGCCACTGCAATAAGAAGCCCACACACCACAGCGAAGAGTAGCCCCCGCTCACTGCAACTAGAGTAAGCCCGTGCTCAGCAACAAAGGCCCAACACAGCCAAAAATAAATAAAATAAAATAAATAAATTTTGAAAAAGAATAATGAAAACCAAAATGCATATGAAGTATAATTCCAACTTTAAAAATATGAGCTGAAGTATTTACAATAGGCAGGACATTGAAGCAACCTAAGTGTCCATCGACAGATGAATGGATAAAGAAGATGTGGCACATATATACAATGGAATATTACTCAGCCATAAAAAGAAACGAAATTGAGTTATTTGTAGTGAGGTGGATGGACCTAGAGACTGTCATACAGAGTGAAGTAAGTCAGAAAGACAAAAACAAATACCATATGCTAACACATACATATGGAATCTAAAAAAAAAAAAAAAAACGGTTCTCATGAACCTCGGAGCAGGACAGGAATAAAGACGCAGACGTAGAGAATGGACTTGAGGACACAGGGAGGGGGAAGGGTAAGCTGGGACGAAGTGAGAGAGTGGCACTGACATATATACACTACCCAATGTCAAACAGAGAGCTAGTGGGAAGCAGCCGCATAGCACAGGGAGGTCAGCTCGGTGCTTTGTGCCCACCTAGAGGGGTGGGATAGGGAGGGTGGGAGGGAGACGCAAGAGGGAGGGGATATGGGGATATATGTATATGTATAGCTGATTCACTTTGTTATAAAGCAGAAAGTAACACACCACTGTAAAGCAATTATACTCCAATAAAGATGTTAAAAAAAAATGAGCTGAAAAATGATGAGGAGGGGCTTCCCTGGTGGCGCAGTGGTTGGGAGTCTGCCTGCCAATGCAGGGGACACGGGCTCGAGCCCTGGTGTGGGAAGATCCCACATGCCGCGGAGCAACTAGGCCCGTGAGCCACGGGTACCGAGCCTGCGCGTCTGGAGCCTGTGCTCCGCAACGAGAGAGGCCGCGACAGTGAGAGGCCCGCGCACCGCGATGAAGAGTGGCCCCCGCTCACCGCAACTGGAGAAAGCCCTCGCACAGAAACGGAGACCCAACACAGCCATAAATAAATAAATAAATAAATAAATAAAGTGTAAAAAAAAAAATGATGGGAGGAAATGGGCTAAAATATTAACTGTGGCGGAATTAAACATGGTTTTTATTCACTTTTTCATATTCTATGCACTAACTAACCAAGTTCTCTTTTTCCAGTATCCACATACTATGTTTTCCATAATAAAAGCAGTATCACCTGCCCTCTTGCCCAAGGGAGAAAGGCCCACTGGGCAGCAACATCTCCCCACTTGTGCTCCCCTCCTGTGACCGTGGCTTTGAGCACCTGATGGGGCCCCCAGAGCGCTCTAATCACAGCTGTAGAGATGTGTCCTCGTTGGCTTCACAGGGATGACCAAGCCTACGGCTGACTTATCTGCTTTGGTTCCCAGGTGCAGCCCCACCCACCCTGTCTTCATCTTTGCCCATCACGGGCGCTAACCCCCCTCCCAACTTCTTCCAACCACACCCTCTAGCTTCCTAGAGTTTTGTCGGTTATTTGAATTTCTTATTTTAAGTGATCTTTGTCCAGAAGCTAAAAAGGGAAACTTTATAAAATTTTCTACGTAATGATGTAAAATCCCTGCATGGCAAAAATAAATAATAAACAAACAAGGAATTATAAAATAACAATTGAGAAATATTTGGAAGATACAGGACAAAGGGCTGATTTACCTAATTTATGCAGAGCTCAAAATCAAAAGTTAAAAAAAGATGAAAAACCCAATAGAAGACAAAGATGAAGTAAGCAAAGGGTACAAAGAAACACCAATTACCAAAAAACAGGGGGAAGTGTTGAACCTCACTAGTAATAAAAGAAATGAAAGCCCAAACAATAATGGAATATAATTTCTTGCCTTGCAAACTGCCGAAAGGTCAATGAAAAAGGTGGATAGCCTCCAGTTTGATGATGGGCAATCAGAAAATGAGTGCTCATGCATTGTTGTGAAAGCATAAAGTGATGCAACTTTCTGAAGGACAATTGGACAATATCTAGTAAATTTATACATGCATGGAGCCACTGAGGAAGACCCTGTTTGGAATTTATATTGTAGAAATATTTCTAATTTCACCAAGATTATATATATGATGTTCATTGCAACCTTTTTAAATAAAAGTAAGAAAGAAAGAAAGAAAGGAAGGAAAGAAAGAAAAAGAATGAACTTGAAGCAGTCTCTGAACAAGGGTCAAATTACTAGGCATTTGTAAAAGTAGAGGCTTGAAGATAGGTAAACAAAGCAAAAATCGAGTATCAAAACCAAATTCTAGGGACTTCCCTGGTGGCACAGTAGTTAAGAATCCACCTGCCAATGCAGGGGACACGGGTTCGAGCCCTGGTCCAGGAAGATCCCACATGCCACAGAGCAACTAAGCCCGTGCGCCACAACTACTGAGCCTGCGCTCTAGAGCCCACGAGCAACAACTACTGAGCCCGAGAGCCACAACTACTGAAGCCCGCGCGCCTACAGCCCGTGCTCTGCAGCAAGAGAAGCCACTGCAATGAGAAGCCCGCGCACGGCGATGAAGTGTAGCCCCCCACCCCGTTCGCCGCAACAAGAGAAAGCCCACGTGTAGCAACGAAGACCCAACACAGCCACATAAATAAATAAATAAATAAATGTATTTTTTTAAAAAATCCTAGGTTAGCTCTCCAATAGCAGAAAAGTTGACTTTATACTGAAAGAACTAGTACACCCTGGTCTTTTTTATCTCCCCTGCCCAGGAACTCAGAATCCTGAGCTAATAATAAAGTGAGATTATGGGTGATTTTTTTCTTTCTTTGTATTTTTCTGGGTACTTTAAGCTTTTTATATTGCACATGTATTAATTTTTAATAAAGTTATACAGTATCTTTATCAACATGTGAAGAACACATCTGGATTTTATAAATTGCTCTACAGTCATAAGCATTCTTCTATTTCTCCACCGGAGGGCAGCATAAGCACAGTAAATAGCAAAACTAATTTCAAGGTGTTTGGTCTGAAGTTGAATGCTGCTGTTCAGTTGTTTATTCTGACAGGCTGCTGGTACAAATTAATCATCAGATTGTTTATTTTTCTGATAAATGACTATACATTGTAAAAATTCATATACAGCAGAAAAGACAAGTCACCTATAATCAGGGACCGTCTGGCATTTATCTTCACATTTCTAGGTGTGATGAAAAGAGGAAGGTACATTTTTTTTTAAAAGTCTGCTGACAAAAAGTCCCCCATACAATTATTTTCTAATCTACATTTCCCATCAAATGTCTCTTGAGCATTTCCCTGCTTCCCTAAGTTCTCTGACATGGTGGTTTTTAAAGGCCGCCTGGTGTTCCAGCCTGTGGACTCGTTGTACCTTGCTTCCCTGATTTAAATTGGTCATCTAAGTGTTTTAACTGTCTTTAAAGTATAAAAGATTTCCCATGTATAAAATAGACATAGAAAACTATACCACCCAATTAATCAGTACTCGAATTTGATACATGTTAATTGTTGCCATTTTTACTTCAGATATTTTGAAGAAAGAAAAGTTTACGGGTAGGGTTGGAGGTCCCAATGTCCAATTAACTTCTCTCCTTCCATCCCGAGTCACCTCTGATCTGAAGCTGGTGCTTATTTTTCCTATCCTTGATCTCAGGCTTTAATTACAAAAGTATGTTCTGTAAACAATATAGTATTGTCCTGAGCTTTTAAATTCTACACATTAATGTAATCACCATGGCATGTCCTATATTTGCTTAACATTATGATTTACCCCCTGTTGATTTAGACCTAGTTCATTCTAACTGCTTTAAGGTATTATACTTTATAAATAGAATTTTAGTAACACATTCCCTATTGATAAGCATTTAGGTGGTTTCTAATCATCGAGTATCACTGCTCTTTGGATGGGGCAGGTGCGCATAGCTTCTCTAGCTGTTATACCTAGAGAAGAATTACGTTTGGGATTCCAGAAGAGGAATGGCGGATTCGAAAGGCTCATCCCCTTCACCTCTACTGGCTACTGCTGAATCACACTCCTGAATTACCAATTTTCAATTCAGCGGGGCGTGAATTAGTCCCATTTCCTCACTTCCTCTTTGTGGTAGGAGGCACGGCTTCAAGCATCTTGGAGGTTAAGCATCTCTTCATGGTCACTGGCAACAAGGTTTTGTCTTTTGTGAATCCATTGCCTTTGTTTATTCCCTGCTTGGGTTCTTTACCTTTTTCTTATCGATTTGTAGAAATGGTGTATCTATGTCTGATTCAGACCGGGTGTCTAGAGGAAGCACGTGGCATGCACAAACCGGGTAGTTTAAGGAGAGCTTGGGCTTCCCTGGTGGTGCAGCGGTTAAGAATCCGCCTGCCAATGCAGGGGACACGGGTTCGAGCCCTGGTCCGGGAAGATCCCACATGCCGCGGAGCAACAAAGCCCGTGCAGCACAACTACTGAGCCAGCACACCACAACTACTGAAGCCTGCGTTTCTAGAGCCCGTGCTCCGTAACAAGAGAAGCCATTGCAATAAGAAGCCCACACACCACAGCGAAGAGTAGCCCCCGCTCACTGCAACTAGAGTAAGCCCGTGCTCAGCAACAAAGGCCCAACACAGCCAAAAATAAATAAAATAAAATAAATAAATTTTTAAAAAGAATAATGAAAACCAAAATGCATATGAAGTATAATTCCAACTTTAAAAATATGAGCTGAAGTATTTACAACAGGCAGGACATTGAAGCAACCTAAGTGTCCATCGACAGATGAATGGATAAAGAAGATGTGGCACATATATACAATGGAATATTACTCAGCCATAAAAAGAAACGAAATTGAGTTATTTGTAGTGAGGTGGATGGACCTAGAGACTGTCATACAGAGTGAAGTAAGTCAGAAAGACAAAAACAAATACCATATGCTAACACATATATATGGAATCTAAAAAAAAAAAAAACGGTTCTCATGAACCTCGGAGCAGGACAGGAATAAAGACGCAGACGTAGAGAATGGACTTGAGGACACAGGGAGGGGGAAGGGTAAGCTGGGACGAAGTGAGAGAGTGGCATTGACATATATACACTACCCAATGTCAAACAGAGAGCTAGTGGGAAGCAGCCGCATAGAACAGGGAGGTCAGCTAGGTGCTTTGTGCCCACCTAGAGGGGTGGGATAGGGAGGGTGGGAGGGAGACGCAAGAGGGAGGGGATATGGGGATATATGTATATGTATAGCTGATTCACTTTGTTATAAAGCAGAAAGTAACACACCACTGTAAAGCAATTATACTCCAATAAAGATGTTAAAAAAAAATGAGCTGAAAAATGATGAGGAGGGGCTTCCCTGGTGGCGCAGTGGTTGGGAGTCTGCCTGCCAATGCAGGGGACAGGGGCTCGAGCCCTGGTGTGGGAAGATCCCACATGCCGCGGAGCAACTAGGCCCGTGAGCCACGGGTACCGAGCCTGCGCGTCTGGAGCCTGTGCTCCGCAACGAGAGAGGCCGCGACAGTGAGAGGCCCGCGCACCGCGATGAAGAGTGGCCCCCGCTCACCGCAACTGGAGAAAGCCCTCGCACAGAAACGGAGACCCAACACAGCCAAAAATAAATAAATAAATAAATAAATAAAGTGTAAAAAAAAAAATGATGGGAGGAAATGGGCTAAAATATTAACTGTGGCGGAATTAAACATGGTTTTTATTCACTTTTTCATATTCTATGCACTAACTAACCAAGTTCTCTTTTTCCAGTATCCACATACTATGTTTTCCATAATAAAAGCAGTATCACCTGCCCTCTTGCCCAAGGGAGAAAGGCCCACTGGGCAGCAACATCTCCCCACTTGTGCTCCCCTCCTGTGACCGTGGCTTTGAGCACCTGATGGGGCCCCCAGAGCGCTCTAATCACAGCTGTAGAGATGTGTCCTCGTTGGCTTCACAGGGATGACCAAGCCTACGGCTGACTTATCTGCTTTGGTTCCCAGGTGCAGCCCCACCCACCCTGTCTTCATCTTTGCCCATCACGGGCGCTAACCCCCCTCCCAACTTCTTCCAACCACACCCTCTAGCTTCCTAGAGTTTTGTCGGTTATTTGAATTTCTTATTTTAAGTGATCTTTGTCCAGAAGCTAAAAAGGGAAACTTTATAAAATTTTCTACGTAATGATGTAAAATCCCTGCATGGCAAAAATAATTAACAAACAAGGAATTATAAAATGACAACTGAGAAATATTTGGAAGATACAGGACAAAGGGCTGATTTACCTAATTTATGCAGAGCTCAAAATCAAAAGTAAAAAAAAGAAGATGAAAAACCCAATAGAAGACAAAGATGAAGTAAGCAAAGGGTACAAAGAAACACCAATTACCAAAAAACAGGGGGAAGTGTTGAACCTCACTGGTAATAAAAGAAATGAAAGCCCAAACAATAATGGAATATAATTTCTTACCTTGCAAACTGCCGAAAGGTCAATGAAAAAGTTGGATAGCCTCCAGTTTGAGGATGGGCGATCGGAAAATGTGTGCTCATGCATTGTTGTGAAAGCATAAAGTGATGCAACTTTCTGAAGGACAATTGGACAATATCTAGTAAATTTATAAATGCATGGAGCCACTGAGCAAGACCCTGTTTGGAATTTATATTGTAGAAATATTTCTAATTTCACCAAGATTATATATATGATGTTCATTGCAACCTTTTTTAATAAAAGTAAGAAAGAAAGAAAGAAAGGAAAGGAAGTAAGAAAAAGAATGAACTTGAAGCAGTCTCTGAACAAGGGTCAAATTACTAGGCATTTTTAAAGTAGACGCTTGAAGATAGGTAAACAAAGCAAAAATCGAGTATCAAAACCAAATTCTAGGGACTTCCCTGGTGGCACAGTAGTTAAGAATCCACCTGCCAATGCAGGGGACACGGGTTCGAGCCCTGGTCCAGGAAGATCCCACATGCCACAGAGCAACTAAGCCCGTGCGCCACAACTACTGAGCCTGCGCTCTAGAGCCCACGAGCCACAACTACTGAGCCCGAGAGCCACAACTACTGAAGCCCGCGCGCCTACAGCCCGTGCTCCGCAACAAGAGAAGCCACTGCAATGAGAAGCCCGCGCACGGCGATGAAGAGTAGCCCCCCACCCCGCTCGCCGCAACTAGAGAAAGCCCGTGCGCAGCAACAAAGACCCAACACAGCCACATAAATAAATAAATAAATGTATTTAAAAAAAAAAATCCTAGGTTAGCTCTCCAATAGCAGAAAAGTTGACTTTATACTGAAAGAACTAGTACACCCTGGTCTTTTTTATCTCCCCTGCCCAGGAACTCAGAATCCTGAGCTAATAATAAAGTGAGATTATGGGTGATTTTTTTCTTTCTTTGTATTTTTCTGGGTACTTTAAGTTTTTTATATTGCACATGTATTAATTTTTAATAAAGTTATACAGTATCTTTATCAACATGTGAAGAACACATCTGGATTTTATAAATTGCTCTACAGTCATAAGCATTCTTCTATTTCTCCACCGGAGGGCAGCATAAGCACAGTAAATAGCAAAACTAATTTCAAGGTGTTTGGTCTGAAGTTGAATGCTGCTGTTCAGTTGTTTATTCTGACAGGCTGCTGGTACAAATTAATCATCAGATTGTTTATTTTTCTGATAAATGACTATACATTGTAAAAACTGATATACAGCAGAAAAGACAAGTCACCTATAATCAGGGACCGTCTGGCATTTATCTTCACATTTCTAGGTGTGATGAAAAGAGGAAGGTACATTTTTTTTTAAAAGTCTGCTGACAAAAAGTCCCCCATACAATTATTTTCTAATCTACGTTTCCCATCAAATGTCTCTTGAGCATTTCCCTGCTTCCCTAAGTTCTCTGACATGGTGGTTTTTAAAGGCCGCCTGGTGTTCCAGCCTGTGGACTCGTTGTACCTTGCTTCCCTGATTTAAATTGGTCATCTAAGTGTTTTAACTGTCTTTAAAGTATAAAAGATTTCCCATGTATAAAATAGACATAGAAAACTATACCACCCAATTAATCAGTACTCGAATTTGATACATGTTAATTGTTGCCATTTTTACTTCAGATATTTTGAAGAAAGAAAAGTTTACGGGTAGGGTTGGAGGTCCCAATGTCCAATTAACTTCTCTCCTTCCATCCCGAGTCACCTCTGATCTGAAGCTGGTGCTTATTTTTCCTATCCTTGATCTCAGGCTTTAATTACAAAAGTATGTTCTGTAAACAATATAGTATTGTCCTGAGCTTTTAAATTCTACACATTAATGTAATCACCATGGCATGTCCTATATTTGCTTAACATTATGATTTACCCCCTGTTGATTTAGACCTAGTTCATTCTAACTGCTTTAAGGTATTATACGTTATAAATAGAATTTTAGTAACACATTCCCTATTGATAAGCATTTAGGTGGTTTCTAATCATCGAGTATCACTGCTCTTTGGATGGGGCAGGTGCGCATAGCTTCTCTAGCTGTTATACCTAGAGAAGAATTACGTTTGGGATTCCAGAAGAGGAATGGCGGATTCGAAAGGCTCATCCCCTTCACCTCTACTGGCTACTGCTGAATCACACTCCTGAATTACCAATTTTCAATTCAGCGGGGCGTGAATTAGTCCCATTTCCTCACTTCCTCTTTGTGGTAGGAGGCACGGCTTCAAGCATCTTGGAGGTTAAGCATCTCTTCATGGTCACTGGCAACAAGGTTTTGTCTTTTGTGAATCCATTGCCTTTGTTTATTCCCTGCTTGGGTTCTTTACCTTTTTCTTATCGATTTGTAGAAATGGTGTATCTATGTCTGATTCAGACCGGGTGTCTAGAGGAAGCACGTGGCATGCACAAACCGGGTAGTTTAAGGAGAGCTTGGGCTTCCCTGGTGGTGCAGCGGTTAAGAATCCGCCTGCCAATGCAGGGGACACGGGTTCGAGCCCTGGTCCGGGAAGATCCCACATGCCGCGGAGCAACAAAGCCCGTGCAGCACAACTACTGAGCCAGCACACCACAACTACTGAAGCCTGCGTTTCTAGAGCCCGTGCTCCGTAACAAGAGAAGCCACTGCAATAAGAAGCCCACACACCACAGCGAAGAGTAGCCCCCGCTCACTGCAACTAGAGTAAGCCCGTGCTCAGCAACAAAGGCCCAACACAGCCAAAAATAAATAAAATAAAATAAATAAATTTTGAAAAAGAATAATGAAAACCAAAATGCATATGAAGTATAATTCCAACTTTAAAAATATGAGCTGAAGTATTTACAACAGGCAGGACATTGAAGCAACCTAAGTGTCCATCGACAGATGAATGGATAAAGAAGATGTGGCACATATATACAATGGAATATTACTCAGCCATAAAAAGAAACGAAATTGAGTTATTTGTAGTGAGGTGGATGGACCTAGAGACTGTCATACAGAGTGAAGTAAGTCAGAAAGACAAAAACAAATACCATATGCTAACACATATATATGGAATCTAAAAAAAAAAAAAAACGGTTCCCATGAACCTCGGAGCAGGACAGGAATAAAGACGCAGACGTAGAGAATGGACTTGAGGACACAGGGAGGGGGAAGGGTAAGCTGGGACGAAGTGAGAGAGTGGCATTGACATATATACACTACCCAATGTCAAACAGAGAGCGAGTGGGAAGCAGCCGCATAGCACAGGGAGGTCAGCTCGGTGCTTTGTGCCCACCTAGAGGGGTGGGATAGGGAGGGTGGGAGGGAGACGCAAGAGGGAGGGGATATGGGGATATATGTATATGTATAGCTGATTCACTTTGTTATAAAGCAGAAAGTAACACACCACTGTAAAGCAATTATACTCCAATAAAGATGTTAAAAAAAAATGAGCTGAAAAATGATGAGGAGGGGCTTCCCTGGTGGCGCAGTGGTTGGGAGTCTGCCTGCCAATGCAGGGGACACGGGCTCGAGCCCTGGTGTGGGAAGATCCCACATGCCGCGGAGCAACTAGGCCCGTGAGCCACGGGTACTGAGCCTGCGCTTCTGGAGCCTGTGCTCCGAAACGAGAGAGGCCGCGACAGTGAGAGGCCCGCGCACCGCGATGAAGAGTGGCCCCCGCTCACCGCAACTGGAGAAAGCCCTCGCACAGAAACGGAGACCCAACACAGCCAAAAATAAATAAATAAATAAATAAATAAAGTGTAAAAAAAAAAATGATGGGAGGAAATGGGCTAAAATATTAACTGTGGCGGAATTAAACATGGTTTTTATTCACTTTTTCATATTCTATGCACTAACTAACCAAGTTCTCTTTTTCCAGTATCCACATACTATGTTTTCCATAATAAAAGCAGTATCACCTGCCCTCTTGCCCAAGGGAGAAAGGCCCACTGGGCAGCAACATCTCCCCACTTGTGCTCCCCTCCTGTGACCGTGGCTTTGAGCACCTGATGGGGCCCCCAGAGCGCTCTAATCACAGCTGTAGAGATGTGTCCTCGTTGGCTTCACAGGGATGACCAAGCCTACGGCTGACTTATCTGCTTTGGTTCCCAGGTGCAGCCCCACCCACCCTGTCTTCATCTTTGCCCATCACGGGCGCTAACCCCCCTCCCAACTTCTTCCAACCACACCCTCTAGCTTCCTAGAGTTTTGTCGGTTATTTGAATTTCTTCTTTTAAGTGATCTTTGTCCAGAAGCTAAAAAGGGAAACTTTATAAAATTTTCTACGTAATGATGTAAAATCCCTGCATGGCAAAAATAAATAATAAACAAACAAGGAATTATAAAATAACAATTGAGAAATATTTGGAAGATACAGGACAAAGGGCTGATTTACCTAATTTATGCAGAGCTCAAAATCAAAAGTTAAAAAAAGATGAAAAACCCAATAGAAGACAAAGATGAAGTAAGCAAAGGGTACAAAGAAACACCAATTACCAAAAAACAGGGGGAAGTGTTGAACCTCACTAGTAATAAAAGAAATGAAAGCCCAAACAATAATGGAATATAATTTCTTACCTTGCAAACTGCCGAAAGGTCAATGAAAAAGGTGGATAGCCTCCAGTTTGATGATGGGCAATCAGAAAATGAGTGCTCATGCATTGTTGTGAAAGCATAAAGTGATGCAACTTTCTGAAGGACAATTGGACAATATCTAGTAAATTTATACATGCATGGAGCCACTGAGGAAGACCCTGTTTGGAATTTATATTGTAGAAATATTTCTAATTTCACCAAGATTATATATATGATGTTCATTGCAACCTTTTTAAATAAAAGTAAGAAAGAAAGAAAGAAAGGAAGGAAAGAAAGAAAAAGAATGAACTTGAAGCAGTCTCTGAACAAGGGTCAAATTACTAGGCATTTGTAAAAGTAGAGGCTTGAAGATAGGTAAACAAAGCAAAAATCGAGTATCAAAACCAAATTCTAGGGACTTCCCTGGTGGCACAGTAGTTAAGAATCCACCTGCCAATGCAGGGGACACGGGTTCGAGCCCTGGTCCAGGAAGATCCCACATGCCACAGAGCAACTAAGCCCGTGCGCCACAACTACTGAGCCTGCGCTCTAGAGCCCACGAGCCACAACTACTGAGCCCGAGAGCCACAACTACTGAAACCCGCGCGCCTACAGCCCGTGCTCTGCAGCAAGAGAAGCCACTGCAATGAGAAGCCCGCGCACGGCGATGAAGTGTAGCCCCCCACCCCGTTCACCGCAACTAGAGAAAGCCCACGTGTAGCAACGAAGACCCAACACAGCCACATAAATAAATAAATAAATGTATTTTTTTTAAAAATCCTAGGTTAGCTCTCCAATAGCAGAAAAGTTGACTTTATACTGAAAGAACTAGTACACCCTGGTCTTTTTTATCTCCCCTGCCCAGGAACTCAGAATCCTGAGCTAATAATAAAGTGAGATTATGGGTGATTTTTTTCTTTCTTTGTATTTTTCTGGGTACTTTAAGCTTTTTATATTGCACATGTATTAATTTTTAATAAAGTTATACAGTATCTTTATCAACATGTGAAGAACACATCTGGATTTTATAAATTGCTCTACAGTCATAAGCATTCTTCTATTTCTCCACCGGAGGGCAGCATAAGCACAGTAAATAGCAAAACTAATTTCAAGGTGTTTGGTCTGAAGTTGAATGCTGCTGTTCAGTTGTTTATTCTGACAGGCTGCTGGTACAAATTAATCATCAGATTGTTTATTTTTCTGATAAATGACTATACATTGTAAAAACTGATATACAGCAGAAAAGACAAGTCACCTATAATCAGGGACCGTCTGGCATTTATCTTCACATTTCTAGGTGTGATGAAAAGAGGAAGGTACATTTTTTTTTAAAAGTCTGCTGACAAAAAGTCCCCCATACAATTATTTTCTAATCTACGTTTCCCATCAAATGTCTCTTGAGCATTTCCCTGCTTCCCTAAGTTCTCTGACATGGTGGTTTTTAAAGGCCGCCTGGTGTTCCAGCCTGTGGACTCGTTGTACCTTGCTTCCCTGATTTAAATTGGTCATCTAAGTGTTTTAACTGTCTTTAAAGTATAAAAGATTTCCCATGTATAAAATAGACATAGAAAACTATACCACCCAATTAATCAGTACTCGAATTTGATACATGTTAATTGTTGCCATTTTTACTTCAGATATTTTGAAGAAAGAAAAGTTTACGGGTAGGGTTGGAGGTCCCAATGTCCAATTAACTTCTCTCCTTCCATCCCGAGTCACCTCTGATCTGAAGCTGGTGCTTATTTTTCCTATCCTTGATCTCAGGCTTTAATTACAAAAGTATGTTCTGTAAACAATATAGTATTGTCCTGAGCTTTTAAATTCTACACATTAATGTAATCACCATGGCATGTCCTATATTTGCTTAACATTATGATTTACCCCCTGTTGACTTAGACCTAGTTCATTCTAACTGCTTTAAGGTATTATACTTTATAAATAGAATTTAGTAACACATTCCCTATTGATAAGCATTTAGGTGGTTTCTAATCATCGAGTATCACTGCTCTTTGGATGGGGCAGGTGCGCATAGCTTCTCTAGCTGTTATACCTAGAGAAGAATTACGTTTGGGATTCCAGAAGAGGAATGGCGGATTCGAAAGGCTCATCCCCTTCACCTCTACTGGCTACTGCTGAATCACACTCCTGAATTACCAATTTTCAATTCAGCGGGGCGTGAATTAGTCCCATTTCCTCACTTCCTCTTTGTGGTAGGAGGCACGGCTTCAAGCATCTTGGAGGTTAAGCATCTCTTCATGGTCACTGGCAACAAGGTTTTGTCTTTTGTGAATCCATTGCCTTTGTTTATTCCCTGCTTAGGTTCTTTACCTTTTTCTTATCGATTTGTAGAAATTGTGTATCTATGTCTGACTCAGACCGGGTGTCTAGAGGAAGCATGTGGCATGCACAAACCGGGTAGTTTAAGGAGAGCTTGGGCTTCCCTGGTGGTGCAGTGGTTAAGAATCCGCCTGCCAATGCAGGGGACACGGGTTCGAGCCCTGGTCCGGGAAGATCCCACATGCCGCGGAGCAACAAAGCCCGTGCAGCACAACTACTGAGCCAGCACACCACAACTACTGAAGCCTGCGTTCCTAGAGCCCGTGCTCCGTAACAAGAGAAGCCACTGCAATAAGAAGCCCACACACCACAGCGAAGAGTAGCCCCCGCTCACTGCAACTAGAGTAAGCCCGTGCTCAGCAACAAAGGCCCAACACAGCCAAAAATAAATAAAATAAAATAAATAAATTTTGAAAAAGAATAATGAAAACCAAAATGCATATGAAGTATAATTCCAACTTTAAAAATATGAGCTGAAGTATTTACAATAGGCAGGACATTGAAGCAACCTAAGTGTCCATCGACAGATGAATGGATAAAGAAGATGTGGCACATATATACAATGGAATATTACTCAGCCATAAAAAGAAACGAAATTGAGTTATTTGTAGTGAGGTGGATGGACCTAGAGACTGTCATACAGAGTGAAGTAAGTCAGAAAGACAAAAACAAATACCATATGCTAACACATATATATGGAATCTAAAAAAAAAAAAAAAACGGTTCTCATGAACCTCGGAGCAGGACAGGAATAAAGACGCAGACGTAGAGAATGGACTTGAGGACACAGGGAGGGGGAAGGGTAAGCTGGGACGAAGTGAGAGAGTGGCACTGACATATATACACTACCCAATGTCAAATAGAGAGCTAGTGGGAAGCAGCCGCATAGCACAGGGAGGTCAGCTCGGTGCTTTGTGCCCACCTAGAGGGGTGGGATAGGGAGGGTGGGAGGGAGACGCAAGAGGGAGGGGATATGGGGATATATGTATATGTATAGCTGATTCACTTTGTTATAAAGCAGAAAGTAACACACCACTGTAAAGCAATTATACTCCAATAAAGATGTTAAAAAAAAATGAGCTGAAAAATGATGAGGAGGGGCTTCCCTGGTGGCGCAGTGGTTGGGAGTCTGCCTGCCAATGCAGGGGACACGGGCTCGAGCCCTGGTGTGGGAAGATCCCACATGCCGCGGAGCAACTAGGCCCGTGAGCCACGGGTACCGAGCCTGCGCGTCTGGAGCCTGTGCTCCGCAACGAGAGAGGCCGCGACAGTGAGAGGCCCGCGCACCGCGATGAAGAGTGGCCCCCGCTCACCGCAACTGGAGAAAGCCCTCGCACAGAAACGGAGACCCAACACAGCCAAAAATAAATAAATAAATAAATAAATAAAGTGTAAAAAAAAAAATGATGGGAGGAAATGGGCTAAAATATTAACTGTGGCGGAATTAAACATGGTTTTTATTCACTTTTTCATGTTCTATGCACTAACTAACCAAGTTCTCTTTTTCCAGTATCCACATACTATGTTTTCCATAATAAAAGCAGTATCACCTGCCCTCTTGCCCAAGGGAGAAAGGCCCACTGGGCAGCAACATCTCCCCACTTGTGCTCCCCTCCTGTGACCGTGGCTTTGAGCACCTGATGGGGCCCCCAGAGCGCTCTAATCACAGCTGTAGAGATGTGTCCTCGTTGGCTTCACAGGGATGACCAAGCCTACGGCTGACTTATCTGCTTTGGTTCCCAGGTGCAGCCCCACCCACCCTGTCTTCATCTTTGCCCATCACGGGCGCTAACCCCCCTCCCAACTTCTTCCAACCACACCCTCTAGCTTCCTAGAGTTTTGTCGGTTATTTGAATTTCTTATTTTAAGTGATCTTTGTCCAGAAGCTAAAAAGGGAAACTTTACAAAATTTTCTATGTAATGATGTAAAATCCCTGCATGGCAAAAATAATTAACAAACAAGGAATTATAAAATGACAACTGAGAAATATTTGGAAGATACAGGACAAAGGGCTGATTTACCTAATTTATGCAGAGCTCAAAATCAAAAGTAAAAAAAAGAAGATGAAAAACCCAATAGAAGACAAAGATGAAGTAAGCAAAGGGTACAAAGAAACACCAATTACCAAAAAACAGGGGAAAGTGTTGAACCTCACTGGTAATAAAAGAAATGAAAGCCCAAACAATAATGGAATATAATTTCTTACCTTGCAAACTGCCGAAAGGTCAATGAAAAAGTTGGATAGCCTCCAGTTTGAGGATGGGCGATCGGAAAATGAGTGCTCATGCATTGTTGTGAAAGCATAAAGTGATGCAACTTTCTGAAGGACAATTGGACAATATCTAGTAAATTTATAAATGCATGGAGCCACTGAGCAAGACCCTGTTTGGAATTTATATTGTAGAAATATTTCTAATTTCACCAAGATTATATATATGATGTTCATTGCAACCTTTTTTAATAAAAGTAAGAAAGAAAGAAAGAAAGGAAAGGAAGTAAGAAAAAGAATGAACTTGAAGCAGTCTCTGAACAAGGGTCAAATTACTAGGCATTTTTAAAGTAGACGCTTGAAGATAGGTAAACAAAGCAAAAATCGAGTATCAAAACCAAATTCTAGGGACTTCCCTCGTGGCACAGTAGTTAACAATCCACCTGCCAATGCAGGGGACACGGGTTCGAGCCCTGGTCCAGGAAGATCCCACATGCCACAGAGCAACTAAGCCCGTGCGCCACAACTACTGAGCCTGCGCTCTAGAGCCCACGAGCCACAACTACTGAGCCCGAGAGCCACAACTACTGAAGCCCGCGCGCCTACAGCCCGTGCTCCGCAACAAGAGAAGCCACTGCAATGAGAAGCCCGCGCACGGCGATGAAGAGTAGCCCCCCACCCCGCTCGCCGCAACTAGAGAAAGCCCGTGCGCAGCAACAAAGACCCAACACAGCCACATAAATAAATAAATAAATGTATTTTTTAAAAAAATCCTAGGTTAGCTCTCCAATAGCAGAAAAGTTGACTTTATACTGAAAGAACTAGTACACCCTGGTCTTTTTTATCTCCCCTGCCCAGGAACTCAGAATCCTGAGCTAATAATAAAGTGAGATTATGGGTGATTTTTTTCTTTCTTTGTATTTTTCTGGGTACTTTAAGCTTTTTATATTGCACATGTATTAATTTTTAATAAAGTTATACAGTATCTTTATCAACATGTGAAGAACACATCTGGATTTTATAAATTGCTCTACAGTCATAAGCATTCTTCTATTTCTCCACCGGAGGGCAGCATAAGCACAGTAAATAGCAAAACTAATTTCAAGGTGTTTGGTCTGAAGTTGAATGCTGCTGTTCAGTTGTTTATTCTGACAGGCTGCTGGTACAAATTAATCATCAGATTGTTTATTTTTCTGATAAATGACTATACATTGTCAAAACTGATATACAGCAGAAAAGACAAGTCACCTATAATCAGGGACCGTCTGGCATTTATCTTCACATTTCTAGGTGTGATGAAAAGAGGAAGGTACATTTTTTTTTAAAAGTCTGCTGACAAAAAGTCCCCCATACAATTATTTTCTAATCTACGTTTCCCATCAAATGTCTCTTGAGCATTTCCCTGCTTCCCTAAGTTCTCTGACATGGTGGTTTTTAAAGGCCGCCTGGTGTTCCAGCCTGTGGACTCGTTGTACCTTGCTTCCCTGATTTAAATTGGTCATCTAAGTGTTTTAACTGTCTTTAAAGTATAAAAGATTTCCCATGTATAAAATAGACATAGAAAACTATACCACCCAATTAATCAGTACTCGAATTTGATACATGTTAATTGTTGCCATTTTTACTTCAGATATTTTGAAGAAAGAAAAGTTTACGGGTAGGGTTGGAGGTCCCAATGTCCAATTAACTTCTCTCCTTCCATCCCGAGTCACCTCTGATCTGAAGCTGGTGCTTATTTTTCCTATCCTTGATCTCAGGCTTTAATTACAAAAGTATGTTCTGTAAACAATATAGTATTGTCCTGAGCTTTTAAATTCTACACATTAATGTAATCACCATGGCAGTCCTATATTTGCTTAACATTATGATTTACCCCCTGTTGATTTAGACCTAGTTCATTCTAACTGCTTTAAGGTATTATACTTTATAAATAGAATTTAGTAACACATTCCCTATTGATAAGCATTTAGGTGGTTTCTAATCATCGAGTATCACTGCTCTTTGGATGGGGCAGGTGCGCATAGCTTCTCTAGCTGTTATACCTAGAGAAGAATTACGTTTGGGATTCCAGAAGAGGAATGGCGGATTCGAAAGGCTCATCCCCTTCACCTCTACTGGCTACTGCTGAATCACACTCCTGAATTACCAATTTTCAATTCAGCGGGGCGTGAATTAGTCCCATTTCCTCACTTCCTCTTTGTGGTAGGAGGCACGGCTTCAAGCATCTTGGAAGTTAAGCATCTCTTCATGGTCACTGGCAACAAGGTTTTGTCTTTTGTGAATCCATTGCCTTTGTTTATTCCCTGCTTAGGTTCTTTACCTTTTTCTTATCGATTTGTAGAAATTGTGTATCTATGTCTGACTCAGACCGGGTGTCTAGAGGAAGCACGTGGCATGCACAAACCGGGTAGTTTAAGGAGAGCTTGGGCTTCCCTGGTGGTGCAGCGGTTAAGAATCCGCCTGCCAATGCAGGGGACACGGGTTCGAGCCCTGGTCCGGGAAGATCCCACATGCCGCGGAGCAACAAAGCCCGTGCAGCACAACTACTGAGCCAGCACACCACAACTACTGAAGCCTGCGTTCCTAGAGCTCGTGCTCCGTAACAAGAGAAGCCACTGCAATAAGAAGCCCACACACCACAGCGAAGAGTAGCCCCCGCTCACTGCAACTAGAGTAAGCCCGTGCTCAGCAACAAAGGCCCAACACAGCCAAAAATAAATAAAATAAAATAAATAAATTTTGAAAAAGAATAATGAAAACCAAAATGCATATGAAGTATAATTCCAACTTTAAAAATATGAGCTGAAGTATTTACAATAGGCAGGACATTGAAGCAACCTAAGTGTCCATCGACAGATGAATGGATAAAGAAGATGTGGCACATATATACAATGGAATATTACTCAGCCATAAAAAGAAACGAAATTGAGTTATTTGTAGTGAGGTGGATGGACCTAGAGACTGTCATACAGAGTGAAGTAAGTCAGAAAGACAAAAACAAATACCATATGCTAACACATATATATGGAATCTAAAAAAAAAAAAAAAAACGGTTCTCATGAACCTCGGAGCAGGACAGGAATAAAGACGCAGACGTAGAGAATGGACTTGAGGACACAGGGAGGGGGAAGGGTAAGCTGGGACGAAGTGAGAGAGTGGCACTGACATATATACACTACCCAATGTCAAACAGAGAGCGAGTGGGAAGCAGCCGCATAGCACAGGGAGGTCAGCTCGGTGCTTTGTGCCCACCTAGAGGGGTGGGATAGGGAGGGTGGGAGGGAGACGCAAGAGGGAGGGGATATGGGGATATATGTATATGTATAGCTGATTCACTTTGTTATAAAGCAGAAAGTAACACACCACTGTAAAGCAATTATACTCCAATAAAGATGTTAAAAAAAAATGAGCTGAAAAATGATGAGGAGGGGCTTCCCTGGTGGCGCAGTGGTTGGGAGTCTGCCTGCCAATGCAGGGGACACGGGCTCGAGCCCTGGTGTGGGAAGATCCCACATGCCGCGGAGCAACTAGGCCCGTGAGCCACGGGTACTGAGCCTGCGCTTCTGGAGCCTGTGCTCCGAAACGAGAGAGGCCGCGACAGTGAGAGGCCCGCGCACCGCGATGAAGAGTGGCCCCCGCTCACCGCAACTGGAGAAAGCCCTCGCACAGAAACGGAGACCCAACACAGCCAAAAATAAATAAATAAATAAATAAATAAAGTGTAAAAAAAAAAATGATGGGAGGAAATGGGCTAAAATATTAACTGTGGCGGAATTAAACATGGTTTTTATTCACTTTTTCATATTCTATGCACTAACTAACCAAGTTCTCTTTTTCCAGTATCCACATACTATGTTTTCCATAATAAAAGCAGTATCACCTGCCCTCTTGCCCAAGGGAGAAAGGCCCACTGGGCAGCAACATCTCCCCACTTGTGCTCCCCTCCTGTGACCGTGGCTTTGAGCACCTGATGGGGCCCCCAGAGCGCTCTAATCACAGCTGTAGAGATGTGTCCTCGTTGGCTTCACAGGGATGACCAAGCCTACGGCTGACTTATCTGCTTTGGTTCCCAGGTGCAGCCCCACCCACCCTGTCTTCATCTTTGCCCATCACGGGCGCTAACCCCCCTCCCAACTTCTTCCAACCACACCCTCTAGCTTCCTAGAGTTTTGTCGGTTATTTGAATTTCTTATTTTAAGTGATCTTTGTCCAGAAGCTAAAAAGGGAAACTTTATAAAATTTTCTACGTAATGATGTAAAATCCCTGCATGGCAAAAATAAATAATAAACAAACAAGGAATTATAAAATAACAATTGAGAAATATTTGGAAGATACAGGACAAAGGGCTGATTTACCTAATTTATGCAGAGCTCAAAATCAAAAGTTAAAAAAAGATGAAAAACCCAATAGAAGACAAAGATGAAGTAAGCAAAGGGTACAAAGAAACACCAATTACCAAAAAACAGGGGGAAGTGTTGAACCTCACTAGTAATAAAAGAAATGAAAGCCCAAACAATAATGGAATATAATTTCTTACCTTGCAAACTGCCGAAAGGTCAATGAAAAAGGTGGATAGCCTCCAGTTTGATGATGGGCAATCAGAAAATGAGTGCTCATGCATTGTTGTGAAAGCATAAAGTGATGCAACTTTCTGAAGGACAATTGGACAATATCTAGTAAATTTATACATGCATGGAGCCACTGAGGAAGACCCTGTTTGGAATTTATATTGTAGAAATATTTCTAATTTCACCAAGATTATATATATGATGTTCATTGCAACCTTTTTAAATAAAAGTAAGAAAGAAAGAAAGAAAGGAAGGAAAGAAAGAAAAAGAATGAACTTGAAGCAGTCTCTGAACAAGGGTCAAATTACTAGGCATTTGTAAAAGTAGAGGCTTGAAGATAGGTAAACAAAGCAAAAATCGAGTATCAAAACCAAATTCTAGGGACTTCCCTGGTGGCACAGTAGTTAAGAATCCACCTGCCAATGCAGGGGACACGGGTTCGAGCCCTGGTCCAGGAAGATCCCACATGCCACAGAGCAACTAAGCCCGTGCGCCACAACTACTGAGCCTGCGCTCTAGAGCCCACGAGCCACAACTACTGAGCCCGAGAGCCACAACTACTGAAGCCCGCGCGCCTACAGCCCGTGCTCTGCAGCAAGAGAAGCCACTGCAATGAGAAGCCCGCGCACGGCGATGAAGTGTAGCCCCCCACCCCGTTCGCCGCAACTGGAGAAAGCCCACGTGTAGCAACGAAGACCCAACACAGCCACATAAATAAATAAATAAATAAATGTATTTTTAAAAAAAATCCTAGGTTAGCTCTCCAATAGCAGAAAAGTTGACTTTATACTGAAAGAACTAGTACACCCTGGTCTTTTTTATCTCCCCTGCCCAGGAACTCAGAATCCTGAGCTAATAATAAAGTGAGATTATGGGTGATTTTTTTCTTTCTTTGTATTTTTCTGGGTACTTTAAGCTTTTTATATTGCACATGTATTAATTTTTAATAAAGTTATACAGTATCTTTATCAACATGTGAAGAACACATCTGGATTTTATAAATTGCTCTACAGTCATAAGCATTCTTCTATTTCTCCACCGGAGGGCAGCATAAGCACAGTAAATAGCAAAACTAATTTCAAGGTGTTTGGTCTGAAGTTGAATGCTGCTGTTCAGTTGTTTATTCTGACAGGCTGCTGGTACAAATTAATCATCAGATTGTTTATTTTTCTGATAAATGACTATACATTGTAAAAATTCATATACAGCAGAAAAGACAAGTCACCTATAATCAGGGACCGTCTGGCATTTATCTTCACATTTCTAGGTGTGATGAAAAGAGGAAGGTACATTTTTTTTTAAAAGTCTGCTGACAAAAAGTCCCCCATACAATTATTTTCTAATCTACGTTTCCCATCAAATGTCTCTTGAGCATTTCCCTGCTTCCCTAAGTTCTCTGACATGGTGGTTTTTAAAGGCCGCCTGGTGTTCCAGCCTGTGGACTCGTTGTACCTTGCTTCCCTGATTTAAATTGGTCATCTAAGTGTTTTAACTGTCTTTAAAGTATAAAAGATTTCCCATGTATAAAATAGACATAGAAAACTATACCACCCAATTAATCAGTACTCGAATTTGATACATGTTAATTGTTGCCATTTTTACTTCAGATATTTTGAAGAAAGAAAAGTTTACGGGTAGGGTTGGAGGTCCCAATGTCCAATTAACTTCTCTCCTTCCATCCCGAGTCACCTCTGATCTGAAGCTGGTGCTTATTTTTCCTATCCTTGATCTCAGGCTTTAATTACAAAAGTATGTTCTGTAAACAATATAGTATTGTCCTGAGCTTTTAAATTCTACACATTAATGTAATCACCATGGCATGTCCTATATTTGCTTAACATTATGATTTACCCCCTGTTGATTTAGACCTAGTTCATTCTAACTGCTTTAAGGTATTATACTTTATAAATAGAATTTTAGTAACACATTCCCTATTGATAAGCATTTAGGTGGTTTCTAATCATCGAGTATCACTGCTCTTTGGATGGGGCAGGTGCGCATAGCTTCTCTAGCTGTTATACCTAGAGAAGAATTACGTTTGGGATTCCAGAAGAGCAATGGCGGATTCGAAAGGCTCATCCCCTTCACCTCTACTGGCTACTGCTGAATCACACTCCTGAATTACCAATTTTCAATTCAGCGGGGCGTGAATTAGTCCCATTTCCTCACTTCCTCTTTGTGGTAGGAGGCACGGCTTCAAGCATCTTGGAGGTTAAGCATCTCTTCATGGTCACTGGCAACAAGGTTTTGTCTTTTGTGAATCCATTGCCTTTGTTTATTCCCTGCTTGGGTTCTTTACCTTTTTCTTATCGATTTGTAGAAATGGTGTATCTATGTCTGATTCAGACCGGGTGTCTAGAGGAAGCACGTGGCATGCACAAACCGGGTAGTTTAAGGAGAGCTTGGGCTTCCCTGGTGGTGCAGCGGTTAAGAATCCGCCTGCCAATGCAGGGGACACGGGTTCGAGCCCTGGTCCGGGAAGATCCCACATGCCGCGGAGCAACAAAGCCCGTGCAGCACAACTACTGAGCCAGCACACCACAACTACTGAAGCCTGCGTTTCTAGAGCCCGTGCTCCGTAACAAGAGAAGCCACTGCAATAAGAAGCCCACACACCACAGCGAAGAGTAGCCCCCGCTCACTGCAACTAGAGTAAGCCCGTGCTCAGCAACAAAGGCCCAACACAGCCAAAAATAAATAAAATAAAATAAATAAATTTTGAAAAAGAATAATGAAAACCAAAATGCATATGAAGTATAATTCCAACTTTAAAAATATGAGCTGAAGTATTTACAACAGGCAGGACATTGAAGCAACCTAAGTGTCCATCGACAGATGAATGGATAAAGAAGATGTGGCACATATATACAATGGAATATTACTCAGCCATAAAAAGAAACGAAATTGAGTTATTTGTAGTGAGGTGGATGGACCTAGAGACTGTCATACAGAGTGAAGTAAGTCAGAAAGACAAAAACAAATACCATATGCTAACACATATATATGGAATCTAAAAAAAAAAAAAAAACGGTTCTCACGAACCTCGGAGCAGGACAGGAATAAAGACGCAGACGTACAGAATGGACTTGAGGACACAGGGAGGGGGAAGGGTAAGCTGGGACGAAGTGAGAGAGTGGCATTGACATATATACACTACCCAATGTCAAACAGAGAGCTAGTGGGAAGCAGCCGCATAGCACAGGGAGGTCAGCTCGGTGCTTTGTGCCCACCTAGAGGGGTGGGATAGGGAGGGTGGGAGGGAGACGCAAGAGGGAGGGGATATGGGGATATATGTATATGTATAGCTGATTCACTTTGTTATAAAGCAGAAAGTAACACACCACTGTAAAGCAATTATACTCCAATAAAGATGTTAAAAAAAAATGAGCTGAAAAATGATGAGGAGGGGCTTCCCTGGTGGCGCAGTGGTTGGGAGTCTGCCTGCCAATGCAGGGGACACGGGCTCGAGCCCTGGTGTGGGAAGATCCCACATGCCGCGGAGCAACTAGGCCCGTGAGCCATGGGTACCGAGCCTGCGCGTCTGGAGCCTGTGCTCCGCAACGAGAGAGGCCGCGACAGTGAGAGGCCCGCGCACCGCGATGAAGAGTGGCCCCCGCTCACCGCAACTGGAGAAAGCCCTCGCACAGAAACGGAGACCCAACACAGCCAAAAATAAATAAATAAATAAATAAATAAAGTGTAAAAAAAAAATGATGGGAGGAAATGGGCTAAAATATTAACTGTGGCGGAATTAAACATGGTTTTTATTCACTTTTTCATATTCTATGCACTAACTAACCAAGTTCTCTTTTTCCAGTATCCACATACTATGTTTTCCATAATAAAAGCAGTATCACCTGCCCTCTTGCCCAAGGGAGAAAGGCCCACTGGGCAGCAACATCTCCCCACTTGTGCTCCCCTCCTGTGACCGTGGCTTTGAGCACCTGATGGGGCCCCCAGAGCGCTCTAATCACAGCTGTAGAGATGTGTCCTCGTTGGCTTCACAGGGATGACCAAGCCTACGGCTGACTTATCTGCTTTGGTTCCCAGGTGCAGCCCCACCCACCCTGTCTTCATCTTTGCCCATCACGGGCGCTAACCCCCCTCCCAACTTCTTCCAACCACACCCTCTAGCTTCCTAGAGTTTTGTCGGTTATTTGAATTTCTTATTTTAAGTGATCTTTGTCCAGAAGCTAAAAAGGGAAACTTTACAAAATTTTCTATGTAATGATGTAAAATCCCTGCATGGCAAAAATAATTAACAAACAAGGAATTATAAAATGACAACTGAGAAATATTTGGAAGATACAGGACAAAGGGCTGATTTACCTAATTTATGCAGAGCTCAAAATCAAAAGTAAAAAAAAGAAGATGAAAAACCCAATAGAAGACAAAGATGAAGTAAGCAAAGGGTACAAAGAAACACCAATTACCAAAAAACAGGGGGAAGTGTTGAACCTCACTGGTAATAAAAGAAATGAAAGCCCAAACAATAATGGAATATAATTTCTTACCTTGCAAACTGCCGAAAGGTCAATGAAAAAGTTGGATAGCCTCCAGTTTGAGGATGGGCGATCGGAAAATGAGTGCTCATGCATTGTTGTGAAAGCATAAAGTGATGCAACTTTCTGAAGGACAATTGGACAATATCTAGTAAATTTATAAATGCATGGAGCCACTGAGCAAGACCCTGTTTGGAATTTATATTGTAGAAATATTTCTAATTTCACCAAGATTATATATATGATGTTCATTGCAACCTTTTTTAATAAAAGTAAGAAAGAAAGAAAGAAAGGAAAGGAAGTAAGAAAAAGAATGAACTTGAAGCAGTCTCTGAACAAGGGTCAAATTACTAGGCATTTTTAAAGTAGACGCTTGAAGATAGGTAAACAAAGCAAAAATCGAGTATCAAAACCAAATTCTAGGGACTTCCCTCGTGGCACAGTAGTTAACAATCCACCTGCCAATGCAGGGGACACGGGTTCGAGCCCTGGTCCAGGAAGATCCCACATGCCACAGAGCAACTAAGCCCGTGCGCCACAACTACTGAGCCTGCGCTCTAGAGCCCACGAGCCACAACTACTGAGCCCGAGAGCCACAACTACTGAAGCCCGCGCGCCTACAGCCCGTGCTCCGCAACAAGAGAAGCCACTGCAATGAGAAGCCCGCGCACGGCGATGAAGAGTAGCCCCCCACCCCGCTCGCCGCAACTAGAGAAAGCCCGTGCGCAGCAACAAAGACCCAACACAGCCACATAAATAAATAAATAAATGTATTAAAAAAAAAAAATCCTAGGTTAGCTCTCCAATAGCAGAAAAGTTGACTTTATACTGAAAGAACTAGTACACCCTGGTCTTTTTTATCTCCCCTGCCCAGGAACTCAGAATCCTGAGCTAATAATAAAGTGAGATTATGGGTGATTTTTTTCTTTCTTTGTATTTTTCTGGGTACTTTAAGCTTTTTATATTGCACATGTATTAATTTTTAATAAAGTTATAGAGTATCTTCATCAACATGTGAAGAACACATCTGGATTTTATAAATTGCTCTACAGTCATAAGCATTCTTCTATTTCTCCACCGGAGGGCAGCATAAGCACAGTAAATAGCAAAACTAATTTCAAGGTGTTTGGTCTGAAGTTGAATGCTGCTGTTCAGTTGTTTATTCTGACAGGCTGCTGGTACAAATTAATCATCAGATTGTTTATTTTTCTGATAAATGACTATACATTGTAAAAACTGATATACAGCAGAAAAGACAAGTCACCTATAATCAGGGACCGTCTGGCATTTATCTTCACATTTCTAGGTGTGATGAAAAGAGGAAGGTACATTTTTTTTTAAAAGTCTGCTGACAAAAAGTCCCCCATACAATTATTTTCTAATCTACGTTTCCCATCAAATGTCTCTTGAGCATTTCCCTGCTTCCCTAAGTTCTCTGACATGGTGGTTTTTAAAGGCCGCCTGGTGTTCCAGCCTGTGGACTCGTTGTACCTTGCTTCCCTGATTTAAATTGGTCATCTAAGTGTTTTAACTGTCTTTAAAGTATAAAAGATTTCCCATGTATAAAATAGACATAGAAAACTATACCACCCAATTAATCAGTACTCGAATTTGATACATGTTAATTGTTGCCATTTTTACTTCAGATATTTTGAAGAAAGAAAAGTTTACGGGTAGGGTTGGAGGTCCCAATGTCCAATTAACTTCTCTCCTTCCATCCCGAGTCACCTCTGATCTGAAGCTGGTGCTTATTTTTCCTATCCTTGATCTCAGGCTTTAATTACAAAAGTATGTTCTGTAAACAATATAGTATTGTCCTGAGCTTTTAAATTCTACACATTAATGTAATCACCATGGCATGTCCTATATTTGCTTAACATTATGATTTACCCCCTGTTGATTTAGACCTAGTTCATTCTAACTGCTTTAAGGTATTATACTTTATAAATAGAATTTAGTAACACATTCCCTATTGATAAGCATTTAGGTGGTTTCTAATCATCGAGTATCACTGCTCTTTGGATGGGGCAGGTGCGCATAGCTTCTCTAGCTGTTATACCTAGAGAAGAATTACGTTTGGGATTCCAGAAGAGGAATGGCGGATTCGAAAGGCTCATCCCCTTCACCTCTACTGGCTACTGCTGAATCACACTCCTGAATTACCAATTTTCAATTCAGCGGGGCGTGAATTAGTCCCATTTCCTCACTTCCTCTTTGTGGTAGGAGGCACGGCTTCAAGCATCTTGGAGGTTAAGCATCTCTTCGTGGTCACTGGCAACAAGGTTTTGTCTTTTGTGAATCCATTGCCTTTGTTTATTCCCTGCTTAGGTTCTTTACCTTTTTCTTATCGATTTGTAGAAATTGTGTATCTATGTCTGACTCAGACCGGGTGTCTAGAGGAAGCACGTGGCATGCACAAACCGGATAATTTAAGGAGAGCTTGGGCTTCCCTGGTGGTGCAGCGGTTAAGAATCCGCCTGCCAATGCAGGGGACACGGGTTCGAGCCCTGGTCCGGGAAGATCCCACATGCCACGGAGCAACAAAGCCCGTGCAGCACAACTACTGAGCCAGCACACCACAACTACTGAAGCCTGCGTTCCTAGAGCCCGTGCTCCGTAACAAGAGAAGCCACTGCAATAAGAAGCCCACACACCACAGCGAAGAGTAGCCCCCGCTCACTGCAACTAGAGAACGCCCGTGCTCAGCAACAAAGGCCCAACACAGCCAAAAATAAATAAAATAAAATAAATAAATTTTGAAAAAGAATAATGAAAACCAAAATGCATATGAAGTATAATTCCAACTTTAAAAATATGAGCTGAAGTATTTACAACAGGCAGGACATTGAAGCAACCTAAGTGTCCATCGACAGATGAATGGATAAAGAAGATGTGGCACATATATACAATGGAATATTACTCAGCCATAAAAAGAAACGAAATTGAGTTATTTGTAGTGAGGTGGATGGACCTAGAGACTGTCATACAGAGTGAAGTAAGTCAGAAAGACAAAAACAAATACCATATGCTAACACATATATATGGAATCTAAAAAAAAAAAAAAAACGGTTCTCACGAACCTCGGAGCAGGACAGGAATAAAGACGCAGACGTAGAGAATGGACTTGAGGACACAGGGAGGGGGAAGGGTAAGCTGGGACGAAGTGAGAGAGTGGCACTGACATATATACACTACCCAATGTCAAACAGAGAGCTAGTGGGAAGCAGCCGCATAGCACAGGGAGGTCAGCTCGGTGCTTTGTGCCCACCTAGAGGGGTGGGATAGGGAGGGTGGGAGGGAGACGCAAGAGGGAGGGGATATGGGGATATATGTATATGTATAGCTGATTCACTTTGTTATAAAGCAGAAAGTAACACACCACTGTAAAGCAATTATACTCCAATAAAGATGTTAAAAAAAAATGAGCTGAAAAATGATGAGGAGGGGCTTCCCTGGTGGCGCAGTGGTTGGGAGTCTGCCTGCCAATGCAGGGGACACGGGCTCGAGCCCTGCTGTGGGAAGATCCCACATGCCGCGGAGCAACTAGGCCCGTGAGCCACGGGTACTGAGCCTGCGCGTCTGGAGCCTGTGCTCCGCAACGAGAGAGGCCGCGACAGTGAGAGGCCCGCGCACCGCGATGAAGAGTGGCCCCGGCTCACCGCAACTGGAGAAAGCCCTCGCACAGAAACGGAGACCCAACACAGCCAAAAATAAATAAATAAATAAATAAATAAAGTGTAAAAACAAAAATGATGGGAGGAAATGGGCTAAAATATTAACTGTGGCGGAATTAAACATGGTTTTTATTCACTTTTTCATATTCTATGCACTAACTAACCAAGTTCTCTTTTTCCAGTATCCACATACTATGTTTTCCATAATAAAAGCAGTATCACCTGCCCTCTTGCCCAAGGGAGAAAGGCCCACTGGGCAGCAACATCTCCCCACTTGTGCTCCCCTCCTGTGACCGTGGCTTTGAGCACCTGATGGGGCCCCCAGAGCGCTCTAATCACAGCTGTAGAGATGTGTCCTCGTTGGCTTCACAGGGATGACCAAGCCTACGGCTGACTTATCTGCTTTGGTTCCCAGGTGCAGCCCCACCCACCCTGTCTTCATCTTTGCCCATCACGGGCGCTAACCCCCCTCCCAACTTCTTCCAACCACACCCTCTAGCTTCCTAGAGTTTTGTCGGTTATTTGAATTTCTTCTTTTAAGTGATCTTTGTCCAGAAGCTAAAAAGGGAAACTTTATAAAATTTTCTACGTAATGATGTAAAATCACTGCATGGCAACAATAAATAATAAACAAACAAGGAATTATAAAATAACAATTGAGAAATATTTGGAAGATACAGGACAAAGGGCTGATTTACCTAATTTATGCAGAGCTCAAAATCAAAAGTTAAAAAAAGATGAAAAACCCAATAGAAGACAAAGATGAAGTAAGCAAAGGGTACAAAGAAACACCAATTACCAAAAAACAGGGGGAAGTGTTGAACCTCACTGGTAATAAAAGAAATGAAAGCCCAAACAATAATGGAATATAATTTCTTACCTTGCAAACTGCCGAAAGGTCAATGAAAAAGGTGGATAGCCTCCAGTTTGATGATGGGCGATCAGAAAATGAGTGCTCACGCATTGTTGTGAAAGCATAAAGTGATGCAACTTTCTGAAGGACAATTGGACAATATCTAGTAAATTTATACATGCATGGAGCCACTGAGCAAGACCCTGTTTGGAATTTATATTGTAGAAATATTTCTAATTTCACCAAGATTATATATATGATGTTCATTGCAACCTTTTTAAATAAAAGTAAGAAAGAAAGAAAGAAAGGAAGGAAAGAAAGAAAAAGAATGAACTTGAAGCAGTCTCTGAACAAGGGTCAAATTACTAGGCATTTGTAAAAGTAGAGGCTTGAAGATAGGTAAACAAAGCAAAAATCGAGTATCAAAACCAAATTCTAGGGACTTCCCTGGTGGCACAGTAGTTAAGAATCCACCTGCCAATGCAGGGGACACGGGTTCGAGCCCTGGTCCAGGAAGATCCCACATGCCACAGAGCAACTAAGCCCGTGCGCCACAACTACTGAGCCTGCGCTCTAGAGCCCACGAGCCACAACTACTGAGCCCGAGAGCCACAACTACTGAAGCCCGCGTGCCTACAGCCCGTGCTCCGCAGCAAGAGAAGCCACTGCAATGAGAAGCCCGCGCACGGCGATGAAGTGTAGCCCCCCACCCCGTTCGCCGCAACTAGAGAAAGCCCACGTGTAGCAACGAAGACCCAACACAGCCACATAAATAAATAAATAAATGTATTTTTTAAAAAAATCCTAGGTTAGCTCTCCAATAGCAGAAAAGTTGACTTTATACTGAAAGAACTAGTACACCCTGGTCTTTTTTATCTCCCCTGCCCAGGAACTCAGAATCCTGAGCTAATAATAAAGTGAGATTATGGGTGATTTTTTTCTTTCTTTGTATTTTTCTGGGTACTTTAAGCTTTTTATATTGCACATGTATTAATTTTTAATAAAGTTATACAGTATCTTTATCAACATGTGAAGAACACATCTGGATTTTATAAATTGCTCTACAGTCATAAGCATTCTTCTATTTCTCCACCGGAGGGCAGCATAAGCACAGTAAATAGCAAAACTAATTTCAAGGTGTTTGGTCTGAAATTGAATGCTGCTGTTCAGTTGTTTATTCTGACAGGCTGCTGGTACAAATTAATCATCAGATTGTTTATTTTTCTGATAAATGACTATACATTGTAAAAACTGATATACAGCAGAAAAGACAAGTCACCTATAATCAGGGACCGTCTGGCATTTATCTTCACATTTCTAGGTGTGATGAAAAGAGGAAGGTACATTTTTTTTTAAAAGTCTGCTGACAAAAAGTCCCCCATACAATTATTTTCTAATCTACGTTTCCCATCAAATGTCTCTTGAGCATTTCCCTGCTTCCCTAAGTTCTCTGACATGGTGGTTTTTAAAGGCCGCCTGGTGTTCCAGCCTGTGGACTCGTTGTACCTTGCTTCCCTGATTTAAATTGGTCATCTAAGTGTTTTAACTGTCTTTAAAGTATAAAAGATTTCCCATGTATAAAATAGACATAGAAAACTATACCACCCAATTAATCAGTACTCGAATTTGATACATGTTAATTGTTGCCATTTTTACTTCAGATATTTTGAAGAAAGAAAAGTTTACGGGTAGGGTTGGAGGTCCCAATGTCCAATTAACTTCTCTCCTTCCATCCCGAGTCACCTCTGATCTGAAGCTGGTGCTTATTTTTCCTATCCTTGATCTCAGGCTTTAATTACAAAAGTATGTTCTGTAAACAATATAGTATTGTCCTGAGCTTTTAAATTCTACACATTAATGTAATCACCATGGCATGTCCTATATTTGCTTAACATTATGATTTACCCCCTGTTGATTTAGACCTAGTTCATTCTAACTGCTTTAAGGTATTATACTTTATAAATAGAATTTAGTAACACATTCCCTATTGATAAGCATTTAGGTGGTTTCTAATCATCGAGTATCACTGCTCTTTGGATGGGGCAGGTGCGCATAGCTTCTCTAGCTGTTATACCTAGAGAAGAATTACGTTTGGGATTCCAGAAGAGGAATGGCGGATTCGAAAGGCTCATCCCCTTCACCTCTACTGGCTACTGCTGAATCACACTCCTGAATTACCAATTTTCAATTCAGCGGGGCGTGAATTAGTCCCATTTCCTCACTTCCTCTTTGTGGTAGGAGGCACGGCTTCAAGCATCTTGGAGGTTAAGCATCTCTTCGTGGTCAATGGCAACAAGGTTTTGTCTTTTGTGAATCCATTGCCTTTGTTTATTCCCTGCTTGGGTTCTTTACCTTTTTCTTATCGATTTGTAGAAATTGTGTATCTATGTCTGACTCAGACCGGGTGTCTAGAGGAAGCACGTGGCATGCACAAACCGGATAATTTAAGGAGAGCTTGGGCTTCCCTGGTGGTGCAGCGGTTAAGAATCCGCCTGCCAATGCAGGGGACACGGGTTCGAGCCCTGCTCCGGGAAGATCCCACATGCCGCGGAGCAACAAAGCCCGTGCAGCACAACTACTGAGCCAGCACACCACAACTACTGAAGCCTGCGTTCCTAGAGCCCGTGCTCCGTAACAAGAGAAGCCACTGCAATGAGAAGCCCGCGCACGGCGATGAAGTGTAGCCCCCCACCCCGTTCGCCGCAACTAGAGAAAGCCCACGTGTAGCAACGAAGACCCAACACAGCCACATAAATAAATAAATAAATAAATGTATTTTTTTAAAAAATCCTAGGTTAGCTCTCCAATAGCAGAAAAGTTGACTTTATACTGAAAGAACTAGTACACCCTGGTCTTTTTTATCTCCCCTGCCCAGGAACTCAGAATCCTGAGCTAATAATAAAGTGAGATTATGGGTGATTTTTTTCTTTCTTTGTATTTTTCTGGGTACTTTAAGATTTTTATATTGCACATGTATTAATTTTTAATAAAGTTATACAGTATCTTTATCAACATGTGAAGAACACATCTGGATTTTATAAATTGCTCTACAGTCATAAGCATTCTTCTATTTCTCCACCGGAGGGCAGCATAAGCACAGTAAATAGCAAAACTAATTTCAAGGTGTTTGGTCTGAAATTGAATGCTGCTGTTCAGTTGTTTATTCTGACAGGCTGCTGGTACAAATTAATCATCAGATTGTTTATTTTTCTGATAAATGACTATACATTGTAAAAACTGATATACAGCAGAAAAGACAAGTCACCTATAATCAGGGACCGTCTGGCATTTATCTTCACATTTCTAGGTGTGATGAAAAGAGGAAGGTACATTTTTTTTTAAAAGTCTGCTGACAAAAAGTCCCCCATACAATTATTTTCTAATCTACGTTTCCCATCAAATGTCTCTTGAGCATTTCCCTGCTTCCCTAAGTTCTCTGACATGGTGGTTTTTAAAGGCCGCCTGGTGTTCCAGCCTGTGGACTCGTTGTACCTTGCTTCCCTGATTTAAATTGGTCATCTAAGTGTTTTAACTGTCTTTAAAGTATAAAAGATTTCCCATGTATAAAATAGACATAGAAAACTATACCACCCAATTAATCAGTACTCGAATTTGATACATGTTAATTGCTGCCATTTTTACTTCAGATATTTTGAAGAAAGAAAAGTTTACGGGTAGGGTTGGAGGTCCCAATGTCCAATTAACTTCTCTCCTTCCATCCCGAGTCACCTCTGATCTGAAGCTGGTGCTTATTTTTCCTATCCTTGATCTCAGGCTTTAATTACAAAAGTATGTTCTGTAAACAATATAGTATTGTCCTGAGCTTTTAAATTCTACACATTAATGTAATCACCATGGCATGTCCTATATTTGCTTAACATTATGATTTACCCCCTGTTGATTTAGACCTAGTTCATTCTAACTGCTTTAAGGTATTATACTTTATAAATAGAATTTTAGTAACACATTCCCTATTGATAAGCATTTAGGTGGTTTCTAATCATCGAGTATCACTGCTCTTTGGATGGGGCAGGTGCGCATAGCTTCTCTAGCTGTTATACCTAGAGAAGAATTACGTTTGGGATTCCAGAAGAGGAATGGCGGATTCGAAAGGCTCATCCCCTTCACCTCTACTGGCTACTGCTGAATCACACTCCTGAATTACCAATTTTCAATTCAGCGGGGCGTGAATTAGTCCCATTTCCTCACTTCCTCTTTGTGGTAGGAGGCATGGCTTCAAGCATCTTGGAGGTTAAGCATCTCTTCATGGTCACTGGCAACAAGGTTTTGTCTTTTGAGAATCCATTGCCTTTGTTTATTCCCTGCTTAGGTTCTTTACCTTTTTCTTATCGATTTGTAGAAATTGTGTATCTATGTCTGACTCAGACCGGGTGTCTAGAGGAAGCACGTGGCATGCACAAACCGGATAATTTAAGGAGAGCTTGGGCTTCCCTGGTGGTGCAGCGGTTAAGAATCCGCCTGCCAATGCAGGGGACACGGGTTCGAGCCCTGGTCCGGGAAGATCCCACATGCCGCGGAGCAACAAAGCCCGTGCAGCACAACTACTGAGCCAGCACACCACAACTACTGAAGCCTCCGTTCCTAGAGCTCGTGCTCCGTAACAAGAGAAGCCACTGCAATAAGAAGCCCACACACCACAGCGAAGAGTAGCCCCCGCTCACTGCAACTAGAGTAAGCCCGTGCTCAGCAACAAAGGCCCAACACAGCCAAAAATAAATTAAATAAAATAAATAAATTTTGAAAAAGAATAATGAAAACCAAAATGCATATGAAGTATAATTCCAACTTTAAAAATATGAGCTGAAGTATTTACAATAGGCAGGACATTGAAGCAACCTAAGTGTCCATCGACAGATGAATGGATAAAGAAGATGTGGCACATATATACAATGGAATATTACTCAGCCATAAAAAGAAACGAAATTGAATTATTTGTAGTGAGGTGGATGGACCTAGAGACTGTCATACAGAGTGAAGTAAGTCAGAAAGACAAAAACAAATACCATATGCTAACACATATATATGGAATCTAAAAAAAAAAAAAAAAACGGTTCTCTTGAACCTCGGAGCAGGACAGGAATAAAGACGCAGACGTAGAGAATGGACTTGAGGACACAGGGAGGGGGAAGGGTAAGCTGGGACGAAGTGAGAGAGTGGCACTGACATATATACACTACCCAATGTCAAACAGAGAGCTAGTGGGAAGCAGCCGCATAGCACAGGGAGGTCAGCTCGGTGCTTTGTGCCCACCTAGAGGGGTGGGATAGGGAGGGTGGGAGGGAGACGCAAGAGGGAGGGGATATGGGGATATATGTATATGTATAGCTGATTCACTTTGTTATAAAGCAGAAAGTAACACACCACTGTAAAGCAATTATACTCCAATAAAGATGTTAAAAAAAAATGAGCTGAAAAATGATGAGGAGGGGCTTCCCTGGTGGCGCACTGGTTGGGAGTCTGCCTGCCAATGCAGGGGACACGGGCTCGAGCCCTGGTGTGGGAAGATCCCACATGCCGCGGAGCAACTAGGCCCGTGAGCCACGGGTACCGAGCCTGCGCGTCTGGAGCCTGTGCTCCGCAACGAGAGAGGCCGCGACAGTGAGAGGCCCGCGCACCGCGATGAAGAGTGGCCCCCGCTCACCGCAACTGGAGAAAGCCCTCGCACAGAAACGGAGACCCAACACAGCCAAAAATAAATAAATAAATAAATAAATAAATAAAGTGTAAAAAAAAAAATGATGGGAGGAAATGGGCTAAAATATTAACTGTGGCGGAATTAAACATGGTTTTTATTCACTTTTTCATATTCTATGCACTAACTAACCAAGTTCTCTTTTTCCAGTATCCACATACTATGTTTTCCATAATAAAAGCAGTATCACCTGCCCTCTTGCCCAAGGGAGAAAGGCCCACTGGGCAGCAACATCTCCCCACTTGTGCTCCCCTCCTGTGACCGTGGCTTTGAGCACCTGATGGGGCCCCCAGAGCGCTCTAATCACAGCTGTAGAGATGTGTCCTCGTTGGCTTCACAGGGATGACCAAGCCTACGGCTGACTTATCTGCTTTGGTTCCCAGGTGCAGCCCCACCCACCCTGTCTTCATCTTTGCCCATCACGGGCGCTAACCCCCCTCCCAACTTCTTCCAACCACACCCTCTAGCTTCCTAGAGTTTTGTCGGTTATTTGAATTTCTTATTTTAAGTGATCTTTGTCCAGAAGCTAAAAAGGGAAACTTTATAAAATTTTCTACGTAATGATGTAAAATCCCTGCATGGCAAAAATAAATAATAAACAAACAAGGAATTATAAAATAACAATTGAGAAATATTTGGAAGATACAGGACAAAGGGCTGATTTACCTAATTTATGCAGAGCTCAAAATCAAAAGTTAAAAAAAGATGAAAAACCCAATAGAAGACAAAGATGAAGTAAGCAAAGGGTACAAAGAAACACCAATTACCAAAAAACAGGGGGAAGTGTTGAACCTCACTAGTAATAAAAGAAATGAAAGCCCAAACAATAATGGAATATAATTTCTTACCTTGCAAACTGCCGAAAGGTCAATGAAAAAGGTGGATAGCCTCCAGTTTGATGATGGGCAATCAGAAAATGAGTGCTCATGCATTGTTGTGAAAGCATAAAGTGATGCAACTTTCTGAAGGACAATTGGACAATATCTAGTAAATTTATACATGCATGGAGCCACTGAGCAAGACCCTGTTTGGAATTTATATTGTAGAAATATTTCTAATTTCACCAAGATTATATATATGATGTTCATTGCAACCTTTTTAAATAAAAGTAAGAAAGAAAGAAAGAAAGGAAGGAAAGAAAGAAAAAGAATGAACTTGAAGCAGTCTCTGAACAAGGGTCAAATTACTAGGCATTTGTAAAAGTAGAGGCTTGAAGATAGGTAAACAAAGCAAAAATCGAGTATCAAAACCAAATTCTAGGGACTTCCCTGGTGGCACAGTAGTTAAGAATCCACCTGCAAATGCAGGGGACACGGGTTCGAGCCCTGGTCCAGGAAGATCCCACATGCCACAGAGCAACTAAGCCCGTGCGCCACAACTACTGAGCCTGCGCTCTAGAGCCCACGAGCCACAACTACTGAGCCCGAGAGCCACAACTACTGAAGCCCGCGCGCCTACAGCCCGTGCTCTGCAGCAAGAGAAGCCACTGCAATGAGAAACCCGCGCACGGCGATGAAGTGTAGCCCCCCACCCCGTTCGCCGCAACTGGAGAAAGCCCACGTGTAGCAACGAAGACCCAACACAGCCACATAAATAAATAAATAAATAAATGTATTTTTAAAAAAAATCCTAGGTTAGCTCTCCAATAGCAGAAAAGTTGACTTTATACTGAAAGAACTAGTACACCCTGGTCTTTTTTATCTCCCCTGCCCAGGAACTCAGAATCCTGAGCTAATAATAAAGTGAGATTATGGGTGATTTTTTTCTTTCTTTGTATTTTTCTGGGTACTTTAAGCTTTTTATATTGCACATGTATTAATTTTTAATAAAGTTATACAGTATCTTTATCAACATGTGAAGAACACATCTGGATTTTATAAATTGCTCTACAGTCATAAGCATTCTTCTATTTCTCCACCGGAGGGCAGCATAAGCACAGTAAATAGCAAAACTAATTTCAAGGTGTTTGGTCTGAAGTTGAATGCTGCTGTTCAGTTGTTTATTCTGACAGGCTGCTGGTACAAATTAATCATCAGATTGTTTATTTTTCTGATAAATGACTATACATTGTAAAAATTCATATACAGCAGAAAAGACAAGTCACCTATAATCAGGGACCGTCTGGCATTTATCTTCACATTTCTAGGTGTGATGAAAAGAGGAAGGTACATTTTTTTTTAAAAGTCTGCTGACAAAAAGTCCCCCATACAATTATTTTCTAATCTACATTTCCCATCAAATGTCTCTTGAGCATTTCCCTGCTTCCCTAAGTTCTCTGACATGGTGGTTTTTAAAGGCCGCCTGGTGTTCCAGCCTGTGGACTCGTTGTACCTTGCTTCCCTGATTTAAATTGGTCATCTAAGTGTTTTAACTGTCTTTAAAGTATAAAAGATTTCCCATGTATAAAATAGACATAGAAAACTATACCACCCAATTAATCAGTACTCGAATTTGATACATGTTAATTGTTGCCATTTTTACTTCAGATATTTTGAAGAAAGAAAAGTTTACGGGTAGGGTTGGAGGTCCCAATGTCCAATTAACTTCTCTCCTTCCATCCCGAGTCACCTCTGATCTGAAGCTGGTGCTTATTTTTCCTATCCTTGATCTCAGGCTTTAATTACAAAAGTATGTTCTGTAAACAATATAGTATTGTCCTGAGCTTTTAAATTCTACACATTAATGTAATCACCATGGCATGTCCTATATTTGCTTAACATTATGATTTACCCCCTGTTGATTTAGACCTAGTTCATTCTAACTGCTTTAAGGTATTATACTTTATAAATAGAATTTTAGTAACACATTCCCTATTGATAAGCATTTAGGTGGTTTCTAATCATCGAGTATCACTGCTCTTTGGATGGGGCAGGTGCGCATAGCTTCTCTAGCTGTTATACCTAGAGAAGAATTACGTTTTGGATTCCAGAAGAGGAATGGCGGATTCGAAAGGCTCATCCCCTTCACCTCTACTGGCTACTGCTGAATCACACTCCTGAATTACCAATTTTCAATTCAGCGGGGCGTGAATTAGTCCCATTTCCTCACTTCCTCTTTGTGGTAGGAGGCACGGCTTCAAGCATCTTGGAGGTTAAGCATCTCTTCATGGTCACTGGCAACAAGGTTTTGTCTTTTGTGAATCCATTGCCTTTGTTTATTCCCTGCTTGGGTTCTTTACCTTTTTCTTATCGATTTGTAGAAATGGTGTATCTATGTCTGATTCAGACCGGGTGTCTAGAGGAAGCACGTGGCATGCACAAACCGGGTAGTTTAAGGAGAGCTTGGGCTTCCCTGGTGGTGCAGCGGTTAAGAATCCGCCTGCCAATGCAGGGGACACGGGTTCGAGCCCTGGTCCGGGAAGATCCCACATGCCGCGGAGCAACAAAGCCCGTGCAGCACAACTACTGAGCCAGCACACCACAACTACTGAAGCCTGCGTTTCTAGAGCCCGTGCTCCGTAACAAGAGAAGCCACTGCAATAAGAAGCCCACACACCACAGCGAAGAGTAGCCCCCGCTCACTGCAACTAGAGTAAGCCCGTGCTCAGCAACAAAGGCCCAACACAGCCAAAAATAAATAAAATAAAATAAATAAATTTTGAAAAAGAATAATGAAAACCAAAATGCATATGAAGTATAATTCCAACTTTAAAAATATGAGCTGAAGTATTTACAACAGGCAGGACATTGAAGCAACCTAAGTGTCCATCGACAGATGAATGGATAAAGAAGATGTGGCACATATATACAATGGAATATTACTCAGCCATAAAAAGAAACGAAATTGAGTTATTTGTAGTGAGGTGGATGGACCTAGAGACTGTCATACAGAGTGAAGTAAGTCAGAAAGACAAAAACAAATACCATATGCTAACACATATATATGGAATCTAAAAAAAAAAAAAAAACGGTTCTCACGAACCTCGGAGCAGGACAGGAATAAAGACGCAGACGTAGAGAATGGACTTGAGGACACAGGGAGGGGGAAGGGTAAGCTGGGACGAAGTGAGAGAGTGGCATTGACATATATACACTACCCAATGTCAAACAGAGAGCTAGTGGGAAGCAGCCGCATAGCACAGGGAGGTCAGCTAGGTGCTTTGTGCCCACCTAGAGGGGTGGGATAGGGAGGGTGGGAGGGAGACGCAAGAGGGAGGGGATATGGGGATATATGTATATGTATAGCTGATTCACTTTGTTATAAAGCAGAAAGTAACACACCACTGTAAAGCAATTATACTCCAATAAAGATGTTAAAAAAAAATGAGCTGAAAAATGATGAGGAGGGGCTTCCCTGGTGGCGCAGTGGTTGGGAGTCTGCCTGCCAATGCAGGGGACACGGGCTCGAGCCCTGGTGTGGGAAGATCCCACATGCCGCGGAGCAACTAGGCCCGTGAGCCACGGGTACCGAGCCTGCGCGTCTGGAGCCTGTGCTCCGCAACGAGAGAGGCCGCGACAGTGAGAGGCCCGCGCACCGCGATGAAGAGTGGCCCCGGCTCACCGCAACTGGAGAAAGCCCTCGCACAGAAACGGAGACCCAACACAGCCAAAAATAAATAAATAAATAAATAAATAAAGTGTAAAAAAAAAATGATGGGAGGAAATGGGCTAAAATATTAACTGTGGCGGAATTAAACATGGTTTTTATTCACTTTTTCATATTCTATGCACTAACTAACCAAGTTCTCTTTTTCCAGTATCCACATACTATGTTTTCCATAATAAAAGCAGTATCACCTGCCCTCTTGCCCAAGGGAGAAAGGCCCACTGGGCAGCAACATCTCCCCACTTGTGCTCCCCTCCTGTGACCGTGGCTTTGAGCACCTGATGGGGCCCCCAGAGCGCTCTAATCACAGCTGTAGAGATGTGTCCTCGTTGGCTTCACAGGGATGACCAAGCCTACGGCTGACTTATCTGCTTTGGTTCCCAGGTGCAGCCCCACCCACCCTGTCTTCATCTTTGCCCATCACGGGCGCTAACCCCCCTCCCAACTTCTTCCAACCACACCCTCTAGCTTCCTAGAGTTTTGTCGGTTATTTGAATTTCTTATTTTAAGTGATCTTTGTCCAGAAGCTAAAAAGGGAAACTTTACAAAATTTTCTATGTAATGATGTAAAATCCCTGCATGGCAAAAATAATTAACAAACAAGGAATTATAAAATGACAACTGAGAAATATTTGGAAGATACAGGACAAAGGGCTGATTTACCTAATTTATGCAGAGCTCAAAATCAAAAGTAAAAAAAAGAAGATGAAAAACCCAATAGAAGACAAAGATGAAGTAAGCAAAGGGTACAAAGAAACACCAATTACCAAAAAACAGGGGGAAGTGTTGAACCTCACTGGTAATAAAAGAAATGAAAGCCCAAACAATAATGGAATATAATTTCTTACCTTGCAAACTGCCGAAAGGTCAATGAAAAAGTTGGATAGCCCTAGTTTGAGGATGGGCGATCGGAAAATGAGTGCTCATGCATTGTTGTGAAAGCATAAAGTGATGCAACTTTCTGAAGGACAATTGGACAATATCTAGTAAATTTATAAATGCATGGAGCCACTGAGCAAGACCCTGTTTGGAATTTATATTGTAGAAATATTTCTAATTTCACCAAGATTATATATATGATGTTCATTGCAACCTTTTTTAATAAAAGTAAGAAAGAAAGAAAGAAAGGAAAGGAAGTAAGAAAAAGAATGAACTTGAAGCAGTCTCTGAACAAGGGTCAAATTACTAGGCATTTTTAAAGTAGACGCTTGAAGATAGGTAAACAAAGCAAAAATCGAGTATCAAAACCAAATTCTAGGGACTTCCCTCGTGGCACAGTAGTTAACAATCCACCTGCCAATGCAGGGGACACGGGTTCGAGCCCTGGTCCAGGAAGATCCCACATGCCACAGAGCAACTAAGCCCGTGCGCCACAACTACTGAGCCTGCGCTCTAGAGCCCACGAGCCACAACTACTGAGCCCGAGAGCCACAACTACTGAAGCCCGCGCGCCTACAGCCCGTGCTCCGCAACAAGAGAAGCCACTGCAATGAGAAGCCCGCGCACGGCGATGAAGAGTAGCCCCCCACCCCGCTCGCCGCAACTAGAGAAAGCCCGTGCGCAGCAACAAAGACCCAACACAGCCACATAAATAAATAAATAAATGTATTAAAAAAAAAAAATCCTAGGTTAGCTCTCCAATAGCAGAAAAGTTGACTTTATACTGAAAGAACTAGTACACCCTGGTCTTTTTTATCTCCCCTGCCCAGGAACTCAGAATCCTGAGCTAATAATAAAGTGAGATTATGGGTGATTTTTTTCTTTCTTTGTATTTTTCTGGGTACTTTAAGCTTTTTATATTGCACATGTATTAATTTTTAATAAAGTTATAGAGTATCTTCATCAACATGTGAAGAACACATCTGGATTTTATAAATTGCTCTACAGTCATAAGCATTCTTCTATTTCTCCACCGGAGGGCAGCATAAGCACAGTAAATAGCAAAACTAATTTCAAGGTGTTTGGTCTGAAGTTGAATGCTGCTGTTCAGTTGTTTATTCTGACAGGCTGCTGGTACAAATTAATCATCAGATTGTTTATTTTTCTGATAAATGACTATACATTGTAAAAACTGATATACAGCAGAAAAGACAAGTCACCTATAATCAGGGACCGTCTGGCATTTATCTTCACATTTCTAGGTGTGATGAAAAGAGGAAGGTACATTTTTTTTTAAAAGTCTGCTGACAAAAAGTCCCCCATACAATTATTTTCTAATCTACGTTTCCCATCAAATGTCTCTTGAGCATTTCCCTGCTTCCCTAAGTTCTCTGACATGGTGGTTTTTAAAGGCCGCCTGGTGTTCCAGCCTGTGGACTCGTTGTACCTTGCTTCCCTGATTTAAATTGGTCATCTAAGTGTTTTAACTGTCTTTAAAGTATAAAAGATTTCCCATGTATAAAATAGACATAGAAAACTATACCACCCAATTAATCAGTACTCGAATTTGATACATGTTAATTGTTGCCATTTTTACTTCAGATATTTTGAAGAAAGAAAAGTTTACGGGTAGGGTTGGAGGTCCCAATGTCCAATTAACTTCTCTCCTTCCATCCCGAGTCACCTCTGATCTGAAGCTGGTGCTTATTTTTCCTATCCTTGATCTCAGGCTTTAATTACAAAAGTATGTTCTGTAAACAATATAGTATTGTCCTGAGCTTTTAAATTCTACACATTAATGTAATCACCATGGCATGTCCTATATTTGCTTAACATTATGATTTACCCCCTGTTGATTTAGACCTAGTTCATTCTAACTGCTTTAAGGTATTATACTTTATAAATAGAATTTAGTAACACATTCCCTATTGATAAGCATTTAGGTGGTTTCTAATCATCGAGTATCACTGCTCTTTGGATGGGGCAGGTGCGCATAGCTTCTCTAGCTGTTATACCTAGAGAAGAATTACGTTTGGGATTCCAGAAGAGGAATGGCGGATTCGAAAGGCTCATCCCCTTCACCTCTACTGGCTACTGCTGAATCACACTCCTGAATTACCAATTTTCAATTCAGCGGGGCGTGAATTAGTCCCATTTCCTCACTTCCTCTTTGTGGTAGGAGGCACGGCTTCAAGCATCTTGGAGGTTAAGCATCTCTTCGTGGTCACTGGCAACAAGGTTTTGTCTTTTGTGAATCCATTGCCTTTGTTTATTCCCTGCTTAGGTTCTTTACCTTTTTCTTATCGATTTGTAGAAATTGTGTATCTATGTCTGACTCAGACCGGGTGTCTAGAGGAAGCACGTGGCATGCACAAACCGGATAATTTAAGGAGAGCTTGGGCTTCCCTGGTGGTGCAGCGGTTAAGAATCCGCCTGCCAATGCAGGGGACACGGGTTCGAGCCCTGGTCCGGGAAGATCCCACATGCCGCGGAGCAACAAAGCCCGTGCAGCACAACTACTGAGCCAGCACACCACAACTACTGAAGCCTGCGTTCCTAGAGCCCGTGCTCCGTAACAAGAGAAGCCACTGCAATAAGAAGCCCACACACCACAGCGAAGAGTAGCCCCCGCTCACTGCAACTAGAGAACGCCCGTGCTCAGCAACAAAGGCCCAACACAGCCAAAAATAAATAAAATAAAATAAATAAATTTTGAAAAAGAATAATGAAAACCAAAATGCATATGAAGTATAATTCCAACTTTAAAAATATGAGCTGAAGTATTTACAACAGGCAGGACATTGAAGCAACCTAAGTGTCCATCGACAGATGAATGGATAAAGAAGATGTGGCACATATATACAATGGAATATTACTCAGCCATAAAAAGAAACGAAATTGAGTTATTTGTAGTGAGGTGGATGGACCTAGAGACTGTCATACAGAGTGAAGTAAGTCAGAAAGACAAAAACAAATACCATATGCTAACACATATATATGGAATCTAAAAAAAAAAAAAAAACGGTTCTCACGAACCTCGGAGCAGGACAGGAATAAAGACGCAGACGTAGAGAATGGACTTGAGGACACAGGGAGGGGGAAGGGTAAGCTGGGACGAAGTGAGAGAGTGGCACTGACATATATACACTACCCAATGTCAAACAGAGAGCTAGTGGGAAGCAGCCGCATAGCACAGGGAGGTCAGCTCGGTGCTTTGTGCCCACCTAGAGGGGTGGGATAGGGAGGGTGGGAGGGAGACGCAAGAGGGAGGGGATATGGGGATATATGTATATGTATAGCTGATTCACTTTGTTATAAAGCAGAAAGTAACACACCACTGTAAAGCAATTATACTCCAATAAAGATGTTAAAAAAAAATGAGCTGAAAAATGATGAGGAGGGGCTTCCCTGGTGGCGCAGTGGTTGGGAGTCTGCCTGCCAATGCAGGGGACACGGGCTCGAGCCCTGCTGTGGGAAGATCCCACATGCCGCGGAGCAACTAGGCCCGTGAGCCACGGGTACCGAGCCTGCGCGTCTGGAGCCTGTGCTCCGCAACGAGAGAGGCCGCGACAGTGAGAGGCCCGCGCACCGCGATGAAGAGTGGCCCCGGCTCACCGCAACTGGAGAAAGCCCTCGCACAGAAACGGAGACCCAACACAGCCAAAAATAAATAAATAAATAAATAAATAAATAAAGTGTAAAAAAAAAAATGATGGGAGGAAATGGGCTAAAATATTAACTGTGGCGGAATTAAACATGGTTTTTATTCACTTTTTCATATTCTATGCACTAACTAACCAAGTTCTCTTTTTCCAGTATCCACATACTATGTTTTCCATAATAAAAGCAGTATCACCTGCCCTCTTGCCCAAGGGAGAAAGGCCCACTGGGCAGCAACATCTCCCCACTTGTGCTCCCCTCCTGTGACCGTGGCTTTGAGCACCTGATGGGGCCCCCAGAGCGCTCTAATCACAGCTGTAGAGATGTGTCCTCGTTGGCTTCACAGGGATGACCAAGCCTACGGCTGACTTATCTGCTTTGGTTCCCAGGTGCAGCCCCACCCACCCTGTCTTCATCTTTGCCCATCACGGGCGCTAACCCCCCTCCCAACTTCTTCCAACCACACCCTCTAGCTTCCTAGAGTTTTGTCGGTTATTTGAATTTCTTCTTTTAAGTGATCTTTGTCCAGAAGCTAAAAAGGGAAACTTTATAAAATTTTCTACGTAATGATGTAAAATCACTGCATGGCAACAATAAATAATAAACAAACAAGGAATTATAAAATAACAATTGAGAAATATTTGGAAGATACAGGACAAAGGGCTGATTTACCTAATTTATGCAGAGCTCAAAATCAAAAGTTAAAAAAAGATGAAAAACCCAATAGAAGACAAAGATGAAGTAAGCAAAGGGTACAAAGAAACACCAATTACCAAAAAACAGGGGGAAGTGTTGAACCTCACTGGTAATAAAAGAAATGAAAGCCCAAACAATAATGGAATATAATTTCTTACCTTGCAAACTGCCGAAAGGTCAATGAAAAAGGTGGATAGCCTCCAGTTTGATGATGGGCGATCAGAAAATGAGTGCTCACGCATTGTTGTGAAAGCATAAAGTGATGCAACTTTCTGAAGGACAATTGGACAATATCTAGTAAATTTATACATGCATGGAGCCACTGAGCAAGACCCTGTTTGGAATTTATATTGTAGAAATATTTCTAATTTCACCAAGATTATATATATGATGTTCATTGCAACCTTTTTAAATAAAAGTAAGAAAGAAAGAAAGAAAGGAAGGAAAGAAAGAAAAAGAATGAACTTGAAGCAGTCTCTGAACAAGGGTCAAATTACTAGGCATTTGTAAAAGTAGAGGCTTGAAGATAGGTAAACAAAGCAAAAATCGAGTATCAAAACCAAATTCTAGGGACTTCCCTGGTGGCACAGTAGTTAAGAATCCACCTGCCAATGCAGGGGACACGGGTTCGAGCCCTGGTCCAGGAAGATCCCACATGCCACAGAGCAACTAAGCCCGTGCGCCACAACTACTGAGCCTGCGCTCTAGAGCCCACGAGCCACAACTACTGAGCCCGAGAGCCACAACTACTGAAGCCCGCGTGCCTACAGCCCGTGCTCCGCAGCAAGAGAAGCCACTGCAATGAGAAGCCCGCGCACGGCGATGAAGTGTAGCCCCCCACCCCGTTCGCCGCAACTAGAGAAAGCCCACGTGTAGCAACGAAGACCCAACACAGCCACATAAATAAATAAATAAATGTATTTTTTAAAAAAATCCTAGGTTAGCTCTCCAATAGCAGAAAAGTTGACTTTATACTAAAAGAACTAGTACACCCTGGTCTTTTTTATCTCCCCTGCCCAGGAACTCAGAATCCTGAGCTAATAATAAAGTGAGATTATGGGTGATTTTTTTCTTTCTTTGTATTTTTCTGGGTACTTTAAGCTTTTTATATTGCACATGTATTAATTTTTAATAAAGTTATACAGTATCTTTATCAACATGTGAAGAACACATCTGGATTTTATAAATTGCTCTACAGTCATAAGCATTCTTCTATTTCTCCACCGGAGGGCAGCATAAGCACAGTAAATAGCAAAACTAATTTCAAGGTGTTTGGTCTGAAATTGAATGCTGCTGTTCAGTTGTTTATTCTGACAGGCTGCTGGTACAAATTAATCATCAGATTGTTTATTTTTCTGATAAATGACTATACATTGTAAAAACTGATATACAGCAGAAAAGACAAGTCACCTATAATCAGGGACCGTCTGGCATTTATCTTCACATTTCTAGGTGTGATGAAAAGAGGAAGGTACATTTTTTTTTAAAAGTCTGCTGACAAAAAGTCCCCCATACAATTATTTTCTAATCTACGTTTCCCATCAAATGTCTCTTGAGCATTTCCCTGCTTCCCTAAGTTCTCTGACATGGTGGTTTTTAAAGGCCGCCTGGTGTTCCAGCCTGTGGACTCGTTGTACCTTGCTTCCCTGATTTAAATTGGTCATCTAAGTGTTTTAACTGTCTTTAAAGTATAAAAGATTTCCCATGTATAAAATAGACATAGAAAACTATACCACCCAATTAATCAGTACTCGAATTTGATACATGTTAATTGTTGCCATTTTTACTTCAGATATTTTGAAGAAAGAAAAGTTTACGGGTAGGGTTGGAGGTCCCAATGTCCAATTAACTTCTCTCCTTCCATCCCGAGTCACCTCTGATCTGAAGCTGGTGCTTATTTTTCCTATCCTTGATCTCAGGCTTTAATTACAAAAGTATGTTCTGTAAACAATATAGTATTGTCCTGAGCTTTTAAATTCTACACATTAATGTAATCACCATGGCATGTCCTATATTTGCTTAACATTATGATTTACCCCCTGTTGATTTAGACCTAGTTCATTCTAACTGCTTTAAGGTATTATACTTTATAAATAGAATTTAGTAACACATTCCCTATTGATAAGCATTTAGGTGGTTTCTAATCATCGAGTATCACTGCTCTTTGGATGGGGCAGGTGCGCATAGCTTCTCTAGCTGTTATACCTAGAGAAGAATTACGTTTGGGATTCCAGAAGAGGAATGGCGGATTCGAAAGGCTCATCCCCTTCACCTCTACTGGCTACTGCTGAATCACACTCCTGAATTACCAATTTTCAATTCAGCGGGGCGTGAATTAGTCCCATTTCCTCACTTCCTCTTTGTGGTAGGAGGCACGGCTTCAAGCATCTTGGAGGTTAAGCATCTCTTCGTGGTCAATGGCAACAAGGTTTTGTCTTTTGTGAATCCATTGCCTTTGTTTATTCCCTGCTTGGGTTCTTTACCTTTTTCTTATCGATTTGTAGAAATTGTGTATCTATGTCTGACTCAGACCGGGTGTCTAGAGGAAGCACGTGGCATGCACAAACCGGATAATTTAAGGAGAGCTTGGGCTTCCCTGGTGGTGCAGCGGTTAAGAATCCGCCTGCCAATGCAGGGGACACGGGTTCGAGCCCTGCTCCGGGAAGATCCCACATGCCGCGGAGCAACAAAGCCCGTGCAGCACAACTACTGAGCCAGCACACCACAACTACTGAAGCCTGCGTTCCTAGAGCCCGTGCTCCGTAACAAGAGAAGCCACTGCAATGAGAAGCCCGCGCACGGCGATGAAGTGTAGCCCCCCACCCCGTTCGCCGCAACTAGAGAAAGCCCACGTGTAGCAACGAAGACCCAACACAGCCACATAAATAAATAAATAAATAAATGTATTTTTTTAAAAAATCCTAGGTTAGCTCTCCAATAGCAGAAAAGTTGACTTTATACTGAAAGAACTAGTACACCCTGGTCTTTTTTATCTCCCCTGCCCAGGAACTCAGAATCCTGAGCTAATAATAAAGTGAGATTATGGGTGATTTTTTTCTTTCTTTGTATTTTTCTGGGTACTTTAAGCTTTTTATATTGCACATGTATTAATTTTTAATAAAGTTATACAGTATCTTTATCAACATGTGAAGAACACATCTGGATTTTATAAATTGCTCTACAGTCATAAGCATTCTTCTATTTCTCCACCGGAGGGCAGCATAAGCACAGTAAATAGCAAAACTAATTTCAAGGTGTTTGGTCTGAAATTGAATGCTGCTGTTCAGTTGTTTATTCTGACAGGCTGCTGGTACAAATTAATCATCAGATTGTTTATTTTTCTGATAAATGACTATACATTGTAAAAACTGATATACAGCAGAAAAGACAAGTCACCTATAATCAGGGACCGTCTGGCATTTATCTTCACATTTCTAGGTGTGATGAAAAGAGGAAGGTACATTTTTTTTTAAAAGTCTGCTGACAAAAAGTCCCCCATACAATTATTTTCTAATCTACGTTTCCCATCAAATGTCTCTTGAGCATTTCCCTGCTTCCCTAAGTTCTCTGACATGGTGGTTTTTAAAGGCCGCCTGGTGTTCCAGCCTGTGGACTCGTTGTACCTTGCTTCCCTGATTTAAATTGGTCATCTAAGTGTTTTAACTGTCTTTAAAGTATAAAAGATTTCCCATGTATAAAATAGACATAGAAAACTATACCACCCAATTAATCAGTACTCGAATTTGATACATGTTAATTGTTGCCATTTTTACTTCAGATATTTTGAAGAAAGAAAAGTTTACGGGTAGGGTTGGAGGTCCCAATGTCCAATTAACTTCTCTCCTTCCATCCCGAGTCACCTCTGATCTGAAGCTGGTGCTTATTTTTCCTATCCTTGATCTCAGGCTTTAATTACAAAAGTATGTTCTGTAAACAATATAGTATTGTCCTGAGCTTTTAAATTCTACACATTAATGTAATCACCATGGCATGTCCTATATTTGCTTAACATTATGATTTACCCCCTGTTGATTTAGACCTAGTTCATTCTAACTGCTTTAAGGTATTATACTTTATAAATAGAATTTAGTAACACATTCCCTATTGATAAGCATTTAGGTGGTTTCTAATCATCGAGTATCACTGCTCTTTGGATGGGGCAGGTGCGCATAGCTTCTCTAGCTGTTATACCTAGAGAAGAATTACGTTTGGGATTCCAGAAGAGGAATGGCGGATTCGAAAGGCTCATCCCCTTCACCTCTACTGGCTACTGCTGAATCACACTCCTGAATTACCAATTTTCAATTCAGCGGGGCGTGAATTAGTCCCATTTCCTCACTTCCTCTTTGTGGTAGGAGGCACGGCTTCAAGCATCTTGGAGGTTAAGCATCTCTTCGTGGTCAATGGCAACAAGGTTTTGTCTTTTGTGAATCCATTGCCTTTGTTTATTCCCTGCTTGGGTTCTTTACCTTTTTCTTATCGATTTGTAGAAATTGTGTATCTATGTCTGACTCAGACCGGGTGTCTAGAGGAAGCACGTGGCATGCACAAACCGGATAATTTAAGGAGAGCTTGGGCTTCCCTGGTGGTGCAGCGGTTAAGAATCCGCCTGCCAATGCAGGGGACACGGGTTCGAGCCCTGGTCCGGGAAGATCCCACATGCCGCGGAGCAACAAAGCCCGTGCAGCACAACTACTGAGCCAGCACACCACAACTACTGAAGCCTGCGTTCCTAGAGCCCGTGCTCCGTAACAAGAGAAGCCACTGCAATAAGAAGCCCACACACCACAGCGAAGAGTAGCCCCCGCTCACTGCAACTAGAGTAAGCCCGTGCTCAGCAACAAAGGCCCAACACAGCCAAAAATAAATAAAATAAAATAAATAAATTTTGAAAAAGAATAATGAAAACCAAAATGCATATGAAGTATAATTCCAACTTTAAAAATATGAGCTGAAGTATTTACAACAGGCAGGACATTGAAGCAACCTAAGTGTCCATCGACAGATGAATGGATAAAGAAGATGTGGCACATATATACAATGGAATATTACTCAGCCATAAAAAGAAACGAAATTGAGTTATTTGTAGTGAGGTGGATGGACCTAGAGACTGTCATACAGAGTGAAGTAAGTCAGAAAGACAAAAACAAATACCATATGCTAACACATATATATGGAATCTAAAAAAAAAAAAAAACGGTTCTCACGAACCTCGGAGCAGGACAGGAATAAAGACGCAGACGTAGAGAATGGACTTGAGGACACAGGGAGGGGGAAGGGTAAGCTGGGACGAAGTGAGAGAGTGGCATTGACATATATACACTACCCAATGTCAAATAGAGAGCTAGTGGGAAGCAGCCGCATAGCACAGGGAGGTCAGCTCGGTGCTTTGTGACCACCTAGAGGGGTGGGATAGGGAGGGTGGGAGGGAGATGCAAGAGGGAGGGGATATGGGGATATATGTATATGTATAGCTGATTCACTTTGTTATAAAGCAGAAAGTAACACACCACTGTAAAGCAATTATACTCCAATAAAGATGTTAAAAAAAAATGAGCTGAAAAATGATGAGGAGGGGCTTCCCTGGTGGCGCACTGGTTGGGAGTCTGCCTGCCAATGCAGGGGACACGGGTTCGAGCCCTGGTGTGGGAAGATCCCACATGCCGCGGAGCAACTAGGCCCGTGAGCCACGGGTACTGAGCCTGCGCGTCTGGAGCCTGTGCTCCGCAACGAGAGAGGCCGCGACAGTGAGAGGCCCGCGCACCGCGATGAAGAGTGGCCCCCGCTCACCGCAACTGGAGAAAGCCCTCGCACAGAAACGGAGACCCAACACAGCCAAAAATAAATAAATAAATAAATAAATAAAGTGTAAAAAAAAAAATGATGGGAGGAAATGGGCTAAAATATTAACTGTGGCGGAATTAAACATGGTTTTTATTCACTTTTTCATATTCTATGCACTAACTAACCAAGTTCTCTTTTTCCAGTATCCACATACTATGTTTTCCATAATAAAAGCAGTATCACCTGCCCTCTTGCCCAAGGGAGAAAGGCCCACTGGGCAGCAACATCTCCCCACTTGTGCTCCCCTCCTGTGACCGTGGCTTTGAGCACCTGATGGGGCCCCCAGAGCGCTCTAATCACAGCTGTAGAGATGTGTCCTCGTTGGCTTCACAGGGATGACCAAGCCTACGGCTGACTTATCTGCTTTGGTTCCCAGGTGCAGCCCCACCCACCCTGTCTTCATCTTTGCCCATCACGGGCGCTAACCCCCCTCCCAACTTCTTCCAACCACACCCTCTAGCTTCCTAGAGTTTTGTCGGTTATTTGAATTTCTTCTTTTAAGTGATCTTTGTCCAGAAGCTAAAAAGGGAAACTTTATAAAATTTTCTACGTAATGATGTAAAATCACTGCATGGCAACAATAAATAATAAACAAACAAGGAATTATAAAATAACAATTGAGAAATATTTGGAAGATACAGGACAAAGGGCTGATTTACCTAATTTATGCAGAGCTCAAAATCAAAAGTTAAAAAAAGATGAAAAACCCAATAGAAGACAAAGATGAAGTAAGCAAAGGGTACAAAGAAACACCAATTACCAAAAAACAGGGGGAAGTGTTGAACCTCACTGGTAATAAAAGAAATGAAAGCCCAAACAATAATGGAATATAATTTCTTACCTTGCAAACTGCCGAAAGGTCAATGAAAAAGGTGGATAGCCTCCAGTTTGATGATGGGCGATCAGAAAATGAGTGCTCACGCATTGTTGTGAAAGCATAAAGTGATGCAACTTTCTGAAGGACAATTGGACAATATCTAGTAAATTTATACATGCATGGAGCCACTGAGCAAGACCCTGTTTGGAATTTATATTGTAGAAATATTTCTAATTTCACCAAGATTATATATATGATGTTCATTGCAACCTTTTTAAATAAAAGTAAGAAAGAAAGAAAGAAAGGAAGGAAAGAAAGAAAAAGAATGAACTTGAAGCAGTCTCTGAACAAGGGTCAAATTACTAGGCATTTGTAAAAGTAGAGGCTTGAAGATAGGTAAACAAAGCAAAAATCGAGTATCAAAACCAAATTCTAGGGACTTCCCTGGTGGCACAGTAGTTAAGAATCCACCTGCCAATGCAGGGGACACGGGTTCGAGCCCTGGTCCAGGAAGATCCCACATGCCACAGAGCAACTAAGCCCGTGCGCCACAACTACTGAGCCTGCGCTCTAGAGCCCACGAGCCACAACTACTGAGCCCGAGAGCCACAACTACTGAAGCCCGCGTGCCTACAGCCCGTGCTCCGCAGCAAGAGAAGCCACTGCAATGAGAAGCCCGCGCACGGCGATGAAGTGTAGCCCCCCACCCCGTTCGCCGCAACTAGAGAAAGCCCACGTGTAGCAACGAAGACCCAACACAGCCACATAAATAAATAAATAAATGTATTTTTTAAAAAAATCCTAGGTTAGCTCTCCAATAGCAGAAAAGTTGACTTTATACTAAAAGAACTAGTACACCCTGGTCTTTTTTATCTCCCCTGCCCAGGAACTCAGAATCCTGAGCTAATAATAAAGTGAGATTATGGGTGATTTTTTTCTTTCTTTGTATTTTTCTGGGTACTTTAAGCTTTTTATATTGCACATGTATTAATTTTTAATAAAGTTATACAGTATCTTTATCAACATGTGAAGAACACATCTGGATTTTATAAATTGCTCTACAGTCATAAGCATTCTTCTATTTCTCCACCGGAGGGCAGCATAAGCACAGTAAATAGCAAAACTAATTTCAAGGTGTTTGGTCTGAAATTGAATGCTGCTGTTCAGTTGTTTATTCTGACAGGCTGCTGGTACAAATTAATCATCAGATTGTTTATTTTTCTGATAAATGACTATACATTGTAAAAACTGATATACAGCAGAAAAGACAAGTCACCTATAATCAGGGACCGTCTGGCATTTATCTTCACATTTCTAGGTGTGATGAAAAGAGGAAGGTACATTTTTTTTTAAAAGTCTGCTGACAAAAAGTCCCCCATACAATTATTTTCTAATCTACGTTTCCCATCAAATGTCTCTTGAGCATTTCCCTGCTTCCCTAAGTTCTCTGACATGGTGGTTTTTAAAGGCCGCCTGGTGTTCCAGCCTGTGGACTCGTTGTACCTTGCTTCCCTGATTTAAATTGGTCATCTAAGTGTTTTAACTGTCTTTAAAGTATAAAAGATTTCCCATGTATAAAATAGACATAGAAAACTATACCACCCAATTAATCAGTACTCGAATTTGATACATGTTAATTGTTGCCATTTTTACTTCAGATATTTTGAAGAAAGAAAAGTTTACGGGTAGGGTTGGAGGTCCCAATGTCCAATTAACTTCTCTCCTTCCATCCCGAGTCACCTCTGATCTGAAGCTGGTGCTTATTTTTCCTATCCTTGATCTCAGGCTTTAATTACAAAAGTATGTTCTGTAAACAATATAGTATTGTCCTGAGCTTTTAAATTCTACACATTAATGTAATCACCATGGCATGTCCTATATTTGCTTAACATTATGATTTACCCCCTGTTGATTTAGACCTAGTTCATTCTAACTGCTTTAAGGTATTATACTTTATAAATAGAATTTAGTAACACATTCCCTATTGATAAGCATTTAGGTGGTTTCTAATCATCGAGTATCACTGCTCTTTGGATGGGGCAGGTGCGCATAGCTTCTCTAGCTGTTATACCTAGAGAAGAATTACGTTTGGGATTCCAGAAGAGGAATGGCGGATTCGAAAGGCTCATCCCCTTCACCTCTACTGGCTACTGCTGAATCACACTCCTGAATTACCAATTTTCAATTCAGCGGGGCGTGAATTAGTCCCATTTCCTCACTTCCTCTTTGTGGTAGGAGGCACGGCTTCAAGCATCTTGGAGGTTAAGCATCTCTTCGTGGTCAATGGCAACAAGGTTTTGTCTTTTGTGAATCCATTGCCTTTGTTTATTCCCTGCTTGGGTTCTTTACCTTTTTCTTATCGATTTGTAGAAATTGTGTATCTATGTCTGACTCAGACCGGGTGTCTAGAGGAAGCACGTGGCATGCACAAACCGGATAATTTAAGGAGAGCTTGGGCTTCCCTGGTGGTGCAGCGGTTAAGAATCCGCCTGCCAATGCAGGGGACACGGGTTCGAGCCCTGCTCCGGGAAGATCCCACATGCCGCGGAGCAACAAAGCCCGTGCAGCACAACTACTGAGCCAGCACACCACAACTACTGAAGCCTGCGTTCCTAGAGCCCGTGCTCCGTAACAAGAGAAGCCACTGCAATGAGAAGCCCGCGCACGGCGATGAAGTGTAGCCCCCCACCCCGTTCGCCGCAACTAGAGAAAGCCCACGTGTAGCAACGAAGACCCAACACAGCCACATAAATAAATAAATAAATAAATGTATTTTTTAAAAAAATCCTAGGTTAGCTCTCCAATAGCAGAAAAGTTGACTTTATACTGAAAGAACTAGTACACCCTGGTCTTTTTTATCTCCCCTGCCCAGGAACTCAGAATCCTGAGCTAATAATAAAGTGAGATTATGGGTGATTTTTTTCTTTCTTTGTATTTTTCTGGGTACTTTAAGCTTTTTATATTGCACATGTATTAATTTTTAATAAAGTTATACAGTATCTTTATCAACATGTGAAGAACACATCTGGATTTTATAAATTGCTCTACAGTCATAAGCATTCTTCTATTTCTCCACCGGAGGGCAGCATAAGCACAGTAAATAGCAAAACTAATTTCAAGGTGTTTGGTCTGAAATTGAATGCTGCTGTTCAGTTGTTTATTCTGACAGGCTGCTGGTACAAATTAATCATCAGATTGTTTATTTTTCTGATAAATGACTATACATTGTAAAAACTGATATACAGCAGAAAAGACAAGTCACCTATAATCAGGGACCGTCTGGCATTTATCTTCACATTTCTAGGTGTGATGAAAAGAGGAAGGTACATTTTTTTTTAAAAGTCTGCTGACAAAAAGTCCCCCATACAATTATTTTCTAATCTACGTTTCCCATCAAATGTCTCTTGAGCATTTCCCTGCTTCCCTAAGTTCTCTGACATGGTGGTTTTTAAAGGCCGCCTGGTGTTCCAGCCTGTGGACTCGTTGTACCTTGCTTCCCTGATTTAAATTGGTCATCTAAGTGTTTTAACTGTCTTTAAAGTATAAAAGATTTCCCATGTATAAAATAGACATAGAAAACTATACCACCCAATTAATCAGTACTCGAATTTGATACATGTTAATTGTTGCCATTTTTACTTCAGATATTTTGAAGAAAGAAAAGTTTACGGGTAGGGTTGGAGGTCCCAATGTCCAATTAACTTCTCTCCTTCCATCCCGAGTCACCTCTGATCTGAAGCTGGTGCTTATTTTTCCTATCCTTGATCTCAGGCTTTAATTACAAAAGTATGTTCTGTAAACAATATAGTATTGTCCTGAGCTTTTAAATTCTACACATTAATGTAATCACCATGGCATGTCCTATATTTGCTTAACATTATGATTTACCCCCTGTTGACTTAGACCTAGTTCATTCTAACTGATTTAAGGTATTATACTTTATAAATAGAATTTAGTAACACATTCCCTATTGATAAGCATTTAGGTGGTTTCTAATCATCGAGTATCACTGCTCTTTGGATGGGGCAGGTGCGCATAGCTTCTCTAGCTGTTATACCTAGAGAAGAATTACGTTTGGGATTCCAGAAGAGGAATGGCGGATTCGAAAGGCTCATCCCCTTCACCTCTACTGGCTACTGCTGAATCACACTCCTGAATTACCAATTTTCAATTCAGCGGGGCGTGAATTAGTCCCATTTCCTCACTTCCTCTTTGTGGTAGGAGGCACGGCTTCAAGCATCTTGGAGGTTAAGCATCTCTTCATGGTCACTGGCAACAAGGTTTTGTCTTTTGAGAATCCATTGCCTTTGTTTATTCCCTGCTTAGGTTCTTTACCTTTTTCTTATCGATTTGTAGAAATGGTGTATCTATGTCTGATTCAGACCGGGTGTCTAGAGGAAGCACGTGGCATGCACAAACCGGGTAGTTTAAGGAGAGCTTGGGCTTCCCTGGTGGTGCAGCGGTTAAGAATCCGCCTGCCAATGCAGGGGACACGGGTTCGAGCCCTGGTCCGGGAAGATCCCACATGCCGCGGAGCAACAAAGCCCGTGCAGCACAACTACTGAGCCAGCACACCACAACTACTGAAGCCTCCGTTCCTAGAGCTCGTGCTCCGTAACAAGAGAAGCCACTGCAATAAGAAGCCCACACACCACAGCGAAGAGTAGCCCCCGCTCACTGCAACTAGAGTAAGCCCGTGCTCAGCAACAAAGGCCCAACACAGCCAAAAATAAATTAAATAAAATAAATAAATTTTGAAAAAGAATAATGAAAACCAAAATGCATATGAAGTATAATTCCAACTTTAAAAATATGAGCTGAAGTATTTACAATAGGCAGGACATTGAAGCAACCTAAGTGTCCATCGACAGATGAATGGATAAAGAAGATGTGGCACATATATACAATGGAATATTACTCAGCCATAAAAAGAAACGAAATTGAGTTATTTGTAGTGAGGTGGATGGACCTAGAGACTGTCATACAGAGTGAAGTAAGTCAGAAAGACAAAAACAAATACCATATGCTAACACATATATATGGAATCTAAAAAAAAAAAAAACGGTTCCCATGAACCTCGGAGCAGGACAGGAATAAAGACGCAGACGTAGAGAATGGACTTGAGGACACAGGGAGGGGGAAGGGTAAGCTGGGACGAAGTGAGAGAGTGGCATTGACATATATACACTACCCAATGTCAAACAGAGAGCTAGTGGGAAGCAGCCGCATAGCACAGGGAGGTCAGCTCGGTGCTTTGTGCCCACCTAGAGGGGTGGGATAGGGAGGGTGGGAGGGAGACGCAAGAGGGAGGGGATATGGGGATATATGTATATGTATAGCTGATTCACTTTGTTATAAAGCAGAAAGTAACACACCACTGTAAAGCAATTATACTCCAATAAAGATGTTAAAAAAAAATGAGCTGAAAAATGATGAGGAGGGGCTTCCCTGGTGGCGCAGTGGTTGGGAGTCTGCCTGCCAATGCAGGGGACACGGGCTCGAGCCCTGGTGTGGGAAGATCCCACATGCCGCGGAGCAACTAGGCCCGTGAGCCACGGGTACCGAGCCTGCGCGTCTGGAGCCTGTGCTCCGCAACGAGAGAGGCCGCGACAGTGAGAGGCCCGCGCACCGCGATGAAGAGTGGCCCCCGCTCACCGCAACTGGAGAAAGCCCTCGCACAGAAACGGAGACCCAACACAGCCAAAAATAAATAAATAAATAAATAAATAAAGTGTAAAAAAAAAAATGATGGGAGGAAATGGGCTAAAATATTAACTGTGGCGGAATTAAACATGGTTTTTATTCACTTTTTCATATTCTATGCACTAACTAACCAAGTTCTCTTTTTCCAGTATCCACATACTAAGTTTTCCATAATAAAAGCAGTATCACCTGCCCTCTTGCCCAAGGGAGAAAGGCCCACTGTGCAGCAACATCTCCCCACTTGTGCTCCCCTCCTGTGACCGTGGCTTTGAGCACCTGATGGGGCCCCCAGAGCGCTCTAATCACAGCTGTAGAGATGTGTCCTCGTTGGCTTCACAGGGATGACCAAGCCTACGGCTGACTTATCTGCTTTGGTTCCCAGGTGCAGCCCCACCCACCCTGTCTTCATCTTTGCCCATCACGGGCGCTAACCCCCCTCCCAACTTCTTCCAACCACACCCTCTAGCTTCCTAGAGTTTTGTCGGTTATTTGAATTTCTTATTTTAAGTGATCTTTGTCCAGAAGCTAAAAAGGGAAACTTTATAAAATTTTCTACGTAATGATGTAAAATCCCTGCATGGCAAAAATAAATAATAAACAAAAAGGAATTATAAAATAACAATTGAGAAATATTTGGAAGATACAGGACAAAGGGCTGATTTACCTAATTTATGCAGAGCTCAAAATCAAAAGTTAAAAAAAGATGAAAAACCCAATAGAAGACAAAGATGAAGTAAGCAAAGGGTACAAAGAAACACCAATTACCAAAAAACAGGGGGAAGTGTTGAACCTCACTAGTAATAAAAGAAATGAAAGCCCAAACAATAATGGAATATAATTTCTTACCTTGCAAACTGCCGAAAGGTCAATGAAAAAGGTGGATAGCCTCCAGTTTGATGATGGGCAATCAGAAAATGAGTGCTCACACATTGTTGTGAAAGCATAAAGTGATGCAACTTTCTGAAGGACAATTGGACAATATCTAGTAAATTTATACATGCATGGAGCCACTGAGCAAGACCCTGTTTGGAATTTATATTGTAGAAATATTTATAATTTCACCAAGATTATATATATGATGTTCATTGCAACCTTTTTAAATAAAAGTAAGAAAGAAAGAAAGAAAGGAAGGAAAGAAAGAAAAAGAATGAACTTGAAGCAGTCTCTGAACAAGGGTCAAATTACTAGGCATTTGTAAAAGTAGAGGCTTGAAGATAGGTAAACAAAGCAAAAATCGAGTATCAAAACCAAATTCTAGGGACTTCCCTGGTGGCACAGTAGTTAAGAATCCACCTGCCAATGCAGGGGACACGGGTTCGAGCCCTGGTCCAGGAAGATCCCACATGCCACAGAGCAACTAAGCCCGTGCGCCACAACTACTGAGCCTGCGCTCTAGAGCCCACGAGCCACAACTACTGAGCCCGAGAGCCACAACTACTGAAGCCCGCGCGCCTACAGCCCGTGCTCTGCAGCAAGAGAAGCCACTGCAATGAGAAGCCCGCGCACGGCGATGAAGTGTAGCCCCCCACCCCGTTCGCCGCAACTAGAGAAAGCCCACGTGTAGCAACGAAGACCCAACACAGCCACATAAATAAATAAATAAATAAATGTATTTTTTAAAAAAATCCTAGGTTAGCTCTCCAATAGCAGAAAAGTTGACTTTATACTGAAAGAACTAGTACACCCTGGTCTTTTTTATCTCCCCTGCCCAGGAACTCAGAATCCTGAGCTAATAATAAAGTGAGATTATGGGTGATTTTTTTCTTTCTTTGTATTTTTCTGGGTACTTTAAGCTTTTTATATTGCACATGTATTAATTTTTAATAAAGTTATACAGTATCTTTATCAACATGTGAAGAACACATCTGGATTTTATAAATTGCTCTACAGTCATAAGCATTCTTCTATTTCTCCACCGGAGGGCAGCATAAGCACAGTAAATAGCAAAACTAATTTCAAGGTGTTTGGTCTGAAGTTGAATGCTGCTGTTCAGTTGTTTATTCTGACAGGCTGCTGGTACAAATTAATCATCAGATTGTTTATTTTTCTGATAAATGACTATACATTGTAAAAATTCATATACAGCAGAAAAGACAAGTCACCTATAATCAGGGACCGTCTGGCATTTATCTTCACATTTCTAGGTGTGATGAAAAGAGGAAGGTACATTTTTTTTTAAAAGTCTGCTGACAAAAAGTCCCCCATACAATTATTTTCTAATCTACATTTCCCATCAAATGTCTCTTGAGCATTTCCCTGCTTCCCTAAGTTCTCTGACATGGTGGTTTTTAAAGGCCGCCTGGTGTTCCAGCCTGTGGACTCGTTGTACCTTGCTTCCCTGATTTAAATTGGTCATCTAAGTGTTTTAACTGTCTTTAAAGTATAAAAGATTTCCCATGTATAAAATAGACATAGAAAACTATACCACCCAATTAATCAGTACTCGAATTTGATACATGTTAATTGTTGCCATTTTTACTTCAGATATTTTGAAGAAAGAAAAGTTTACGGGTAGGGTTGGAGGTCCCAATGTCCAATTAACTTCTCTCCTTCCATCCCGAGTCACCTCTGATCTGAAGCTGGTGCTTATTTTTCCTATCCTTGATCTCAGGCTTTAATTACAAAAGTATGTTCTGTAAACAATATAGTATTGTCCTGAGCTTTTAAATTCTACACATTAATGTAATCACCATGGCATGTCCTATATTTGCTTAACATTATGATTTACCCCCTGTTGATTTAGACCTAGTTCATTCTAACTGCTTTAAGGTATTATACTTTATAAATAGAATTTTAGTAACACATTCCCTATTGATAAGCATTTAGGTGGTTTCTAATCATCGAGTATCACTGCTCTTTGGATGGGGCAGGTGCGCATAGCTTCTCTAGCTGTTATACCTAGAGAAGAATTACGTTTGGGATTCCAGAAGAGGAATGGCGGATTCGAAAGGCTCATCCCCTTCACCTCTACTGGCTACTGCTGAATCACACTCCTGAATTACCAATTTTCAATTCAGCGGGGCGTGAATTAGTCCCATTTCCTCACTTCCTCTTTGTGGTAGGAGGCACGGCTTCAAGCATCTTGGAGGTTAAGCATCTCTTCATGGTCACTGGCAACAAGGTTTTGTCTTTTGTGAATCCATTGCCTTTGTTTATTCCCTGCTTGGGTTCTTTACCTTTTTCTTATCGATTTGTAGAAATGGTGTATCTATGTCTGATTCAGACCGGGTGTCTAGAGGAAGCACGTGGCATGCACAAACCGGGTAGTTTAAGGAGAGCTTGGGCTTCCCTGGTGGTGCAGCGGTTAAGAATCCGCCTGGCAATGCAGGGGACACGGGTTCGAGCCCTGGTCCGGGAAGATCCCACATGCCGCGGAGCAACAAAGCCCGTGCAGCACAACTACTGAGCCAGCACACCACAACTACTGAAGCCTGCGTTTCTAGAGCCCGTGCTCCGTAACAAGAGAAGCCACTGCAATAAGAAGCCCACACACCACAGCGAAGAGTAGCCCCCGCTCACTGCAACTAGAGTAAGCCCGTGCTCAGCAACAAAGGCCCAACACAGCCAAAAATAAATAAAATAAAATAAATAAATTTTGAAAAAGAATAATGAAAACCAAAATGCATATGAAGTATAATTCCAACTTTAAAAATATGAGCTGAAGTATTTACAACAGGCAGGACATTGAAGCAACCTAAGTGTCCATCGACAGATGAATGGATAAAGAAGATGTGGCACATATATACAATGGAATATTACTCAGCCATAAAAAGAAACGAAATTGAGTTATTTGTAGTGAGGTGGATGGACCTAGAGACTGTCATACAGAGTGAAGTAAGTCAGAAAGACAAAAACAAATACCATATGCTAACACATATATATGGAATCTAAAAAAAAAAAAAACGGTTCCCATGAACCTCGGAGCAGGACAGGAATAAAGACGCAGACGTAGAGAATGGACTTGAGGACACAGGGAGGGGGAAGGGTAAGCTGGGACGAAGTGAGAGAGTGGCATTGACATATATACACTACCCAATGTCAAACAGAGAGCTAGTGGGAAGCAGCCGCATAGCACAGGGAGGTCAGCTAGGTGCTTTGTGACCACCTAGAGGGGTGGGATAGGGAGGGTGGGAGGGAGACGCAAGAGGGAGGGGATATGGGGATATATGTATATGTATAGCTGATTCACTTTGTTATAAAGCAGAAAGTAACACACCACTGTAAAGCAATTATACTCCAATAAAGATGTTAAAAAAAATGAGCTGAAAAATGATGAGGAGGGGCTTCCCTGGTGGCGCAGTGGTTGGGAGTCTGCCTGCCAATGCAGGGGACACGGGCTCGAGCCCTGGTGTGGGAAGATCCCACATGCCGCGGAGCAACTAGGCCCGTGAGCCACGGGTACCGAGCCTGCGCGTCTGGAGCCTGTGCTCCGCAACGAGAGAGGCCGCGACAGTGAGAGGCCCGCGCACCGCGATGAAGAGTGGCCCCCGCTCACCGCAACTGGAGAAAGCCCTCGCACAGAAACGGAGACCCAACACAGCCAAAAATAAATAAATAAATAAATAAATAAAGTGTAAAAAAAAAAATGATGGGAGGAAATGGGCTAAAATATTAACTGTGGCGGAATTAAACATGGTTTTTATTCACTTTTTCATATTCTATGCACTAACTAACCAAGTTCTCTTTTTCCAGTATCCACATACTATGTTTTCCATAATAAAAGCAGTATCACCTGCCCTCTTGCCCAAGGGAGAAAGGCCCACTGGGCAGCAACATCTCCCCACTTGTGCTCCCCTCCTGTGACCGTGGCTTTGAGCACCTGATGGGGCCCCCAGAGCGCTCTAATCACAGCTGTAGAGATGTGTCCTCGTTGGCTTCACAGGGATGACCAAGCCTACGGCTGACTTATCTGCTTTGGTTCCCAGGTGCAGCCCCACCCACCCTGTCTTCATCTTTGCCCATCACGGGCGCTAACCCCCCTCCCAACTTCTTCCAACCACACCCTCTAGCTTCCTAGAGTTTTGTCGGTTATTTGAATTTCTTATTTTAAGTGATCTTTGTCCAGAAGCTAAAAAGGGAAACTTTATAAAATTTTCTACGTAATGATGTAAAATCCCTGCATGGCAAAAATAAATAATAAACAAACAAGGAATTATAAAATAACAATTGAGAAATATTTGGAAGATACAGGACAAAGGGCTGATTTACCTAATTTATGCAGAGCTCAAAATCAAAAGTTAAAAAAAGATGAAAAACCCAATAGAAGACAAAGATGAAGTAAGCAAAGGGTACAAAGAAACACCAATTACCAAAAAACAGGGGGAAGTGTTGAACCTCACTAGTAATAAAAGAAATGAAAGCCCAAACAATAATGGAATATAATTTCTTACCTTGCAAACTGCCGAAAGGTCAATGAAAAAGGTGGATAGCCTCCAGTTTGATGATGGGCAATCAGAAAATGAGTGCTCACGCATTGTTGTGAAAGCATAAAGTGATGCAACTTTCTGAAGGACAATTGGACAATATCTAGTAAATTTATACATGCATGGAGCCACTGAGCAAGACCCTGTTTGGAATTTATATTGTAGAAATATTTATAATTTCACCAAGATTATATATATGATGTTCATTGCAACCTTTTTAAATAAAAGTAAGAAAGAAAGAAAGAAAGGAAGGAAAGAAAGAAAAAGAATGAACTTGAAGCAGTCTCTGAACAAGGGTCAAATTACTAGGCATTTGTAAAGTAGACGCTTGAAGATAGGTAAACAAAGCAAAAATCGAGTATCAAAACCAAATTCTAGGGACTTCCCTGGTGGCACAGTAGTTAAGAATCCACCTGCCAATGCAGGGGACACGGGTTCGAGCCCTGGTCCAGGAAGATCCCACATGCCACAGAGCAACTAAGCCCGTGCGCCACAACTACTGAGCCTGCGCTCTAGAGCCCACGAGCCACAAATACTGAGCCCGAGAGCCACAACTACTGAAGCCCGCGCGCCTACAGCCCGTGCTCTGCAGCAAGAGAAGCCACTGCAATGAGAAGCCCGCGCACGGCGATGAAGTGTAGCCCCCCACCCCGTTCGCCGCAACTAGAGAAAGCCCACGTGTAGCAACGAAGACCCAACACAGCCACATAAATAAATAAATAAATAAATGTATTTTTTAAAAAAATCCTAGGTTAGCTCTCCAATAGCAGAAAAGTTGACTTTATACTGAAAGAACTAGTACACCCTGGTCTTTTTTATCTCCCCTGCCCAGGAACTCAGAATCCTGAGCTAATAATAAAGTGAGATTATGGGTGATTTTTTTCTTTCTTTGTATTTTTCTGGGTACTTTAAGCTTTTTATATTGCACATGTATTAATTTTTAATAAAGTTATACAGTATCTTTATCAACATGTGAAGAACACATCTGGATTTTATAAATTGCTCTACAGTCATAAGCATTCTTCTATTTCTCCACCGGAGGGCAGCATAAGCACAGTAAATAGCAAAACTAATTTCAAGGTGTTTGGTCTGAAGTTGAATGCTGCTGTTCAGTTGTTTATTCTGACAGGCTGCTGGTACAAATTAATCATCAGATTGTTTATTTTTCTGATAAATGACTATACATTGTAAAAACTGATATACAGCAGAAAAGACAAGTCACCTATAATCAGGGACCGTCTGGCATTTATCTTCACATTTCTAGGTGTGATGAAAAGAGGAAGGTACATTTTTTTTTAAAAGTCTGCTGACAAAAAGTCCCCCATACAATTATTTTCTAATCTACGTTTCCCATCAAATGTCTCTTGAGCATTTCCCTGCTTCCCTAAGTTCTCTGACATGGTGGTTTTTAAAGGCCGCCTGGTGTTCCAGCCTGTGGACTCGTTGTACCTTGCTTCCCTGATTTAAATTGGTCATCTAAGTGTTTTAACTGTCTTTAAAGTATAAAAGATTTCCCATGTATAAAATAGACATAGAAAACTATACCACCCAATTAATCAGTACTCGAATTTGATACATGTTAATTGTTGCCATTTTTACTTCAGATATTTTGAAGAAAGAAAAGTTTACGGGTAGGGTTGGAGGTCCCAATGTCCAATTAACTTCTCTCCTTCCATCCCGAGTCACCTCTGATCTGAAGCTGGTGCTTATTTTTCCTATCCTTGATCTCAGGCTTTAATTACAAAAGTATGTTCTGTAAACAATATAGTATTGTCCTGAGCTTTTAAATTCTACACATTAATGTAATCACCATGGCATGTCCTATATTTGCTTAACATTATGATTTACCCCCTGTTGATTTAGACCTAGTTCATTCTAACTGCTTTAAGGTATTATACTTTATAAATAGAATTTAGTAACACATTCCCTATTGATAAGCATTTAGGTGGTTTCTAATCATCGAGTATCACTGCTCTTTGGATGGGGCAGGTGCGCATAGCTTCTCTAGCTGTTATACCTAGAGAAGAATTACGTTTGGGATTCCAGAAGAGGAATGGCGGATTCGAAAGGCTCATCCCCTTCACCTCTACTGGCTACTGCTGAATCACACTCCTGAATTACCAATTTTCAATTCAGCGGGGCGTGAATTAGTCCCATTTCCTCACTTCCTCTTTGTGGTAGGAGGCATGGCTTCAAGCATCTTGGAGGTTAAGCATCTCTTCATGGTCACTGGCAACAAGGTTTTGTCTTTTGAGAATCCATTGCCTTTGTTTATTCCCTGCTTAGGTTCTTTACCTTTTTCTTATCGATTTGTAGAAATTGTGTATCTATGTCTGACTCAGACCGGGTGTCTAGAGGAAGCACGTGGCATGCACAAACCGGATAATTTAAGGAGAGCTTGGGCTTCCCTGGTGGTGCAGCGGTTAAGAATCCGCCTGCCAATGCAGGGGACACGGGTTCGAGCCCTGGTCCGGGAAGATCCCACATGCCGCGGAGCAACAAAGCCCGTGCAGCACAACTACTGAGCCAGCACACCACAACTACTGAAGCCTCCGTTCCTAGAGCTCGTGCTCCGTAACAAGAGAAGCCACTGCAATAAGAAGCCCACACACCACAGCGAAGAGTAGCCCCCGCTCACTGCAACTAGAGTAAGCCCGTGCTCAGCAACAAAGGCCCAACACAGCCAAAAATAAATTAAATAAAATAAATAAATTTTGAAAAAGAATAATGAAAACCAAAATGCATATGAAGTATAATTCCAACTTTAAAAATATGAGCTGAAGTATTTACAACAGGCAGGACATTGAAGCAACCTAAGTGTCCATCGACAGATGAATGGATAAAGAAGATGTGGCACATATATACAATGGAATATTACTCAGCCATAAAAAGAAACGAAATTGAGTTATTTGTAGTGAGGTGGATGGACCTAGAGACTGTCATACAGAGTGAAGTAAGTCAGAAAGACAAAAACAAATACCATATGCTAACACATATATATGGAATCTAAAAAAAAAAAAAAAAAAACGGTTCTCATGAACCTCGGAGCAAGACAGGAATAAAGACGCAGACGTAGAGAATGGACTTGAGGACACAGGGAGGGGGAAGGGTAAGCTGGGACGAAGTGAGAGAGTGGCATTGACATATATACACTACCCAATGTCAAACAGAGAGCTAGTGGGAAGCAGCCGCATAGCACAGGGAGGTCAGCTCGGTGCTTTGTGCCCACCTAGAGGGGTGGGATAGGGAGGGTGGGAGGGAGACGCAAGAGGGAGGGGATATGGGGATATATGTATATGTATAGCTGATTCACTTTGTTATAAAGCAGAAAGTAACACACCACTGTAAAGCAATTATACTCCAATAAAGATGTTAAAAAAAAATGAGCTGAAAAATGATGAGGAGGGGCTTCCCTGGTGGCGCAGTGGTTGGGAGTCTGCCTGCCAATGCAGGGGACACGGGCTCGAGCCCTGGTGTGGGAAGATCCCACATGCCGCGGAGCAACTAGGCCCGTGAGCCACGGGTACCGAGCCTGCGCGTCTGGAGCCTGTGCTCCGCAACGAGAGAGGCCGCGACAGTGAGAGGCCCGCGCACCGCGATGAAGAGTGGCCCCCGCTCACCGCAACTGGAGAAAGCCCTCGCACAGAAACGGAGACCCAACACAGCCAAAAATAAATAAATAAATAAATAAATAAAGTGTAAAAAAAAAAATGATGGGAGGAAATGGGCTAAAATATTAACTGTGGCGGAATTAAACATGGTTTTTATTCACTTTTTCATATTCTATGCACTAACTAACCAAGTTCTCTTTTTCCAGTATCCACATACTATGTTTTCCATAATAAAAGCAGTATCACCTGCCCTCTTGCCCAAGGGAGAAAGGCCCACTGGGCAGCAACATCTCCCCACTTGTGCTCCCCTCCTGTGACCGTGGCTTTGAGCACCTGATGGGGCCCCCAGAGCGCTCTAATCACAGCTGTAGAGATGTGTCCTCGTTGGCTTCACAGGGATGACCAAGCCTACGGCTGACTTATCTGCTTTGGTTCCCAGGTGCAGCCCCACCCACCCTGTCTTCATCTTTGCCCATCACGGGCGCTAACCCCCCTCCCAACTTCTTCCAACCACACCCTCTAGCTTCCTAGAGTTTTGTCGGTTATTTGAATTTCTTATTTTAAGTGATCTTTGTCCAGAAGCTAAAAAGGGAAACTTTATAAAATTTTCTACGTAATGATGTAAAATCCCTGCATGGCAAAAATAAATAATAAACAAAAAGGAATTATAAAATAACAATTGAGAAATATTTGGAAGATACAGGACAAAGGGCTGATTTACCTAATTTATGCAGAGCTCAAAATCAAAAGTTAAAAAAAGATGAAAAACCCAATAGAAGACAAAGATGAAGTAAGCAAAGGGTACAAAGAAACACCAATTACCAAAAAACAGGGGGAAGTGTTGAACCTCACTAGTAATAAAAGAAATGAAAGCCCAAACAATAATGGAATATAATTTCTTACCTTGCAAACTGCCGAAAGGTCAATGAAAAAGGTGGATAGCCTCCAGTTTGATGATGGGCAATCAGAAAATGAGTGCTCACGCATTGTTGTGAAAGCATAAAGTGATGCAACTTTCTGAAGGACAATTGGACAATATCTAGTAAATTTATACATGCATGGAGCCACTGAGCAAGACCCTGTTTGGAATTTATATTGTAGAAATATTTTTAATTTCACCAAGATTATATATATGATGTTCATTGCAACCTTTTTAAATAAAAGTAAGAAAGAAAGAAAGAAAGGAAGGAAAGAAAGAAAAAGAATGAACTTGAAGCAGTCTCTGAACAAGGGTCAAATTACTAGGCATTTGTAAAGTAGACGCTTGAAGATAGGTAAACAAAGCAAAAATCGAGTATCAAAACCAAATTCTAGGGACTTCCCTGGTGGCACAGTAGTTAAGAATCCACCTGCCAATGCAAGGGACACGGGTTCGAGCCCTGGTCCAGGAAGATCCCACATGCCACAGAGCAACTAAGCCCGTGCGCCACAACTACTGAGCCTGCGCTCTAGAGCCCACGAGCCACAAATACTGAGCCCGAGAGCCACAACTACTGAAGCCCGCGCGCCTACAGCCCGTGCTCTGCAGCAAGAGAAGCCACTGCAAAGAGAAGCCCGCGCACGGCGATGAAGTGTAGCCCCCCACCCCGTTCGCCGCAACTAGAGAAAGCCCACGTGTAGCAACGAAGACCCAACACAGCCACATAAATAAATAAATAAATAAATGTATTTTTTTAAAAAATCCTAGGTTAGCTCTCCAATAGCAGAAAAGTTGACTTTATACTGAAAGAACTAGTACACCCTGGTCTTTTTTATCTCCCCTGCCCAGGAACTCAGAATCCTGAGCTAATAATAAAGTGAGATTATGGGTGATTTTTTTCTTTCTTTGTATTTTTCTGGGTACTTTAAGTTTTTTATATTGCACATGTATTAATTTTTAATAAAGTTATACAGTATCTTTATCAACATGTGAAGAACACATCTGGATTTTATAAATTGCTCTACAGTCATAAGCATTCTTCTATTTCTCCACCGGAGGGCAGCATAAGCACAGTAAATAGCAAAACTAATTTCAAGGTGTTTGGTCTGAAGTTGAATGCTGCTGTTCAGTTGTTTATTCTGACAGGCTGCTGGTACAAATTAATCATCAGATTGTTTATTTTTCTGATAAATGACTATACATTGTAAAAACTGATATACAGCAGAAAAGACAAGTCACCTATAATCAGGGACCGTCTGGCATTTATCTTCACATTTCTAGGTGTGATGAAAAGAGGAAGGTACATTTTTTTTTAAAAGTCTGCTGACAAAAAGTCCCCCATACAATTATTTTCTAATCTACGTTTCCCATCAAATGTCTCTTGAGCATTTCCCTGCTTCCCTAAGTTCTCTGACATGGTGGTTTTTAAAGGCCGCCTGGTGTTCCAGCCTGTGGACTCGTTGTACCTTGCTTCCCTGATTTAAATTGGTCATCTAAGTGTTTTAACTGTCTTTAAAGTATAAAAGATTTCCCATGTATAAAATAGACATAGAAAACTATACCACCCAATTAATCAGTACTCGAATTTGATACATGTTAATTGTTGCCATTTTTACTTCAGATATTTTGAAGAAAGAAAAGTTTACGGGTAGGGTTGGAGGTCCCAATGTCCAATTAACTTCTCTCCTTCCATCCCGAGTCACCTCTGATCTGAAGCTGGTGCTTATTTTTCCTATCCTTGATCTCAGGCTTTAATTACAAAAGTATGTTCTGTAAACAATATAGTATTGTCCTGAGCTTTTAAATTCTACACATTAATGTAATCACCATGGCATGTCCTATATTTGCTTAACATTATGATTTACCCCCTGTTGATTTAGACCTAGTTCATTCTAACTGCTTTAAGGTATTATACTTTATAAATAGAATTTAGTAACACATTCCCTATTGATAAGCATTTAGGTGGTTTCTAATCATCGAGTATCACTGCTCTTTGGATGGGGCAGGTGCGCATAGCTTCTCTAGCTGTTATACCTAGAGAAGAATTACGTTTGGGATTCCAGAAGAGGAATGGCGGATTCGAAAGGCTCATCCCCTTCACCTCTACTGGCTACTGCTGAATCACACTCCTGAATTACCAATTTTCAATTCAGCGGGGCGTGAATTAGTCCCATTTCCTCACTTCCTCTTTGTGGTAGGAGGCACGGCTTCAAGCATCTTGGAGGTTAAGCATCTCTTCATGGTCACTGGCAACAAGGTTTTGTCTTTTGAGAATCCATTGCCTTTGTTTATTCCCTGCTTAGGTTCTTTACCTTTTTCTTATCGATTTGTAGAAATTGTGTATCTATGTCTGACTCAGACCGGGTGTCTAGAGGAAGCACGTGGCATGCACAAACCGGATAATTTAAGGAGAGCTTGGGCTTCCCTGGTGGTGCAGCGGTTAAGAATCCGCCTGCCAATGCAGGGGACACGGGTTCGAGCCCTGCTCCGGGAAGATCCCACATGCCGCGGAGCAACAAAGCCCGTGCAGCACAACTACTGAGCCAGCACACCACAACTACTGAAGCCTGCGTTTCTAGAGCTCGTGCTCCGTAACAAGAGAAGCCACTGCAATAAGAAGCCCACACACCACAGCGAAGAGTAGCCCCCGCTCACTGCAACTAGAGTAAGCCCGTGCTCAGCAACAAAGGCCCAACACAGCCAAAAATAAATTAAATAAAATAAATAAATTTTGAAACAGAATAATGAAAACCAAAATGCATATGAAGTATAATTCCAACTTTAAAAATATGAGCTGAAGTATTTACAATAGGCAGGACATTGAAGCAACCTAAGTGTCCATCGACAGATGAATGGATAAAGAAGATGTGGCACATATATACAATGGAATATTACTCAGCCATAAAAAGAAACGAAATTGAATTATTTGTAGTGAGGTGGATGGACCTAGAGACTGTCATACAGAGTGAAGTAAGTCAGAAAGACAAAAACAAATACCATATGCTAACACATATATATGGAATCTAAAAAAAAAAAAAAAAAAACGGTTCTCATGAACCTCGGAGCAGGACAGGAATAAAGACGCAGACGTAGAGAATGGACTTGAGGACACAGGGAGGGGGAAGGGTAAGCTGGGACGAAGTGAGAGAGTGGCACTGACATATATACACTACCCAATGTCAAACAGAGAGCTAGTGGGAAGCAGCCGCATAGCACAGGGAGGTCAGCTCGGTGCTTTGTGCCCACCTAGAGGGGTGGGATAGGGAGGGTGGGAGGGAGACGCAAGAGGGAGGGGATATGGGGATATATGTATATGTATAGCTGATTCACTTTGTTATAAAGCAGAAAGTAACACACCACTGTAAAGCAATTATACTCCAATAAAGATGTTAAAAAAAAATGAGCTGAAAAATGATGAGGAGGGGCTTCCCTGGTGGCGCACTGGTTGGGAGTCTGCCTGCCAATGCAGGGGACACGGGCTCGAGCCCTGGTGTGGGAAGATCCCACATGCCGCGGAGCAACTAGGCCCGTGAGCCACGGGTACCGAGCCTGCGCGTCTGGAGCCTGTGCTCCGCAACGAGAGAGGCCGCGACAGTGAGAGGCCCGCGCACCGCGATGAAGAGTGGCCCCCGCTCACCGCAACTGGAGAAAGCCCTCGCACAGAAACGGAGACCCAACACAGCCAAAAATAAATAAATAAATAAATAAATAAAGTGTAAAAAAAAAAATGATGGGAGGAAATGGGCTAAAATATTAACTGTGGCGGAATTAAACATGGTTTTTATTCACTTTTTCATATTCTATGCACTAACTAACCAAGTTCTCTTTTTCCAGTATCCACATACTATGTTTTCCATAATAAAAGCAGTATCACCTGCCCTCTTGCCCAAGGGAGAAAGGCCCACTGGGCAGCAACATCTCCCCACTTGTGCTCCCCTCCTGTGACCGTGGCTTTGAGCACCTGATGGGGCCCCCAGAGCGCTCTAATCACAGCTGTAGAGATGTGTCCTCGTTGGCTTCACAGGGATGACCAAGCCTACGGCTGACTTATCTGCTTTGGTTCCCAGGTGCAGCCCCACCCACCCTGTCTTCATCTTTGCCCATCACGGGCGCTAACCCCCCTCCCAACTTCTTCCAACCACACCCTCTAGCTTCCTAGAGTTTTGTCGGTTATTTGAATTTCTTATTTTAAGTGATCTTTGTCCAGAAGCTAAAAAGGGAAACTTTATAAAATTTTCTACGTAATGATGTAAAATCCCTGCATGGCAAAAATAAATAATAAACAAACAAGGAATTATAAAATAACAATTGAGAAATATTTGGAAGATACAGGACAAAGGGCTGATTTACCTAATTTATGCAGAGCTCAAAATCAAAAGTTAAAAAAAGATGAAAAACCCAATAGAAGACAAAGATGAAGTAAGCAAAGGGTACAAAGAAACACCAATTACCAAAAAACAGGGGGAAGTGTTGAACCTCACTAGTAATAAAAGAAATGAAAGCCCAAACAATAATGGAATATAATTTCTTACCTTGCAAACTGCCGAAAGGTCAATGAAAAAGGTGGATAGCCTCCAGTTTGATGATGGGCAATCAGAAAATGAGTGCTCATGCATTGTTGTGAAAGCATAAAGTGATGCAACTTTCTGAAGGACAATTGGACAATATCTAGTAAATTTATACATGCATGGAGCCACTGAGGAAGACCCTGTTTGGAATTTATATTGTAGAAATATTTATAATTTCACCAAGATTATATATATGATGTTCACTGCAACCTTTTTAAATAAAAGTAAGAAAGAAAGAAAGAAAGGAAGGAAAGAAAGAAAAAGAATGAACTTGAAGCAGTCTCTGAACAAGGGTCAAATTACTAGGCATTTGTAAAAGTAGAGGCTTGAAGATAGGTAAACAAAGCAAAAATCGAGTATCAAAACCAAATTCTAGGGACTTCCCTGGTGGCACAGTAGTTAAGAATCCACCTGCCAATGCAGGGGACACGGGTTCGAGCCCTGGTCCAGGAAGATCCCACATGCCACAGAGCAACTAAGCCCGTGCGCCACAACTACTGAGCCTGCGCTCTAGAGCCCACGAGCCACAACTACTGAGCCCGAGAGCCACAACTACTGAAGCCCGCGCGCATACAGCCCGTGCTCTGCAGCAAGAGAAGCCACTGCAATGAGAAGCCCGCGCACGGCGATGAAGTGTAGCCCCCCACCCCGTTCGCCGCAACTAGAGAAAGCCCACGTGTAGCAACGAAGACCCAACACAGCCACATAAATAAATAAATAAATAAATGTATTTTTTAAAAAAATCCTAGGTTAGCTCTCCAATAGCAGAAAAGTTGACTTTATACTGAAAGAACTAGTACACCCTGGTCTTTTTTATCTCCCCTGCCCAGGAACTCAGAATCCTGAGCTAATAATAAAGTGAGATTATGGGTGATTTTTTTCTTTCTTTGTATTTTTCTGGGTACTTTAAGCTTTTTATATTGCACATGTATTAATTTTTAATAAAGTTATACAGTATCTTTATCAACATGTGAAGAACACATCTGGATTTTATAAATTGCTCTACAGTCATAAGCATTCTTCTATTTCTCCACCGGAGGGCAGCATAAGCACAGTAAATAGCAAAACTAATTTCAAGGTGTTTGGTCTGAAGTTGAATGCTGCTGTTCAGTTGTTTATTCTGACAGGCTGCTGGTACAAATTAATCATCAGATTGTTTATTTTTCTGATAAATGACTATACATTGTAAAAACTGATATACAGCAGAAAAGACAAGTCACCTATAATCAGGGACCGTCTGGCATTTATCTTCACATTTCTAGGTGTGATGAAAAGAGGAAGGTACATTTTTTTTTTAAAGTCTGCTGACAAAAAGTCCCCCATACAATTATTTTCTAATCTACGTTTCCCATCAAATGTCTCTTGAGCATTTCCCTGCTTCCCTAAGTTCTCTGACATGGTGGTTTTTAAAGGCCGCCTGGTGTTCCAGCCTGTGGACTCGTTGTACCTTGCTTCCCTGATTTAAATTGGTCATCTAAGTGTTTTAACTGTCTTTAAAGTATAAAAGATTTCCCATGTATAAAATAGACATAGAAAACTATACCACCCAATTAATCAGTACTCGAATTTGATACATGTTAATTGTTGCCATTTTTACTTCAGATATTTTGAAGAAAGAAAAGTTTACGGGTAGGGTTGGAGGTCCCAATGTCCAATTAACTTCTCTCCTTCCATCCCGAGTCACCTCTGATCTGAAGCTGGTGCTTATTTTTCCTATCCTTGATCTCAGGCTTTAATTACAAAAGTATGTTCTGTAAACAATATAGTATTGTCCTGAGCTTTTAAATTCTACACATTAATGTAATCACCATGGCATGTCCTATATTTGCTTAACATTATGATTTACCCCCTGTTGATTTAGACCTAGTTCATTCTAACTGCTTTAAGGTATTATACTTTATAAATAGAATTTAGTAACACATTCCCTATTGATAAGCATTTAGGTGGTTTCTAATCATCGAGTATCACTGCTCTTTGGATGGGGCAGGTGCGCATAGCTTCTCTAGCTGTTATACCTAGAGAAGAATTACGTTTGGGATTCCAGAAGAGGAATGGCGGATTCGAAAGGCTCATCCCCTTCACCTCTACTGGCTACTGCTGAATCACACTCCTGAATTACCAATTTTCAATTCAGCGGGGCGTGAATTAGTCCCATTTCCTCACTTCCTCTTTGTGGTAGGAGGCACGGCTTCAAGCATCTTGGAGGTTAAGCATCTCTTCATGGTCACTGGCAACAAGGTTTTGTCTTTTGTGAATCCATTGCCTTTGTTTATTCCCTGCTTAGGTTCTTTACCTTTTTCTTATCGATTTGTAGAAATTGTGTATCTATGTCTGACTCAGACCGGGTGTCTAGAGGAAGCACGTGGCATGCACAAACCGGATAATTTAAGGAGAGCTTGGGCTTCCCTGGTGGTGCAGCGGTTAAGAATCCGCCTGCCAATGCAGGGGACACGGGTTCGAGCCCTGGTCCGGGAAGATCCCACATGCCGCGGAGCAACAAAGCCCGTGCAGCACAACTACTGAGCCAGCACACCACAACTACTGAAGCCTGCGTTCCTAGAGCTCGTGCTCCGTAACAAGAGAAGCCACTGCAATAAGAAGCCCACACACCACAGCGAAGAGTAGCCCCCGCTCACTGCAACTAGAGTAAGCCCGTGCTCAGCAACAAAGGCCCAACACAGCCAAAAATAAATAAAATAAAATAAATTTTGAAAAAGAATAATGAAAACCAAAATGCATATGAAGTATAATTCCAACTTTAAAAATATGAGCTGAAGTATTTACAATAGGCAGGACATTGAAGCAACCTAAGTGTCCATCGACAGATGAATGGATAAAGAAGATGTGGCACATATATACAATGGAATATTACTCAGCCATAAAAAGAAACGAAATTGAGTTATTTGTAGTGAGGTGGATGGACCTAGAGACTGTCATACAGAGTGAAGTAAGTCAGAAAGACAAAAACAAATACCATATGCTAACACATACATATGGAATCTAAAAAAAAAAAAAAAAACGGTTCTCATGAACCTCGGAGCAGGACAGGAATAAAGACGCAGACGTAGAAAATGGACTTGAGGACACAGGGAGGGGGAAGGGTAAGCTGGGACGAAGTGAGAGAGTGGCACTGACATATATACACTACCCAATGTCAAACAGAGAGCTAGTGGGAAGCAGCCGCATAGCACAGGGAGGTCAGCTCGGTGCTTTGTGCCCACCTAGAGGGGTGGGATAGGGAGGGTGGGAGGGAGACGCAAGAGGGAGGGGATATGGGGATATATGTATATGTATAGCTGATTCACTTTGTTATAAAGCAGAAAGTAACACACCACTGTAAAGCAATTATACTCCAATAAAGATGTTAAAAAAAAATGAGCTGAAAAATGATGAGGAGGGGCTTCCCTGGTGGCGCAGTGGTTGGGAGTCTGCCTGCCAATGCAGGGGACACGGGCTCGAGCCCTGGTGTGGGAAGATCCCACATGCCGCGGAGCAACTAGGCCCGTGAGCCACGGGTACTGAGCCTGCGCGTCTGGAGCCTGTGCTCCGCAACGAGAGAGGCCGCGACAGTGAGAGGCCCGCGCACCGCGATGAAGAGTGGCCCCCGCTCACCGCAACTGGAGAAAGCCCTCGCACAGAAACGGAGACCCAACACAGCCAAAAATAAATAAATAAATAAATAAATAAAGTGTAAAAAAAAAAAATGATGGGAGGAAATGGGCTAAAATATTAACTGTGGCGGAATTAAACATGGTTTTTATTCACTTTTTCATATTCTATGCACTAACTAACCAAGTTCTCTTTTTCCAGTATCCACATACTATGTTTTCCATAATAAAAGCAGTATCACCTGCCCTCTTGCCCAAGGGAGAAAGGCCCACTGGGCAGCAACATCTCCCCACTTGTGCTCCCCTCCTGTGACCGTGGCTTTGAGCACCTGATGGGGCCCCCAGAGCGCTCTAATCACAGCTGTAGAGATGTGTCCTCGTTGGCTTCACAGGGATGACCAAGCCTATGGCTGACTTATCTGCTTTGGTTCCCAGGTGCAGCCCCACCCACCCTGTCTTCATCTTTGCCCATCACGGGCGCTAACCCCCCTCCCAACTTCTTCCAACCACACCCTCTAGCTTCCTAGAGTTTTGTCGGTTATTTGAATTTCTTATTTTAAGTGATCTTTGTCCAGAAGCTAAAAAGGGAAACTTTATAAAATTTTCTACGTAATGATGTAAAATCCCTGCATGGCAAAAATAAATAATAAACAAACAAGGAATTATAAAATAACAATTGAGAAATATTTGGAAGATACAGGACAAAGGGCTGATTTACCTAATTTATGCAGAGCTCAAAATCAAAAGTTAAAAAAAGATGAAAAACCCAATAGAAGACAAAGATGAAGTAAGCAAAGGGTACAAAGAAACACCAATTACCAAAAAACAGGGGGAAGTGTTGAACCTCACTAGTAATAAAAGAAATGAAAGCCCAAACAATAATGGAATATAATTTCTTACCTTGCAAACTGCCGAAAGGTCAATGAAAAAGGTGGATAGCCTCCAGTTTGATGATGGGCAATCAGAAAATTAGTGCTCATGCATTGTTGTGAAAGCATAAAGTGATGCAACTTTCTGAAGGACAATTGGACAATATCTAGTAAATTTATACATGCATGGAGCCACTGAGGAAGACCCTGTTTGGAATTTATATTGTAGAAATATTTCTAATTTCACCAAGATTATATATATGATGTTCATTGCAACCTTTTTAAATAAAAGTAAGAAAGAAAGAAAGAAAGGAAGGAAAGAAAGAAAAAGAATGAACTTGAAGCAGTCTCTGAACAAGGGTCAAATTACTAGGCATTTGTAAAAGTAGAGGCTTGAAGATAGGTAAACAAAGCAAAAATCGAGTATCAAAACCAAATTCTAGGGACTTCCCTGGTGGCACAGTAGTTAAGAATCCACCTGCCAATGCAGGGGACACGGGTTCGAGCCCTGGTCCAGGAAGATCCCACATGCCACAGAGCAACTAAGCCCGTGCGCCACAACTACTGAGCCTGCGCTCTAGAGCCCACGAGCCACAACTACTGAGCCCGAGAGCCACAACTACTGAAGCCCGCGCGCCTACAGCCCGTGCTCTGCAGCAAGAGAAGCCACTGCAATGAGAAGCCCGCGCACGGCGATGAAGTGTAGCCCCCCACCCCGTTCGCCGCAACTAGAGAAAGCCCACGTGTAGCAACGAAGACCCAACACAGCCACATAAATAAATAAATAAATAAATGTATTTTTTTAAAAAATCCTAGGTTAGCTCTCCAATAGCAGAAAAGTTGACTTTATACTGAAAGAACTAGTACACCCTGGTCTTTTTTATCTCCCCTGCCCAGGAACTCAGAATCCTGAGCTAATAATAAAGTGAGATTATGGGTGATTTTTTTCTTTCTTTGTATTTTTCTGGGTACTTTAAGCTTTTTATATTGCACATGTATTAATTTTTAATAAAGTTATACAGTATCTTTATCAACATGTGAAGAACACATCTGGATTTTATAAATTGCTCTACAGTCATAAGCATTCTTCTATTTCTCCACCGGAGGGCAGCATAAGCACAGTAAATAGCAAAACTAATTTCAAGGTGTTTGGTCTGAAGTTGAATGCTGCTGTTCAGTTGTTTATTCTGACAGGCTGCTGGTACAAATTAATCATCAGATTGTTTATTTTTCTGATAAATGACTATACATTGTAAAAATTCATATACAGCAGAAAAGACAAGTCACCTATAATCAGGGACCGTCTGGCATTTATCTTCACATTTCTAGGTGTGATGAAAAGAGGAAGGTACATTTTTTTTTAAAAGTCTGCTGACAAAAAGTCCCCCATACAATTATTTTCTAATCTACATTTCCCATCAAATGTCTCTTGAGCATTTCCCTGCTTCCCTAAGTTCTCTGACATGGTGGTTTTTAAAGGCCGCCTGGTGTTCCAGCCTGTGGACTCGTTGTACCTTGCTTCCCTGATTTAAATTGGTCATCTAAGTGTTTTAACTGTCTTTAAAGTATAAAAGATTTCCCATGTATAAAATAGACATAGAAAACTATACCACCCAATTAATCAGTACTCGAATTTGATACATGTTAATTGTTGCCATTTTTACTTCAGATATTTTGAAGAAAGAAAAGTTTACGGGTAGGGTTGGAGGTCCCAATGTCCAATTAACTTCTCTCCTTCCATCCCGAGTCACCTCTGATCTGAAGCTGGTGCTTATTTTTCCTATCCTTGATCTCAGGCTTTAATTACAAAAGTATGTTCTGTAAACAATATAGTATTCTCCTGAGCTTTTAAATTCTACACATTAATGTAATCACCATGGCATGTCCTATATTTGCTTAACATTATGATTTACCCCCTGTTGATTTAGACCTAGTTCATTCTAACTGCTTTAAGGTATTATACTTTATAAATAGAATTTTAGTAACACATTCCCTATTGATAAGCATTTAGGTGGTTTCTAATCATCGAGTATCACTGCTCTTTGGATGGGGCAGGTGCGCATAGCTTCTCTAGCTGTTATACCTAGAGAAGAATTACGTTTGGGATTCCAGAAGAGGAATGGCGGATTCGAAAGGCTCATCCCCTTCACCTCTACTGGCTACTGCTGAATCACACTCCTGAATTACCAATTTTCAATTCAGCGGGGCGTGAATTAGTCCCATTTCCTCACTTCCTCTTTGTGGTAGGAGGCACGGCTTCAAGCATCTTGGAGGTTAAGCATCTCTTCATGGTCACTGGCAACAAGGTTTTGTCTTTTGTGAATCCATTGCCTTTGTTTATTCCCTGCTTGGGTTCTTTACCTTTTTCTTATCGATTTGTAGAAATGGTGTATCTATGTCTGATTCAGACCGGGTGTCTAGAGGAAGCACGTGGCATGCACAAACCGGGTAGTTTAAGGAGAGCTTGGGCTTCCCTGGTGGTGCAGCGGTTAAGAATCCGCCTGGCAATGCAGGGGACACGGGTTCGAGCCCTGGTCCGGGAAGATCCCACATGCCGCGGAGCAACAAAGCCCGTGCAGCACAACTACTGAGCCAGCACACCACAACTACTGAAGCCTGCGTTTCTAGAGCCCGTGCTCCGTAACAAGAGAAGCCACTGCAGTAAGAAGCCCACACACCACAGCGAAGAGTAGCCCCCGCTCACTGCAACTAGAGTAAGCCCGTGCTCAGCAACAAAGGCCCAACACAGCCAAAAATAAATAAAATAAAATAAATAAATTTTGAAAAAGAATAATGAAAACCAAAATGCATATGAAGTATAATTCCAACTTTAAAAATATGAGCTGAAGTATTTACAACAGGCAGGACATTGAAGCAACCTAAGTGTCCATCGACAGATGAATGGATAAAGAAGATGTGGCACATATATACAATGGAATATTACTCAGCCATAAAAAGAAACGAAATTGAGTTATTTGTAGTGAGGTGGATGGACCTAGAGACTGTCATACAGAGTGAAGTAAGTCAGAAAGACAAAAACAAATACCATATGCTAACACATATATATGGAATCTAAAAAAAAAAAAAACGGTTCCCATGAACCTCGGAGCAGGACAGGAATAAAGACGCAGACGTAGAGAATGGACTTGAGGACACAGGGAGGGGGAAGGGTAAGCTGGGACGAAGTGAGAGAGTGGCATTGACATATATACACTACCCAATGTCAAACAGAGAGCTAGTGGGAAGCAGCCGCATAGCACAGGGAGGTCAGCTCGGTGCTTTGTGCCCACTTAGAGGGGTGGGATAGGGAGGGTGGGAGGGAGACGCAAGAGGGAGGGGATATGGGGATATATGTATATGTATAGCTGATTCACTTTGTTATAAAGCAGAAAGTAACACACCACTGTAAAGCAATTATACTCCAATAAAGATGTTAAAAAAAAATGAGCTGAAAAAGGATGAGGAGGGGCTTCCCTGGTGGCGCAGTGGTTGGGAGTCTGCCTGCCAATGCAGGGGACACGGGCTCGAGCCCTGGTGTGGGAAGATCCCACATGCCGCGGAGCAACTAGGCCCGTGAGCCACGGGTACCGAGCCTGCGCGTCTGGAGCCTGTGCTCCGCAACGAGAGAGGCCGCGACAGTGAGAGGCCCGCGCACCGCGATGAAGAGTGGCCCCCGCTCACCGCAACTGGAGAAAGCCCTCGCACAGAAACGGAGACCCAACACAGCCAAAAATAAATAAATAAATAAATAAATAAAGTGTAAAAAAAAAAATGATGGGAGGAAATGGGCTAAAATATTAACTGTGGCGGAATTAAACATGGTTTTTATTCACTTTTTCATATTCTATGCACTAACTAACCAAGTTCTCTTTTTCCAGTATCCACATACTATGTTTTCCATAATAAAAGCAGTATCACCTGCCCTCTTGCCCAAGGGAGAAAGGCCCACTGGGCAGCAACATCTCCCCACTTGTGCTCCCCTCCTGTGACCGTGGCTTTGAGCACCTGATGGGGCCCCCAGAGCGCTCTAATCACAGCTGTAGAGATGTGTCCTCGTTGGCTTCACAGGGATGACCAAGCCTACGGCTGACTTATCTGCTTTGGTTCCCAGGTGCAGCCCCACCCACCCTGTCTTCATCTTTGCCCATCACGGGCGCTAACCCCCCTCCCAACTTCTTCCAACCACACCCTCTAGCTTCCTAGAGTTTTGTCGGTTATTTGAATTTCTTATTTTAAGTGATCTTTGTCCAGAAGCTAAAAAGGGAAACTTTACAAAATTTTCTATGTAATGATGTAAAATCCCTGCATGGCAAAAATAATTAACAAACAAGGAATTATAAAATGACAACTGAGAAATATTTGGAAGATACAGGACAAAGGGCTGATTTACCTAATTTATGCAGAGCTCAAAATCAAAAGTAAAAAAAAGAAGATGAAAAACCCAATAGAAGACAAAGATGAAGTAAGCAAAGGGTACAAAGAAACACCAATTACCAAAAAACAGGGGGAAGTGTTGAACCTCACTGGTAATAAAAGAAATGAAAGCCCAAACAATAATGGAATATAATTTCTTACCTTGCAAACTGCCGAAAGGTCAATGAAAAAGTTGGATAGCCTCCAGTTTGAGGATGGGCGATCGGAAAATGAGTGCTCATGCATTGTTGTGAAAGCATAAAGTGATGCAACTTTCTGAAGGACAATTGGACAATATCTAGTAAATTTATAAATGCATGGAGCCACTGAGCAAGACCCTGTTTGGAATTTATATTGTAGAAATATTTCTAATTTCACCAAGATTATATATATGATGTTCATTGCAACCTTTTTAAATAAAAGTAAGAAAGAAAGGAAGGAAAGAAAGAAAAAGAATGAACTTGAAGCAGTCTCTGAACAAGGGTCAAATTACTAGGCATTTTTAAAGTAGACGCTTGAAGATAGGTAAACAAAGCAAAAATCGAGTATCAAAACCAAATTCTAGGGACTTCCCTCGTGGCACAGTAGTTAACAATCCACCTGCCAATGCAGGGGACACGGGTTCGAGCCCTGGTCCAGGAAGATCCCACATGCCACAGAGCAACTAAGCCCGTGCGCCACAACTACTGAGCCTGCGCTCTAGAGCCCACGAGCCACAACTACTGAGCCCGAGAGCCACAACTACTGAAGCCCGCGCGCCTACAGCCCGTGCTCCGCAACAAGAGAAGCCACTGCAATGAGAAGCCCGCGCACGGCGATGAAGAGTAGCCCCCCACCCCGCTCGCCGCAACTAGAGAAAGCCCGTGCGCAGCAACAAAGACCCAACACAGCCACATAAATAAATAAATAAATGTATTAAAAAAAAAAAATCCTAGGTTAGCTCTCCAATAGCAGAAAAGTTGACTTTATACTGAAAGAACTAGTACACCCTGGTCTTTTTTATCTCCCCTGCCCAGGAACTCAGAATCCTGAGCTAATAATAAAGTGAGATTATGGGTGATTTTTTTCTTTCTTTGTATTTTTCTGGGTACTTTAAGCTTTTTATATTGCACATGTATTAATTTTTAATAAAGTTATACAGTATCTTTATCAACATGTGAAGAACACATCTGGATTTTATAAATTGCTCTACAGTCATAAGCATTCTTCTATTTCTCCACCGGAGGGCAGCATAAGCACAGTAAATAGCAAAACTAATTTCAAGGTGTTTGGTCTGAAGTTGAATGCTGCTGTTCAGTTGTTTATTCTGACAGGCTGCTGGTACAAATTAATCATCAGATTGTTTATTTTTCTGATAAATGACTATACATTGTAAAAACTGATATACAGCAGAAAAGACAAGTCACCTATAATCAGGGACCGTCTGGCATTTATCTTCACATTTCTAGGTGTGATGAAAAGAGGAAGGTACATTTTTTTTTAAAAGTCTGCTGACAAAAAGTCCCCCATACAATTATTTTCTAATCTACGTTTCCCATCAAATGTCTCTTGAGCATTTCCCTGCTTCCCTAAGTTCTCTGACATGGTGGTTTTTAAAGGCCGCCTGGTGTTCCAGCCTGTGGACTCGTTGTACCTTGCTTCCCTGATTTAAATTGGTCATCTAAGTGTTTTAACTGTCTTTAAAGTATAAAAGATTTCCCATGTATAAAATAGACATAGAAAACTATACCACCCAATTAATCAGTACTCGAATTTGATACATGTTAATTGTTGCCATTTTTACTTCAGATATTTTGAAGAAAGAAAAGTTTACGGGTAGGGTTGGAGGTCCCAATGTCCAATTAACTTCTCTCCTTCCATCCCGAGTCACCTCTGATCTGAAGCTGGTGCTTATTTTTCCTATCCTTGATCTCAGGCTTTAATTACAAAAGTATGTTCTGTAAACAATATAGTATTGTCCTGAGCTTTTAAATTCTACACATTAATGTAATCACCATGGCATGTCCTATATTTGCTTAACATTATGATTTACCCCCTGTTGACTTAGACCTAGTTCATTCTAACTGCTTTAAGGTATTATACTTTATAAATAGAATTTAGTAACACATTCCCTATTGATAAGCATTTAGGTGGTTTCTAATCATCGAGTATCACTGCTCTTTGGATGGGGCAGGTGCGCATAGCTTCTCTAGCTGTTATACCTAGAGAAGAATTACGTTTGGGATTCCAGAAGAGGAATGGCGGATTCGAAAGGCTCATCCCCTTCACCTCTACTGGCTACTGCTGAATCACACTCCTGAATTACCAATTTTCAATTCAGCGGGGCGTGAATTAGTCCCATTTCCTCACTTCCTCTTTGTGGTAGGAGGCACGGCTTCAAGCATCTTGGAGGTTAAGCATCTCTTCATGGTCACTGGCAACAAGGTTTTGTCTTTTGTGAATCCATTGCCTTTGTTTATTCCCTGCTTAGGTTCTTTACCTTTTTCTTATCGATTTGTAGAAATTGTGTATCTATGTCTGACTCAGACCGGGTGTCTAGAGGAAGCATGTGGCATGCACAAACCGGGTAGTTTAAGGAGAGCTTGGGCTTCCCTGGTGGTGCAGCGGTTAAGAATCCGCCTGGCAATGCAGGGGACACGGGTTCGAGCCCTGGTCCGGGAAGATCCCACATGCCGCGGAGCAACAAAGCCCGTGCAGCACAACTACTGAGCCAGCACACCACAACTACTGAAGCCTGCGTTCCTAGAGCCCGTGCTCCGTAACAAGAGAAGCCACTGCAATAAGAAGCCCACACACCACAGCGAAGAGTAGCCCCCGCTCACTGCAACTAGAGTAAGCCCGTGCTCAGCAACAAAGGCCCAACACAGCCAAAAATAAATAAAATAAAATAAATAAATTTTGAAAAAGAATAATGAAAACCAAAATGCATATGAAGTATAATTCCAACTTTAAAAATATGAGCTGAAGTATTTACAATAGGCAGGACATTGAAGCAACCTAAGTGTCCATCGACAGATGAATGGATAAAGAAGATGTGGCACATATATACAATGGAATATTACTCAGCCATAAAAAGAAACGAAATTGAGTTATTTGTAGTGAGGTGGATGGACCTAGAGACTGTCATACAGAGTGAAGTAAGTCAGAAAGACAAAAACAAATACCATATGCTAACACATATATATGGAATCTAAAAAAAAAAAAAAACGGTTCTCATGAACCTCGGAGCAGGACAGGAATAAAGACGCAGACGTAGAGAATGGACTTGAGGACACAGGGAGGGGGAAGGGTAAGCTGGGACGAAGTGAGAGAGTGGCACTGACATATATACACTACCCAATGTCAAATAGAGAGCTAGTGGGAAGCAGCCGCATAGCACAGGGAGGTCAGCTCGGTGCTTTGTGCCCACCTAGAGGGGTGGGATAGGGAGGGTGGGAGGGAGACGCAAGAGGGAGGGGATATGGGGATATATGTATATGTATAGCTGATTCACTTTGTTATAAAGCAGAAAGTAACACACCACTGTAAAGCAATTATACTCCAATAAAGATGTTAAAAAAAAATGAGCTGAAAAATGATGAGGAGGGGCTTCCCTGGTGGCGCAGTGGTTGGGAGTCTGCCTGCCAATGCAGGGGACACGGGCTCGAGCCCTGGTGTGGGAAGATCCCACATGCCGCGGAGCAACTAGGCCCGTGAGCCACGGGTACCGAGCCTGCGCGTCTGGAGCCTGTGCTCCGCAACGAGAGAGGCCGCGACAGTGAGAGGCCCGCGCACCGCGATGAAGAGTGGCCCCCGCTCACCGCAACTGGAGAAAGCCCTCGCACAGAAACGGAGACCCAACACAGCCAAAAATAAATAAATAAATAAATAAATAAAGTGTAAAAAAAAAAATGATGGGAGGAAATGGGCTAAAATATTAACTGTGGCGGAATTAAACATGGTTTTTATTCACTTTTTCATATTCTATGCACTAACTAACCAAGTTCTCTTTTTCCAGTATCCACATACTATGTTTTCCATAATAAAAGCAGTATCACCTGCCCTCTTGCCCAAGGGAGAAAGGCCCACTGGGCAGCAACATCTCCCCACTTGTGCTCCCCTCCTGTGACCGTGGCTTTGAGCACCTGATGGGGCCCCCAGAGCGCTCTAATCACAGCTGTAGAGATGTGTCCTCGTTGGCTTCACAGGGATGACCAAGCCTACGGCTGACTTATCTGCTTTGGTTCCCAGGTGCAGCCCCACCCACCCTGTCTTCATCTTTGCCCATCACGGGCGCTAACCCCCCTCCCAACTTCTTCCAACCACACCCTCTAGCTTCCTAGAGTTTTGTCGGTTATTTGAATTTCTTATTTTAAGTGATCTTTGTCCAGAAGCTAAAAAGGGAAACTTTACAAAATTTTCTATGTAATGATGTAAAATCCCTGCATGGCAAAAATAATTAACAAACAAGGAATTATAAAATGACAACTGAGAAATATTTGGAAGATACAGGACAAAGGGCTGATTTACCTAATTTATGCAGAGCTCAAAATCAAAAGTAAAAAAAAGAAGATGAAAAACCCAATAGAAGACAAAGATGAAGTAAGCAAAGGGTACAAAGAAACACCAATTACCAAAAAACAGGGAGAAGTGTTGAACCTCACTGGTAATAAAAGAAATGAAAGCCCAAACAATAATGGAATATAATTTCTTACCTTGCAAACTGCCGAAAGGTCAATGAAAAAGTTGGATAGCCTCCAGTTTGAGGATGGGCGATCGGAAAATGAGTGCTCATGCATTGTTGTGAAAGCATAAAGTGATGCAACTTTCTGAAGGACAATTGGACAATATCTAGTAAATTTATAAATGCATGGAGCCACTGAGCAAGACCCTGTTTGGAATTTATATTGTAGAAATATTTCTAATTTCACCAAGATTATATATATGATGTTCATTGCAACCTTTTTTAATAAAAGTAAGAAAGAAAGAAAGAAAGGAAAGGAAGTAAGAAAAAGAATGAACTTGAAGCAGTCTCTGAACAAGGGTCAAATTACTAGGCATTTTTAAAGTAGACGCTTGAAGATAGGTAAACAAAGCAAAAATCGAGTATCAAAACCAAATTCTAGGGACTTCCCTGGTGGCACAGTAGTTAAGAATCCACCTGCCAATGCAGGGGACACGGGTTCGAGCCCTGGTCCAGGAAGATCCCACATGCCACAGAGCAACTAAGCCCGTGCGCCACAACTACTGAGCCTGCGCTCTAGAGCCCACGAGCCACAACTACTGAGCCCGAGAGCCACAACTACTGAAGCCCGCGCGCCTACAGCCCGTGCTCCGCAACAAGAGAAGCCACTGCAATGAGAAGCCCGCGCACGGCGATGAAGAGTAGCCCCCCACCCCGCTCGCCGCAACTAGAGAAAGCCCGTGCGCAGCAACAAAGACCCAACACAGCCACATAAATAAATAAATAAATGTATTAAAAAAAAAAAAATCCTAGGTTAGCTCTCCAATAGCAGAAAAGTTGACTTTATACTGAAAGAACTAGTACACCCTGGTCTTTTTTATCTCCCCTGCCCAGGAACTCAGAATCCTGAGCTAATAATAAAGTGAGATTATGGGTGATTTTTTTCTTTCTTTGTATTTTTCTGGGTACTTTAAGTTTTTTATATTGCACATGTATTAATTTTTAATAAAGTTATACAGTATCTTTATCAACATGTGAAGAACACATCTGGATTTTATAAATTGCTCTACAGTCATAAGCATTCTTCTATTTCTCCACCGGAGGGCAGCATAAGCACAGTAAATAGCAAAACTAATTTCAAGGTGTTTGGTCTGAAGTTGAATGCTGCTGTTCAGTTGTTTATTCTGACAGGCTGCTGGTACAAATTAATCATCAGATTGTTTATTTTTCTGATAAATGACTATACATTGTAAAAACTGATATACAGCAGAAAAGACAAGTCACCTATAATCAGGGACCGTCTGGCATTTATCTTCACATTTCTAGGTGTGATGAAAAGAGGAAGGTACATTTTTTTTTAAAAGTCTGCTGACAAAAAGTCCCCCATACAATTATTTTCTAATCTACGTTTCCCATCAAATGTCTCTTGAGCATTTCCCTGCTTCCCTAAGTTCTCTGACATGGTGGTTTTTAAAGGCCGCCTGGTGTTCCAGCCTGTGGACTCGTTGTACCTTGCTTCCCTGATTTAAATTGGTCATCTAAGTGTTTTAACTGTCTTTAAAGTATAAAAGATTTCCCATGTATAAAATAGACATAGAAAACTATACCACCCAATTAATCAGTACTCGAATTTGATACATGTTAATTGTTGCCATTTTTACTTCAGATATTTTGAAGAAAGAAAAGTTTACGGGTAGGGTTGGAGGTCCCAATGTCCAATTAACTTCTCTCCTTCCATCCCGAGTCACCTCTGATCTGAAGCTGGTGCTTATTTTTCCTATCCTTGATCTCAGGCTTTAATTACAAAAGTATGTTCTGTAAACAATATAGTATTGTCCTGAGCTTTTAAATTCTACACATTAATGTAATCACCATGGCATGTCCTATATTTGCTTAACATTATGATTTACCCCCTGTTGATTTAGACCTAGTTCATTCTAACTGCTTTAAGGTATTATACTTTATAAATAGAATTTTAGTAACACATTCCCTATTGATAAGCATTTAGGTGGTTTCTAATCATCGAGTATCACTGCTCTTTGGATGGGGCAGGTGCGCATAGCTTCTCTAGCTGTTATACCTAGAGAAGAATTACGTTTGGGATTCCAGAAGAGGAATGGCGGATTCGAAAGGCTCATCCCCTTCACCTCTACTGGCTACTGCTGAATCACACTCCTGAATTACCAATTTTCAATTCAGCGGGGCGTGAATTAGTCCCATTTCCTCACTTCCTCTTTGTGGTAGGAGGCACGGCTTCAAGCATCTTGGAGGTTAAGCATCTCTTCATGGTCACTGGCAACAAGGTTTTGTCTTTTGTGAATCCATTGCCTTTGTTTATTCCCTGCTTGGGTTCTTTACCTTTTTCTTATCGATTTGTAGAAATGGTGTATCTATGTCTGATTCAGACCGGGTGTCTAGAGGAAGCACGTGGCATGCACAAACCGGGTAGTTTAAGGAGAGCTTGGGCTTCCCTGGTGGTGCAGCGGTTAAGAATCCGCCTGCCAATGCAGGGGACACGGGTTCGAGCCCTGGTCCGGGAAGATCCCACATGCCGCGGAGCAACAAAGCCCGTGCAGCACAACTACTGAGCCAGCACACCACAACTACTGAAGCCTGCGTTTCTAGAGCCTGTGCTCCGTAACAAGAGAAGCCACTGCAATAAGAAGCCCACACACCACAGCGAAGAGTAGCCCCCGCTCACTGCAACTAGAGTAAGCCCGTGCTCAGCAACAAAGGCCCAACACAGCCAAAAATAAATAAAATAAAATAAATAAATTTTGAAAAAGAATAATGAAAACCAAAATGCATATGAAGTATAATTCCAACTTTAAAAATATGAGCTGAAGTATTTACAACAGGCAGGACATTGAAGCAACCTAAGTGTCCATCGACAGATGAATGGATAAAGAAGATGTGGCACATATATACAATGGAATATTACTCAGCCATAAAAAGAAACGAAATTGAGTTATTTGTAGTGAGGTGGATGGACCTAGAGACTGTCATACAGAGTGAAGTAAGTCAGAAAGACAAAAACAAATACCATATGCTAACACATATATATGGAATCTAAAAAAAAAAAAAAACGGTTCCCATGAACCTCGGAGCAGGACAGGAATAAAGACGCAGACGTAGAGAATGGACTTGAGGACACAGGGAGGGGGAAGGGTAAGCTGGGACGAAGTGAGAGAGTGGCATTGACATATATACACTACCCAATGTCAAACAGAGAGCGAGTGGGAAGCAGCCGCATAGCACAGGGAGGTCAGCTCGGTGCTTTGTGCCCACCTAGAGGGGTGGGATAGGGAGGGTGGGAGGGAGACGCAAGAGGGAGGGGATATGGGGATATATGTATATGTATAGCTGATTCACTTTGTTATAAAGCAGAAAGTAACACACCACTGTAAAGCAATTATACTCCAATAAAGATGTTAAAAAAAAATGAGCTGAAAAATGATGAGGAGGGGCTTCCCTGGTGGCGCAGTGGTTGGGAGTCTGCCTGCCAATGCAGGGGACACGGGCTCGAGCCCTGGTGTGGGAAGATCCCACATGCCGCGGAGCAACTAGGCCCGTGAGCCACGGGTACTGAGCCTGCGCGTCTGGAGCCTGTGCTCCGCGACGAGAGAGGCCGCGACAGTGAGAGGCCCGCGCACCGCGATGAAGAGTGGCCCCCGCTCACCGCAACTGGAGAAAGCCCTCGCACAGAAACGGAGACCCAACACAGCCAAAAATAAATAAATAAATAAATAAATAAAGTGTAAAAAAAAAAATGATGGGAGGAAATGGGCTAAAATATTAACTGTGGCGGAATTAAACATGGTTTTTATTCACTTTTTCATATTCTATGCACTAACTAACCAAGTTCTCTTTTTCCAGTATCCACATACTATGTTTTCCATAATAAAAGCAGTATCACCTGCCCTCTTGCCCAAGGGAGAAAGGCCCACTGGGCAGCAACATCTCCCCACTTGTGCTCCCCTCCTGTGACCGTGGCTTTGAGCACCTGATGGGGCCCCCAGAGCGCTCTAATCACAGCTGTAGAGATGTGTCCTCGTTGGCTTCACAGGGATGACCAAGCCTACGGCTGACTTATCTGCTTTGGTTCCCAGGTGCAGCCCCACCCACCCTGTCTTCATCTTTGCCCATCACGGGCGCTAACCCCCCTCCCAACTTCTTCCAACCACACCCTCTAGCTTCCTAGAGTTTTGTCGGTTATTTGAATTTCTTATTTTAAGTGATCTTTGTCCAGAAGCTAAAAAGGGAAACTTTACAAAATTTTCTATGTAATGATGTAAAATCCCTGCATGGCAAAAATAATTAACAAACAAGGAATTATAAAATGACAACTGAGAAATATTTGGAAGATACAGGACAAAGGGCTGATTTACCTAATTTATGCAGAGCTCAAAATCAAAAGTAAAAAAAAGAAGATGAAAAACCCAATAGAAGACAAAGATGAAGTAAGCAAAGGGTACAAAGAAACACCAATTACCAAAAAACAGGGGGAAGTGTTGAACCTCACTGGTAATAAAAGAAATGAAAGCCCAAACAATAATGGAATATAATTTCTTACCTTGCAAACTGCCGAAAGGTCAATGAAAAAGTTGGATAGCCTCCAGTTTGAGGATGGGCGATCGGAAAATGAGTGCTCATGCATTGTTGTGAAAGCATAAAGTGATGCAACTTTCTGAAGGACAATTGGACAATATCTAGTAAATTTATAAATGCATGGAGCCACTGAGCAAGACCCTGTTTGGAATTTATATTGTAGAAATATTTCTAATTTCACCAAGATTATATATATGATGTTCATTGCAACCTTTTTTAATAAAAGTAAGAAAGAAAGAAAGAAAGGAAAGGAAGTAAGAAAAAGAATGAACTTGAAGCAGTCTCTGAACAAGGGTCAAATTACTAGGCATTTTTAAAGTAGACGCTTGAAGATAGGTAAACAAAGCAAAAATCGAGTATCAAAACCAAATTCTAGGGACTTCCCTCGTGGCACAGTAGTTAACAATCCACCTGCCAATGCAGGGGACACGGGTTCGAGCCCTGGTCCAGGAAGATCCCACATGCCACAGAGCAACTAAGCCCGTGCGCCACAACTACTGAGCCTGCGCTCTAGAGCCCACGAGCCACAACTACTGAGCCCGAGAGCCACAACTACTGAAGCCCGCGCGCCTACAGCCCGTGCTCCGCAACAAGAGAAGCCACTGCAATGAGAAGCCCGCGCACGGCGATGAAGAGTAGCCCCCCACCCCGCTCGCCGCAACTAGAGAAAGCCCGTGCGCAGCAACAAAGACCCAACACAGCCACATAAATAAATAAATAAATGTATTAAAAAAAAAAAAATCCTAGGTTAGCTCTCCAATAGCAGAAAAGTTGACTTTATACTGAAAGAACTAGTACACCCTGGTCTTTTTTATCTCCCCTGCCCAGGAACTCAGAATCCTGAGCTAATAATAAAGTGAGATTATGGGTGATTTTTTTCTTTCTTTGTATTTTTCTGGGTACTTTAAGTTTTTTATATTGCACATGTATTAATTTTTAATAAAGTTATACAGTATCTTTATCAACATGTGAAGAACACATCTGGATTTTATAAATTGCTCTACAGTCATAAGCATTCTTCTATTTCTCCACCGGAGGGCAGCATAAGCACAGTAAATAGCAAAACTAATTTCAAGGTGTTTGGTCTGAAGTTGAATGCTGCTGTTCAGTTGTTTATTCTGACAGGCTGCTGGTACAAATTAATCATCAGATTGTTTATTTTTCTGATAAATGACTATACATTGTAAAAACTGATATACAGCAGAAAAGACAAGTCACCTATAATCAGGGACCGTCTGGCATTTATCTTCACATTTCTAGGTGTGATGAAAAGAGGAAGGTACATTTTTTTTTAAAAGTCTGCTGACAAAAAGTCCCCCATACAATTATTTTCTAATCTACGTTTCCCATCAAATGTCTCTTGAGCATTTCCCTGCTTCCCTAAGTTCTCTGACATGGTGGTTTTTAAAGGCCGCCTGGTGTTCCAGCCTGTGGACTCGTTGTACCTTGCTTCCCTGATTTAAATTGGCCATCTAAGTGTTTTAACTGTCTTTAAAGTATAAAAGATTTCCCATGTATAAAATAGACATAGAAAACTATACCACCCAATTAATCAGTACTCGAATTTGATACATGTTAATTGTTGCCATTTTTACTTCAGATATTTTGAAGAAAGAAAAGTTTACGGGTAGGGTTGGAGGTCCCAATGTCCAATTAACTTCTCTCCTTCCATCCCGAGTCACCTCTGATCTGAAGCTGGTGCTTATTTTTCCTATCCTTGATCTCAGGCTTTAATTACAAAAGTATGTTCTGTAAACAATATAGTATTGTCCTGAGCTTTTAAATTCTACACATTAATGTAATCACCATGGCATGTCCTATATTTGCTTAACATTATGATTTACCCCCTGTTGATTTAGACCTAGTTCATTCTAACTGCTTTAAGGTATTATACTTTATAAATAGAATTTAGTAACACATTCCCTATTGATAAGCATTTAGGTGGTTTCTAATCATCGAGTATCACTGCTCTTTGGATGGGGCAGGTGCGCATAGCTTCTCTAGCTGTTATACCTAGAGAAGAATTACGTTTGGGATTCCAGAAGAGGAATGGCGGATTCGAAAGGCTCATCCCCTTCACCTCTACTGGCTACTGCTGAATCACACTCCTGAATTACCAATTTTCAATTCAGCGGGGCGTGAATTAGTCCCATTTCCTCACTTCCTCTTTGTGGTAGGAGGCACGGCTTCAAGCATCTTGGAGGTTAAGCATCTCTTCATGGTCACTGGCAACAAGGTTTTGTCTTTTGTGAATCCATTGCCTTTGTTTATTCCCTGCTTGGGTTCTTTACCTTTTTCTTATCGATTTGTAGAAATGGTGTATCTATGTCTGATTCAGACCGGGTGTCTAGAGGAAGCACGTGGCATGCACAAACCGGGTAGTTTAAGGAGAGCTTGGGCTTCCCTGGTGGTGCAGCGGTTAAGAATCCGCCTGGCAATGCAGGGGACACGGGTTCGAGCCCTGGTCCGGGAAGATCCCACATGCCGCGGAGCAACAAAGCCCGTGCAGCACAACTACTGAGCCAGCACACCACAACTACTGAAGCCTGCGTTCCTAGAGCCCGTGCTCCGTAACAAGAGAAGCCACTGCAATAAGAAGCCCACACACCACAGCGAAGAGTAGCCCCCGCTCACTGCAACTAGAGTAAGCCCGTGCTCAGCAACAAAGGCCCAACACAGCCAAAAATAAATAAAATAAAATAAATAAATTTTGAAAAAGAATAATGAAAACCAAAATGCATATGAAGTATAATTCCAACTTTAAAAATATGAGCTGAAGTATTTACAACAGGCAGGACATTGAAGCAACCTAAGTGTCCATCGACAGATGAATGGATAAAGAAGATGTGGCACATATATACAATGGAATATTACTCAGCCATAAAAAGAAACGAAATTGAGTTATTTGTAGTGAGGTGGATGGACCTAGAGACTGTCATACAGAGTGAAGTAAGTCAGAAAGACAAAGACAAATACCATATGCTAACACATATATATGGAATCTAAAAAAAAAAAAAAACGGTTCCCATGAACCTCGGAGCAGGACAGGAATAAAGACGCAGACGTAGAGAATGGACTTGAGGACACAGGGAGGGGGAAGGGTAAGCTGGGACGAAGTGAGAGAGTGGCATTGACATATATACACTACCCAATGTCAAACAGAGAGCGAGTGGGAAGCAGCCGCATAGCACAGGGAGGTCAGCTCGGTGCTTTGTGCCCACCTAGAGTGGTGGGATAGGGAGGGTGGGAGGGAGACGCAAGAGGGAGGGGATATGGGGATATATGTATATGTATAGCTGATTCACTTTGTTATAAAGCAGAAAGTAACACACCACTGTAAAGCAATTATACTCCAATAAAGATGTTAAAAAAAAATGAGCTGAAAAATGATGAGGAGGGGCTTCCCTGGTGGCGCAGTGGTTGGGAGTCTGCCTGCCAATGCAGGGGACACGGGCTCGAGCCCTGGTGTGGGAAGATCCCACATGCCGCGGAGCAACTAGGCCCGTGAGCCACGGGTACCGAGCCTGCGCGTCTGGAGCCTGTGCTCCGCAACGAGAGAGGCCGCGACAGTGAGAGGCCCGCGCACCGCGATGAAGAGTGGCCCCCGCTCACCGCAACTGGAGAAAGCCCTCGCACAGAAACGGAGACCCAACACAGCCAAAAATAAATAAATAAATAAATAAATAAAGTGTAAAAAAAAAATGATGGGAGGAAATGGGCTAAAATATTAACTGTGGCGGAATTAAACATGGTTTTTATTCACTTTTTCATATTCTATGCACTAACTAACCAAGTTCTCTTTTTCCAGTATCCACATACTATGTTTTCCATAATAAAAGCAGTATCACCTGCCCTCTTGCCCAAGGGAGAAAGGCCCACTGGGCAGCAACATCTCCCCACTTGTGCTCCCCTCCTGTGACCGTGGCTTTGAGCACCTGATGGGGCCCCCAGAGCGCTCTAATCACAGCTGTAGAGATGTGTCCTCGTTGGCTTCACAGGGATGACCAAGCCTACGGCTGACTTATCTGCTTTGGTTCCCAGGTGCAGCCCCACCCACCCTGTCTTCATCTTTGCCCATCACGGGCGCTAACCCCCCTCCCAACTTCTTCCAACCACACCCTCTAGCTTCCTAGAGTTTTGTCGGTTATTTGAATTTCTTATTTTAAGTGATCTTTGTCCAGAAGCTAAAAAGGGAAACTTTATAAAATTTTCTACGTAATGATGTAAAATCCCTGCATGGCAAAAATAAATAATAAACAAACAAGGAATTATAAAATAACAATTGAGAAATATTTGGAAGATACAGGACAAAGGGCTGATTTACCTAATTTATGCAGAGCTCAAAATCAAAAGTTAAAAAAAGATGAAAAACCCAATAGAAGACAAAGATGAAGTAAGCAAAGGGTACAAAGAAACACCAATTACCAAAAAACAGGGGGAAGTGTTGAACCTCACTAGTAATAAAAGAAATGAAAGCCCAAACAATAATGGAATATAATTTCTTACCTTGCAAACTGCCGAAAGGTCAATGAAAAAGGTGGATAGCCTCCAGTTTGATGATGGGCAATCAGAAAATTAGTGCTCATGCATTGTTGTGAAAGCATAAAGTGATGCAACTTTCTGAAGGACAATTGGACAATATCTAGTAAATTTATACATGCATGGAGCCACTGAGGAAGACCCTGTTTGGAATTTATATTGTAGAAATATTTATAATTTCACCAAGATTATATATATGATGTTCATTGCAACCTTTTTAAATAAAAGTAAGAAAGAAAGAAAGAAAGGAAGGAAAGAAAGAAAAAGAATGAACTTGAAGCAGTCTCTGAACAAGGGTCAAATTACTAGGCATTTCTAAAAGTAGAGGCTTGAAGATAGGTAAACAAAGCAAAAATCGAGTATCAAAACCAAATTCTAGGGACTTCCCTGGTGGCACAGTAGTTAAGAATCCACCTGCCAATGCAGGGGACACGGGTTCGAGCCCTGGTCCAGGAAGATCCCACATGCCACAGAGCAACTAAGCCCGTGCGCCACAACTACTGAGCCTGCGCTCTAGAGCCCACGAGCCACAACTACTGAGCCCGAGAGCCACAACTACTGAAGCCCGCGCGCCTACAGCCCGTGCTCTGCAGCAAGAGAAGCCACTGCAATGAGAAGCCCGCGCACGGCGATGAAGTGTAGCCCCCCACCCCGTTCGCCGCAACTAGAGAAAGCCCACGTGTAGCAACGAAGACCCAACACAGCCACATAAATAAATAAATAAATAAATGTATTTTTTAAAAAAATCCTAGCTTAGCTCTCCAATAGCAGAAAAGTTGACTTTATACTGAAAGAACTAGTACACCCTGGTCTTTTTTATCTCCCCTGCCCAGGAACTCAGAATCCTGAGCTAATAATAAAGTGAGATTATGGGTGATTTTTTTCTTTCTTTGTATTTTTCTGGGTACTTTAAGCTTTTTATATTGCACATGTATTAATTTTTAATAAAGTTATACAGTATCTTTATCAACATGTGAAGAACACATCTGGATTTTATAAATTGCTCTACAGTCATAAGCATTCTTCTATTTCTCCACCGGAGGGCAGCATAAGCACAGTAAATAGCAAAACTAATTTCAAGGTGTTTGGTCTGAAGTTGAATGCTGCTGTTCAGTTGTTTATTCTGACAGGCTGCTGGTACAAATTAATCATCAGATTGTTTATTTTTCTGATAAATGACTATACATTGTAAAAACTGATATACAGCAGAAAAGACAAGTCACCTATAATCAGGGACCGTCTGGCATTTATCTTCACATTTCTAGGTGTGATGAAAAGAGGAAGGTACATTTTTTTTTAAAAGTCTGCTGACAAAAAGTCCCCCATACAATTATTTTCTAATCTACGTTTCCCATCAAATGTCTCTTGAGCATTTCCCTGCTTCCCTAAGTTCTCTGACATGGTGGTTTTTAAAGGCCGCCTGGTGTTCCAGCCTGTGGACTCGTTGTACCTTGCTTCCCTGATTTAAATTGGTCATCTAAGTGTTTTAACTGTCTTTAAAGTATAAAAGATTTCCCATGTATAAAATAGACATAGAAAACTATACCACCCAATTAATCAGTACTCGAATTTGATACATGTTAATTGTTGCCATTTTTACTTCAGATATTTTGAAGAAAGAAAAGTTTACGGGTAGGGTTGGAGGTCCCAATGTCCAATTAACTTCTCTCCTTCCATCCCGAGTCACCTCTGATCTGAAGCTGGTGCTTATTTTTCCTATCCTTGATCTCAGGCTTTAATTACAAAAGTATGTTCTGTAAACAATATAGTATTGTCCTGAGCTTTTAAATTCTACACATTAATGTAATCACCATGGCATGTCCTATATTTGCTTAACATTATGATTTACCCCCTGTTGATTTAGACCTAGTTCATTCTAACTGCTTTAAGGTATTATACTTTATAAATAGAATTTAGTAACACATTCCCTATTGATAAGCATTTAGGTGGTTTCTAATCATCGAGTATCACTGCTCTTTGGATGGGGCAGGTGCGCATAGCTTCTCTAGCTGTTATACCTAGAGAAGAATTACGTTTGGGATTCCAGAAGAGGAATGGCGGATTCGAAAGGCTCATCCCCTTCACCTCTACTGGCTACTGCTGAATCACACTCCTGAATTACCAATTTTCAATTCAGCGGGGCGTGAATTAGTCCCATTTCCTCACTTCCTCTTTGTGGTAGGAGGCACGGCTTCAAGCATCTTGGAGGTTAAGCATCTCTTCATGGTCACTGGCAACAAGGTTTTGTCTTTTGTGAATCCATTGCCTTTGTTTATTCCCTGCTTGGGTTCTTTACCTTTTTCTTATCGATTTGTAGAAATGGTGTATCTATGTCTGATTCAGACCGGGTGTCTAGAGGAAGCACGTGGCATGCACAAACCGGGTAGTTTAAGGAGAGCTTGGGCTTCCCTGGTGGTGCAGCGGTTAAGAATCCGCCTGGCAATGCAGGGGACACGGGTTCGAGCCCTGGTCCGGGAAGATCCCACATGCCGCGGAGCAACAAAGCCCGTGCAGCACAACTACTGAGCCAGCACACCACAACTACTGAAGCCTGCGTTTCTAGAGCCCGTGCTCCGTAACAAGAGAAGCCACTGCAATAAGAAGCCCACACACCACAGCGAAGAGTAGCCCCCGCTCACTGCAACTAGAGTAAGCCCGTGCTCAGCAACAAAGGCCCAACACAGCCAAAAATAAATAAAATAAAATAAATAAATTTTGAAAAAGAATAATGAAAACCAAAATGCATATGAAGTATAATTCCAACTTTAAAAATATGAGCTGAAGTATTTACAACAGGCAGGACATTGAAGCAACCTAAGTGTCCATCGACAGATGAATGGATAAAGAAGATGTGGCACATATATACAATGGAATATTACTCAGCCATAAAAAGAAACGAAATTGAGTTATTTGTAGTGAGGTGGATGGACCTAGAGACTGTCATACAGAGTGAAGTAAGTCAGAAAGACAAAAACAAATACCATATGCTAACACATATATATGGAATCTAAAAAAAAAAAAAACGGTTCCCATGAACCTCGGAGCAGGACAGGAATAAAGACGCAGACGTAGAGAATGGACTTGAGGACACAGGGAGGGGGAAGGGTAAGCTGGGACGAAGTGAGAGAGTGGCATTGACATATATACACTACCCAATGTCAAACAGAGAGCTAGTGGGAAGCAGCCGCATAGCACAGGGAGGTCAGCTAGGTGCTTTGTGCCCACCTAGAGGGGTGGGATAGGGAGGGTGGGAGGGAGACGCAAGAGGGAGGGGATATGGGGATATATGTATATGTATAGCTGATTCACTTTGTTATAAAGCAGAAAGTAACACACCACTGTAAAGCAATTATACTCCAATAAAGATGTTAAAAAAAAATGAGCTGAAAAATGATGAGGAGGGGCTTCCCTGGTGGCGCACTGGTTGGGAGTCTGCCTGCCAATGCAGGGGACACGGGCTCGAGCCCTGGTGTGGGAAGATCCCACATGCCGCGGAGCAACTAGGCCCGTGAGCCACGGGTACCGAGCCTGCGCGTCTGGAGCCTGTGCTCCGCAACGAGAGAGGCCGCGACAGTGAGAGGCCCGCGCACCGCGATGAAGAGTGGCCCCCGCTCACCGCAACTGGAGAAAGCCCTCGCACAGAAACGGAGACCCAACACAGCCAAAAATAAATAAATAAATAAATAAATAAAGTGTAAAAAAAAAATGATGGGAGGAAATGGGCTAAAATATTAACTGTGGCGGAATTAAACATGGTTTTTATTCACTTTTTCATATTCTATGCACTAACTAACCAAGTTCTCTTTTTCCAGTATCCACATACTATGTTTTCCATAATAAAAGCAGTATCACCTGCCCTCTTGCCCAAGGGAGAAAGGCCCACTGGGCAGCAACATCTCCCCACTTGTGCTCCCCTCCTGTGACCGTGGCTTTGAGCACCTGATGGGGCCCCCAGAGCGCTCTAATCACAGCTGTAGAGATGTGTCCTCGTTGGCTTCACAGGGATGACCAAGCCTACGGCTGACTTATCTGCTTTGGTTCCCAGGTGCAGCCCCACCCACCCTGTCTTCATCTTTGCCCATCACGGGCGCTAACCCCCCTCCCAACTTCTTCCAACCACACCCTCTAGCTTCCTAGAGTTTTGTCGGTTATTTGAATTTCTTATTTTAAGTGATCTTTGTCCAGAAGCTAAAAAGGGAAACTTTACAAAATTTTCTATGTAATGATGTAAAATCCCTGCATGGCAAAAATAATTAACAAACAAGGAATTATAAAATGACAACTGAGAAATATTTGGAAGATACAGGACAAAGGGCTGATTTACCTAATTTATGCAGAGCTCAAAATCAAAAGTAAAAAAAAGAAGATGAAAAACCCAATAGAAGACAAAGATGAAGTAAGCAAAGGGTACAAAGAAACACCAATTACCAAAAAACAGGGGGAAGTGTTGAACCTCACTGGTAATAAAAGAAATGAAAGCCCAAACAATAATGGAATATAATTTCTTACCTTGCAAACTGCCAAAAGGTCAATGAAAAAGTTGGATAGCCTCCAGTTTGAGGATGGGCGATCGGAAAATGAGTGCTCATGCATTGTTGTGAAAGCATAAAGTGATGCAACTTTCTGAAGGACAATTGGGCAATATCTAGTAAATTTATAAATGCATGGAGCCACTGAGCAAGACCCTGTTTGGAATTTATATTGTAGAAATATTTCTAATTTCACCAAGATTATATATATGATGTTCATTGCAACCTTTTTTAATAAAAGTAAGAAAGAAAGAAAGAAAGGAAAGGAAGTAAGAAAAAGAATGAACTTGAAGCAGTCTCTGAACAAGGGTCAAATTACTAGGCATTTTTAAAGTAGACGCTTGAAGATAGGTAAACAAAGCAAAAATCGAGTATCAAAACCAAATTCTAGGGACTTCCCTCGTGGCACAGTAGTTAACAATCCACCTGCCAATGCAGGGGACACGGGTTCGAGCCCTGGTCCAGGAAGATCCCACATGCCACAGAGCAACTAAGCCCGTGCGCCACAACTACTGAGCCTGCGCTCTAGAGCCCACGAGCCACAACTACTGAGCCCGAGAGCCACAACTACTGAAGCCCGCGCGCCTACAGCCCGTGCTCCGCAACAAGAGAAGCCACTGCAATGAGAAGCCCGCGCACGGCGATGAAGAGTAGCCCCCCACCCCGCTCGCCGCAACTAGAGAAAGCCCGTGCGCAGCAACAAAGACCCAACACAGCCACATAAGTAAATAAATAAATGTATTAAAAAAAAAAAATCCTAGGTTAGCTCTCCAATAGCAGAAAAGTTGACTTTATACTGAAAGAACTAGTACACCCTGGTCTTTTTTATCTCCCCTGCCCAGGAACTCAGAATCCTGAGCTAATAATAAAGTGAGATTATGGGTGATTTTTTTCTTTCTTTGTATTTTTCTGGGTACTTTAAGCTTTTTATATTGCACATGTATTAATTTTTAATAAAGTTATACAGTATCTTTATCAACATGTGAAGAACACATCTGGATTTTATAAATTGCTCTACAGTCATAAGCATTCTTCTATTTCTCCACCGGAGGGCAGCATAAGCACAGTAAATAGCAAAACTAATTTCAAGGTGTTTGGTCTGAAGTTGAATGCTGCTGTTCAGTTGTTTATTCTGACAGGCTGCTGGTACAAATTAATCATCAGATTGTTTATTTTTCTGATAAATGACTATACATTGTAAAAACTGATATACAGCAGAAAAGACAAGTCACCTATAATCAGGGACCGTCTGGCATTTATCTTCACATTTCTAGGTGTGATGAAAAGAGGAAGGTACATTTTTTTTTAAAAGTCTGCTGACAAAAAGTCCCCCATACAATTATTTTCTAATCTACGTTTCCCATCAAATGTCTCTTGAGCATTTCCCTGCTTCCCTAAGTTCTCTGACATGGTGGTTTTTAAAGGCCGCCTGGTGTTCCAGCCTGTGGACTCGTTGTACCTTGCTTCCCTGATTTAAATTGGTCATCTAAGTGTTTTAACTGTCTTTAAAGTATAAAAGATTTCCCATGTATAAAATAGACATAGAAAACTATACCACCCAATTAATCAGTACTCGAATTTGATACATGTTAATTGTTGCCATTTTTACTTCAGATATTTTGAAGAAAGAAAAGTTTACGGGTAGGGTTGGAGGTCCCAATGTCCAATTAACTTCTCTCCTTCCATCCCGAGTCACCTCTGATCTGAAGCTGGTGCTTATTTTTCCTATCCTTGATCTCAGGCTTTAATTACAAAAGTATGTTCTGTAAACAATATAGTATTGTCCTGAGCTTTTAAATTCTACACATTAATGTAATCACCATGGCATGTCCTATATTTGCTTAACATTATGATTTACCCCCTGTTGATTTAGACCTAGTTCATTCTAACTGCTTTAAGGTATTATACTTTATAAATAGAATTTTAGTAACACATTCCCTATTGATAAGCATTTAGGTGGTTTCTAATCATCGAGTATCACTGCTCTTTGGATGGGGCAGGTGCGCATAGCTTCTCTAGCTGTTATACCTAGAGAAGAATTACGTTTGGGATTCCAGAAGAGGAATGGCGGATTCGAAAGGCTCATCCCCTTCACCTCTACTGGCTACTGCTGAATCACACTCCTGAATTACCAATTTTCAATTCAGCGGGGCGTGAATTAGTCCCATTTCCTCACTTCCTCTTTGTGGTAGGAGGCACGGCTTCAAGCATCTTGGAGGTTAAGCATCTCTTCATGGTCACTGGCAACAAGGTTTTGTCTTTTGTGAATCCATTGCCTTTGTTTATTCCCTGCTTGGGTTCTTTACCTTTTTCTTATCGATTTGTAGAAATGGTGTATCTATGTCTGATTCAGACCGGGTGTCTAGAGGAAGCACGTGGCATGCACAAACCGGGTAGTTTAAGGAGAGCTTGGGCTTCCCTGGTGGTGCAGCGGTTAAGAATCCGCCTGGCAATGCAGGGGACACGGGTTCGAGCCCTGGTCCGGGAAGATCCCACATGCCGCGGAGCAACAAAGCCCGTGCGGCACAACTACTGAGCCAGCACACCACAACTACTGAAGCCTGCGTTCCTAGAGCCCGTGCTCCGTAACAAGAGAAGCCACTGCAATAAGAAGCCCACACACCACAGCGAAGAGTAGCCCCCGCTCACTGCAACTAGAGTAAGCCCGTGCTCAGCAACAAAGGCCCAACACAGCCAAAAATAAATAAAATAAAATAAATAAATTTTGAAAAAGAATAATGAAAACCAAAATGCATATGAAGTATAATTCCAACTTTAAAAATATGAGCTGAAGTATTTACAACAGGCAGGACATTGAAGCAACCTAAGTGTCCATCGACAGATGAATGGATAAAGAAGATGTGGCACATATATACAATGGAATATTACTCAGCCATAAAAAGAAACGAAATTGAGTTATTTGTAGTGAGGTGGATGGACCTAGAGACTGTCATACAGAGTGAAGTAAGTCAGAAAGACAAAAACAAATACCATATGCTAACACATATATATGGAATCTAAAAAAAAAAAAAAACGGTTCCCATGAACCTCGGAGCAGGACAGGAATAAAGACGCAGACGTAGAGAATGGACTTGAGGACACAGGGAGGGGGAAGGGTAAGCTGGGACGAAGTGAGAGAGTGGCATTGACATATATACACTACCCAATGTCAAACAGAGAGCGAGTGGGAAGCAGCCGCATAGCACAGGGAGGTCAGCTCGGTGCTTTGTGCCCACCTAGAGGGGTGGGATAGGGAGGGTGGGAGGGAGACGCAAGAGGGAGGGGATATGGGGATATATGTATATGTATAGCTGATTCACTTTGTTATAAAGCAGAAAGTAACACACCACTGTAAAGCAATTATACTCCAATAAAGATGTTAAAAAAAAATGAGCTGAAAAATGATGAGGAGGGGCTTCCCTGGTGGCGCAGTGGTTGGGAGTCTGCCTGCCAATGCAGGGCACACGGGCTCGAGCCCTGGTGTGGGAAGATCCCACATGCCGCGGAGCAACTAGGCCCGTGAGCCACGGGTACCGAGCCTGCGCGTCTGGAGCCTGTGCTCCGCAACGAGAGAGGCCGCGACAGTGAGAGGCCCGCGCACCGCGATGAAGAGTGGCCCCCGCTCACCGCAACTGGAGAAAGCCCTCGCACAGAAACGGAGACCCAACACAGCCAAAAATAAATAAATAAATAAAGTGTAAAAAAAAAAATGATGGGAGGAAATGGGCTAAAATATTAACTGTGGCGGAATTAAACATGGTTTTTATTCACTTTTTCATATTCTATGCACTAACTAACCAAGTTCTCTTTTTCCAGTATCCACATACTATGTTTTCCATAATAAAAGCAGTATCACCTGCCCTCTTGCCCAAGGGAGAAAGGCCCACTGGGCAGCAACATCTCCCCACTTGTGCTCCCCTCCTGTGACCGTGGCTTTGAGCACCTGATGGGGCCCCCAGAGCGCTCTAATCACAGCTGTAGAGATGTGTCCTCGTTGGCTTCACAGGGATGACCAAGCCTACGGCTGACTTATCTGCTTTGGTTCCCAGGTGCAGCCCCACCCACCCTGTCTTCATCTTTGCCCATCACGGGCGCTAACCCCCCTCCCAACTTCTTCCAACCACACCCTCTAGCTTCCTAGAGTTTTGTCGGTTATTTGAATTTCTTATTTTAAGTGATCTTTGTCCAGAAGCTAAAAAGGGAAACTTTACAAAATTTTCTATGTAATGATGTAAAATCCCTGCATGGCAAAAATAATTAACAAACAAGGAATTATAAAATGACAACTGAGAAATATTTGGAAGATACAGGACAAAGGGCTGATTTACCTAATTTATGCAGAGCTCAAAATCAAAAGTAAAAAAAAGAAGATGAAAAACCCAATAGAAGACAAAGATGAAGTAAGCAAAGGGTACAAAGAAACACCAATTACCAAAAAACAGGGGGAAGTGTTGAACCTCACTGGTAATAAAAGAAATGAAAGCCCAAACAATAATGGAATATAATTTCTTACCTTGCAAACTGCCGAAAGGTCAATGAAAAAGTTGGATAGCCTCCAGTTTGAGGATGGGCGATCGGAAAATGAGTGCTCATGCATTGTTGTGAAAGCATAAAGTGATGCAACTTTCTGAAGGACAATTGGACAATATCTAGTAAATTTATACATGCATGGAGCCACTGAGCAAGACCCTGTTTGGAATTTATATTGTAGAAATATTTCTAATTTCACCAAGATTATATATATGATGTTCATTGCAACCTTTTTAAATAAAAGTAAGAAAGAAAGGAAGGAAAGAAAGAAAAAGAATGAACTTGAAGCAGTCTCTGAACAAGGGTCAAATTACTAGGCATTTTTAAAGTAGACGCTTGAAGATAGGTAAACAAAGCAAAAATCGAGTATCAAAACCAAATTCTAGGGACTTCCCTCGTGGCACAGTAGTTAAGAATCCACCTGCCAATGCAGGGGACACGGGTTCGAGCCCTGGTCCAGGAAGATCCCACATGTCACAGAGCAACTAAGCCCGTGCGCCACAACTACTGAGCCTGCGCTCTAGAGCCCACGAGCCACAACTACTGAGCCCGAGAGCCACAACTACTGAAGCCCGCGCGCCTACAGCCCGTGCTCCGCAACAAGAGAAGCCACTGCAATGAGAAGCCCGCGCACGGCGATGAAGAGTAGCCCCCCACCCCGCTCGCCGCAACTAGAGAAAGCCCGTGCGCAGCAACAAAGACCCAACACAGCCACATAAATAAATAAATAAATGTATTAAAAAAAAAAAATCCTAGGTTAGCTCTCCAATAGCAGAAAAGTTGACTTTATACTGAAAGAACTAGTACACCCTGGTCTTTTTTATCTCCCCTGCCCAGGAACTCAGAATCCTGAGCTAATAATAAAGTGAGATTATGGGTGATTTTTTTCTTTCTTTGTATTTTTCTGGGTACTTTAAGCTTTTTATATTGCACATGTATTAATTTTTAATAAAGTTATACAGTATCTTTATCAACATGTGAAGAACACATCTGGATTTTATAAATTGCTCTACAGTCATAAGCATTCTTCTATTTCTCCACCGGAGGGCAGCATAAGCACAGTAAATAGCAAAACTAATTTCAAGGTGTTTGGTCTGAAATTGAATGCTGCTGTTCAGTTGTTTATTCTGACAGGCTGCTGGTACAAATTAATCATCAGATTGTTTATTTTTCTGATAAATGACTATACATTGTAAAAACTGATATACAGCAGAAAAGACAAGTCACCTATAATCAGGGACCGTCTGGCATTTATCTTCACATTTCTAGGTGTGATGAAAAGAGGAAGGTACATTTTTTTTTAAAAGTCTGCTGACAAAAAGTCCCCCATACAATTATTTTCTAATCTACGTTTCCCATCAAATGTCTCTTGAGCATTTCCCTGCTTCCCTAAGTTCTCTGACATGGTGGTTTTTAAAGGCCGCCTGGTGTTCCAGCCTGTGGACTCGTTGTACCTTGCTTCCCTGATTTAAATTGGTCATCTAAGTGTTTTAACTGTCTTTAAAGTATAAAAGATTTCCCATGTATAAAATAGACATAGAAAACTATACCACCCAATTAATCAGTACTCGAATTTGATACATGTTAATTGTTGCCATTTTTACTTCAGATATTTTGAAGAAAGAAAAGTTTACGGGTAGGGTTGGAGGTCCCAATGTCCAATTAACTTCTCTCCTTCCATCCCGAGTCACCTCTGATCTGAAGCTGGTGCTTATTTTTCCTATCCTTGATCTCAGGCTTTAATTACAAAAGTATGTTCTGTAAACAATATAGTATTGTCCTGAGCTTTTAAATTCTACACATTAATGTAATCACCATGGCATGTCCTATATTTGCTTAACATTATGATTTACCCCCTGTTGATTTAGACCTAGTTCATTCTAACTGCTTTAAGGTATTATACTTTATAAATAGAATTTAGTAACACATTCCCTATTGATAAGCATTTAGGTGGTTTCTAATCATCGAGTATCACTGCTCTTTGGATGGGGCAGGTGCGCATAGCTTCTCCAGCTGTTATACCTAGAGAAGAATTACGTTTGGGATTCCAGAAGAGGAATGGCGGATTCGAAAGGCTCATCCCCTTCACCTCTACTGGCTACTGCTGAATCACACTCCTGAATTACCAATTTTCAATTCAGCGGGGCGTGAATTAGTCCCATTTCCTCACTTCCTCTTTGTGGTAGGAGGCACGGCTTCAAGCATCTTGGAGGTTAAGCATCTCTTCGTGGTCACTGGCAACAAGGTTTTGTCTTTTGTGAATCCATTGCCTTTGTTTATTCCCTGCTTGGGTTCTTTACCTTTTTCTTATCGATTTGTAGAAATTGTGTATCTATGTCTGACTCAGACCGGGTGTCTAGAGGAAGCACGTGGCATGCACAAACCGGATAATTTAAGGAGAGCTTGGGCTTCCCTGGTGGTGCAGCGGTTAAGAATCCGCCTGCCAATGCAGGGGACACGGGTTCGAGCCCTGGTCCGGGAAGATCCCACATGCCGCGGAGCAACAAAGCCCGTGCAGCACAACTACTGAGCCAGCGCACCACAACTACTGAAGCCCGCGTGCCTAGAGCCCGTGCTCCGTAACAAGAGAAGCCACTGCAATAAGAAGCCCACACACCACAGCGAAGAGTAGCCCCCGCTCACCGCAACTAGAGTAAGCCCGTGCTCAGCACCAAAGGCCCAACACAACCTAAAATAAATAAAATAAAATAAATAAATTTTAAAAAAGAATAATGAAAACCAAAATGCATATGAAGTATAATTCCAACTTTAAAAATATGAGCTGAAGTATTTACAACAGGCAGGACATTGAAGCAACCTAAGTGTCCATCGACAGATGAATGGATAAAGAAGATGTGGCACATATATACAATGGAATATTACTCAGCCATAAAAAGAAACGAAATTGAGTTATTTGTAGTGAGGTGGATGGACCTAGAGACTGTCATACAGAGTGAAGTAAGTCAGAAAGACAAAAACAAATACCATATGCTAACACATATATATGGAATCTAAAAAAAAAAAAAAAAACGGTTCTCATGAACCTCGGAGCAGGACAGGAATAAAGACGCAGACGTAGAGAATGGACTTGAGGACACAGGGAGGGGGAAGGGTAAGCTGGGACGAAGTGAGAGAGTGGCACTGACATATATACACTACCCAATGTCAAACAGAGAGCTAGTGGGAAGCAGCCGCATAGCACAGGGAGGTCAGCTCGGTGCTTTGTGACCACCTAGAGGGGTGGGATAGGGAGGGTGGGAGGGAGACGCAAGAGGGAGGGGATATGGGGATATATGTATATGTATAGCTGATTCACTTTGTTATAAAGCAGAAAGTAACACACCACTGTAAAGCAATTATACTCCAATAAAGATGTTAAAAAAAAATGAGCTGAAAAATGATGAGGAGGGGCTTCCCTGGTAGCGCAGTGGTTGGGAGTCTGCCTGCCAATGCAGGGGACACGGGCTCGAGCCCTGGTGTGGGAAGATCCCACATGCCGCGGAGCAACTAGGCCCGTGAGCCACGGGTACCGAGCCTGCGCGTCTGGAGCCTGTGCTCCGCAACGAGAGAGGCCGCGACAGTGAGAGGCCCGCGCACCGCGATGAAGAGTGGCCCCCGCTCACCGCAACTGGAGAAAGCCCTCGCACAGAAACGGAGACCCAACACAGCCAAAAATAAATAAATAAATAAATAAATAAAGTGTAAAAAAAAAAATGATGGGAGGAAATGGGCTAAAATATTAACTGTGGCGGAATTAAACATGGTTTTTATTCACTTTTTCATATTCTATGCACTAACTAACCAAGTTCTCTTTTTCCAGTATCCACATACTATGTTTTCCATAATAAAAGCAGTATCACCTGCCCTCTTGCCCAAGGGAGAAAGGCCCACTGGGCAGCAACATCTCCCCACTTGTGCTCCCCTCCTGTGACCGTGGCTTTGAGCACCTGATGGGGCCCCCAGAGCGCTCTAATCACAGCTGTAGAGATGTGTCCTCGTTGGCTTCACAGGGATGACCAAGCCTACGGCTGACTTATCTGCTTTGGTTCCCAGGTGCAGCCCCACCCACCCTGTCTTCATCTTTGCCCATCACGGGCGCTAACCCCCCTCCCAACTTCTTCCAACCACACCCTCTAGCTTCCTAGAGTTTTGTCGGTTATTTGAATTTCTTATTTTAAGTGATCTTTGTCCAGAAGCTAAAAAGGGAAACTTTATAAAATTTTCTACGTAATGATGTAAAATCCCTGCATGGCAAAAATAAATAATAAACAAACAAGGAATTACAAAATAACAATTGAGAAATATTTGGAAGATACAGGACAAAGGGCTGATTTACCTAATTTATGCAGAGCTCAAAATCAAAAGTTAAAAAAAGATGAAAAACCCAATAGAAGACAAAGATGAAGTAAGCAAAGGGTACAAAGAAACACCAATTACCAAAAAACAGGGGGAAGTGTTGAACCTCACTAGTAATAAAAGAAATGAAAGCCCAAACAATAATGGAATATAATTTCATACCTTGCAAACTGCCGAAAGGTCAATGAAAAAGGTGGATAGCCTCCAGTTTGATGATGGGCAATCAGAAAATGAGTGCTCATGCATTGTTGTGAAAGCATAAAGTGATGCAACTTTCTGAAGGACAATTGGACAATATCTAGTAAATTTATACATGCATGGAGCCACTGAGGAAGACCCTGTTTGGAATTTATATTGTAGAAATATTTATAATTTCACCAAGATTATATATATGATGTTCATTGCAACCTTTTTAAATAAAAGTAAGAAAGAAAGGAAGGAAAGAAAGAAAAAGAATGAACTTGAAGCAGTCTCTGAACAAGGGTCAAATTACTAGGCATTTGTAAAAGTAGAGGCTTGAAGATAGGTAAACAAAGCAAAAATCGAGTATCAAAACCAAATTCTAGGGACTTCCCTGGTGGCACAGTAGTTAAGAATCCACCTGCCAATGCAGGGGACACGGGTTCGAGCCCTGGTCCAGGAAGATCCCACATGCCACAGAGCAACTAAGCCCGTGCGCCACAACTACTGAGCCTGCGCTCTAGAGCCCACGAGCCACAACTACTGAGCCCGAGAGCCACAACTACTGAAGCCCGCGCGCCTACAGCCCGTGCTCTGCAGCAAGAGAAGCCACTGCAATGAGAAGCCTGCGCACGGCGATGAAGTGTAGCCCCCACCCCGTTCGCCGCAACTAGAGAAAGCCCACGTGTAGCAACGAAGACCCAACACAGCCACATAAATAAATAAATAAATGTATTTTTTTAAAAAATCCTAGGTTAGCTCTCCAATAGCAGAAAAGTTGACTTTATACTGAAAGAACTAGTACACCCTGGTCTTTTTTATCTCCCCTGCCCAGGAACTCAGAATCCTGAGCTAATAATAAAGTGAGATTATGGGTGATTTTTTTCTTTCTTTGTATTTTTCTGGGTACTTTAAGTTTTTTATATTGCACATGTATTAATTTTTAATAAAGTTATACAGTATCTTTATCAACATGTGAAGAACACATCTGGATTTTATAAATTGCTCTACAGTCATAAGCATTCTTCTATTTCTCCACCGGAGGGCAGCATAAGCACAGTAAATAGCAAAACTAATTTCAAGGTGTTTGGTCTGAAGTTGAATGCTGCTGTTCAGTTGTTTATTCTGACAGGCTGCTGGTACAAATTAATCATCAGATTGTTTATTTTTCTGATAAATGACTATACATTGTAAAAACTGATATACAGCAGAAAAGACAAGTCACCTATAATCAGGGACCGTCTGGCATTTATCTTCACATTTCTAGGTGTGATGAAAAGAGGAAGGTACATTTTTTTTTAAAAGTCTGCTGACAAAAAGTCCCCCATACAATTATTTTCTAATCTACGTTTCCCATCAAATGTCTCTTGAGCATTTCCCTGCTTCCCTAAGTTCTCTGACATGGTGGTTTTTAAAGGCCGCCTGGTGTTCCAGCCTGTGGACTCGTTGTACCTTGCTTCCCTGATTTAAATTGGTCATCTAAGTGTTTTAACTGTCTTTAAAGTATAAAAGATTTCCCATGTATAAAATAGACATAGAAAACTATACCACCCAATTAATCAGTACTCGAATTTGATACATGTTAATTGTTGCCATTTTTACTTCAGATATTTTGAAGAAAGAAAAGTTTACGGGTAGGGTTGGAGGTCCCAATGTCCAATTAACTTCTCTCCTTCCATCCCGAGTCACCTCTGATCTGAAGCTGGTGCTTATTTTTCCTATCCTTGATCTCAGGCTTTAATTACAAAAGTATGTTCTGTAAACAATATAGTATTGTCCTGAGCTTTTAAATTCTACACATTAATGTAATCACCATGGCATGTCCTATATTTGCTTAACATTATGATTTACCCCCTGTTGATTTAGACCTAGTTCATTCTAACTGCTTTAAGGTATTATACTTTATAAATAGAATTTAGTAACACATTCCCTATTGATAAGCATTTAGGTGGTTTCTAATCATCGAGTATCACTGCTCTTTGGATGGGGCAGGTGCGCATAGCTTCTCTAGCTGTTATACCTAGAAAAGAATTACGTTTGGGATTCCAGAAGAGGAATGGCGGATTCGAAAGGCTCATCCCCTTCACCTCTACTGGCTACTGCTGAATCACACTCCTGAATTACCAATTTTCAATTCAGCGGGGCGTGAATTAGTCCCATTTCCTCACTTCCTCTTTGTGGTAGGAGGCACGGCTTCAAGCATCTTGGAGGTTAAGCATCTCTTCGTGGTCACTGGCAACAAGGTTTTGTCTTTTGTGAATCCATTGCCTTTGTTTATTCCCTGCTTGGGTTCTTTACCTTTTTCTTATCGATTTGTAGAAATTGTGTATCTATGTCTGACTCAGACCGGGTGTCTAGAGGAAGCACGTGGCATGCACAAACCGGATAATTTAAGGAGAGCTTGGGCTTCCCTGGTGGTGCAGCGGTTAAGAATCCGCCTGCCAATGCAGGGGACACGGGTTCGAGCCCTGGTCCGGGAAGATCCCACATGCCGCAGAGCAACAAAGCCCGTGCAGCACAACTACTGAGCCAGCGCACCACAACTACTGAAGCCCGCGTGCCTAGAGCCCGTGCTCTGTAACCAGAGAAGTCACTGCAATAAGAAGCCCACACACCACAGCGAAGAGTAGCCCCCGCTCACCGCAACTAGAGAACGCCCGTGCTCAGCACCAAAGGCCCAACACAGCCTAAAATAAATAAAATAAAATAAATAAATTTTAAAAAAGAATAATGAAAACCAAAATGCATATGAAGTATAATTCCAACTTTAAAAATATGAGCTGAAGTATTTACAATAGGCAGGACATTGAAGCAACCTAAGTGTCCATCGACAGATGAATGGATAAAGAAGATGTGGCACATATATACAATGGAATATTACTCAGCCATAAAAAGAAACGAAATTGAGTTATTTGTAGTGAGGTGGATGGACCTAGAGACTGTCATACAGAGTGAAGTAAGTCAGAAAGACAAAAACAAATACCATATGCTAACACATATATATGGAATCTAAAAAAAAAAAAAAAAAACGGTTCTCATGAACCTCGGAGCAGGACAGGAATAAAGACGCAGACGTAGAGAATGGACTTGAGGACACAGGGAGGGGGAATGGTAGGCTGGGACGAAGTGAGAGAGTGGCATTGACATATATACACTACCCAATGTCAAACAGAGAGCGAGTGGGAAGCAGCCGCATAGCACAGGGAGGTCAGCTCGGTGCTTTGTGCCCACCTAGAGGGGTGGGATAGGGAGGGTGGGAGGGAGATGCAAGAGGGAGGGGATATGGGGATATATGTATATGTATAGCTGATTCACTTTGTTATAAAGCAGAAAGTAACACACCACTGTAAAGCAATTATACTCCAATAAAGATGTTAAAAAAAAATGAGCTGAAAAATGATGAGGAGGGGCTTCCCTGGTGGCGCAGTGGTTGGGAGTCTGCCTGCCAATGCAGGGGACACGGGCTCGAGCCCTGGTGTGGGAAGATCCCACATGCCGCGGAGCAACTAGGCCCGTGAGCCACGGGTACCGAGCCTGCGCGTCTGGAGCCTGTGCTCCGCAACGAGAGAGGCCGCGACAGTGAGAGGCCCGCGCACCGCGATGAAGAGTGGCCCCCGCTCACCGCAACTGGAGAAAGCCCTCGCACAGAAACGGAGACCCAACACAGCCAAAAATAAATAAATAAATAAATAAATAAAGTGTAAAAAAAAAATGATGGGAGGAAATGGGCTAAAATATTAACTGTGGCGGAATTAAACATGGTTTTTATTCACTTTTTCATATTCTATGCACTAACTAACCAAGTTCTCTTTTTCCAGTATCCACATACTATGTTTTCCATAATAAAAGCAGTATCACCTGCCCTCTTGCCCAAGGGAGAAAGGCCCACTGGGCAGCAACATCTCCCCACTTGTGCTCCCCTCCTGTGACCGTGGCTTTGAGCACCTGATGGGGCCCCCAGAGCGCTCTAATCACAGCTGTAGAGATGTGTCCTCGTTGGCTTCACAGGGATGACCAAGCCTACGGCTGACTTATCTGCTTTGGTTCCCAGGTGCAGCCCCACCCACCCTGTCTTCATCTTTGCCCATCACGGGCTCTAACCCCCCTCCCAACTTCTTCCAACCACACCCTCTAGCTTCCTAGAGTTTTGTCGGTTATTTGAATTTCTTATTTTAAGTGATCTTTGTCCAGAAGCTAAAAAGGGAAACTTCATAAAATTTTCTACGTAATGATGTAAAATCCCTGCATGGCAAAAATAAATAATAAACAAACAAGGAATTATAAAATAACAATTGAGAAATATTTGGAAGATACAGGACAAAGGGCTGATTTACCTAATTTATGCAGAGCTCAAAATCAAAAGTTAAAAAAAGATGAAAAACCCAATAGAAGACAAAGATGAAGTAAGCAAAGGGTACAAAGAAACACCAATTACCAAAAAACAGGGGGAAGTGTTGAACCTCACTAGTAATAAAAGAAATGAAAGCCCAAACAATAATGGAATATAATTTCTTACCTTGCAAACTGCCGAAAGGTCAATGAAAAAGGTGGATAGCCTCCAGTTTGATGATGGGCAATCAGAAAATGAGTGCTCATGCATTGTTGTGAAAGCATAAAGTGATGCAACTTTCTGAAGGACAATTGGACAATATCTAGTAAATTTATACATGCATGGAGCCACTGAGCAAGACCCTGTTTGGAATTTATATTGTAGAAATATTTATAATTTCACCAAGATTATATATATGATGTTCATTGCAACCTTTTTAAATAAAAGTAAGAAAGAAAGAAAGAAAGGAAGGAAAGAAAGAAAAAGAATGAACTTGAAGCAGTCTCTGAACAAGGGTCAAATTACTAGGCATTTGTAAAAGTAGAGGCTTGAAGATAGGTAAACAAAGCAAAAATCGAGTATCAAAACCAAATTCTAGGGACTTCCCTGGTGGCACAGTAGTTAAGAATCCACCTGCCAATGCAGGGGACACGGGTTCGAGCCCTGGTCCAGGAAGATCCCACATGCCACAGAGCAACTAAGCCCGTGCGCCACAACTACTGAGCCTGCGCTCTAGAGCCCACGAGCCACAACTACTGAGCCCGAGAGCCACAACTACTGAAGCCCGCGCGCCTACAGCCCGTGCTCTGCAGCAAGAGAAGCCACTGCAATGAGAAGCCCGCGCACGGCGATGAAGTGTAGCCCCCCACCCCGTTCGCCGCAACTAGAGAAAGCCCACGTGTAGCAACGAAGACCCAACACAGCCACATAAATAAATAAATAAATGTATTTTTTTAAAAAATCCTAGGTTAGCTCTCCAATAGCAGAAAAGTTGACTTTATACTGAAAGAACTAGTACACCCTGGTCTTTTTTATCTCCCCTGCCCAGGAACTCAGAATCCTGAGCTAATAATAAAGTGAGATTATGGGTGATTTTTTTCTTTCTTTGTATTTTTCTGGGTACTTTAAGCTTTTTATATTGCACATGTATTAATTTTTAATAAAGTTATACAGTGTCTTTATCAACATGTGAAGAACACATCTGGATTTTATAAATTGCTCTACAGTCATAAGCATTCTTCTATTTCTCCACCGGAGGGCAGCATAAGCACAGTAAATAGCAAAACTAATTTCAAGGTGTTTGGTCTGAAGTTGAATGCTGCTGTTCAGTTGTTTATTCTGACAGGCTGCTGGTACAAATTAATCATCAGATTGTTTATTTTTCTGATAAATGACTATACATTGTAAAAACTGATATACAGCAGAAAAGACAAGTCACCTATAATCAGGGACCGTCTGGCATTTATCTTCACATTTCTAGGTGTGATGAAAAGAGGAAGGTACATTTTTTTTTAAAAGTCTGCTGACAAAAAGTCCCCCATACAATTATTTTCTAATCTACGTTTCCCATCAAATGTCTCTTGAGCATTTCCCTGCTTCCCTAAGTTCTCTGACATGGTGGTTTTTAAAGGCCGCCTGGTGTTCCAGCCTGTGGACTCGTTGTACCTTGCTTCCCTGATTTAAATTGGTCATCTAAGTGTTTTAACTGTCTTTAAAGTATAAAAGATTTCCCATGTATAAAATAGACATAGAAAACTATACCACCCAATTAATCAGTACTCGAATTTGATACATGTTAATTGTTGCCATTTTTACTTCAGATATTTTGAAGAAAGAAAAGTTTACGGGTAGGGTTGGAGGTCCCAATGTCCAATTAACTTCTCTCCTTCCATCCCGAGTCACCTCTGATCTGAAGCTGGTGCTTATTTTTCCTATCCTTGATCTCAGGCTTTAATTACAAAAGTATGTTCTGTAAACAATATAGTATTGTCCTGAGCTTTTAAATTCTACACATTAATGTAATCACCATGGCATGTCCTATATTTGCTTAACATTATGATTTACCCCCTGTTGATTTAGACCTAGTTCATTCTAACTGCTTTAAGGTATTATACTTTATAAATAGAATTTAGTAACACATTCCCTATTGATAAGCATTTAGGTGGTTTCTAATCATCGAGTATCACTGCTCTTTGGATGGGGCAGGTGCGCATAGCTTCTCTAGCTGTTATACCTAGAGAATAATTACGTTTGGGATTCCAGAAGAGGAATGGCGGATTCGAAAGGCTCATCCCCTTCACCTCTACTGGCTACTGCTGAATCACACTCCTGAATTACCAATTTTCAATTCAGCGGGGCGTGAATTAGTCCCATTTCCTCACTTCCTCTTTGTGGTAGGAGGCACGGCTTCAAGCATCTTGGAGGTTAAGCATCTCTTCGTGGTCACTGGCAACAAGGTTTTGTCTTTTGTGAATCCATTGCCTTTGTTTATTCCCTGCTTGGGTTCTTTACCTTTTTCTTATCGATTTGTAGAAATTGTGTATCTATGTCTGACTCAGACCGGGTGTCTAGAGGAAGCACGTGGCATGCACAAACCGGATAATTTAAGGAGAGCTTGGGCTTCCCTGGTGGTGCAGCGGTTAAGAATCCGCCTGCCAATGCAGGGGACACGGGTTCGAGCCCTGGTCCGGGAAGATCCCACATGCCGCGGAGCAACAAAGCCCGTGCAGCACAACTACTGAGCCAGCACACCACAACTACTGAAGCCCGCGTGCCTAGAGCCCGTGCTCCGTAACAAGAGAAGCCACTGCAATAAGAAGCCCACACACCACAGCGAAGAGTAGCCCCCGCTCACCGCAACTAGAGTAAGCCCGTGCTCAGCACCAAAGGCCCAACACAACCTAAAATAAATAAAATAAAATAAATAAATTTTAAAAAAGAATAATGAAAACCAAAATGCATATGAAGTATAATTCCAACTTTAAAAATATGAGCTGAAGTATTTACAACAGGCAGGACATTGAAGCAACCTAAGTGTCCATCGACAGATGAATGGATAAAGAAGATGTGGCACATATATACAATGGAATATTACTCAGCCATAAAAAGAAACGAAATTGAGTTATTTGTAGTGAGGTGGATGGACCTAGAGACTGTCATACAGAGTGAAGTAAGTCAGAAAGACAAAAACAAATACCATATGCTAACACATATATATGGAATCTAAAAAAAAAAAAAAAAACGGTTCTCATGAACCTCGGAGCAGGACAGGAATAAAGACGCAGACGTAGAGAATGGACTTGAGGACACAGGGATGGGGAAGGGTAAGCTGGGACGAAGTGAGAGAGTGGCACTGACATATATACACTACCCAATGTCAAACAGAGAGCTAGTGGGAAGCAGCCGCATAGCACAGGGAGGTCAGCTCGGTGCTTTGTGACCACCTAGAGGGGTGGGATAGGGAGGGTGGGAGGGAGACGCAAGAGGGAGGGGATATGGGGATATATGTATATGTATAGCTGATTCACTTTGTTATAAAGCAGAAAGTAACACACCACTGTAAAGCAATTATACTCCAATAAAGATGTTAAAAAAAAATGAGCTGAAAAATGATGAGGAGGGGCTTCCCTGGTGGCGCAGTGGTTGGGAGTCTGCCTGCCAATGCAGGGGACACGGGCTCGAGCCCTGGTGTGGGAAGATCCCACATGCCGCGGAGCAACTAGGCCCGTGAGCCACGGGTACCGAGCCTGCGCGTCTGGAGCCTGTGCTCCACAATGAGAGAGGCCGCGACAGTGAGAGGCCCGCGCACCGCGATGAAGAGTGGCCCCCGCTCACCGCAACTGGAGAAAGCCCTCGCACAGAAACGGAGACCCAACACAGCCAAAAATAAATAAATAAATAAATAAATAAAGTGTAAAAAAAAAAATGATGGGAGTAAATGGGCTAAAATATTAACTGTGGTGGAATTAAACATGGTTTTTATTCACTTTTTCATATTCTATGCACTAACTAACCAAGTTCTCTTTTTCCAGTATCCACATACTATGTTTTCCATAATAAAAGCAGTATCACCTGCCCTCTTGCCCAAGGGAGAAAGGCCCACTGGGCAGCAACATCTCCCCACTTGTGCTCCCCTCCTGTGACCGTGGCTTTGAGCACCTGATGGGGCCCCCAGAGCCCTCTAATCACAGCTGTAGAGATGTGTCCTCCTTGGCTTCACAGGGATGACCTAGCCTACGGCTGACTTATCTGCTTTGGTTCCCAGGTGCAGCCCCACCCACCCTGTCTTCATCTTTGCCCATCACGGGCGCTAACCCCCCTCCCAACTTCTTCCAACCACACCCTCTAGCTTCCTAGAGTTTTGTCGGTTATTTGAATTTCTTATTTTAAGTGATCTTTGTCCAGAAGCTAAAAAGGGAAACTTTATAAAATTTTCTAAGTAATGATGTAAAATCCCTGCATGGCAAAAATAAATAATAAACAAACAAGGAATTATAAAATAACAATTGAGAAATATTTGGAAGATACAGGACAAAGGGCTGATTTACCTAATTTATGCAGAGCTCAAAATCAAAAGTTAAAAAAAGATGAAAAACCCAATAGAAGACAAAGATGAAGTAAGCAAAGGGTACAAAGAGACACCAATTACCAAAAAACAGGGGGAAGTGTTGAACCTCACTAGTAATAAAAGAAATGAAAGCCCAAACAATAATGGAATATAATTTCTTGCCTTGCAAACTGCCGAAAGGTCAATGAAAAAGGTGGATAGCCTCCAGTTTGATGATGGGCAATCAGAAAATGAGTGCTCATGCATTGTTGTGAAAGCATAAAGTGATGCAACTTTCTGAAGGACAATTGGACAATATCTAGTAAATTTATACATGCATGGAGCCACTGAGCAAGACCCTGTTTGGAATTTATATTGTAGAAATATTTATAATTTCACCAAGATTATATATATGATGTTCATTGCAACCTTTTTAAATAAAAGTAAGAAAGAAAGAAAGAAAGGAAGGAAAGAAAGAAAAAGAATGAACTTGAAGCAGTCTCTGAACAAGGGTCAAATTACTAGGCATTTGTAAAAGTAGAGGCTTGAAGATAGGTAAACAAAGCAAAAATCGAGTATCAAAACCAAATTCTAGGGACTTCCCTGGTGGCACAGTAGTTAAGAATCCACCTGCCAATGCAGGGGACACGGGTTCGAGCCCTGGTCCAGGAAGATCCCACATGCCACAGAGCAACTAAGCCCGTGCGCCACAACTACTGAGCCTGCGCTCTAGAGCCCACGAGCCACAACTACTGAGCCCGAGAGCCACAACTACTGAAGCCCGCGCACCTACAGCCCGTGCTCTGCAGCAAGAGAAGCCACTGCAATGAGAAGCCCGCGCACGGCGATGAAGTGTAGCCCCCCACCCCGTTCGCCGCAACTAGAGAAAGCCCACGTGTAGCAACGAAGACCCAACACAGCCACATAAATAAATAAATAAATGTATTTTTTTAAAAAATCCTAGGTTAGCTCTCCAATAGCAGAAAAGTTGACTTTATACTGAAAGAACTAGTACACCCTGGTCTTTTTTATCTCCCCTGCCCAGGAACTCAGAATCCTGAGCTAATAATAAAGTGAGATTATGGGTGATTTTTTTCTTTCTTTGTATTTTTCTGGGTACTTTAAGCTTTTTATATTGCACATGTATTAATTTTTAATAAAGTTATAGAGTATCTTCATCAACATGTGAAGAACACATCTGGATTTTATAAATTGCTCTACAGTCATAAGCATTCTTCTATTTCTCCACCGGAGGGCAGCATAAGCACAGTAAATAGCAAAACTAATTTCAAGGTGTTTGGTCTGAAATTGAATGCTGCTGTTCAGTTGTTTATTCTGACAGGCTGCTGGTACAAATTAATCATCAGATTGTTTATTTTTCTGATAAATGACTATACATTGTAAAAACTGATATACAGCAGAAAAGACAAGTCACCTATAATCAGGGACCGTCTGGCATTTATCTTCACATTTCTAGGTGTGATGAAAAGAGGAAGGTACATTTTTTTTTAAAAGTCTGCTGACAAAAAGTCCCCCATACAATTATTTTCTAATCTACGTTTCCCATCAAATGTCTCTTGAGCATTTCCCTGCTTCCCTAAGTTCTCTGACATGGTGGTTTTTAAAGGCCGCCTGGTGTTCCAGCCTGTGGACTCGTTGTACCTTGCTTCCCTGATTTAAATTGGTCATCTAAGTGTTTTAACTGTCTTTAAAGTATAAAAGATTTCCCATGTATAAAATAGACATAGAAAACTATACCACCCAATTAATCAGTACTCGAATTTGATACATGTTAATTGTTGCCATTTTTACTTCAGATATTTTGAAGAAAGAAAAGTTTACGGGTAGGGTTGGAGGTCCCAATGTCCAATTAACTTCTCTCCTTCCATCCCGAGTCACCTCTGATCTGAAGCTGGTGCTTATTTTTCCTATCCTTGATCTCAGGCTTTAATTACAAAAGTATGTTCTGTAAACAATATAGTATTGTCCTGAGCTTTTAAATTCTACACATTAATGTAATCACCATGGCATGTCCTATATTTGCTTAACATTATGATTTACCCCCTGTTGATTTAGACCTAGTTCATTCTAACTGCTTTAAGGTATTATACTTTATAAATAGAATTTAGTAACACATTCCCTATTGATAAGCATTTAGGTGGTTTCTAATCATCGAGTATCACTGCTCTTTGGATGGGGCAGGTGCGCATAGCTTCTCTAGCTGTTATACCTAGAGAAGAATTACGTTTGGGATTCCAGAAGAGGAATGGCGGATTCGAAAGGCTCATCCCCTTCACCTCTACTGGCTACTGCTGAATCACACTCCTGAATTACCAATTTTCAATTCAGCGGGGCGTGAATTAGTCCCATTTCCTCACTTCCTCTTTGTGGTAGGAGGCACGGCTTCAAGCATCTTGGAGGTTAAGCATCTCTTCATGGTCACTGGCAACAAGGTTTTGTCTTTTGTGAATCCATTGCCTTTGTTTATTCCCTGCTTAGGTTCTTTACCTTTTTCTTATCGATTTGTAGAAATTGTGTATCTATGTCTGACTCAGACGGGGTGTCTAGAGGAAGCACGTGGCATGCACAAACCGGATAATTTAAGGAGAGCTTCGGCTTCCCTGGTGGTGCAGCGGTTAAGAATCCGCCTGCCAATGCAGGGGACACGGGTTCGAGCCCTGGTCCGGGAAGATCCCACATGCCGCGGAGCAACAAAGCCCGTGCAGCACAACTACTGAGCCAGCACACCACAACTACTGAAGCCTGCGTGCCTAGAGCCCGTGCTCCGTAACAAGAGAAGCCACTGCAATAAAAAGCCCACACACCACAGCGAAGAGTAGCCCCCGCTCACTGCAACTAGAGTAAGCCCGTGCTCAGCAACAAAGGCCCAACACAACCTAAAATAAATAAAATAAAATAAATAAATTTTGAAAAAGAATAATGAAAACCAAAATGCATATGAAGTATAATTCCAACTTTAAAAATATGAGCTGAAGTATTTACAACAGGCAGGACATTGAAGCAACCTAAGTGTCCATCGACAGATGAATGGATAAAGAAGATGTGGCACATATATACAATGGAATATTACTCAGCCATAAAAAGAAACGAAATTGAGTTATTTGTAGTGAGGTGGATGGACCTAGAGACTGTCATACAGAGTGAAGTAAGTCAGAAAGACAAAAACAAATACCATATGCTAACACATATATATGGAATCTAAAAAAAAAAAAAAAAAACGGTTCTCATGAACCTCGGAGCAGGACAGGAATAAAGACGCAGACGTAGAGAATGGACTTGAGGACACAGGGAGGGGGAAGGGTAAGCTGGGACGAAGTGAGAGAGTGGCACTGACATATATACACTACCCAATGTCAAATAGAGAGCTAGTGGGAAGCAGCCGCATAGCACAGGGAGGTCAGCTCGGTGCTTTGTGACCACCTAGAGGGGTGGGATAGGGAGGGTGGGAGGGAGATGCAAGAGGGAGGGGATATGGGGATATATGTATATGTATAGCTGATTCACTTTGTTATAAAGCAGAAAGTAACACACCACTGTAAAGCAATTATACTCCAATAAAGATGTTAAAAAAAAATGAGCTGAAAAATGATGAGGAGGGGCTTCCCTGGTGGCGCAGTTGTTGGGAGTCTGCCTGCCAATGCAGGGGACACGGGCTCGAGCCCTGGTGTGGGAAGATCCCACATGCCGCGGAGCAACTAGGCCCGTGAGCCACGGGTACTGAGCCTGCGCGTCTGGAGCCTGTGCTCCGCGACGAGAGAGGCCGCGACAGTGAGAGGCCCGCGCACCGCGATGAAGAGTGGCCCCCGCTCACCGCAACTGGAGAAAGCCCTCGCACAGAAACGGAGACCCAACACAGCCAAAAATAAATAAATAAATAAATAAATAAAGTGTAAAAAAAAAAATGATGGGAGGAAATGGGCTAAAATATTAACTGTGGCGGAATTAAACATGGTTTTTATTCACTTTTTCATATTCTATGCACTAACTAACCAAGTTCTCTTTTTCCAGTATCCACATACTATGTTTTCCATAATAAAAGCAGTATCACCTGCCCTCTTGCCCAAGGGAGAAAGGCCCACTGGGCAGCAACATCTCCCCACTTGTGCTCCCCTCCTGTGACCGTGGCTTTGAGCACCTGATGGGGCCCCCAGAGCCCTCTAATCACGGCTGTAGAGATGTGTCCTCGTTGGCTTCACAGGGATGACCAAGCCTACGGCTGACTTATCTGCTTTGGTTCCCAGGTGCAGCCCCACCCACCCTGTCTTCATCTTTGCCCATCACGGGCGCTAACCCCCCTCCCAACTTCTTCCAACCACACCCTCTAGCTTCCTAGAGTTTTGTCGGTTATTTGAATTTCTTATTTTAAGTGATCTTTGTCCAGAAGCTAAAAAGGAAAACTTTATAAAATTTTCTACGTAATGATGTAAAATCCCTGCATGGCAAAAATAAATAATAAACAAACAAGGAATTATAAAATAACAATTGAGAAATATTTGGAAGATACAGGACAAAGGGCTGATTTACCTAATTTATGCAGAGCTCAAAATCAAAAGTTAAAAAAAGATGAAAAACCCAATAGAAGACAAAGATGAAGTAAGCAAAGGGTACAAAGAGACACCAATTACCAAAAAACAGGGGGAAGTGTTGAACCTCACTAGTAATAAAAGAAATGAAAGCCCAAACAATAATGGAATATAATTTCTTGCCTTGCAAACTGCCGAAAGGTCAATGAAAAAGGTGGATAGCCTCCAGTTTGATGATGGGCAATCAGAAAATGAGTGCTCATGCATTGTTGTGAAAGCATAAAGTGATGCAACTTTCTGAAGGACAATTGGACAATATCTAGTAAATTTATACATGCATGGAGCCACTGAGCAAGACCCTGTTTGGAATTTATATTGTAGAAATATTTATAATTTCACCAAGATTATATATATGATGTTCATTGCAACCTTTTTAAATAAAAGTAAGAAAGAAAGGAAGGAAAGAAAGAAAAAGAATGAACTTGAAGCAGTCTCTGAACAAGGGTCAAATTACTAGGCATTTGTAAAAGTAGAGGCTTGAAGATAGGTAAACAAAGCAAAAATCGAGTATCAAAACCAAATTCTAGGGACTTCCCTGGTGGCACAGTAGTTAAGAATCCACCTGCCAATGCAGGGGACACGGGTTCGAGCCCTGGTCCAGGAAGATCCCACATGCCACAGAGCAACTAAGCCCGTGCGCCACAACTACTGAGCCTGCGCTCTAGAGCCCACGAGCCACAACTACTGAGCCCGAGAGCCACAACTACTGAAGCCCGCGCGCCTACAGCCCGTGCTCTGCAGCAAGAGAAGCCACTGCAATGAGAAGCCCGCGCACGGCGATGAAGTGTAGCCCCCCACCCCGTTCGCCGCAACTAGAGAAAGCCCACGTGTAGCAACGAAGACCCAACACAGCCACATAAATAAATAAATAAATGTATTTTTTTAAAAAATCCTAGGTTAGCTCTCCAATAGCAGAAAAGTTGACTTTATACTGAAAGAACTAGTACACCCTGGTCTTTTTTATCTCCCCTGCCCAGGAACTCAGAATCCTGAGCTAATAATAAAGTGAGATTATGGGTGATTTTTTTCTTTCTTTGTATTTTTCTGGGTACTTTAAGCTTTTTATATTGCACATGTATTAATTTTTAATAAAGTTATACAGTATCTTTATCAACATGTGAAGAACACATCTGGATTTTATAAATTGCTCTACAGTCATAAGCATTCTTCTATTTCTCCACCGGAGGGCAGCATAAGCACAGTAAATAGCAAAACTAATTTCAAGGTGTTTGGTCTGAAATTGAATGCTGCTGTTCAGTTGTTTATTCTGACAGGCTGCTGGTACAAATTAATCATCAGATTGTTTATTTTTCTGATAAATGACTATACATTGTAAAAACTGATATACAGCAGAAAAGACAAGTCACCTATAATCAGGGACCGTCTGGCATTTATCTTCACATTTCTAGGTGTGATGAAAAGAGGAAGGTACATTTTTTTTTAAAAGTCTGCTGACAAAAAGTCCCCCATACAATTATTTTCTAATCTACGTTTCCCATCAAATGTCTCTTGAGCATTTCCCTGCTTCCCTAAGTTCTCTGACATGGTGGTTTTTAAAGGCCGCCTGGTGTTCCAGCCTGTGGACTCGTTGTACCTTGCTTCCCTGATTTAAATTGGTCATCTAAGTGTTTTAACTGTCTTTAAAGTATAAAAGATTTCCCATGTATAAAATAGACATAGAAAACTATACCACCCAATTAATCAGTACTCGAATTTGATACATGTTAATTGTTGCCATTTTTACTTCAGATATTTTGAAGAAAGAAAAGTTTACGGGTAGGGTTGGAGGTCCCAATGTCCAATTAACTTCTCTCCTTCCATCCCGAGTCACCTCTGATCTGAAGCTGGTGCTTATTTTTCCTATCCTTGATCTCAGGCTTTAATTACAAAAGTATGTTCTGTAAACAATATAGTATTGTCCTGAGCTTTTAAATTCTACACATTAATGTAATCACCATGGCATGTCCTATATTTGCTTAACATTATGATTTACCCCCTGTTGATTTAGACCTAGTTCATTCTAACTGCTTTAAGGTATTATACTTTATAAATAGAATTTAGTAACACATTCCCTATTGATAAGCATTTAGGTGGTTTCTAATCATCGAGTATCACTGCTCTTTGGATGGGGCAGGTGCGCATAGCTTCTCTAGCTGTTATACCTAGAGAAGAATTACGTTTGGGATTCCAGAAGAGGAATGGCGGATTCGAAAGGCTCATCCCCTTCACCTCTACTGGCTACTGCTGAATCACACTCCTGAATTACCAATTTTCAATTCAGCGGGGCGTGAATTAGTCCCATTTCCTCACTTCCTCTTTGTGGTAGGAGGCACGGCTTCAAGCATCTTGGAGGTTAAGCATCTCTTCATGGTCACTGGCAACAAGGTTTTGTCTTTTGTGAATCCATTGCCTTTGTTTATTCCCTGCTTAGGTTCTTTACCTTTTTCTTATCGATTTGTAGAAATTGTGTATCTATGTCTGACTCAGACGGGGTGTCTAGAGGAAGCACGTGGCATGCACAAACCGGATAATTTAAGGAGAGCTTCGGCTTCCCTGGTGGTGCAGCGGTTAAGAATCCGCCTGCCAATGCAGGGGACACGGGTTCGAGCCCTGGTCCGGGAAGATCCCACATGCCGCGGAGCAACAAAGCCCGTGCAGCACAACTACTGAGCCAGCACACCACAACTACTGAAGCCTGCGTGCCTAGAGCCCGTGCTCCGTAACAAGAGAAGCCACTGCAATAAAAAGCCCACACACCACAGCGAAGAGTAGCCCCCGCTCACTGCAACTAGAGTAAGCCCGTGCTCAGCAACAAAGGCCCAACACAACCTAAAATAAATAAAATAAAATAAATAAATTTTGAAAAAGAATAATGAAAACCAAAATGCATATGAAGTATAATTCCAACTTTAAAAATATGAGCTGAAGTATTTACAACAGGCAGGACATTGAAGCAACCTAAGTGTCCATCGACAGATGAATGGATAAAGAAGATGTGGCACATATATACAATGGAATATTACTCAGCCATAAAAAGAAACGAAATTGAGTTATTTGTAGTGAGGTGGATGGACCTAGAGACTGTCATACAGAGTGAAGTAAGTCAGAAAGACAAAAACAAATACCATATGCTAACACATATATATGGAATCTAAAAAAAAAAAAAAAAACGGTTCTCATGAACCTCGGAGCAGGACAGGAATAAAGACGCAGACGTAGAGAATGGACTTGAGAACACAGGGAGGGGGAAGGGTAAGCTGGGACGAAGTGAGAGAGTGGCACTGACATATATACACTACCCAATGTCAAATAGAGAGCTAGTGGGAAGCAGCCGCATAGCACAGGGAGGTCAGCTCGGTGCTTTGTGACCACCTAGAGGGGTGGGATAGGGAGGGTGGGAGGGAGACGCAAGAGGGAGGGGATATGGGGATATATGTATATGTATAGCTGATTCACTTTGTTATAAAGCAGAAAGTAACACACCACTGTAAAGCAATTATACTCCAATAAAGATGTTAAAAAAAAATGAGCTGAAAAATGATGAGGAGGGGCTTCCCTGGTGGCGCAGTGGTTGGGAGTCTGCCTGCCAATGCAGGGGACACGGGCTCGAGCCCTGGTGTGGGAAGATCCCACATGCCGCGGAGCAACTAGGCCCGTGAGCCACGGGTACCGAGCCTGCGCGTCTGGAGCCTGTGCTCCGCAACGAGAGAGGCCGCGACAGTGAGAGGCCCGCGCACCGCGATGAAGAGTGGCCCCCGCTCACCGCAACTGGAGAAAGCCCTCGCACAGAAACGGAGACCCAACACAGCCAAAAATAAATAAATAAATAAATAAATAAAGTGTAAAAAAAAAAATGATGGGAGGAAATGGGCTAAAATATTAACTGTGGCGGAATTAAACATGGTTTTTATTCACTTTTTCATATTCTATGCACTAACTAACCAAGTTCTCTTTTTCCAGTATCCACATACTATGTTTTCCATAATAAAAGCAGTATCACCTGCCCTCTTGCCCAAGGGAGAAAGGCCCACTGGGCAGCAACATCTCCCCACTTGTGCTCCCCTCCTGTGACCGTGGCTTTGAGCACCTGATGGGGCCCCCAGAGCCCTCTAATCACGGCTGTAGAGATGTGTCCTCGTTGGCTTCACAGGGATGACCAAGCCTACGGCTGACTTATCTGCTTTGGTTCCCAGGTGCAGCCCCACCCACCCTGTCTTCATCTTTGCCCATCACGGGCGCTAACCCCCCTCCCAACTTCTTCCAACCACACCCTCTAGCTTCCTAGAGTTTTGTCGGTTATTTGAATTTCTTATTTTAAGTGATCTTTGTCCAGAAGCTAAAAAGGGAAACTTTATAAAATTTTCTACGTAATGATGTAAAATCCCTGCATGGCAAAAATAAATAATAAACAAACAAGGAATTATAAAATAACAATTGAGAAATATTTGGAAGATACAGGACAAAGGGCTGATTTACCTAATTTATGCAGAGCTCAAAATCAAAAGTTAAAAAAAGATGAAAAACCCAATAGAAGACAAAGATGAAGTAAGCAAAGGGTACAAAGAGACACCAATTACCAAAAAACAGGGGGAAGTGTTGAACCTCACTAGTAATAAAAGAAATGAAAGCCCAAACAATAATGGAATATAATTTCTTGCCTTGCAAACTGCCGAAAGGTCAATGAAAAAGGTGGATAGCCTCCAGTTTGATGATGGGCAATCAGAAAATGAGTGCTCATGCATTGTTGTGAAAGCATAAAGTGATGCAACTTTCTGAAGGACAATTGGACAATATCTAGTAAATTTATACATGCATGGAGCCACTGAGCAAGACCCTGTTTGGAATTTATATTGTAGAAATATTTATAATTTCACCAAGATTATATATATGATGTTCATTGCAACCTTTTTAAATAAAAGTAAGAAAGAAAGAAAGAAAGGAAGGAAAGAAAGAAAAAGAATGAACTTGAAGCAGTCTCTGAACAAGGGTCAAATTACTAGGCATTTGTAAAAGTAGAGGCTTGAAGATAGGTAAACAAAGCAAAAATCGAGTATCAAAACCAAATTCTAGGGACTTCCCTGGTGGCACAGTAGTTAAGAATCCACCTGCCAATGCAGGGGACACGGGTTCGAGCCCTGGTCCAGGAAGATCCCACATGCCACAGAGCAACTAAGCCCGTGCGCCACAACTACTGAGCCTGCGCTCTAGAGCCCACGAGCCACAACTACTGAGCCCGAGAGCCACAACTACTGAAGCCCGCGCACCTACAGCCCGTGCTCTGCAGCAAGAGAAGCCACTGCAATGAGAAGCCCGCGCACGGCGATGAAGTGTAGCCCCCCACCCCGTTCGCCGCAACTAGAGAAAGCCCACGTGTAGCAACGAAGACCCAACACAGCCACATAAATAAATAAATAAATGTATTTTTTTTAAAAATCCTAGGTTAGCTCTCCAATAGCAGAAAAGTTGACTTTATACTGAAAGAACTAGTACACCCTGGTCTTTTTTATCTCCCCTGCCCAGGAACTCAGAATCCTGAGCTAATAATAAAGTGAGATTATGGGTGATTTTTTTCTTTCTTTGTATTTTTCTGGGTACTTTAAGCTTTTTATATTGCACATGTATTAATTTTTAATAAAGTTATAGAGTATCTTCCTCAACATGTGAAGAACACATCTGGATTTTATAAATTGCTCTACAGTCATAAGCATTCTTCTATTTCTCCACCGGAGGGCAGCATAAGCACAGTAAATAGCAAAACTAATTTCAAGGTGTTTGGTCTGAAATTGAATGCTGCTGTTCAGTTGTTTATTCTGACAGGCTGCTGGTACAAATTAATCATCAGATTGTTTATTTTTCTGATAAATGACTATACATTGTAAAAACTGATATACAGCAGAAAAGACAAGTCACCTATAATCAGGGACCGTCTGGCATTTATCTTCACATTTCTAGGTGTGATGAAAAGAGGAAGGTACATTTTTTTTTAAAAGTCTGCTGACAAAAAGTCCCCCATACAATTATTTTCTAATCTACGTTTCCCATCAAATGTCTCTTGAGCATTTCCCTGCTTCCCTAAGTTCTCTGACATGGTGGTTTTTAAAGGCCGCCTGGTGTTCCAGCCTGTGGACTCGTTGTACCTTGCTTCCCTGATTTAAATTGGTCATCTAAGTGTTTTAACTGTCTTTAAAGTATAAAAGATTTCCCATGTATAAAATAGACATAGAAAACTATACCACCCAATTAATCAGTACTCGAATTTGATACATGTTAATTGTTGCCATTTTTACTTCAGATATTTTGAAGAAAGAAAAGTTTACGGGTAGGGTTGGAGGTCCCAATGTCCAATTAACTTCTCTCCTTCCATCCCGAGTCACCTCTGATCTGAAGCTGGTGCTTATTTTTCCTATCCTTGATCTCAGGCTTTAATTACAAAAGTATGTTCTGTAAACAATATAGTATTCTCCTGAGCTTTTAAATTCTACACATTAATGTAATCACCATGGCATGTCCTATATTTGCTTAACATTATGATTTACCCCCTGTTGATTTAGACCTAGTTCATTCTAACTGCTTTAAGGTATTATACTTTATAAATAGAATTTAGTAACACATTCCCTATTGATAAGCATTTAGGTGGTTTCTAATCATCGAGTATCACTGCTCTTTGGATGGGGCAGGTGCGCATAGCTTCTCTAGCTGTTATACCTAGAGAAGAATTACGTTTGGGATTCCAGAAGAGGAATGGCGGATTCGAAAGGCTCATCCCCTTCACCTCTACTGGCTACTGCTGAATCACACTCCTGAATTACCAATTTTCAATTCAGCGGGGCGTGAATTAGTCCCATTTCCTCACTTCCTCTTTGTGGTAGGAGGCACGGCTTCAAGCATCTTGGAGGTTAAGCATCTCTTCATGGTCACTGGCAACAAGGTTTTGTCTTTTGTGAATCCATTGCCTTTGTTTATTCCCTGCTTAGGTTCTTTACCTTTTTCTTATCGATTTGTAGAAATTGTGTATCTATGTCTGACTCAGACGGGGTGTCTAGAGGAAGCACGTGGCATGCACAAACCGGATAATTTAAGGAGAGCTTCGGCTTCCCTGGTGGTGCAGCGGTTAAGAATCCGCCTGCCAATGCAGGGGACACGGGTTCGAGCCCTGGTCCGGGAAGATCCCACATGCCGCGGAGCAACAAAGCCCGTGCAGCACAACTACTGAGCCAGCACACCACAACTACTGAAGCCTGCGTGCCTAGAGCCCGTGCTCCGTAACAAGAGAAGCCACTGCAATAAAAAGCCCACACACCACAGCGAAGAGTAGCCCCCGCTCACTGCAACTAGAGTAAGCCCGTGCTCAGCAACAAAGGCCCAACACAACCTAAAATAAATAAAATAAAATAAATAAATTTTGAAAAAGAATAATGAAAACCAAAATGCATATGAAGTATAATTCCAACTTTAAAAATATGAGCTGAAGTATTTACAACAGGCAGGACATTGAAGCAACCTAAGTGTCCATCGACAGATGAATGGATAAAGAAGATGTGGCACATATATACAATGGAATATTACTCAGCCATAAAAAGAAACGAAATTGAGTTATTTGTAGTGAGGTGGATGGACCTAGAGACTGTCATACAGAGTGAAGTAAGTCAGAAAGACAAAAACAAATACCATATGCTAACACATATATATGGAATCTAAAAAAAAAAAAAAAAAACGGTTCTCATGAACCTCGGAGCAGGACAGGAATAAAGACGCAGACGTAGAGAATGGACTTGAGGACACAGGGAGGGGGAAGGGTAAGCTGGGACGAAGTGAGAGAGTGGCACTGACATATATACACTACCCAATGTCAAATAGAGAGCTAGTGGGAAGCAGCCGCATAGCACAGGGAGGTCAGCTCGGTGCTTTGTGACCACCTAGAGGGGTGGGATAGGGAGGGTGGGAGGGAGATGCAAGAGGGAGGGGATATGGGGATATATGTATATGTATAGCTGATTCACTTTGTTATAAAGCAGAAAGTAACACACCACTGTAAAGCAATTATACTCCAATAAAGATGTTAAAAAAAAATGAGCTGAAAAATGATGAGGAGGGGCTTCCCTGGTGGCGCAGTTGTTGGGAGTCTGCCTGCCAATGCAGGGGACACGGGCTCGAGCCCTGGTGTGGGAAGATCCCACATGCCGCGGAGCAACTAGGCCCGTGAGCCACGGGTACTGAGCCTGCGCGTCTGGAGCCTGTGCTCCGCGACGAGAGAGGCCGCGACAGTGAGAGGCCCGCGCACCGCGATGAAGAGTGGCCCCCGCTCACCGCAACTGGAGAAAGCCCTCGCACAGAAACGGAGACCCAACACAGCCAAAAATAAATAAATAAATAAATAAATAAAGTGTAAAAAAAAAAATGATGGGAGGAAATGGGCTAAAATATTAACTGTGGCGGAATTAAACATGGTTTTTATTCACTTTTTCATATTCTATGCACTAACTAACCAAGTTCTCTTTTTCCAGTATCCACATACTATGTTTTCCATAATAAAAGCAGTATCACCTGCCCTCTTGCCCAAGGGAGAAAGGCCCACTGGGCAGCAACATCTCCCCACTTGTGCTCCCCTCCTGTGACCGTGGCTTTGAGCACCTGATGGGGCCCCCAGAGCCCTCTAATCACGGCTGTAGAGATGTGTCCTCGTTGGCTTCACAGGGATGACCAAGCCTACGGCTGACTTATCTGCTTTGGTTCCCAGGTGCAGCCCCACCCACCCTGTCTTCATCTTTGCCCATCACGGGCGCTAACCCCCCTCCCAACTTCTTCCAACCACACCCTCTAGCTTCCTAGAGTTTTGTCGGTTATTTGAATTTCTTATTTTAAGTGATCTTTGTCCAGAAGCTAAAAAGGAAAACTTTATAAAATTTTCTACGTAATGATGTAAAATCCCTGCATGGCAAAAATAAATAATAAACAAACAAGGAATTATAAAATAACAATTGAGAAATATTTGGAAGATACAGGACAAAGGGCTGATTTACCTAATTTATGCAGAGCTCAAAATCAAAAGTTAAAAAAAGATGAAAAACCCAATAGAAGACAAAGATGAAGTAAGCAAAGGGTACAAAGAGACACCAATTACCAAAAAACAGGGGGAAGTGTTGAACCTCACTAGTAATAAAAGAAATGAAAGCCCAAACAATAATGGAATATAATTTCTTGCCTTGCAAACTGCCGAAAGGTCAATGAAAAAGGTGGATAGCCTCCAGTTTGATGATGGGCAATCAGAAAATGAGTGCTCATGCATTGTTGTGAAAGCATAAAGTGATGCAACTTTCTGAAGGACAATTGGACAATATCTAGTAAATTTATACATGCATGGAGCCACTGAGCAAGACCCTGTTTGGAATTTATATTGTAGAAATATTTATAATTTCACCAAGATTATATATATGATGTTCATTGCAACCTTTTTAAATAAAAGTAAGAAAGAAAGGAAGGAAAGAAAGAAAAAGAATGAACTTGAAGCAGTCTCTGAACAAGGGTCAAATTACTAGGCATTTGTAAAAGTAGAGGCTTGAAGATAGGTAAACAAAGCAAAAATCGAGTATCAAAACCAAATTCTAGGGACTTCCCTGGTGGCACAGTAGTTAAGAATCCACCTGCCAATGCAGGGGACACGGGTTCGAGCCCTGGTCCAGGAAGATCCCACATGCCACAGAGCAACTAAGCCCGTGCGCCACAACTACTGAGCCTGCGCTCTAGAGCCCACGAGCCACAACTACTGAGCCCGAGAGCCACAACTACTGAAGCCCGCGCGCCTACAGCCCGTGCTCTGCAGCAAGAGAAGCCACTGCAATGAGAAGCCCGCGCACGGCGATGAAGTGTAGCCCCCCACCCCGTTCGCCGCAACTAGAGAAAGCCCACGTGTAGCAACGAAGACCCAACACAGCCACATAAATAAATAAATAAATGTATTTTTTTTAAAAATCCTAGGTTAGCTCTCCAATAGCAGAAAAGTTGACTTTATACTGAAAGAACTAGTACACCCTGGTCTTTTTTATCTCCCCTGCCCAGGAACTCAGAATCCTGAGCTAATAATAAAGTGAGATTATGGGTGATTTTTTTCTTTCTTTGTATTTTTCTGGGTACTTTAAGCTTTTTATATTGCACATGTATTAATTTTTAATAAAGTTATAGAGTATCTTCCTCAACATGTGAAGAACACATCTGGATTTTATAAATTGCTCTACAGTCATAAGCATTCTTCTATTTCTCCACCGGAGGGCAGCATAAGCACAGTAAATAGCAAAACTAATTTCAAGGTGTTTGGTCTGAAATTGAATGCTGCTGTTCAGTTGTTTATTCTGACAGGCTGCTGGTACAAATTAATCATCAGATTGTTTATTTTTCTGATAAATGACTATACATTGTAAAAACTGATATACAGCAGAAAAGACAAGTCACCTATAATCAGGGACCGTCTGGCATTTATCTTCACATTTCTAGGTGTGATGAAAAGAGGAAGGTACATTTTTTTTTAAAAGTCTGCTGACAAAAAGTCCCCCATACAATTATTTTCTAATCTACGTTTCCCATCAAATGTCTCTTGAGCATTTCCCTGCTTCCCTAAGTTCTCTGACATGGTGGTTTTTAAAGGCCGCCTGGTGTTCCAGCCTGTGGACTCGTTGTACCTTGCTTCCCTGATTTAAATTGGTCATCTAAGTGTTTTAACTGTCTTTAAAGTATAAAAGATTTCCCATGTATAAAATAGACATAGAAAACTATACCACCCAATTAATCAGTACTCGAATTTGATACATGTTAATTGTTGCCATTTTTACTTCAGATATTTTGAAGAAAGAAAAGTTTACGGGTAGGGTTGGAGGTCCCAATGTCCAATTAACTTCTCTCCTTCCATCCCGAGTCACCTCTGATCTGAAGCTGGTGCTTATTTTTCCTATCCTTGATCTCAGGCTTTAATTACAAAAGTATGTTCTGTAAACAATATAGTATTGTCCTGAGCTTTTAAATTCTACACATTAATGTAATCACCATGGCATGTCCTATATTTGCTTAACATTATGATTTACCCCCTGTTGATTTAGACCTAGTTCATTCTAACTGCTTTAAGGTATTATACTTTATAAATAGAATTTAGTAACACATTCCCTATTGATAAGCATTTAGGTGGTTTCTAATCATCGAGTATCACTGCTCTTTGGATGGGGCAGGTGCGCATAGCTTCTCTAGCTGTTATACCTAGAGAAGAATTACGTTTGGGATTCCAGAAGAGGAATGGCGGATTCGAAAGGCTCATCCCCTTCACCTCTACTGGCTACTGCTGAATCACACTCCTGAATTACCAATTTTCAATTCAGCGGGGCGTGAATTAGTCCCATTTCCTCACTTCCTCTTTGTGGTAGGAGGCACGGCTTCAAGCATCTTGGAGGTTAAGCATCTCTTCATGGTCACTGGCAACAAGGTTTTGTCTTTTGTGAATCCATTGCCTTTGTTTATTCCCTGCTTAGGTTCTTTACCTTTTTCTTATCGATTTGTAGAAATTGTGTATCTATGTCTGACTCAGACGGGGTGTCTAGAGGAAGCACGTGGCATGCACAAACCGGATAATTTAAGGAGAGCTTCGGCTTCCCTGGTGGTGCAGCGGTTAAGAATCCGCCTGCCAATGCAGGGGACACGGGTTCGAGCCCTGGTCCGGGAAGATCCCACATGCCGCGGAGCAACAAAGCCCGTGCAGCACAACTACTGAGCCAGCACACCACAACTACTGAAGCCTGCGTGCCTAGAGCCCGTGCTCCGTAACAAGAGAAGCCACTGCAATAAAAAGCCCACACACCACAGCGAAGAGTAGCCCCCGCTCACTGCAACTAGAGTAAGCCCGTGCTCAGCAACAAAGGCCCAACACAACCTAAAATAAATAAAATAAAATAAATAAATTTTGAAAAAGAATAATGAAAACCAAAATGCATATGAAGTATAATTCCAACTTTAAAAATATGAGCTGAAGTATTTACAACAGGCAGGACATTGAAGCAACCTAAGTGTCCATCGACAGATGAATGGATAAAGAAGATGTGGCACATATATACAATGGAATATTACTCAGCCATAAAAAGAAACGAAATTGAGTTATTTGTAGTGAGGTGGATGGACCTAGAGACTGTCATACAGAGTGAAGTAAGTCAGAAAGACAAAAACAAATACCATATGCTAACACATATATATGGAATCTAAAAAAAAAAAAAAAAAACGGTTCTCATGAACCTCGGAGCAGGACAGGAATAAAGACGCAGACGTAGAGAATGGACTTGAGAACACAGGGAGGGGGAAGGGTAAGCTGGGACGAAGTGAGAGAGTGGCACTGACATATATACACTACCCAATGTCAAATAGAGAGCTAGTGGGAAGCAGCCGCATAGCACAGGGAGGTCAGCTCGGTGCTTTGTGACCACCTAGAGGGGTGGGATAGGGAGGGTGGGAGGGAGACGCAAGAGGGAGGGGATATGGGGATATATGTATATGTATAGCTGATTCACTTTGTTATAAAGCAGAAAGTAACACACCACTGTAAAGCAATTATACTCCAATAAAGATGTTAAAAAAAAATGAGCTGAAAAATGATGAGGAGGGGCTTCCCTGGTGGCGCAGTGGTTGGGAGTCTGCCTGCCAATGCAGGGGACACGGGCTCGAGCCCTGGTGTGGGAAGATCCCACATGCCGCGGAGCAACTAGGCCCGTGAGCCACGGGTACCGAGCCTGCGCGTCTGGAGCCTGTGCTCCGCAACGAGAGAGGCCGCGACAGTGAGAGGCCCGCGCACCGCGATGAAGAGTGGCCCCCGCTCACCGCAACTGGAGAAAGCCCTCGCACAGAAACGGAGACCCAACACAGCCAAAAATAAATAAATAAATAAATAAATAAAGTGTAAAAAAAAAAATGATGGGAGGAAATGGGCTAAAATATTAACTGTGGCGGAATTAAACATGGTTTTTATTCACTTTTTCATATTCTATGCACTAACTAACCAAGTTCTCTTTTTCCAGTATCCACATACTATGTTTTCCATAATAAAAGCAGTATCACCTGCCCTCTTGCCCAAGGGAGAAAGGCCCACTGGGCAGCAACATCTCCCCACTTGTGCTCCCCTCCTGTGACCGTGGCTTTGAGCACCTGATGGGGCCCCCAGAGCCCTCTAATCACGGCTGTAGAGATGTGTCCTCGTTGGCTTCACAGGGATGACCAAGCCTACGGCTGACTTATCTGCTTTGGTTCCCAGGTGCAGCCCCACCCACCCTGTCTTCATCTTTGCCCATCACGGGCGCTAACCCCCCTCCCAACTTCTTCCAACCACACCCTCTAGCTTCCTAGAGTTTTGTCGGTTATTTGAATTTCTTATTTTAAGTGATCTTTGTCCAGAAGCTAAAAAGGGAAACTTTATAAAATTTTCTACGTAATGATGTAAAATCCCTGCATGGCAAAAATAAATAATAAACAAACAAGGAATTATAAAATAACAATTGAGAAATATTTGGAAGATACAGGACAAAGGGCTGATTTACCTAATTTATGCAGAGCTCAAAATCAAAAGTTAAAAAAAGATGAAAAACCCAATAGAAGACAAAGATGAAGTAAGCAAAGGGTACAAAGAGACACCAATTACCAAAAAACAGGGGGAAGTGTTGAACCTCACTAGTAATAAAAGAAATGAAAGCCCAAACAATAATGGAATATAATTTCTTGCCTTGCAAACTGCCGAAAGGTCAATGAAAAAGGTGGATAGCCTCCAGTTTGATGATGGGCAATCAGAAAATGAGTGCTCATGCATTGTTGTGAAAGCATAAAGTGATGCAACTTTCTGAAGGACAATTGGACAATATCTAGTAAATTTATACATGCATGGAGCCACTGAGCAAGACCCTGTTTGGAATTTATATTGTAGAAATATTTATAATTTCACCAAGATTATATATATGATGTTCATTGCAACCTTTTTAAATAAAAGTAAGAAAGAAAGGAAGGAAAGAAAGAAAAAGAATGAACTTGAAGCAGTCTCTGAACAAGGGTCAAATTACTAGGCATTTGTAAAAGTAGAGGCTTGAAGATAGGTAAACAAAGCAAAAATCGAGTATCAAAACCAAATTCTAGGGACTTCCCTGGTGGCACAGTAGTTAAGAATCCACCTGCCAATGCAGGGGACACGGGTTCGAGCCCTGGTCCAGGAAGATCCCACATGCCACAGAGCAACTAAGCCCGTGCGCCACAACTACTGAGCCTGCGCTCTAGAGCCCACGAGCCACAACTACTGAGCCCGAGAGCCACAACTACTGAAGCCCGCGCGCCTACAGCCCGTGCTCTGCAGCAAGAGAAGCCACTGCAATGAGAAGCCCGCGCACGGCGATGAAGTGTAGCCCCCCACCCCGTTCGCCGCAACTAGAGAAAGCCCACGTGTAGCAACGAAGACCCAACACAGCCACATAAATAAATAAATAAATGTATTTTTTTAAAAAATCCTAGGTTAGCTCTCCAATAGCAGAAAAGTTGACTTTATACTGAAAGAACTAGTACACCCTGGTCTTTTTTATCTCCCCTGCCCAGGAACTCAGAATCCTGAGCTAATAATAAAGTGAGATTATGGGTGATTTTTTTCTTTCTTTGTATTTTTCTGGGTACTTTAAGCTTTTTATATTGCACATGTATTAATTTTTAATAAAGTTATACAGTATCTTTATCAACATGTGAAGAACACATCTGGATTTTATAAATTGCTCTACAGTCATAAGCATTCTTCTATTTCTCCACCGGAGGGCAGCATAAGCACAGTAAATAGCAAAACTAATTTCAAGGTGTTTGGTCTGAAATTGAATGCTGCTGTTCAGTTGTTTATTCTGACAGGCTGCTGGTACAAATTAATCATCAGATTGTTTATTTTTCTGATAAATGACTATACATTGTAAAAACTGATATACAGCAGCAAAGACAAGTCACCTATAATCAGGGACCGTCTGGCATTTATCTTCACATTTCTAGGTGTGATGAAAAGAGGAAGGTACATTTTTTTTTAAAAGTCTGCTGACAAAAAGTCCCCCATACAATTATTTTCTAATCTACGTTTCCCATCAAATGTCTCTTGAGCATTTCCCTGCTTCCCTAAGTTCTCTGACATGGTGGTTTTTAAAGGCCGCCTGGTGTTCCAGCCTGTGGACTCGTTGTACCTTGCTTCCCTGATTTAAATTGGTCATCTAAGTGTTTTAACTGTCTTTAAAGTATAAAAGATTTCCCATGTATAAAATAGACATAGAAAACTATACCACCCAATTAATCAGTACTCGAATTTGATACATGTTAATTGTTGCCATTTTTACTTCAGATATTTTGAAGAAAGAAAAGTTTACGGGTAGGGTTGGAGGTCCCAATGTCCAATTAACTTCTCTCCTTCCATCCCGAGTCACCTCTGATCTGAAGCTGGTGCTTATTTTTCCTATCCTTGATCTCAGGCTTTAATTACAAAAGTATGTTCTGTAAACAATATAGTATTGTCCTGAGCTTTTAAATTCTACACATTAATGTAATCACCATGGCATGTCCTATATTTGCTTAACATTATGATTTACCCCCTGTTGATTTAGACCTAGTTCATTCTAACTGCTTTAAGGTATTATACTTTATAAATAGAATTTAGTAACACATTCCCTATTGATAAGCATTTAGGTGGTTTCTAATCATCGAGTATCACTGCTCTTTGGATGGGGCAGGTGCGCATAGCTTCTCTAGCTGTTATACCTAGAGAAGAATTACGTTTGGGATTCCAGAAGAGGAATGGCGGATTCGAAAGGCTCATCCCCTTCACCTCTACTGGCTACTGCTGAATCACACTCCTGAATTACCAATTTTCAATTCAGCGGGGCGTGAATTAGTCCCATTTCCTCACTTCCTCTTTGTGGTAGGAGGCACGGCTTCAAGCATCTTGGAGGTTAAGCATCTCTTCATGGTCACTGGCAACAAGGTTTTGTCTTTTGTGAATCCATTGCCTTTGTTTATTCCCTGCTTAGGTTCTTTACCTTTTTCTTATCGATTTGTAGAAATTGTGTATCTATGTCTGACTCAGACGGGGTGTCTAGAGGAAGCACGTGGCATGCACAAACCGGATAATTTAAGGAGAGCTTCGGCTTCCCTGGTGGTGCAGCGGTTAAGAATCCGCCTGCCAATGCAGGGGACACGGGTTCGAGCCCTGGTCCGGGAAGATCCCACATGCCGCGGAGCAACAAAGCCCGTGCAGCACAACTACTGAGCCAGCACACCACAACTACTGAAGCCTGCGTGCCTAGAGCCCGTGCTCCGTAACAAGAGAAGCCACTGCAATAAAAAGCCCACACACCACAGCGAAGAGTAGCCCCCGCTCACTGCAACTAGAGTAAGCCCGTGCTCAGCAACAAAGGCCCAACACAACCTAAAATAAATAAAATAAAATAAATAAATTTTGAAAAAGAATAATGAAAACCAAAATGCATATGAAGTATAATTCCAACTTTAAAAATATGAGCTGAAGTATTTACAACAGGCAGGACATTGAAGCAACCTAAGTGTCCATCGACAGATGAATGGATAAAGAAGATGTGGCACATATATACAATGGAATATTACTCAGCCATAAAAAGAAACGAAATTGAGTTATTTGTAGTGAGGTGGATGGACCTAGAGACTGTCATACAGAGTGAAGTAAGTCAGAAAGACAAAAACAAATACCATATGCTAACACATATATATGGAATCTAAAAAAAAAAAAAAAAACGGTTCTCATGAACCTCGGAGCAGGACAGGAATAAAGACGCAGACGTAGAGAATGGACTTGAGAACACAGGGAGGGGGAAGGGTAAGCTGGGACGAAGTGAGAGAGTGGCACTGACATATATACACTACCCAATGTCAAATAGAGAGCTAGTGGGAAGCAGCCGCATAGCACAGGGAGGTCAGCTCGGTGCTTTGTGACCACCTAGAGGGGTGGGATAGGGAGGGTGGGAGGGAGACGCAAGAGGGAGGGGATATGGGGATATATGTATATGTATAGCTGATTCACTTTGTTATAAAGCAGAAAGTAACACACCACTGTAAAGCAATTATACTCCAATAAAGATGTTAAAAAAAAATGAGCTGAAAAATGATGAGGAGGGGCTTCCCTGGTGGCGCAGTGGTTGGGAGTCTGCCTGCCAATGCAGGGGACACGGGCTCGAGCCCTGGTGTGGGAAGATCCCACATGCCGCGGAGCAACTAGGCCCGTGAGCCACGGGTACCGAGCCTGCGCGTCTGGAGCCTGTGCTCCGCAACGAGAGAGGCCGCGACAGTGAGAGGCCCGCGCACCGCGATGAAGAGTGGCCCCCGCTCACCGCAACTGGAGAAAGCCCTCGCACAGAAACGGAGACCCAACACAGCCAAAAATAAATAAATAAATAAATAAATAAAGTGTAAAAAAAAAAATGATGGGAGGAAATGGGCTAAAATATTAACTGTGGCGGAATTAAACATGGTTTTTATTCACTTTTTCATATTCTATGCACTAACTAACCAAGTTCTCTTTTTCCAGTATCCACATACTATGTTTTCCATAATAAAAGCAGTATCACCTGCCCTCTTGCCCAAGGGAGAAAGGCCCACTGGGCAGCAACATCTCCCCACTTGTGCTCCCCTCCTGTGACCGTGGCTTTGAGCACCTGATGGGGCCCCCAGAGCCCTCTAATCACGGCTGTAGAGATGTGTCCTCGTTGGCTTCACAGGGATGACCAAGCCTACGGCTGACTTATCTGCTTTGGTTCCCAGGTGCAGCCCCACCCACCCTGTCTTCATCTTTGCCCATCACGGGCGCTAACCCCCCTCCCAACTTCTTCCAACCACACCCTCTAGCTTCCTAGAGTTTTGTCGGTTATTTGAATTTCTTATTTTAAGTGATCTTTGTCCAGAAGCTAAAAAGGGAAACTTTATAAAATTTTCTACGTAATGATGTAAAATCCCTGCATGGCAAAAATAAATAATAAACAAACAAGGAATTATAAAATAACAATTGAGAAATATTTGGAAGATACAGGACAAAGGGCTGATTTACCTAATTTATGCAGAGCTCAAAATCAAAAGTTAAAAAAAGATGAAAAACCCAATAGAAGACAAAGATGAAGTAAGCAAAGGGTACAAAGAGACACCAATTACCAAAAAACAGGGGGAAGTGTTGAACCTCACTAGTAATAAAAGAAATGAAAGCCCAAACAATAATGGAATATAATTTCTTGCCTTGCAAACTGCCGAAAGGTCAATGAAAAAGGTGGATAGCCTCCAGTTTGATGATGGGCAATCAGAAAATGAGTGCTCATGCATTGTTGTGAAAGCATAAAGTGATGCAACTTTCTGAAGGACAATTGGACAATATCTAGTAAATTTATACATGCATGGAGCCACTGAGCAAGACCCTGTTTGGAATTTATATTGTAGAAATATTTATAATTTCACCAAGATTATATATATGATGTTCATTGCAACCTTTTTAAATAAAAGTAAGAAAGAAAGGAAGGAAAGAAAGAAAAAGAATGAACTTGAAGCAGTCTCTGAACAAGGGTCAAATTACTAGGCATTTGTAAAAGTAGAGGCTTGAAGATAGGTAAACAAAGCAAAAATCGAGTATCAAAACCAAATTCTAGGGACTTCCCTGGTGGCACAGTAGTTAAGAATCCACCTGCCAATGCAGGGGACACGGGTTCGAGCCCTGGTCCAGGAAGATCCCACATGCCACAGAGCAACTAAGCCCGTGCGCCACAACTACTGAGCCTGCGCTCTAGAGCCCACGAGCCACAACTACTGAGCCCGAGAGCCACAACTACTGAAGCCCGCGCGCCTACAGCCCGTGCTCTGCAGCAAGAGAAGCCACTGCAATGAGAAGCCCGCGCACGGCGATGAAGTGTAGCCCCCCACCCCGTTCGCCGCAACTAGAGAAAGCCCACGTGTAGCAACGAAGACCCAACACAGCCACATAAATAAATAAATAAATAAATGTATTTTTTTTAAAAATCCTAGGTTAGCTCTCCAATAGCAGAAAAGTTGACTTTATACTGAAAGAACTAGTACACCCTGGTCTTTTTTATCTCCCCTGCCCAGGAACTCAGAATCCTGAGCTAATAATAAAGTGAGATTATGGGTGATTTTTTTCTTTCTTTGTATTTTTCTGGGTACTTTAAGCTTTTTATATTGCACATGTATTAATTTTTAATAAAGTTATACAGTATCTTTATCAACATGTGAAGAACACATCTGGATTTTATAAATTGCTCTACAGTCATAAGCATTCTTCTATTTCTCCACCGGAGGGCAGCATAAGCACAGTAAATAGCAAAACTAATTTCAAGGTGTTTGGTCTGAAGTTGAATGCTGCTGTTCAGTTGTTTATTCTGACAGGCTGCTGGTACAAATTAATCATCAGATTGTTTATTTTTCTGATAAATGACTATACATTGTAAAAACTGATATACAGCAGCAAAGACAAGTCACCTATAATCAGGGACCGTCTGGCATTTATCTTCACATTTCTAGGTGTGATGAAAAGAGGAAGGTACATTTTTTTTTAAAAGTCTGCTGACAAAAAGTCCCCCATACAATTATTTTCTAATCTACGTTTCCCATCAAATGTCTCTTGAGCATTTCCCTGCTTCCCTAAGTTCTCTGACATGGTGGTTTTTAAAGGCCGCCTGGTGTTCCAGCCTGTGGACTCGTTGTACCTTGCTTCCCTGATTTAAATTGGTCATCTAAGTGTTTTAACTGTCTTTAAAGTATAAAAGATTTCCCATGTATAAAATAGACATAGAAAACTATACCACCCAATTAATCAGTACTCGAATTTGATACATGTTAATTGTTGCCATTTTTACTTCAGATATTTTGAAGAAAGAAATGTTTACGGGTAGGGTTGGAGGTCCCAATGTCCAATTAACTTCTCTCCTTCCATCCCGAGTCACCTCTGATCTGAAGCTGGTGCTTATTTTTCCTATCCTTGATCTCAGGCTTTAATTACAAAAGTATGTTCTGTAAACAATATAGTATTGTCCTGAGCTTTTAAATTCTACACATTAATGTAATCACCATGGCATGTCCTATATTTGCTTAACATTATGATTTACCCCCTGTTGATTTAGACCTAGTTCATTCTAACTGCTTTAAGGTATTATACTTTATAAATAGAATTTAGTAACACATTCCCTATTGATAAGCATTTAGGTGGTTTCTAATCATCGAGTATCACTGCTCTTTGGATGGGGCAGGTGCGCATAGCTTCTCTAGCTGTTATACCTAGAGAAGAATTACGTTTGGGATTCCAGAAGAGGAATGGCGGATTCGAAAGGCTCATCCCCTTCACCTCTACTGGCTACTGCTGAATCACACTCCTGAATTACCAATTTTCAATTCAGCGGGGCGTGAATTAGTCCCATTTCCTCACTTCCTCTTTGTGGTAGGAGGCACGGCTTCAAGCATCTTGGAGGTTAAGCATCTCTTCATGGTCACTGGCAACAAGGTTTTGTCTTTTGTGAATCCATTGCCTTTGTTTATTCCCTGCTTAGGTTCTTTACCTTTTTCTTATCGATTTGTAGAAATTGTGTATCTATGTCTGACTCAGACCGGGTGTCTAGAGGAAGCACGTGGCATGCACAAACCGGGTAGTTTAAGGAGAGCTTGGGCTTCCCTGGTGGTGCAGCGGTTAAGAAACCGCCTGCCAATGCAGGGGACACGAGTTCGAGCCCTGGTCCGGGAAGATCCCACATGCCGCGGAGCAACAAAGCCCGTGCAGCACAACTACTGAGCCAGCACACCACAACTACTGAAGCCTGCGTTCCTAGAGCCCGTGCTCCGTAACAAGAGAAGCCACTGCAATAAGAAGCCCACACACCACAGCGAAGAGTAGCCCCCGCTCACTGCAACTAGAGTAAGCCCGTGCTCAGCAACAAAGGCCCAACACAGCCTAAAATAAATAAAATAAAATAAATAAATTTTAAAAAAGAATAATGAAAACCAAAATGCATATGAAGTATAATTCCAACTTTAAAAATATGAGCTGAAGTATTTACAATAGGCAGGACATTGAAGCAACCTAAGTGTCCATCGACAGATGAATGGATAAAGAAGATGTGGCACATATATACAATGGAATATTACTCAGCCATAAAAAGAAACGAAATTGAGTTATTTGTAGTGAGGTGGATGGACCTAGAGACTGTCATACAGAGTGAAGTAAGTCAGAAAGACAAAAACAAATACCATATGCTAACACATATATATGGAATCTAAAAAAAAAAAAAAAACGGTTCTCATGAACCTCGGAGCAGGACAGGAATAAAGACGCAGACGTAGAGAATGGACTTGAGGACACAGGGAGGGGGAAGGGTAAGCTGGGACGAAGTGAGAGAGTGGCACTGACATATATACACTACCCAATGTCAAACAGAGAGCTAGTGGGAAGCAGCCGCATAGCACAGGGAGGTCAGCTCGGTGCTTTGTGCCCACCTAGAGGGGTGGGATAGGGAGGGTGGGAGGGAGACGCAAGAGGGAGGGGATATGGGGATATATGTATATGTATAGCTGATTCACTTTGTTATAAAGCAGAAAGTAACACACCACTGTAAAGCAATTATACTCCAATAAAGATGTTAAAAAAAAATGAGCTGAAAAATGATGAGGAGGGGCTTCCCTGGTGGCGCAGTGGTTGGGAGTCTGCCTGCCAATGCAGGGGACACGGGCTCGAGCCCTGGTGTGGGAAGATCCCACATGCCGCGGAGCAACTAGGCCCGTGAGCCACGGGTACTGAGCCTGCGCGTCTGGAGCCTGTGCTCCGCAACGAGAGAGGCCGCGACAGTGAGAGGCCCGCGCACCGCGATGAAGAGTGGCCCCCGCTCACCGCAACTGGAGAAAGCCCACGCACAGAAACGGAGACCCAACACAGCCAAAAATAAATAAATAAATAAATAAATAAAGTGTAAAAAAAAAATGATGGGAGGAAATGGGCTAAAATATTAACTGTGGCGGAATTAAACATGGTTTTTATTCACTTTTTCATATTCTATGCACTAACTAACCAAGTTCTCTTTTTCCAGTATCCACATACTATGTTTTCCATAATAAAAGCAGTATCACCTGCCCTCTTGCCCAAGGGAGAAAGGCCCACTGGGCAGCAACATCTCCCCACTTGTGCTCCCCTCCTGTGACCGTGGCTTTGAGCACCTGATGGGGCCCCCAGAGCGCTCTAATCACAGCTGTAGAGATGTGTCCTCGTTGGCTTCACAGGGATGACCAAGCCTACGGCTGACTTATCTGCTTTGGTTCCCAGGTGCAGCCCCACCCACCCTGTCTTCATCTTTGCCCATCACGGGCGCTAACCCCCCTCCCAACTTCTTCCAACCACACCCTCTAGCTTCCTAGAGTTTTGTCGGTTATTTGAATTTCTTATTTTAAGTGATCTTTGTCCAGAAGCTAAAAAGGGAAACTTCATAAAATTTTCTACGTAATGATGTAAAATCCCTGCATGGCAAAAATAAATAATAAACAAACAAGGAATTATAAAATAACAATTGAGAAATATTTGGAAGATACAGGACAAAGGGCTGATTTACCTAATTTATGCAGAGCTCAAAATCAAAAGTTAAAAAAAGATGAAAAACCCAATAGAAGACAAAGATGAAGTAAGCAAAGGGTACAAAGAAACACCAATTACCAAAAAACAGGGGGAAGTGTTGAACCTCACTAGTAATAAAAGAAATGAAAGCCCAAACAATAATGGAATATAATTTCTTGCCTTGCAAACTGCCGAAAGGTCAATGAAAAAGGTGGATAGCCTCCAGTTTGATGATGGGCAATCAGAAAATGAGTGCTCATGCATTGTTGTGAAAGCATAAAGTGATGCAACTTTCTGAAGGACAATTGGACAATATCTAGTAAATTTATACATGCATGGAGCCACTGAGGAAGACCCTGTTTGGAATTTATATTGTAGAAATATTTATAATTTCACCAAGATTATATATATGATGTTCATTGCAACCTTTTTAAATAAAAGTAAGAAAGAAAGAAAGAAAGGAAGGAAAGAAAGAAAAAGAATGAACTTGAAGCAGTCTCTGAACAAGGGTCAAATTACTAGGCATTTGTAAAATTAGAGGCTTGAAGATAGGTAAACAAAGCAAAAATCGAGTATCAAAACCAAATTCTAGGGACTTCCCTGGTGGCACAGTAGTTAAGAATCCACCTGCCAATGCAGGGGACACGGGTTCGAGCCCTGGTCCAGGAAGATCCCACATGCCACAGAGCAACTAAGCCCGTGCGCCACAACTACTGAGCCTGCGCTCTAGAGCCCACGAGCCACAACTACTGAGCCCGAGAGCCACAACTACTGAAGCCCGCGCGCCTACAGCCCGTGCTCTGCAGCAAGAGAAGCCACTGCAATGAGAAGCCCGCGCACGGCGATGAAGTGTAGCCCCCCACCCCGTTCGCCGCAACTAGAGAAAGCCCACGTGTAGCAACGAAGACCCAACACAGCCACATAAATAAATAAATAAATAAATGTATTTTTTTTAAAAATCCTAGGTTAGCTCTCCAATAGCAGAAAAGTTGACTTTATACTGAAAGAACTAGTACACCCTGGTCTTTTTTATCTCCCCTGCCCAGGAACTCAGAATCCTGAGCTAATAATAAAGTGAGATTATGGGTGATTTTTTTCTTTCTTTGTATTTTTCTGGGTACTTTAAGCTTTTTATATTGCACATGTATTAATTTTTAATAAAGTTATACAGTATCTTTATCAACATGTGAAGAACACATCTGGATTTTATAAATTGCTCTACAGTCATAAGCATTCTTCTATTTCTCCACCGGAGGGCAGCATAAGCACAGTAAATAGCAAAACTAATTTCAAGGTGTTTGATCTGAAATTGAATGCTGCTGTTCAGTTGTTTATTCTGACAGGCTGCTGGTACAAATTAATCATCAGATTGTTTATTTTTCTGATAAATGACTATACATTGTAAAAACTGATATACAGCAGAAAAGACAAGTCACCTATAATCAGGGACCGTCTGGCATTTATCTTCACATTTCTAGGCGTGATGAAAAGAGGAAGGTACATTTTTTTTTAAAAGTCTGCTGACAAAAAGTCCCCCATACAATTATTTTCTTTTCTTTTTTTTTTTTTTTTTATAAATTTATTTAGTTATTTAGGGCTGTGTTGGCTCTTCGTTTCTGTGAGAGGGCTTTCTCGAATAGTTGCAGCGAGCAGGGGCCACTCTTCATCGCGGTTCGCGGGCCTCTCACTATCGCGGCCTCTCTTGTTGCGGAGCACAGGCTCCAGACGCGCAGGCTCAGTAGTTGTGGCTCACGGGCCCAGTTGCTCCGCGGCATGTGGGATCTTCCCAGACCAGGGCTCGAACCCGTGTACCCTGCATTGGCAGGCAGATTCTCAACCACTGAGCCACCAGGGAAGCCCATACAATTATTTTCTAATCTACGTTTCCCATCAAATGTCTCTTGAGCATTTCCCTGCTTCTCTAAGTTCTCTGACATGGTGGTTTTTAAAGGCCGCCTGGTGTTCCAGCCTGTGGACTCGTTGTACCTTGCTTCCCTGATTTAAATTGGTCATCTAAGTGTTTTAACTGTCTTTAAAGTATAAAAGATTTCCCATGTATAAAATAGACATAGAAAACTATACCACCCAATTAATCAGTACTCGAATTTGATACATGTTAATTGTTGCCATTTTTACTTCAGATATTTTGAAGAAAGAAAAGTTTACGGGTAGGGTTGGAGGTCCCAATGTCCAATTAACTTCTCTCCTTCCATCCCGAGTCACCTCTGATCTGAAGCTGGTGCTTATTTTTCCTATCCTTGATCTCAGGCTTTAATTACAAAAGTATGTTCTGTAAACAATATAGTATTGTCCTGAGCTTTTAAATTCTACACATTAATGTAATCACCATGGCATGTCCTATATTTGCTTAACGTTATGATTTACCCCCTGTTGATTTAGACCTAGTTCATTCTAACTGCTTTAAGGTATTATACTTTATAAATAGAATTTAGTAACACATTCCCTATTGATAAGCATTTAGGTGGTTTCTAATCATCGAGTATCACTGCTCTTTGGATGGGGCAGGTGCGCATAGCTTCTCTAGCTGTTATACCTAGAGAAGAATTACGTTTGGGATTCCAGAAGAGGAATGGCGGATTCGAAAGGCTCATCCCCTTCACCTCTACTGGCTACTGCTGAATCACACTCCTGAATTACCAATTTTCAATTCAGCGGGGCGTGAATTAGTCCCATTTCCTCACTTCCTCTTTGTGGTAGGAGGCACGGCTTCAAGCATCTTGGAGGTTAAGCATCTCTTCATGGTCACTGGCAACAAGGTTTTGTCTTTTGTGAATCCATTGCCTTTGTTTATTCCCTGCTTAGGTTCTTTACCTTTTTCTTATCGATTTGTAGAAATTGTGTATCTATGTCTGACTCAGACCGGGTGTCTAGAGGAAGCACGTGGCATGCACAAACCGGATAATTTAAGGAGAGCTTGGGCTTCCCTGGTGGTGCAGCGGTTAAGAATCCGCCTGCCAATGCAGGGGACACGGGTTCGAGCCCTGGTCCGGGAAGATCCCACATGCCGCGGAGCAACAAAGCCCGTGCAGCACAACTACTGAGCCAGCACACCACAACTACTGAAGCCTGCGTTCCTAGAGCCCGTGCTCCGTAACAAGAGAAGCCACTGCAATAAGAAGCCCACACACCACAGCGAAGAGTAGCCCCCGCTCACTGCAACTAGAGTAAGCCCGTGCTCAGCAACAAAGGCCCAACACAGCCAAAAATAAATAAAATAAAATAAATAAATTTTTAAAAAGAATAATGAAAACCAAAATGCATATGAAGTATAATTCCAACTTTAAAAATATGAGCTGAAGTATTTACAATAGGCAGGACATTGAAGCAACCTAAGTGTCCATCGACAGATGAATGGATAAAGAAGATGTGGCACATATATACAATGGAATATTACTCAGCCATAAAAAGAAACGAAATTGAGTTATTTGTAGTGAGGTGGATGGACCTAGAGACTGTCATACAGAGTGAAGTAAGTCAGAAAGACAAAAACAAATACCATATGCTAACACATATATATGGAATCTAAAAAAAAAAAAAAAAACGGTTCTCATGAACCTCGGAGCAGGACAGGAATAAAGACGCAGACGTAGAGAATGGACTTGAGGACACAGGGAGGGGGAAGGGTAAGCTGGGACGAAGTGAGAGAGTGGCACTGACATATATACACTACCCAATGTCAAATAGAGAGCTAGTGGGAAGCAGCCGCATAGCACAGGGAGGTCAGCTCGGTGCTTTGTGACCACCTAGAGGGGTGGGATAGGGAGGGTGGGAGGGAGACGCAAGAGGGAGGGGATATGGGGATATATGTATATGTATAGCTGATTCACTTTGTTATAAAGCAGAAAGTAACACACCACTGTAAAGCAATTATACTCCAATAAAGATGTTAAAAAAAAATGAGCTGAAAAATGATGAGGAGGGGCTTCCCTGGTGGCGCAGTGGTTGGGAGTCTGCCTGCCAATGCAGGGGACACGGGCTCGAGCCCTGGTGTGGGAAGATCCCACATGCCGCGGAGCAACTAGGCCCGTGAGCCACGGGTACCGAGCCTGCGCGTCTGGAGCCTGTGCTCCGCAACGAGAGAGGCCGCGACAGTGAGAGGCCCGCGCACCGCGATGAAGAGTGGCCCCCGCTCACCGCAACTGGAGAAAGCCCACGCACAGAAACGGAGACCCAACACAGCCAAAAATAAATAAATAAATAAATAAATAAAGTGTAAAAAAAAAAATGATGGGAGGAAATGGGCTAAAATATTAACTGTGGCGGAATTAAACATGGTTTTTATTCACTTTTTCATATTCTATGCACTAACTAACCAAGTTCTCTTTTTCCAGTATCCACATACTATGTTTTCCATAATAAAAGCAGTATCACCTGCCCTCTTGCCCAAGGGAGAAAGGCCCACTGGGCAGCAACATCTCCCCACTTGTGCTCCCCTCCTGTGACCGTGGCTTTGAGCACCTGATGGGGCCCCCAGAGCGCTCTAATCACAGCTGTAGAGATGTGTCCTCGTTGGCTTCACAGGGATGACCAAGCCTACGGCTGACTTATCTGCTTTGGTTCCCAGGTGCAGCCCCACCCACCCTGTCTTCATCTTTGCCCATCACGGGCGCTAACCCCCCTCCCAACTTCTTCCAACCACACCCTCTAGCTTCCTAGAGTTTTGTCGGTTATTTGAATTTCTTATTTTAAGTGATCTTTGTCCAGAAGCTAAAAAGGGAAACTTCATAAAATTTTCTACGTAATGATGTAAAATCCCTGCATGGCAAAAATAAATAATAAACAAACAAGGAATTATAAAATAACAATTGAGAAATATTTGGAAGATACAGGACAAAGGGCTGATTTACCTAATTTATGCAGAGCTCAAAATCAAAAGTTAAAAAAAGATGAAAAACCCAATAGAAGACAAAGATGAAGTAAGCAAAGGGTACAAAGAAACACCAATTACCAAAAAACAGGGGGAAGTGTTGAACCTCACTAGTAATAAAAGAAATGAAAGCCCAAACAATAATGGAATATAATTTCTTGCCTTGCAAACTGCCGAAAGGTCAATGAAAAAGGTGGATAGCCTCCAGTTTGATGATGGGCAATCAGAAAATGAGTGCTCATGCATTGTTGTGAAAGCATAAAGTGATGCAACTTTCTGAAGGACAATTGGACAATATCTAGTAAATTTATACATGCATGGAGCCACTGAGGAAGACCCTGTTTGGAATTTATATTGTAGAAATATTTATAATTTCACCAAGATTATATATATGATGTTCATTGCAACCTTTTTAAATAAAAGTAAGAAAGAAAGAAAGAAAGGAAGGAAAGAAAGAAAAAGAATGAACTTGAAGCAGTCTCTGAACAAGGGTCAAATTACTAGGCATTTGTAAAAGTAGAGGCTTGAAGATAGGTAAACAAAGCAAAAATCGAGTATCAAAACCAAATTCTAGGGACTTCCCTGGTGGCACAGTAGTTAAGAATCCACCTGCCAATGCAGGGGACACGGGTTCGAGCCCTGGTCCAGGAAGATCCCACATGCCACAGAGCAACTAAGCCCGTGCGCCACAACTACTGAGCCTGCGCTCTAGAGCCCACGAGCCACAACTACTGAGCCCGAGAGCCACAACTACTGAAGCCCGCGCGCCTACAGCCCGTGCTCTGCAGCAAGAGAAGCCACTGCAATGAGAAGCCCGCGCACGGCGATGAAGTGTAGCCCCCCACCCCGTTCGCCGCAACTAGAGAAAGCCCACGTGTAGCAACGAAGACCCAACACAGCCACATAAATAAATAAATAAATAAATGTATTTTTTTTAAAAATCCTAGGTTAGCTCTCCAATAGCAGAAAAGTTGACTTTATACTGAAAGAACTAGTACACCCTGGTCTTTTTTATCTCCCCTGCCCAGGAACTCAGAATCCTGAGCTAATAATAAAGTGAGATTATGGGTGATTTTTTTCTTTCTTTGTATTTTTCTGGGTACTTTAAGCTTTTTATATTGCACATGTATTAATTTTTAATAAAGTTATACAGTATCTTTATCAACATGTGAAGAACACATCTGGATTTTATAAATTGCTCTACAGTCATAAGCATTCTTCTATTTCTCCACCGGAGGGCAGCATAAGCACAGTAAATAGCAAAACTAATTTCAAGGTGTTTGATCTGAAATTGAATGCTGCTGTTCAGTTGTTTATTCTGACAGGCTGCTGGTACAAATTAATCATCAGATTGTTTATTTTTCTGATAAATGACTATACATTGTAAAAACTGATATACAGCAGAAAAGACAAGTCACCTATAATCAGGGACCGTCTGGCATTTATCTTCACATTTCTAGGCGTGATGAAAAGAGGAAGGTACATTTTTTTTTAAAAGTCTGCTGACAAAAAGTCCCCCATACAATTATTTTCTTTTCTTTTTTTTTTTTTTTTTTATAAATTTATTTAGTTATTTAGGGCTGTGTTGGCTCTTCGTTTCTGTGAGAGGGCTTTCTCGAATAGTTGCAGCGAGCAGGGGCCACTCTTCATCGCGGTTCGCGGGCCTCTCACTATCGCGGCCTCTCTTGTTGCGGAGCACAGGCTCCAGACGCGCAGGCTCAGTAGTTGTGGCTCACGGGCCCAGTTGCTCCGCGGCATGTGGGATCTTCCCAGACCAGGGCTCGAACCCGTGTACCCTGCATTGGCAGGCAGATTCTCAACCACTGAGCCACCAGGGAAGCCCATACAATTATTTTCTAATCTACGTTTCCCATCAAATGTCTCTTGAGCATTTCCCTGCTTCCCTAAGTTCTCTGACATGGTGGTTTTTAAAGGCCGCCTGGTGTTCCAGCCTGTGGACTCGTTGTACCTTGCTTCCCTGATTTAAATTGGTCATCTAAGTGTTTTAACTGTCTTTAAAGTATAAAAGATTTCCCATGTATAAAATAGACATAGAAAACTATACCACCCAATTAATCAGTACTCGAATTTGATACATGTTAATTGTTGCCATTTTTACTTCAGATATTTTGAAGAAAGAAAAGTTTACGGGTAGGGTTGGAGGTCCCAATGTCCAATTAACTTCTCTCCTTCCATCCCGAGTCACCTCTGATCTGAAGCTGGTGCTTATTTTTCCTATCCTTGATCTCAGGCTTTAATTACAAAAGTATGTTCTGTAAACAATATAGTATTGTCCTGAGCTTTTAAATTCTACACATTAATGTAATCACCATGGCATGTCCTATATTTGCTTAACGTTATGATTTACCCCCTGTTGATTTAGACCTAGTTCATTCTAACTGCTTTAAGGTATTATACTTTATAAATAGAATTTAGTAACACATTCCCTATTGATAAGCATTTAGGTGGTTTCTAATCATCGAGTATCACTGCTCTTTGGATGGGGCAGGTGCGCATAGCTTCTCTAGCTGTTATACCTAGAGAAGAATTACGTTTGGGATTCCAGAAGAGGAATGGCGGATTCGAAAGGCTCATCCCCTTCACCTCTACTGGCTACTGCTGAATCACACTCCTGAATTACCAATTTTCAATTCAGCGGGGCGTGAATTAGTCCCATTTCCTCTCTTCCTCTTTGTGGTAGGAGGCACGGCTTCAAGCATCTTGGAGGTTAAGCATCTCTTCATGGTCACTGGCAACAAGGTTTTGTCTTTTGTGAATCCATTGCCTTTGTTTATTCCCTGCTTAGGTTCTTTACCTTTTTCTTATCGATTTGTAGAAATTGTGTATCTATGTCTGACTCAGACCGGGTGTCTAGAGGAAGCACGTGGCATGCACAAACCGGATAATTTAAGGAGAGCTTGGGCTTCCCTGGTGGTGCAGCGGTTAAGAATCCGCCTGCCAATGCAGGGGACACGGGTTCGAGCCCTGGTCCGGGAAGATCCCACATGCCGCGGAGCAACAAAGCCCGTGCAGCACAACTACTGAGCCAGCACACCACAACTACTGAAGCCTGCGTTCCTAGAGCCCGTGCTCCGTAACAAGAGAAGCCACTGCAATAAGAAGCCCACACACCACAGCGAAGAGTAGCCCCCGCTCACTGCAACTAGAGTAAGCCCGTGCTCAGCAACAAAGGCCCAACACAGCCAAAAATAAATAAAATAAAATAAATAAATTTTTAAAAAGAATAATGAAAACCAAAATGCATATGAAGTATAATTCCAACTTTAAAAATATGAGCTGAAGTATTTACAATAGGCAGGACATTGAAGCAACCTAAGTGTCCATCGACAGATGAATGGATAAAGAAGATGTGGCACATATATACAATGGAATATTACTCAGCCATAAAAAGAAACGAAATTGAGTTATTTGTAGTGAGGTGGATGGACCTAGAGACTGTCATACAGAGTGAAGTAAGTCAGAAAGACAAAAACAAATACCATATGCTAACACATATATATGGAATCTAAAAAAAAAAAAAAAAACGGTTCTCATGAACCTCGGAGCAGGACAGGAATAAAGACGCAGACGTAGAGAATGGACTTGAGGACACAGGGAGGGGGAAGGGTAAGCTGGGACGAAGTGAGAGAGTGGCACTGACATATATACACTACCCAATGTCAAATAGAGAGCTAGTGGGAAGCAGCCGCATAGCACAGGGAGGTCAGCTCGGTGCTTTGTGACCACCTAGAGGGGTGGGATAGGGAGGGTGGGAGGGAGACGCAAGAGGGAGGGGATATGGGGATATATGTATATGTATAGCTGATTCACTTTGTTATAAAGCAGAAAGTAACACACCACTGTAAAGCAATTATACTCCAATAAAGATGTTAAAAAAAAATGAGCTGAAAAATGATGAGGAGGGGCTTCCCTGGTGGCGCAGTGGTTGGGAGTCTGCCTGCCAATGCAGGGGACACGGGCTCGAGCCCTGGTGTGGGAAGATCCCACATGCCGCGGAGCAACTAGGCCCGTGAGCCACGGGTACCGAGCCTGCGCGTCTGGAGCCTGTGCTCCGCAACGAGAGAGGCCGCGACAGTGAGAGGCCCGCGCACCGCGATGAAGAGTGGCCCCCGCTCACCGCAACTGGAGAAAGCCCACGCACAGAAACGGAGACCCAACACAGCCAAAAATAAATAAATAAATAAATAAATAAAGTGTAAAAAAAAAATGATGGGAGGAAATGGGCTAAAATATTAACTGTGGCGGAATTAAACATGGTTTTTATTCACTTTTTCATATTCTATGCACTAACTAACCAAGTTCTCTTTTTCCAGTATCCACATACTATGTTTTCCATAATAAAAGCAGTATCACCTGCCCTCTTGCCCAAGGGAGAAAGGCCCACTGGGCAGCAACATCTCCCCACTTGTGCTCCCCTCCTGTGACCGTGGCTTTGAGCACCTGATGGGGCCCCCAGAGCGCTCTAATCACAGCTGTAGAGATGTGTCCTCGTTGGCTTCACAGGGATGACCAAGCCTACGGCTGACTTATCTGCTTTGGTTCCCAGGTGCAGCCCCACCCACCCTGTCTTCATCTTTGCCCATCACGGGCGCTAACCCCCCTCCCAACTTCTTCCAACCACACCCTCTAGCTTCCTAGAGTTTTGTCGGTTATTTGAATTTCTTATTTTAAGTGATCTTTGTCCAGAAGCTAAAAAGGGAAACTTCATAAAATTTTCTACGTAATGATGTAAAATCCCTGCATGGCAAAAATAAATAATAAACAAACAAGGAATTATAAAATAACAATTGAGAAATATTTGGAAGATACAGGACAAAGGGCTGATTTACCTAATTTATGCAGAGCTCAAAATCAAAAGTTAAAAAAAGATGAAAAACCCAATAGAAGACAAAGATGAAGTAAGCAAAGGGTACAAAGAGACACCAATTACCAAAAAACAGGGGGAAGTGTTGAACCTCACTAGTAATAAAAGAAATGAAAGCCCAAACAATAATGGAATATAATTTCTTGCCTTGCAAACTGCCGAAAGGTCAATGAAAAAGGTGGATAGCCTCCAGTTTGATGATGGGCAATCAGAAAATGAGTGCTCATGCATTGTTGTGAAAGCATAAAGTGATGCAACTTTCTGAAGGACAATTGGACAATATCTAGTAAATTTATACATGCATGGAGCCACTGAGGAAGACCCTGTTTGGAATTTATATTGTAGAAATATTTCTAATTTCACCAAGATTATATATATGATGTTCATTGCAACCTTTTTAAATAAAAGTAAGAAAGAAAGAAAGAAAGGAAGGAAAGAAAGAAAAAGAATGAACTTGAAGCAGTCTCTGAACAAGGGTCAAATTACTAGGCATTTGTAAAAGTAGAGGCTTGAAGATAGGTAAACAAAGCAAAAATCGAGTATCAAAACCAAATTCTAGGGACTTCCCTGGTGGCACAGTAGTTAAGAATCCACCTGCCAATGCAGGGGACACGGGTTCGAGCCCTGGTCCAGGAAGATCCCACATGCCACAGAGCAACTAAGCCCGTGCGCCACAACTACTGAGCCTGCGCTCTAGAGCCCACGAGCCACAACTACTGAGCCCGAGAGCCACAACTACTGAAGCCCGCGCGCCTACAGCCCGTGCTCTGCAGCAAGAGAAGCCACTGCAATGAGAAGCCCGCGCACGGCGATGAAGTGTAGCCCCCCACCCCGTTCGCCGCAACTAGAGAAAGCCCACGTGTAGCAACGAAGACCCAACACAGCCACATAAATAAATAAATAAATAAATGTATTTTGTAAAAAAATCCTAGGTTAGCTCTCCAATAGCAGAAAAGTTGACTTTATACTGAAAGAACTAGTACACCCTGGTCTTTTTTATCTCCCCTGCCCAGGAACTCAGAATCCTGAGCTAATAATAAAGTGAGATTATGGGTGATTTTTTTCTTTCTTTGTATTTTTCTGGGTACTTTAAGCTTTTTATATTGCACATGTATTAATTTTTAATAAAGTTATACAGTATCTTTATCAACATGTGAAGAACACATCTGGATTTTATAAATTGCTCTACAGTCATAAGCATTCTTCTATTTCTCCACCGGAGGGCAGCATAAGCACAGTAAATAGCAAAACTAATTTCAAGGTGTTTGGTCTGAAGTTGAATGCTGCTGTTCAGTTGTTTATTCTGACAGGCTGCTGGTACAAATTAATCATCAGATTGTTTATTTTTCTGATAAATGACTATACATTGTCAAAACTGATATACAGCAGAAAAGACAAGTCACCTATAATCAGGGACCGTCTGGCATTTATCTTCACATTTCTAGGTGTGATGAAAAGAGGAAGGTACATTTTTTTTTAAAAGTCTGCTGACAAAAAGTCCCCCATACAATTATTTTCTTTTCTTTTTTTTTTTTTTTTTATAAATTTATTTAGTTATTTAGGGCTGTGTTGGCTCTTCGTTTCTGTGAGAGGGCTTTCTCGAATAGTTGCAGCGAGCAGGGGCCACTCTTCATCGCGGTTCGCGGGCCTCTCACTATCGCGGCCTCTCTTGTTGCGGAGCACAGGCTCCAGACGCGCAGGCTCAGTAGTTGTGGCTCACGGGCCCAGTTGCTCCGCGGCATGTGGGATCTTCCCAGACCAGGGCTCGAACCCGTGTACCCTGCATTGGCAGGCAGATTCTCAACCACTGAGCCACCAGGGAAGCCCATACAATTATTTTCTAATCTACGTTTCCCATCAAATGTCTCTTGAGCATTTCCCTGCTTCCCTAAGTTCTCTGACATGGTGGTTTTTAAAGGCCGCCTGGTGTTCCAGCCTGTGGACTCGTTGTACCTTGCTTCCCTGATTTAAATTGGTCATCTAAGTGTTTTAACTGTCTTTAAAGTATAAAAGATTTCCCATGTATAAAATAGACATAGAAAACTATACCACCCAATTAATCAGTACTCGAATTTGATACATGTTAATTGTTGCCATTTTTACTTCAGATATTTTGAAGAAAGAAAAGTTTACGGGTAGGGTTGGAGGTCCCAATGTCCAATTAACTTCTCTCCTTCCATCCCGAGTCACCTCTGATCTGAAGCTGGTGCTTATTTTTCCTATCCTTGATCTCAGGCTTTAATTACAAAAGTATGTTCTGTAAACAATATAGTATTGTCCTGAGCTTTTAAATTCTACACATTAATGTAATCACCATGGCATGTCCTATATTTGCTTAACGTTATGATTTACCCCCTGTTGATTTAGACCTAGTTCATTCTAACTGCTTTAAGGTATTATACTTTATAAATAGAATTTAGTAACACATTCCCTATTGATAAGCATTTAGGTGGTTTCTAATCATCGAGTATCACTGCTCTTTGGATGGGGCAGGTGCGCATAGCTTCTCTAGCTGTTATACCTAGAGAAGAATTACGTTTGGGATTCCAGAAGAGGAATGGCGGATTCGAAAGGCTCATCCCCTTCACCTCTACTGGCTACTGCTGAATCACACTCCTGAATTACCAATTTTCAATTCAGCGGGGCGTGAATTAGTCCCATTTCCTCACTTCCTCTTTGTGGTAGGAGGCACGGCTTCAAGCATCTTGGAGGTTAAGCATCTCTTCATGGTCACTGGCAACAAGGTTTTGTCTTTTGTGAATCCATTGCCTTTGTTTATTCCCTGCTTAGGTTCTTTACCTATTTCTTATCGATTTGTAGAAATTGTGTATCTATGTCTGACTCAGACCGGGTGTCTAGAGGAAGCACGTGGCATGCACAAACCGGATAATTTAAGGAGAGCTTGGGCTTCCCTGGTGGTGCAGCGGTTAAGAATCCGCCTGGCAATGCAGGGGACACGGGTTCGAGCCCTGGTCCGGGAAGATCCCACATGCCGCGGAGCAACAAAGCCCGTGCAGCACAACTACTGAGCCAGCACACCACAACTACTGAAGCCTGCGTTCCTAGAGCCCGTGCTCCGTAACAAGAGAAGCCACTGCAATAAGAAGCCCACACACCACAGCGAAGAGTAGCCCCCGCTCACTGCAACTAGAGTAAGCCCGTGCTCAGCAACAAAGGCCCAACACAGCCAAAAATAAATAAAATAAAATAAATAAATTTTTAAAAAGAATAATGAAAACCAAAATGCATATGAAGTATAATTCCAACTTTAAAAATATGAGCTGAAGTATTTACAATAGGCAGGACATTGAAGCAACCTAAGTGTCCATCGACAGATGAATGGATAAAGAAGATGTGGCACATATATACAATGGAATATTACTCAGCCATAAAAAGAAACGAAATTGAGTTATTTGTAGTGAGGTGGATGGACCTAGAGACTGTCATACAGAGTGAAGTAAGTCAGAAAGACAAAAACAAATACCATATGCTAACACATATATATGGAATCTAAAAAAAAAAAAAAAACACGGTTCTCATGAACCTCGGAGCAGGACAGGAATAAAGATGCAGACGTAGAGAATGGACTTGAGGACACAGGGAGGGGGAAGGGTAAGCTGGGACGAAGTGAGAGAGTGGCACTGACATATATACACTACCCAATGTCAAATACAGAGCTAGTGGGAAGCAGCCGCATAGCACAGGGAGGTCAGCTCGGTGCTTTGTGCCCACCTAGAGGGGTGGGATAGGGAGGGTGGGAGGGAGACGCAAGAGGGAGGGGATATGGGGATATATGTATATGTATAGCTGATTCACTTTGTTATAAAGCAGAAAGTAACACACCACTGTAAAGCAATTATACTCCAATAAAGATGTTAAAAAAAAATGCGCTGAAAAATGATGAGGAGGGGCTTCCCTGGTGGCGCAGTGGTTGGGAGTCTGCCTGCCAATGCAGGGGACACGGGCTCGAGCCCTGGTGTGGGAAGATCCCACATGCCGCGGAGCAACTAGGCCCGTGAGCCACGGGTACTGAGCCTGCGCGTCTGGAGCCTGTGCTCCGCAACGAGAGAGGCCGCGACAGTGAGAGGCCCGCGCACCGCGATGAAGAGTGGCCCCCGCTCACCGCAACTGGAGAAAGCCCACGCACAGAAACGGAGACCCAACACAGCCAAAAATAAATAAATAAATAAATAAATAAAGTGTAAAAAAAAAAATGATGGGAGGAAATGGGCTAAAATATTAACTGTGGCGGAATTAAACATGGTTTTTATTCACTTTTTCATATTCTATGCACTAACTAACCAAGTTCTCTTTTTCCAGTATCCACATACTATGTTTTCCATAATAAAAGCAGTATCACCTGCCCTCTTGCCCAAGGGAGAAAGGCCCACTGGGCAGCAACATCTCCCCACTTGTGCTCCCCTCCTGTGACCGTGGCTTTGAGCACCTGATGGGGCCCCCAGAGCGCTCTAATCACAGCTGTAGAGATGTGTCCTCGTTGGCTTCACAGGGATGACCAAGCCTACGGCTGACTTATCTGCTTTGGTTCCCAGGTGCAGCCCCACCCACCCTGTCTTCATCTTTGCCCATCACGGGCGCTAACCCCCCTCCCAACTTCTTCCAACCACACCCTCTAGCTTCCTAGAGTTTTGTCGGTTATTTGAATTTCTTATTTTAAGTGATCTTTGTCCAGAAGCTAAAAAGGGAAACTTCATAAAATTTTCTACGTAATGATGTAAAATCCCTGCATGGCAAAAATAAATAATAAACAAACAAGGAATTATAAAATAACAATTGAGAAATATTTGGAAGATACAGGACAAAGGGCTGATTTACCTAATTTATGCAGAGCTCAAAATCAAAAGTTAAAAAAAGATGAAAAACCCAATAGAAGACAAAGATGAAGTAAGCAAAGGGTACAAAGAAACACCAATTACCAAAAAACAGGGGGAAGTGTTGAACCTCACTAGTAATAAAAGAAATGAAAGCCCAAACAATAATGGAATATAATTTCTTACCTTGCAAACTGCCGAAAGGTCAATGAAAAAGGTGGATAGCCTCCAGTTTGATGATGGGCGATCGGAAAATGAGTGCTCATGCATTGTTGTGAAAGCATAAAGTGATGCAACTTTCTGAAGGACAATTGGACAATATCTAGTAAATTTATACATGCATGGAGCCACTGAGCAAGACCCTGTTTGGAATTTATATTGTAGAAATATTTCTAATTTCACCAAGATTATATATATGATGTTCATTGCAACCTTTTTAAATAAAAGTAAGAAAGAAAGGAAGGAAAGAAAGAAAAAGAATGAACTTGAAGCAGTCTCTGAACAAGGGTCAAATTACTAGGCATTTTTAAAGTAGACGCTTGAAGATAGGTAAACAAAGCAAAAATCGAGTATCAAAACCAAATTCTAGGGACTTCCCTCGTGGCACAGTAGTTAACAATCCACCTGCCAATGCAGGGGACACGGGTTCGAGCCCTGGTCCAGGAAGATCCCACATGCCACAGAGCAACTAAGCCCGTGCGCCACAACTACTGAGCCTGCGCTCTAGAGCCCACGAGCCACAACTACTGAGCCCGAGAGCCACAACTACTGAAGCCCGCGCGCCTACAGCCCGTGCTCCGCAACAAGAGAAGCCACTGCAATGAGAAGCCCGCGCACGGCGATGAAGAGTAGCCCCCCACCCCGCTCGCCGCAACTAGAGAAAGCCCGTGCGCAGCAACAAAGACCCAACACAGCCACATAAATAAATAAATAAATGTATAAAAAAAAAAAATCCTAGGTTAGCTCTCCAATAGCAGAAAAGTTGACTTTATACTGAAAGAACTAGTACACCCTGGTCTTTTTTATCTCCCCTGCCCAGGAACTCAGAATCCTGAGCTAATAATAAAGTGAGATTATGGGTGATTTTTTTCTTTCTTTGTATTTTTCTGGGTACTTTAAGCTTTTTATATTGCACATGTATTAATTTTTAATAAAGTTATACAGTATCTTTATCAACATGTGAAGAACACATCTGGATTTTATAAATTGCTCTACAGTCATAAGCATTCTTCTATTTCTCCACCGGAGGGCAGCATAAGCACAGTAAATAGCAAAACTAATTTCAAGGTGTTTGGTCTGAAGTTGAATGCTGCTGTTCAGTTGTTTATTCTGACAGGCTGCTGGTACAAATTAATCATCAGATTGTTTATTTTTCTGATAAATGACTATACATTGTAAAAACTGATATACAGCAGAAAAGACAAGTCACCTATAATCAGGGACCGTCTGGCATTTATCTTCACATTTCTAGGTGTGATGAAAAGAGGAAGGTACATTTTTTTTTAAAAGTCTGCTGACAAAAAGTCCCCCATACAATTATTTTCTAATCTACGTTTCCCATCAAATGTCTCTTGAGCATTTCCCTGCTTCCCTAAGTTCTCTGACATGGTGGTTTTTAAAGGCCGCCTGGTGTTCCAGCCTGTGGACTCGTTGTACCTTGCTTCCCTGATTTAAATTGGTCATCTAAGTGTTTTAACTGTCTTTAAAGTATAAAAGATTTCCCATGTATAAAATAGACATAGAAAACTATACCACCCAATTAATCAGTACTCGAATTTGATACATGTTAATTGTTGCCATTTTTACTTCAGATATTTTGAAGAAAGAAATGTTTACGGGTAGGGTTGGAGGTCCCAATGTCCAATTAACTTCTCTCCTTCCATCCCGAGTCACCTCTGATCTGAAGCTGGTGCTTATTTTTCCTATCCTTGATCTCAGGCTTTAATTACAAAAGTATGTTCTGTAAACAATATAGTATTGTCCTGAGCTTTTAAATTCTACACATTAATGTAATCACCATGGCATGTCCTATATTTGCTTAACGTTATGATTTACCCCCTGTTGATTTAGACCTAGTTCATTCTAACTGCTTTAAGGTATTATACTTTATAAATAGAATTTAGTAACACATTCCCTATTGATAAGCATTTAGGTGGTTTCTAATCATCGAGTATCACTGCTCTTTGGATGGGGCAGGTGCGCATAGCTTCTCTAGCTGTTATACCTAGAGAAGAATTACGTTTGGGATTCCAGAAGAGGAATGGCGGATTCGAAAGGCTCATCCCCTTCACCTCTACTGGCTACTGCTGAATCACACTCCTGAATTACCAATTTTCAATTCAGCGGGGCGTGAATTAGTCCCATTTCCTCACTTCCTCTTTGTGGTAGGAGGCACGGCTTCAAGCATCTTGGAGGTTAAGCATCTCTTCATGGTCACTGGCAACAAGGTTTTGTCTTTTGTGAATCCATTGCCTTTGTTTATTCCCTGCTTAGGTTCTTTACCTTTTTCTTATCGATTTGTAGAAATTGTGTATCTATGTCTGACTCAGACCGGGTGTCTAGAGGAAGCACGTGGCATGCACAAACCGGATAATTTAAGGAGAGCTTGGGCTTCCCTGGTGGTGCAGCGGTTAAGAAACCGCCTGCCAATGCAGGGGACACGGGTTCGAGCCCTGGTCCGGGAAGATCCCACATGCCGCGGAGCAACAAAGCCCGTGCAGCACAACTACTGAGCCAGCACACCACAACTACTGAAGCCTGCGTTCCTAGAGCCCGTGCTCCGTAACAAGAGAAGCCACTGCAATAAGAAGCCCACACACCACAGCGAAGAGTAGCCCCCGCTCACTGCAACTAGAGTAAGCCCGTGCTCAGCAACAAAGGCCCAACACAGCCAAAAATAAATAAAATAAAATAAATAAATTTTGAAAAAGAATAATGAAAACCAAAATGCATATGAAGTATAATTCCAACTTTAAAAATATGAGCTGAAGTATTTACAATAGGCAGGACATTGAAGCAACCTAAGTGGCCGTCGACAGATGAATGGATAAAGAAGATGTGGCACATATATACAATGGAATATTACTCAGCCATAAAAAGAAACGAAATTGAGTTATTTGTAGTGAGGTGGATGGACCTAGAGACTGTCATACAGAGTGAAGTAAGTCAGAAAGACAAAAACAAATACCATATGCTAACACATATATATGGAATCTAAAAAAAAAAAAAAAAACGGTTTTCATGAACCTCGGAGCAGGACAGGAATAAAGACGCAGACGTAGAGAATGGACTTGAGGACACAGGGAGGGGGAAGAGTAAGCTGGGACGAAGTGAGAGAGTGGCACTGACATATATACACTACCCAATGTCAAATAGAGAGCTAGTGGGAAGCAGCCGCATAGCACAGGGAGGTCAGCTCGGTGCTTTGTGACCACCTAGAGGGGTGGGATAGGGAGGGTGGGAGGGAGACGCAAGAGGGAGGGGATATGGGGATATATGTATATGTATAGCTGATTCACTTTGTTATAAAGCAGAAAGTAACACACCACTGTAAAGCAATTATACTCCAATAAAGATGTTAAAAAAAAATGAGCTGAAAAATGATGAGGAGGGGCTTCCCTGGTGGCGCACTGGTTGGGAGTCTGCCTGCCAATGCAGGGGACACGGGCTCGAGCCCTGGTGTGGGAAGATCCCACATGCCGCGGAGCAACTAGGCCCGTGAGCCACGGGTACCGAGCCTGCGCGTCTGGAGCCTGTGCTCCGCAACGAGAGAGGCCGCGACAGTGAGAGGCCCGCGCACCGCGATGAAGAGTGGCCCCCGCTCACCGCAACTGGAGAAAGCCCTCGCACAGAAACGGAGACCCAACACAGCCAAAAATAAATAAATAAATAAATAAATAAAGTGTAAAAAAAAAATGATGGGAGGAAATGGGCTAAAATATTAACTGTGGCGGAATTAAACATGGTTTTTATTCACTTTTTCATATTCTATGCACTAACTAACCAAGTTCTCTTTTTCCAGTATCCACATACTATGTTTTCCATAATAAAAGCAGTATCACCTGCCCTCTTGCCCAAGGGAGAAAGGCCCACTGGGCAGCAACATCTCCCCACTTGTGCTCCCCTCCTGTGACCGTGGCTTTGAGCACCTGATGGGGCCCCCAGAGCGCTCTAATCACAGCTGTAGAGATGTGTCCTCGTTGGCTTCACAGGGATGACCAAGCCTACGGCTGACTTATCTGCTTTGGTTCCCAGGTGCAGCCCCACCCACCCTGTCTTCATCTTTGCCCATCACGGGCGCTAACCCCCCTCCCAACTTCTTCCAACCACACCCTCTAGCTTCCTAGAGTTTTGTCGGTTATTTGAATTTCTTATTTTAAGTGATCTTTGTCCAGAAGCTAAAAAGGGAAACTTTACAAAATTTTCTATGTAATGATGTAAAATCCCTGCATGGCAAAAATAATTAACAAACAAGGAATTATAAAATGACAACTGAGAAATATTTGGAAGATACAGGACAAAGGGCTGATTTACCTAATTTATGCAGAGCTCAAAATCAAAAGTAAAAAAAAGAAGATGAAAAACCCAATAGAAGACAAAGATGAAGTAAGCAAAGGGTACAAAGAAACACCAATTACCAAAAAACAGGGGGAAGTGTTGAACCTCACTGGTAATAAAAGAAATGAAAGCCCAAACAATAATGGAATATAATTTCTTACCTTGCAAACTGCCGAAAGGTCAATGAAAAAGTTGGATAGCCCTAGTTTGAGGATGGGCGATCGGAAAATGAGTGCTCATGCATTGTTGTGAAAGCATAAAGTGATGCAACTTTCTGAAGGACAATTGGACAATATCTAGTAAATTTATAAATGCATGGAGCCACTGAGCAAGACCCTGTTTGGAATTTATATTGTAGAAATATTTCTAATTTCACCAAGATTATATATATGATGTTCATTGCAACCTTTTTTAATAAAAGTAAGAAAGAAAGAAAGAAAGAAAGGAAAGAAAGTAAGAAAAAGAATGAACTTGAAGCAGTCTCTGAACAAGGGTCAAATTACTAGGCATTTTTAAAGTAGACGCTTGAAGATAGGTAAACAAAGCAAAAATCGAGTATCAAAACCAAATTCTAGGGACTTCCCTCGTGGCACAGTAGTTAACAATCCACCTGCCAATGCAGGGGACACGGGTTCGAGCCCTGGTCCAGGAAGATCCCACATGCCACAGAGCAACTAAGCCCGTGCGCCACAACTACTGAGCCTGCGCTCTAGAGCCCACGAGCCACAACTACTGAGCCCGAGAGCCACAACTACTGAAGCCCGCGCGCCTACAGCCCGTGCTCCGCAACAAGAGAAGCCACTGCAATGAGAAGCCCGCGCACGGCGATGAAGAGTAGCCCCCCACCCCGCTCGCCGCAACTAGAGAAAGCCCGTGCGCAGCAACAAAGACCCAACACAGCCACATAAATAAATAAATAAATGTATTAAAAAAAAAAATCCTAGGTTAGCTCTCCAATAGCAGAAAAGTTGACTTTATACTGAAAGAACTAGTACAACCTGGTCTTTTTTATCTCCCCTGCCCAGGAACTCAGAATCCTGAGCTAATAATAAAGTGAGATTATGGGTGATTTTTTTCTTTCTTTGTATTTTTCTGGGTACTTTAAGCTTTTTATATTGCACATGTATTAATTTTTAATAAAGTTATACAGTATCTTTATCAACATGTGAAGAACACATCTGGATTTTATAAATTGCTCTACAGTCATAAGCATTCTTCTATTTCTCCACCGGAGGGCAGCATAAGCACAGTAAATAGCAAAACTAATTTCAAGGTGTTTGGTCTGAAGTTGAATGCTGCTGTTCAGTTGTTTATTCTGACAGGCTGCTGGTACAAATTAATCATCAGATTGTTTATTTTTCTGATAAATGACTATACATTGTCAAAACTGATATACAGCAGAAAAGACAAGTCACCTATAATCAGGGACCGTCTGGCATTTATCTTCACATTTCTAGGTGTGATGAAAAGAGGAAGGTACATTTTTTTTTTAAAGTCTGCTGACAAAAAGTCCCCCATACAATTATTTTCTAATCTACGTTTCCCATCAAATGTCTCTTGAGCATTTCCCTGCTTCCCTAAGTTCTCTGACATGGTGGTTTTTAAAGGCCGCCTGGTGTTCCAGCCTGTGGACTCGTTGTACCTTGCTTCCCTGATTTAAATTGGTCATCTAAGTGTTTTAACTGTCTTTAAAGTATAAAAGATTTCCCATGTATAAAATAGACATAGAAAACTATACCACCCAATTAATCAGTACTCGAATTTGATACATGTTAATTGTTGCCATTTTTACTTCAGATATTTTGAAGAAAGAAAAGTTTACGGGTAGGGTTGGAGGTCCCAATGTCCAATTAACTTCTCTCCTTCCATCCCGAGTCACCTCTGATCTGAAGCTGGTGCTTATTTTTCCTATCCTTGATCTCAGGCTTTAATTACAAAAGTATGTTCTGTAAACAATATAGTATTGTCCTGAGCTTTTAAATTCTACACATTAATGTAATCACCATGGCATGTCCTATATTTGCTTAACATTATGATTTACCCCCTGTTGATTTAGACCTAGTTCATTCTAACTGCTTTAAGGTATTATACTTTATAAATAGAATTTAGTAACACATTCCCTATTGATAAGCATTTAGGTGGTTTCTAATCATCGAGTATCACTGCTCTTTGGATGGGGCAGGTGCGCATAGCTTCTCTAGCTGTTATACCTAGAGAAGAATTACGTTTGGGATTCCAGAAGAGGAATGGCGGATTCGAAAGGCTCATCCCCTTCACCTCTACTGGCTACTGCTGAATCACACTCCTGAATTACCAATTTTCAATTCAGCGGGGCGTGAATTAGTCCCATTTCCTCACTTCCTCTTTGTGGTAGGAGGCACGGCTTCAAGCATCTTGGAGGTTAAGCATCTCTTCATGGTCACTGGCAACAAGGATTTGTCTTTTGTGAATCCATTGCCTTTGTTTATTCCCTGCTTGGGTTCTTTACCTTTTTCTTATCGATTTGTAGAAATTGTGTATCTATGTCTGACTCAGACCGGGTGTCTAGAGGAAGCACGTGGCATGCACAAACCGGATAATTTAAGGAGAGCTTGGGCTTCCCTGGTGGTGCAGCGGTTAAGAATCCGCCTGCCAATGCAGGGGACACGGGTTCGAGCCCTGGTCCGGGAAGATCCCACATGCCGCGGAGCAACAAAGCCCGTGCAGCACAACTACTGAGCCAGCGCACCACAACTACTGAAGCCCGCGTGCCTAGAGCCCGTGCTCCGTAACCAGAGAAGTCACTGCAATAAGAAGCCCACACACCACAGCGAAGAGTAGCCCCCGCTCACCGCAACTAGAGAACGCCCGTGCTCAGCACCAAAGGCCCAACACAGCCTAAAATAAATAAAATAAAATAAATAAATTTTAAAAAAGAATAATGAAAACCAAAATGCATATGAAGTATAATTCCAACTTTAAAAATATGAGCTGAAGTATTTACAACAGGCAGGACATTGAAGCAACCTAAGTGTCCATCGACAGATGAATGGATAAAGAAGATGTGGCACATATATACAATGGAATATTACTCAGCCATAAAAAGAAACGAAATTGAGTTATTTGTAGTGAGGTGGATGGACCTAGAGACTGTCATACAGAGTGAAGTAAGTCAGAAAGACAAAAACAAATACCATATGCTAACACATATATATGGAATCTAAAAAAAAAAAAAAAAACGGTTCTCATGAACCTCGGAGCAGGACAGGAATAAAGACGCAGACGTAGAGAATGGACTTGAGGACACAGGGAGGGGGAAGGGTAAGCTGGGACAAAGTGAGAGAGTGGCACTGACATATATACACTACCCAATGTCAAACAGAGAGCTAGTGGGAAGCAGCCGCATAGCACAGGGAGGTCAGCTCGGTGCTTTGTGACCACCTAGAGGGGTGGGATAGGGAGGGTGGGAGGGAGACGCAAGAGGGAGGGGATATGGGGATATATGTATATGTATAGCTGATTCACTTTGTTATAAAGCAGAAAGTAACACACCACTGTAAAGCAATTATACTCCAATAAAGATGTTAAAAAAAAATGAGCTGAAAAATGATGAGGAGGGGCTTCCCCGGTGGCGCAGTGGTTGGGAGTCTGCCTGCCAATGCAGGGGACACGGGCTCGAGCCCTGGTGTGGGAAGATCCCACATGCCGCGGAGCAACTAGGCCCGTGAGCCACGGGTACTGAGCCTGCGCGTCTGGAGCCTGTGCTCCGCGAAGAGAGAGGCCGCGACAGTGAGAGTCACGCGCACCGCGATGAAGAGTGGCCCCCGCTCACCGCAACTGGAGAAAGCCCACGCACAGAAACGGAGACCCAACACAGCCAAAAATAAATAAATAAATAAATAAATAAAGTGTAAAAAAAAAATGATGGGAGGAAATGGGCTAAAATATTAACTGTGGCGGAATTAAACATGGTTTTTATTCACTTTTTCATATTCTATGCACTAACTAACCAAGTTCTCTTTTTCCAGTATCCACATACTATGTTTTCCATAATAAAAGCAGTATCACCTGCCCTCTTGCCCAAGGGAGAAAGGCCCACTGGGCAGCAACATCTCCCCACTTGTGCTCCCCTCCTGTGACCGTGGCTTTGAGCACCTGATGGGGCCCCCAGAGCGCTCTAATCACAGCTGTAGAGATGTGTCCTCGTTGGCTTCACAGGGATGACCAAGCCTACGGCTGACTTATCTGCTTTGGTTCCCAGGTGCAGCCCCACCCACCCTGTCTTCATCTTTGCCCATCACGGGCGCTAACCCCCCTCCCAACTTCTTCCAACCACACCCTCTAGCTTCCTAGAGTTTTGTCGGTTATTTGAATTTCTTATTTTAAGTGATCTTTGTCCAGAAGCTAAAAAGGGAAACTTTACAAAATTTTCTATGTAATGATGTAAAATCCCTGCATGGCAAAAATAATTTACAAACAAGGAATTATAAAATGACAACTGAGAAATATTTGGAAGATACAGGACAAAGGGCTGATTTACCTAATTTATGCAGAGCTCAAAATCAAAAGTAAAAAAAAGAAGATAAAAAACCCAATAGAAGACAAAGATGAAGTAAGCAAAGGGTACAAAGAAACACCAATTACCAAAAAACAGGGGGAAGTGTTGAACCTCACTGGTAATAAAAGAAATGAAAGCCCAAACAATAATGGAATATAATTTCTTACCTTGCAAACTGCCGAAAGGTCAATGAAAAAGTTGGATAGCCTCCAGTTTGAGGACGGGCGATAGGAAAATGAGTGCTCATGCATTGTTGTGAAAGCATAAAGTGATGCAACTTTCTGAAGGACAATTGGACAATATCTAGTAAATTTATACATGCATGGAGCCACTGAGCAAGACCCTGTTTGGAATTTATATTGTAGAAATATTTCTAATTTCACCAAGATTATATATATGATGTTCATTGCAACCTTTTTTAATAAAAGTAAGAAAGAAAGAAAGAAAGGAAAGAAAGTAAGAAAAAGAATGAACTTGAAGCAGTCTCTGAACAAGGGTCAAATTACTAGGCATTTTTAAAGTAGACGCTTGAAGATAGGTAAACAAAGCAAAAATCGAGTATCAAAACCAAATTCTAGGGACTTCCCTCGTGGCACAGTAGTTAACAATCCACCTGCCAATGCAGGGGACACGGGTTCGAGCCCTGGTCCAGGAAGATCCCACATGCCACAGAGCAACTAAGCCCGTGCGCCACAACTACTGAGCCTGCGCTCTAGAGCCCACGAGCCACAACTACTGAGCCCGAGAGCCACAACTACTGAAGCCCGCGCGCCTACAGCCCGTGCTCCGCAACAAGAGAAGCCACTGCAATGAGAAGCCCGCGCACGGCGATGAAGAGTAGCCCCCCACCCCGCTCGCCGCAACTAGAGAAAGCCCGTGCGCAGCAACAAAGACCCAACACAGCCACATAAATAAATAAATAAATGTATAAAAAAAAAAAATCCTAGGTTAGCTCTCCAATAGCAGAAAAGTTGACTTTATACTGAAAGAACTAGTACACCCTGGTCTTTTTTATCTCCCCTGCCCAGGAACTCAGAATCCTGAGCTAATAATAAAGTGAGATTATGGGTGATTTTTTTCTTTCTTTGTATTTTTCTGGGTACTTTAAGCTTTTTATATTGCACATGTATTAATTTTTAATAAAGTTATACAGTATCTTTATCAACATGTGAAGAACACATCTGGATTTTATAAATTGCTCTACAGTCATAAGCATTCTTCTATTTCTCCACCGGAGGGCAGCATAAGCACAGTAAATAGCAAAACTAATTTCAAGGTGTTTGGTCTGAAGTTGAATGCTGCTGTTCAGTTGTTTATTCTGACAGGCTGCTGGTACAAATTAATCATCAGATTGTTTATTTTTCTGATAAATGACTATACATTGTAAAAACTGATATACAGCAGAAAAGACAAGTCACCTATAATCAGGGACCGTCTGGCATTTATCTTCACATTTCTAGGTGTGATGAAAAGAGGAAGGTACATTTTTTTTTAAAAGTCTGCTGACAAAAAGTCCCCCATACAATTATTTTCTAATCTACGTTTCCCATCAAATGTCTCTTGAGCATTTCCCTGCTTCCCTAAGTTCTCTGACATGGTGGTTTTTAAAGGCCGCCTGGTGTTCCAGCCTGTGGACTCGTTGTACCTTGCTTCCCTGATTTAAATTGGTCATCTAAGTGTTTTAACTGTCTTTAAAGTATAAAAGATTTCCCATGTATAAAATAGACATAGAAAACTATACCACCCAATTAATCAGTACTCGAATTTGATACATGTTAATTGTTGCCATTTTTACTTCAGATATTTTGAAGAAAGAAAAGTTTACGGGTAGGGTTGGAGGTCCCAATGTCCAATTAACTTCTCTCCTTCCATCCCGAGTCACCTCTGATCTGAAGCTGGTGCTTATTTTTCCTATCCTTGATCTCAGGCTTTAATTACAAAAGTATGTTCTGTAAACAATATAGTATTGTCCTGAGCTTTTAAATTCTACACATTAATGTAATCACCATGGCATGTCCTATATTTGCTTAACGTTATGATTTACCCCCTGTTGATTTAGACCTAGTTCATTCTAACTGCTTTAAGGTATTATACTTTATAAATAGAATTTAGTAACACATTCCCTATTGATAAGCATTTAGGTGGTTTCTAATCATCGAGTATCACTGCTCTTTGGATGGGGCAGGTGCGCATAGCTTCTCTAGCTGTTATACCTAGAGAAGAATTACGTTTGGGATTCCAGAAGAGGAATGGCGGATTCGAAAGGCTCATCCCCTTCACCTCTACTGGCTACTGCTGAATCACACTCCTGAATTACCAATTTTCAATTCAGCGGGGCGTGAATTAGTCCCATTTCCTCACTTCCTCTTTGTGGTAGGAGGCACGGCTTCAAGCATCTTGGAGGTTAAGCATCTCTTCATGGTCACTGGCAACAAGGTTTTGTCTTTTGTGAATCCATTGCCTTTGTTTATTCCCTGCTTAGGTTCTTTACCTTTTTCTTATCGATTTGTAGAAATTGTGTATCTATGTCTGACTCAGACCGGGTATCTAGAGGAAGCACGTGGCATGCACAAACCGGGTAGTTTAAGGAGAGCTTGGGCTTCCCTGGTGGTGCAGCGGTTAAGAAACCGCCTGCCAATGCAGGGGACACGGGTTCGAGCCCTGGTCCGGGAAGATCCCACATGCCGCGGAGCAACAAAGCCCGTGCAGCACAACTACTGAGCCAGCACACCACAACTACTGAAGCCTGCGTTCCTAGAGCCCGTGCTCCGTAACAAGAGAAGCCACTGCAATAAGGAGCCCACACACCACAGCGAAGAGTAGCCCCCGCTCACTGCAACTAGAGTAAGCCCGTGCTCAGCAACAAAGGCCCAACACAGCCAAAAATAAATAAAATAAAATAAATAAATTTTGAAAAAGAATAATGAAAACCAAAATGCATATGAAGTATAATTCCAACTTTAAAAATATGAGCTGAAGTATTTACAATAGGCAGGACATTGAAGCAACCTAAGTGGCCATCGACAGATGAATGGATAAAGAAGATGTGGCACATATATACAATGGAATATTACTCAGCCATAAAAAGAAACGAAATTGAGTTATTTGTAGTGAGGTGGATGGACCTAGAGACTGTCATACAGAGTGAAGTAAGTCAGAAAGACAAAAACAAATACCATATGCTAACACATATATATGGAATCTAAAAAAAAAAAAAAAAACGGTTTTCATGAACCTCGGAGCAGGACAGGAATAAAGACGCAGACGTAGAGAATGGACTTGAGGACACAGGGAGGGGGAAGGGTAAGCTGGGACGAAGTGAGAGAGTGGCACTGACATATATACACTACCCAATGTCAAATAGAGAGCTAGTGGGAAGCAGCCGCATAGCACAGGGAGGTCAGCTCGTGACCACCTAGAGGGGTGGGATAGGGAGGGTGGGAGGGAGACGCAAGAGGGAGGGGATATGGGGATATATGTATATGTATAGCTGATTCACTTTGTTATAAAGCAGAAAGTAACACACCACTGTAAAGCAATTATACTCCAATAAAGATGTTTAAAAAAAATGAGCTGAAAAATGATGAGGAGGGGCTTCCCCGGTGGCGCAGTGGTTGGGAGTCTGCCTGCCAATGCAGGGGACACGGGCTCGAGCCCTGGTGTGGGAAGATCCCACATGCCGCGGAGCAACTAGGCCCGTGAGCCACGGGTACTGAGCCTGCGCGTCTGGAGCCTGTGCTCCGCGACGAGAGAGGCCGCGACAGTGAGAGGCACGCGCACCGCGATGAAGAGTGGCCCCCGCTCACCGCAACTGGAGAAAGCCCACGCACAGAAACGGAGACCCAACACAGCCAAAAATAAATAAATAAATAAATAAATAAAGTGTAAAAAAAAAATGATGGGAGGAAATGGGCTAAAATATTAACTGTGGCGGAATTAAACATGGTTTTTATTCACTTTTTCATATTCTATGCACTAACTAACCAAGTTCTCTTTTTCCAGTATCCACATACTATGTTTTCCATAATAAAAGCAGTATCACCTGCCCTCTTGCCCAAGGGAGAAAGGCCCACTGGGCAGCAACATCTCCCCACTTGTGCTCCCCTCCTGTGACCGTGGCTTTGAGCACCTGATGGGGCCCCCAGAGCGCTCTAATCACAGCTGTAGAGATGTGTCCTCGTTGGCTTCACAGGGATGACCAAGCCTACGGCTGACTTATCTGCTTTGGTTCCCAGGTGCAGCCCCACCCACCCTGTCTTCATCTTTGCCCATCACGGGCGCTAACCCCCCTCCCAACTTCTTCCAACCACACCCTCTAGCTTCCTAGAGTTTTGTCGGTTATTTGAATTTCTTATTTTAAGTGATCTTTGTCCAGAAGCTAAAAAGGGAAACTTTACAAAATTTTCTATGTAATGATGTAAAATCCCTGCATGGCAAAAATAATTTACAAACAAGGAATTATAAAATGACAACTGAGAAATATTTGGAAGATACAGGACAAAGGGCTGATTTACCTAATTTATGCAGAGCTCAAAATCAAAAGTAAAAAAAAGAAGATAAAAAACCCAATAGAAGACAAAGATGAAGTAAGCAAAGGGTACAAAGAAACACCAATTACCAAAAAACAGGGGGAAGTGTTGAACCTCACTGGTAATAAAAGAAATGAAAGCCCAAACAATAATGGAATATAATTTCTTACCTTGCAAACTGCCGAAAGGTCAATGAAAAAGTTGGATAGCCTCCAGTTTGAGGACGGGCGATAGGAAAATGAGTGCTCATGCATTGTTGTGAAAGCATAAAGTGATGCAACTTTCTGAAGGACAATTGGACAATATCTAGTAAATTTATACATGCATGGAGCCACTGAGCAAGACCCTGTTTGGAATTTATATTGTAGAAATATTTCTAATTTCACCAAGATTATATATATGATGTTCATTGCAACCTTTTTTAATAAAAGTAAGAAAGAAAGAAAGAAAGGAAAGAAAGTAAGAAAAAGAATGAACTTGAAGCAGTCTCTGAACAAGGGTCAAATTACTAGGCATTTTTAAAGTAGACGCTTGAAGATAGGTAAACAAAGCAAAAATCGAGTATCAAAACCAAATTCTAGGGACTTCCCTCGTGGCACAGTAGTTAACAATCCACCTGCCAATGCAGGGGACACGGGTTCGAGCCCTGGTCCAGGAAGATCCCACATGCCACAGAGCAACTAAGCCCGTGCGCCACAACTACTGAGCCTGCGCTCTAGAGCCCACGAGCCACAACTACTGAGCCCGAGAGCCACAACTACTGAAGCCCGCGCGCCTACAGCCCGTGCTCCGCAACAAGAGAAGCCACTGCAATGAGAAGCCCGCGCACGGCGATGAAGAGTAGCCCCCCACCCCGCTCGCCGCAACTAGAGAAAGCCCGTGCGCAGCAACAAAGACCCAACACAGCCACATAAATAAATAAATAAATGTATAAAAAAAAAAAATCCTAGGTTAGCTCTCCAATAGCAGAAAAGTTGACTTTATACTGAAAGAACTAGTACACCCTGGTCTTTTTTATCTCCCCTGCCCAGGAACTCAGAATCCTGAGCTAATAATAAAGTGAGATTATGGGTGATTTTTTTCTTTCTTTGTATTTTTCTGGGTACTTTAAGCTTTTTATATTGCACATGTATTAATTTTTAATAAAGTTATACAGTATCTTTATCAACATGTGAAGAACACATCTGGATTTTATAAATTGCTCTACAGTCATAAGCATTCTTCTATTTCTCCACCGGAGGGCAGCATAAGCACAGTAAATAGCAAAACTAATTTCAAGGTGTTTGGTCTGAAGTTGAATGCTGCTGTTCAGTTGTTTATTCTGACAGGCTGCTGGTACAAATTAATCATCAGATTGTTTATTTTTCTGATAAATGACTATACATTGTCAAAACTGATATACAGCAGAAAAGACAAGTCACCTATAATCAGGGACCGTCTGGCATTTATCTTCACATTTCTAGGTGTGATGAAAAGAGGAAGGTACATTTTTTTTTAAAAGTCTGCTGACAAAAAGTCCCCCATACAATTATTTTCTAATCTACGTTTCCCATCAAATGTCTCTTGAGCATTTCCCTGCTTCCCTAAGTTCTCTGACATGGTGGTTTTTAAAGGCCGCCTGGTGTTCCAGCCTGTGGACTCGTTGTACCTTGCTTCCCTGATTTAAATTGGTCATCTAAGTGTTTTAACTGTCTTTAAAGTATAAAAGATTTCCCATGTATAAAATAGACATAGAAAACTATACCACCCAATTAATCAGTACTCGAATTTGATACATGTTAATTGTTGCCATTTTTACTTCAGATATTTTGAAGAAAGAAAAGTTTACGGGTAGGGTTGGAGGTCCCAATGTCCAATTAACTTCTCTCCTTCCATCCCGAGTCACCTCTGATCTGAAGCTGGTGCTTATTTTTCCTATCCTTGATCTCAGGCTTTAATTACAAAAGTATGTTCTGTAAACAATATAGTATTGTCCTGAGCTTTTAAATTCTACACATTAATGTAATCACCATGGCATGTCCTATATTTGCTTAACGTTATGATTTACCCCCTGTTGATTTAGACCTAGTTCATTCTAACTGCTTTAAGGTATTATACTTTATAAATAGAATTTAGTAACACATTCCCTATTGATAAGCATTTAGGTGGTTTCTAATCATCGAGTATCACTGCTCTTTGGATGGGGCAGGTGCGCATAGCTTCTCTAGCTGTTATACCTAGAGAAGAATTACGTTTGGGATTCCAGAAGAGGAATGGCGGATTCGAAAGGCTCATCCCCTTCACCTCTACTGGCTACTGCTGAATCACACTCCTGAATTACCAATTTTCAATTCAGCGGGGCGTGAATTAGTCCCATTTCCTCACTTCCTCTTTGTGGTAGGAGGCACGGCTTCAAGCATCTTGGAGGTTAAGCATCTCTTCATGGTCACTGGCAACAAGGTTTTGTCTTTTGTGAATCCATTGCCTTTGTTTATTCCCTGCTTAGGTTCTTTACCTTTTTCTTATCGATTTGTAGAAATTGTGTATCTATGTCTGACTCAGACCGGGTGTCTAGAGGAAGCACGTGGCATGCACAAACCGGGTAGTTTAAGGAGAGCTTGGGCTTCCCTGGTGGTGCAGCGGTTAAGAAACCGCCTGCCAATGCAGGGGACACGGGTTCGAGCCCTGGTCCGGGAAGATCCCACATGCCGCGGAGCAACAAAGCCCGTGCAGCACAACTACTGAGCCAGCACACCACAACTACTGAAGCCTGCGTTCCTAGAGCCCGTGCTCCGTAACAAGAGAAGCCACTGCAATAAGAAGCCCACACACCACAGCGAAGAGTAGCCCCCGCTCACTGCAACTAGAGTAAGCCCGTGCTCAGCAACAAAGGCCCAACACAGCCAAAAATAAATAAAATAAAATAAATAAATTTTGAAAAAGAATAATGAAAACCAAAATGCATATGAAGTATAATTCCAACTTTAAAAATATGAGCTGAAGTATTTACAATAGGCAGGACATTGAAGCAACCTAAGTGGCCATCGACAGATGAATGGATAAAGAAGATGTGGCACATATATACAATGGAATATTACTCAGCCATAAAAAGAAACGAAATTGAGTTATTTGTAGTGAGGTGGATGGACCTAGAGACTGTCATACAGAGTGAAGTAAGTCAGAAAGACAAAAACAAATACCATATGCTAACACATATATATGGAATCTAAAAAAAAAAAAAAAAACGGTTTTCATGAACCTCGGAGCAGGACAGGAATAAAGACGCAGACGTAGAGAATGGACTTGAGGACACAGGGAGGGGGAAGGGTAAGCTGGGACGAAGTGAGAGAGTGGCACTGACATATATACACTACCCAATGTCAAATAGAGAGCTAGTGGGAAGCAGCCGCATAGCACAGGGAGGTCAGCTCGGTGCTTTGTGACCACCTAGAGGGGTGGGATAGGGAGGGTGGGAGGGAGACGCAAGAGGGAGGGGATATGGGGATATATGTATATGTATAGCTGATTCACTTTGTTATAAAGCAGAAAGTAACACACCACTGTAAAGCAATTATACTCCAATAAAGATGTTAAAAAAAAATGAGCTGAAAAATGATGAGGAGGGGCTTCCCCGGTGGCGCAGTGGTTGGGAGTCTGCCTGCCAATGCAGGGGACACGGGCTCGAGCCCTGGTGTGGGAAGATCCCACATGCCGCGGAGCAACTAGGCCCGTGAGCCACGGGTACTGAGCCTGCGCGTCTGGAGCCTGTGCTCCGCGACGAGAGAGGCCGCGACAGTGAGAGGCACGCGCACCGCGATGAAGAGTGGCCCCCGCTCACCGCAACTGGAGAAAGCCCACGCACAGAAACGGAGACCCAACACAGCCAAAAATAAATAAATAAATAAATAAATAAAGTGTAAAAAAAAAATGATGGGAGGAAATGGGCTAAAATATTAACTGTGGCGGAATTAAACATGGTTTTTATTCACTTTTTCATATTCTATGCACTAACTAACCAAGTTCTCTTTTTCCAGTATCCACATACTATGTTTTCCATAATAAAAGCAGTATCACCTGCCCTCTTGCCCAAGGGAGAAAGGCCCACTGGGCAGCAACATCTCCCCACTTGTGCTCCCCTCCTGTGACCGTGGCTTTGAGCACCTGATGGGGCCCCCAGAGCGCTCTAATCACAGCTGTAGAGATGTGTCCTCGTTGGCTTCACAGGGATGACCAAGCCTACGGCTGACTTATCTGCTTTGGTTCCCAGGTGCAGCCCCACCCACCCTGTCTTCATCTTTGCCCATCACGGGCGCTAACCCCCCTCCCAACTTCTTCCAACCACACCCTCTAGCTTCCTAGAGTTTTGTCGGTTATTTGAATTTCTTATTTTAAGTGATCTTTGTCCAGAAGCTAAAAAGGGAAACTTTACAAAATTTTCTATGTAATGATGTAAAATCCCTGCATGGCAAAAATAATTTACAAACAAGGAATTATAAAATGACAACTGAGAAATATTTGGAAGATACAGGACAAAGGGCTGATTTACCTAATTTATGCAGAGCTCAAAATCAAAAGTAAAAAAAAGAAGATAAAAAACCCAATAGAAGACAAAGATGAAGTAAGCAAAGGGTACAAAGAAACACCAATTACCAAAAAACAGGGGGAAGTGTTGAACCTCACTGGTAATAAAAGAAATGAAAGCCCAAACAATAATGGAATATAATTTCTTACCTTGCAAACTGCCGAAAGGTCAATGAAAAAGTTGGATAGCCTCCAGTTTGAGGACGGGCGATAGGAAAATGAGTGCTCATGCATTGTTGTGAAAGCATAAAGTGATGCAACTTTCTGAAGGACAATTGGACAATATCTAGTAAATTTATACATGCATGGAGCCACTGAGCAAGACCCTGTTTGGAATTTATATTGTAGAAATATTTCTAATTTCACCAAGATTATATATATGATGTTCATTGCAACCTTTTTTAATAAAAGTAAGAAAGAAAGAAAGAAAGGAAAGAAAGTAAGAAAAAGAATGAACTTGAAGCAGTCTCTGAACAAGGGTCAAATTACTAGGCATTTTTAAAGTAGACGCTTGAAGATAGGTAAACAAAGCAAAAATCGAGTATCAAAACCAAATTCTAGGGACTTCCCTCGTGGCACAGTAGTTAACAATCCACCTGCCAATGCAGGGGACACGGGTTCGAGCCCTGGTCCAGGAAGATCCCACATGCCACAGAGCAACTAAGCCCGTGCGCCACAACTACTGAGCCTGCGCTCTAGAGCCCACGAGCCACAACTACTGAGCCCGAGAGCCACAACTACTGAAGCCCGCGCGCCTACAGCCCGTGCTCCGCAACAAGAGAAGCCACTGCAATGAGAAGCCCGCGCACGGCGATGAAGAGTAGCCCCCCACCCCGCTCGCCGCAACTAGAGAAAGCCCGTGCGCAGCAACAAAGACCCAACACAGCCACATAAATAAATAAATAAATGTATAAAAAAAAAAAATCCTAGGTTAGCTCTCCAATAGCAGAAAAGTTGACTTTATACTGAAAGAACTAGTACACCCTGGTCTTTTTTATCTCCCCTGCCCAGGAACTCAGAATCCTGAGCTAATAATAAAGTGAGATTATGGGTGATTTTTTTCTTTCTTTGTATTTTTCTGGGTACTTTAAGCTTTTTATATTGCACATGTATTAATTTTTAATAAAGTTATACAGTATCTTTATCAACATGTGAAGAACACATCTGGATTTTATAAATTGCTCTACAGTCATAAGCATTCTTCTATTTCTCCACCGGAGGGCAGCATAAGCACAGTAAATAGCAAAACTAATTTCAAGGTGTTTGGTCTGAAGTTGAATGCTGCTGTTCAGTTGTTTATTCTGACAGGCTGCTGGTACAAATTAATCATCAGATTGTTTATTTTTCTGATAAATGACTATACATTGTCAAAACTGATATACAGCAGAAAAGACAAGTCACCTATAATCAGGGACCGTCTGGCATTTATCTTCACATTTCTAGGTGTGATGAAAAGAGGAAGGTACATTTTTTTTTAAAAGTCTGCTGACAAAAAGTCCCCCATACAATTATTTTCTAATCTACGTTTCCCATCAAATGTCTCTTGAGCATTTCCCTGCTTCCCTAAGTTCTCTGACATGGTGGTTTTTAAAGGCCGCCTGGTGTTCCAGCCTGTGGACTCGTTGTACCTTGCTTCCCTGATTTAAATTGGTCATCTAAGTGTTTTAACTGTCTTTAAAGTATAAAAGATTTCCCATGTATAAAATAGACATAGAAAACTATACCACCCAATTAATCAGTACTCGAATTTGATACATGTTAATTGTTGCCATTTTTACTTCAGATATTTTGAAGAAAGAAAAGTTTACGGGTAGGGTTGGAGGTCCCAATGTCCAATTAACTTCTCTCCTTCCATCCCGAGTCACCTCTGATCTGAAGCTGGTGCTTATTTTTCCTATCCTTGATCTCAGGCTTTAATTACAAAAGTATGTTCTGTAAACAATATAGTATTGTCCTGAGCTTTTAAATTCTACACATTAATGTAATCACCATGGCATGTCCTATATTTGCTTAACATTATGATTTACCCCCTGTTGATTTAGACCTAGTTCATTCTAACTGCTTTAAGGTATTATACTTTATAAATAGAATTTAGTAACACATTCCCTATTGATAAGCATTTAGGTGGTTTCTAATCATCGAGTATCACTGCTCTTTGGATGGGGCAGGTGCGCATAGCTTCTCTAGCTGTTATACCTAGAGAAGAATTACGTTTGGGATTCCAGAAGAGGAATGGCGGATTCGAAAGGCTCATCCCCTTCACCTCTACTGGCTACTGCTGAATCACACTCCTGAATTACCAATTTTCAATTCAGCGGGGCGTGAATTAGTCCCATTTCCTCACTTCCTCTTTGTGGTAGGAGGCACGGCTTCAAGCATCTTGGAGGTTAAGCATCTCTTCGTGGTCACTGGCAACAAGGTTTTGTCTTTTGTGAATCCATTGCCTTTGTTTATTCCCTGCTTAGGTTCTTTACCTTTTTCTTATCGATTTGTAGAAATTGTGTATCTATGTCTGACTCAGACCGGGTGTCTAGAGGAAGCACGTGGCATGCACAAACCGGATAATTTAAGGAGAGCCTGGGCTTCCCTGGTGGTGCAGCGGTTAAGAATCCGCCTGCCAATGCAGGGGACACGGGTTCGAGCCCTGGTCCGGGAAGATCCCACATGCCGCGGAGCAACAAAGCCCGTGCAGCACAACTACTGAGCCAGCACACCACAACTACTGAAGCCTGCGTTCCTAGAGCCCGTGCTCCGTAACAAGAGAAGCCACTGCAATAAGAAGCCCACACACCACAGCGAAGAGTAGCCCCCGCTCACCGCAACTAGAGAACGCCCGTGCTCAGCACCAAAGGCCCAACACAGCCTAAAATAAATAAAATAAAATAAATAAATTTTAAAAAAGAATAATGAAAACCAAAATGCATATGAAGTATAATTCCAACTTTAAAAATATGAGCTGAAGTATTTACAATAGGCAGGACATTGAAGCAACTTAAGTGTCCATCGACAGATGAATGGATAAAGAAGATGTGGCACATATATACAATGGAATATTACTCAGCCATAAAAAGAAACGAAATTGAGTTATTTGTAGTGAGGTGGATGGACCTAGAGACTGTCATACAGAGTGAAGTAAGTCAGAAAGACAAAAACAAATACCATATGCTAACACATATATATGGAATCTAAAAAAAAAAAAAAAACGGTTCTCATGAACCTCGGAGCAGGACAGGAATAAAGACGCAGACGTAGAGAATGGACTTGAGGACACAGGGAGGGGGAAGGGTAAGCTGGGACGAAGTGAGAGAGTGGCACTGACATATATACACTACCCAATGTCAAACAGAGAGCTAGTGGGAAGCAGCCGCATAGCACAGGGAGGTCAGCTCGGTGCTTTTTGCCCACCTAGAGGGGTGGTATAGGGAGGGTGGGAGGGAGACGCAAGAGGGAGGGGATATGGGGATATATGTATATGTATAGCTGATTCACTTTGTTATAAAGCAGAAAGTAACACACCACTGTAAAGCAATTATACTCCAATAAAGATGTTATAAAAAAATGAGCTGAAAAATGATGAGGAGGGGCTTCCCTGGTGGCGCAGTGGTTGCGAGTCTGCCTGCCAATGCAGGGGACACGGGCTCGAGCCCTGGTGTGGGAAGATCCCACATGCCGCGGAGCAACTAGGCCCGTGAGCCACGGGTACTGAGCCTGCGCGTCTGGAGCCTGTGCTCCGCAACGAGAGAGGCCGCGACAGTGAGAGGCCCGCGCACCGCGATGAAGAGTGGCCCACGCTCACCGCAACTGGAGAAAGCCCTCGCACAGAAACGGAGACCCAACACAGCCAAAAATAAATAAATAAATAAATAAATAAAGTGTAAAAAAAAAAATGATGGGAGGAAATGGGCTAAAATATTAACTGTGGCGGAATTAAACATGGTTTTTATTCACTTTTTCATATTCTATGCACTAACTAACCAAGTTCTCTTTTTCCAGTATCCACATACTATGTTTTCCATAATAAAAGCAGTATCACCTGCCCTCTTGCCCAAGGGAGAAAGGCCCACTGGGCAGCAACATCTCCCCACTTGTGCTCCCCTCCTGTGACCGTGGCTTTGAGCACCTGATGGGGCCCCCAGAGCGCTCTAATCACGGCTGTAGAGATGTGTCCTCGTTGGCTTCACAGGGATGACCAAGCCTACGGCTGACTTATCTGCTTTGGTTCCCAGGTGCAGCCCCACCCACCCTGTCTTCATCTTTGCCCATCACGGGCGCTAACCCCCCTCCCAACTTCTTCCAACCACACCCTCTAGCTTCCTAGAGTTTTGTCGGTTATTTGAATTTCTTATTTTAAGTGATCTTTGTCCAGAAGCTAAAAAGGGAAACTTCATAAAATTTTCTACGTAATGATGTAAAATCCCTGCATGGCAAAAATAAATAATAAACAAACAAGGAATTATAAAATGACAACTGAGAAATATTTGGAAGATACAGGACAAAGGGCTGATTTACCTAATTTATGCAGAGCTCAAAATCAAAAGTTAAAAAAAGATGAAAAACCCAATAGAAGACAAAGATGAAGTAAGCAAAGGGTACAAAGAAACACCAATTACCAAAAAACAGGGGGAAGTGTTGAACCTCACTGGTAATAAAAGAAATGAAAGCCCAAACAATAATGGAATATAATTTCTTACCTTGCAAACTGCCGAAAGGTCAATGAAAAAGTTGGATAGCCTCCAGTTTGATGATGGGCAATCAGAAAATGAGTGCTCATGCATTGTTGTGAAAGCATAAAGTGATGCAACTTTCTGAAGGACAATTGGACAATATCTAGTAAATTTATACATGCATGGAGCCACTGAGCAAGACCCTGTTTGGAATTTATATTGTAGAAATATTTATAATTTCACCAAGATTATATATATGATGTTCATTGCAACCTTTTTAAATAAAAGTAAGAAAGAAAGAAAGAAAGGAAGGAAAGAAAGAAAAAGAATGAACTTGAAGCAGTCTCTGAACAAGGGTCAAATTACTAGGCATTTGTAAAAGTAGAGGCTTGAAGATAGGTAAACAAAGCAAAAATCGAGTATCAAAACCAAATTCTAGGGACTTCCCTGGTGGCACAGTAGTTAAGAATCCACCTGCCAATGCAGGGGACACGGGTTCGAGCCCTGGTCCAGGAAGATCCCACATGCCACAGAGCAACTAAGCCCGTGCGCCACAACTACTGAGCCTGCGCTCTAGAGCCCACGAGCCACAACTACTGAGCCCGAGAGCCACAACTACTGAAGCCCGCGCGCCTACAGCCCGTGCTCTGCAGCAAGAGAAGCCACTGCAATGAGAAGCCCGCGCACGGCGATGAAGTGTAGCCCCCCACCCCGTTCGCCGCAACTAGAGAAAGCCCACGTGTAGCAACAAAGACCCAACACAGCCACATAAATAAATAAATAAATGTATTTTTTTAAAAAATCCTAGGTTAGCTCTCCAATAGCAGAAAAGTTGACTTTATACTGAAAGAACTAGTACACCCTGGTCTTTTTTATCTCCCCTGCCCAGGAACTCAGAATCCTGAGCTAATAATAAAGTGAGATTATGGGTGATTTTTTTCTTTCTTTGTATTTTTCTGGGTACTTTAAGCTTTTTATATTGCACATGTATTAATTTTTAATAAAGTTATACAGTATCTTTATCAACATGTGAAGAACACATCTGGATTTTATAAATTGCTCTACAGTCATAAGCATTCTTCTATTTCTCCACCGGAGGGCAGCATAAGCACAGTAAATAGCAAAACTAATTTCAAGGTGTTTGGTCTGAAATTGAATGCTGCTGTTCAGTTGTTTATTCTGACAGGCTGCTGGTACAAATTAATCATCAGATTGTTTATTTTTCTGATAAATGACTATACATTGTCAAAACTGATATACAGCAGAAAAGACAAGTCACCTATAATCAGGGACCGTCTGGCATTTATCTTCACATTTCTAGGTGTGATGAAAAGAGGAAGGTACATTTTTTTTTAAAAGTCTGCTGACAAAAAGTCCCCCATACAATTATTTTCTAATCTACGTTTCCCATCAAATGTCTCTTGAGCATTTCCCTGCTTCCCTAAGTTCTCTGACATGGTGGTTTTTAAAGGCCGCCTGGTGTTCCAGCCTGTGGACTCGTTGTACCTTGCTTCCCTGATTTAAATTGGTCATCTAAGTGTTTTAACTGTCTTTAAAGTATAAAAGATTTCCCATGTATAAAATAGACATAGAAAACTATACCACCCAATTAATCAGTACTCGAATTTGATACATGTTAATTGTTGCCATTTTTACTTCAGATATTTTGAAGAAAGAAAAGTTTACGGGTAGGGTTGGAGGTCCCAATGTCCAATTAACTTCTCTCCTTCCATCCCGAGTCACCTCTGATCTGAAGCTGGTGCTTATTTTTCCTATCCTTGATCTCAGGCTTTAATTACAAAAGTATGTTCTGTAAACAATATAGTATTGTCCTGAGCTTTTAAATTCTACACATTAATGTAATCACCATGGCATGTCCTATATTTGCTTAACATTATGATTTACCCCCTGTTGATTTAGACCTAGTTCATTCTAACTGCTTTAAGGTATTATACTTTATAAATAGAATTTAGTAACACATTCCCTATTGATAAGCATTTAGGTGGTTTCTAATCATCGAGTATCACTGCTCTTTGGATGGGGCAGGTGCGCATAGCTTCTCTAGCTGTTATACCTAGAGAAGAATTACGTTTGGGATTCCAGAAGAGGAATGGCGGATTCGAAAGGCTCATCCCCTTCACCTCTACTGGCTACTGCTGAATCACACTCCTGAATTACCAATTTTCAATTCAGCGGGGCGTGAATTAGTCCCATTTCCTCACTTCCTCTTTGTGGTAGGAGGCACGGCTTCAAGCATCTTGGAGGTTAAGCATCTCTTCGTGGTCACTGGCAACAAGGTTTTGTCTTTTGTGAATCCATTGCCTTTGTTTATTCCCTGCTTAGGTTCTTTACCTTTTTCTTATCGATTTGTAGAAATTGTGTATCTATGTCTGACTCAGACCGGGTGTCTAGAGGAAGCACGTGGCATGCACAAACCGGATAATTTAAGGAGAGCCTGGGCTTCCCTGGTGGTGCAGCGGTTAAGAATCCGCCTGCCAATGCAGGGGACACGGGTTCGAGCCCTGGTCCGGGAAGATCCCACATGCCGCGGAGCAACAAAGCCCGTGCAGCACAACTACTGAGCCAGCACACCACAACTACTGAAGCCTGCGTTCCTAGAGCCCGTGCTCCGTAACAAGAGAAGCCACTGCAATAAGAAGCCCACACACCACAGCGAAGAGTAGCCCCCGCTCACCGCAACTAGAGAACGCCCGTGCTCAGCACCAAAGGCCCAACACAGCCTAAAATAAATAAAATAAAATAAATAAATTTTAAAAAAGAATAATGAAAACCAAAATGCATATGAAGTATAATTCCAACTTTAAAAATATGAGCTGAAGTATTTACAATAGGCAGGACATTGAAGCAACTTAAGTGTCCATCGACAGATGAATGGATAAAGAAGATGTGGCACATATATACAATGGAATATTACTCAGCCATAAAAAGAAACGAAATTGAGTTATTTGTAGTGAGGTGGATGGACCTAGAGACTGTCATACAGAGTGAAGTAAGTCAGAAAGACAAAAACAAATACCATATGCTAACACATATATATGGAATCTAAAAAAAAAAAAAACGGTTCTCATGAACCTCGGAGCAGGACAGGAATAAAGACGCAGACGTAGAGAATGGACTTGAGGACACAGGGAGGGGGAAGAGTAAGCTGGGACGAAGTGAGAGAGTGGCACTGACATATATACACTACCCAATGTCAAACAGAGAGCTAGTGGGAAGCAGCCGCATAGCACAGGGAGGTCAGCTCGGTGCTTTTTGCCCACCTAGAGGGGTGGGATAGGGAGGGTGGGAGGGAGACGCAAGAGGGAGGGGATATGGGGATATATGTATATGTATAGCTGATTCACTTTGTTATAAAGCAGAAAGTAACACACCACTGTAAAGCAATTATACTCCAATAAAGATGTTAAAAAAAAATGAGCTGAAAAATGATGAGGAGGGGCTTCCCTGGTGGCGCAGTGGTTGGGAGTCTGCCTGCCAATGCAGGGGACAGGGGCTCGAGCCCTGGTGTGGGAAGATCCCACATGCCGCGGAGCAACTAGGCCCGTGAGCCACGGGTACCGAGCCTGCGCGTCTGGAGCCTGTGCTCCGCAACGAGAGAGGCCGCGACAGTGAGAGGCCCGCGCACCGCGATGAAGAGTGGCCCCCGCTCACCGCAACTGGAGAAAGCCCTCGCACAGAAACGGAGACCCAACACAGCCAAAAATAAATAAATAAATAAATAAATAAAGTGTAAAAAAAAAATGATGGGAGGAAATGGGCTAAAATATTAACTGTGGCGGAATTAAACATGGTTTTTATTCACTTTTTCATATTCTATGCACTAACTAACCAAGTTCTCTTTTTCCAGTATCCACATACTATGTTTTCCATAATAAAAGCAGTATCACCTGCCCTCTTGCCCAAGGGAGAAAGGCCCACTGGGCAGCAACATCTCCCCACTTGTGCTCCCCTCCTGTGACCGTGGCTTTGAGCACCTGATGGGGCCCCCAGAGCGCTCTAATCACAGCTGTAGAGATGTGTCCTCGTTGGCTTCACAGGGATGACCAAGCCTACGGCTGACTTATCTGCTTTGGTTCCCAGGTGCAGCCCCACCCACCCTGTCTTCATCTTTGCCCATCACGGGCGCTAACCCCCCTCCCAACTTCTTCCAACCACACCCTCTAGCTTCCTAGAGTTTTGTCGGTTATTTGAATTTCTTATTTTAAGTGATCTTTGTCCAGAAGCTAAAAAGGGAAACTTCATAAAATTTTCTACGTAATGATGTAAAATCCCTGCATGGCAAAAATAAATAATAAACAAACAAGGAATTATAAAATGACAACTGAGAAATATTTGGAAGATACAGGACAAAGGGCTGATTTACCTAATTTATGCAGAGCTCAAAATCAAAAGTTAAAAAAAGATGAAAAACCCAATAGAAGACAAAGATGAAGTAAGCAAAGGGTACAAAGAAACACCAATTACCAAAAAACAGGGGGAAGTGTTGAACCTCACTGGTAATAAAAGAAATGAAAGCCCAAACAATAATGGAATATAATTTCTTACCTTGCAAACTGCCGAAAGGTCAATGAAAAAGGTGGATAGCCTCCAGTTTGATGATGGGCAATCAGAAAATGAGTGCTCATGCATTGTTGTGAAAGCATAAAGTGATGCAACTTTCTGAAGGACAATTGGACAATATCTAGTAAATTTATACATGCATGGAGCCACTGAGCAAGACCCTGTTTGGAATTTATATTGTAGAAATATTTATAATTTCACCAAGATTATATATATGATGTTCATTGCAACCTTTTTAAATAAAAGTAAGAAAGAAAGAAAGAAAGGAAGGAAAGAAAGAAAAAGAATGAACTTGAAGCAGTCTCTGAACAAGGGTCAAATTACTAGGCATTTGTAAAAGTAGAGGCTTGAAGATAGGTAAACAAAGCAAAAATCGAGTATCAAAACCAAATTCTAGGGACTTCCCTGGTGGCACAGTAGTTAAGAATCCACCTGCCAATGCAGGGGACACGGGTTCGAGCCCTGGTCCAGGAAGATCCCACATGCCACAGAGCAACTAAGCCCGTGCGCCACAACTACTGAGCCTGCGCTCTAGAGCCCACGAGCCACAACTACTGAGCCCGAGAGCCACAACTACTGAAGCCCGCGCGCCTACAGCCCGTGCTCTGCAGCAAGAGAAGCCACTGCAATGAGAAGCCCGCGCACGGCGATGAAGTGTAGCCCCCCACCCCGTTCGCCGCAACTAGAGAAAGCCCACGTGTAGCAACAAAGACCCAACACAGCCACATAAATAAATAAATAAATGTATTTTTTTAAAAAATCCTAGGTTAGCTCTCCAATAGCAGAAAAGTTGACTTTATACTGAAAGAACTAGTACACCCTGGTCTTTTTTATCTCCCCTGCCCAGGAACTCAGAATCCTGAGCTAATAATAAAGTGAGATTATGGGTGATTTTTTTCTTTCTTTGTATTTTTCTGGGTACTTTAAGCTTTTTATATTGCACATGTATTAATTTTTAATAAAGTTATACAGTATCTTTATCAACATGTGAAGAACACATCTGGATTTTATAAATTGCTCTACAGTCATAAGCATTCTTCTATTTCTCCACCGGAGGGCAGCATAAGCACAGTAAATAGCAAAACTAATTTCAAGGTGTTTGGTCTGAAATTGAATGCTGCTGTTCAGTTGTTTATTCTGACAGGCTGCTGGTACAAATTAATCATCAGATTGTTTATTTTTCTGATAAATGACTATACATTGTCAAAACTGATATACAGCAGAAAAGACAAGTCACCTATAATCAGGGACCGTCTGGCATTTATCTTCACATTTCTAGGTGTGATGAAAAGAGGAAGGTACATTTTTTTTTAAAAGTCTGCTGACAAAAAGTCCCCCATACAATTATTTTCTAATCTACGTTTCCCATCAAATGTCTCTTGAGCATTTCCCTGCTTCCCTAAGTTCTCTGACATGGTGGTTTTTAAAGGCCGCCTGGTGTTCCAGCCTGTGGACTCGTTGTACCTTGCTTCCCTGATTTAAATTGGTCATCTAAGTGTTTTAACTGTCTTTAAAGTATAAAAGATTTCCCATGTATAAAATAGACATAGAAAACTATACCACCCAATTAATCAGTACTCGAATTTGATACATGTTAATTGTTGCCATTTTTACTTCAGATATTTTGAAGAAAGAAAAGTTTACGGGTAGGGTTGGAGGTCCCAATGTCCAATTAACTTCTCTCCTTCCATCCCGAGTCACCTCTGATCTGAAGCTGGTGCTTATTTTTCCTATCCTTGATCTCAGGCTTTAATTACAAAAGTATGTTCTGTAAACAATATAGTATTGTCCTGAGCTTTTAAATTCTACACATTAATGTAATCACCATGGCATGTCCTATATTTGCTTAACATTATGATTTACCCCCTGTTGATTTAGACCTAGTTCATTCTAACTGCTTTAAGGTATTATACTTTATAAATAGAATTTAGTAACACATTCCCTATTGATAAGCATTTAGGTGGTTTCTAATCATCGAGTATCACTGCTCTTTGGATGGGGCAGGTGCGCATAGCTTCTCTAGCTGTTATACCTAGAGAAGAATTACGTTTGGGATTCCAGAAGAGGAATGGCAGATTCGAAAGGCTCATCCCCTTCACCTCTACTGGCTACTGCTGAATCACACTCCTGAATTACCAATTTTCAATTCAGCGGGGCGTGAATTAGTCCCATTTCCTCACTTCCTCTTTGTGGTAGGAGGCACGGCTTCAAGCATCTTGGAGGTTAAGCATCTCTTCGTGGTCACTGGCAACAAGGTTTTGTCTTTTGTGAATCCATTGCCTTTGTTTATTCCCTGCTTAGGTTCTTTACCTTTTTCTTATCGATTTGTAGAAATTGTGTATCTATGTCTGACTCAGACCGGGTGTCTAGAGGAAGCACGTGGCATGCACAAACCGGATAATTTAAGGAGAGCCTGGGCTTCCCTGGTGGTGCAGCGGTTAAGAATCCGCCTGCCAATGCAGGGGACACGGGTTCGAGCCCTGGTCCGGGAAGATCCCACATGCCGCGGAGCAACAAAGCCCGTGCAGCACAACTACTGAGCCAGCACACCACAACTACTGAAGCCTGCGTTCCTAGAGCCCGTGCTCCGTAACAAGAGAAGCCACTGCAATAAGAAGCCCACACACCACAGCGAAGAGTAGCCCCCGCTCACCGCAACTAGAGAACGCCCGTGCTCAGCACCAAAGGCCCAACACAGCCTAAAATAAATAAAATAAAATAAATAAATTTTAAAAAAGAATAATGAAAACCAAAATGCATATGAAGTATAATTCCAACTTTAAAAATATGAGCTGAAGTATTTACAATAGGCAGGACATTGAAGCAACTTAAGTGTCCATCGACAGATGAATGGATAAAGAAGATGTGGCACATATATACAATGGAATATTACTCAGCCATAAAAAGAAACGAAATTGAGTTATTTGTAGTGAGGTGGATGGACCTAGAGACTGTCATACAGAGTGAAGTAAGTCAGAAAGACAAAAACAAATACCATATGCTAACACATATATATGGAATCTAAAAAAAAAAAAAACGGTTCTCATGAACCTCGGAGCAGGACAGGAATAAAGACGCAGACGTAGAGAATGGACTTGAGGACACAGGGAGGGGGAAGAGTAAGCTGGGACGAAGTGAGAGAGTGGCACTGACATATATACACTACCCAATGTCAAACAGAGAGCTAGTGGGAAGCAGCCGCATAGCACAGGGAGGTCAGCTCGGTGCTTTTTGCCCACCTAGAGGGGTGGGATAGGGAGGGTGGGAGGGAGACGCAAGAGGGAGGGGATATGGGGATATATGTATATGTATAGCTGATTCACTTTGTTATAAAGCAGAAAGTAACACACCACTGTAAAGCAATTATACTCCAATAAAGATGTTAAAAAAAAATGAGCTGAAAAATGATGAGGAGGGGCTTCCCTGGTGGCGCAGTGGTTGGGAGTCTGCCTGCCAATGCAGGGGACAGGGGCTCGAGCCCTGGTGTGGGAAGATCCCACATGCCGCGGAGCAACTAGGCCCGTGAGCCACGGGTACCGAGCCTGCGCGTCTGGAGCCTGTGCTCCGCAACGAGAGAGGCCGCGACAGTGAGAGGCCCGCGCACCGCGATGAAGAGTGGCCCCCGCTCACCGCAACTGGAGAAAGCCCTCGCACAGAAACGGAGACCCAACACAGCCAAAAATAAATAAATAAATAAATAAATAAAGTGTAAAAAAAAAATGATGGGAGGAAATGGGCTAAAATATTAACTGTGGCGGAATTAAACATGGTTTTTATTCACTTTTTCATATTCTATGCACTAACTAACCAAGTTCTCTTTTTCCAGTATCCACATACTATGTTTTCCATAATAAAAGCAGTATCACCTGCCCTCTTGCCCAAGGGAGAAAGGCCCACTGGGCAGCAACATCTCCCCACTTGTGCTCCCCTCCTGTGACCGTGGCTTTGAGCACCTGATGGGGCCCCCAGAGCGCTCTAATCACAGCTGTAGAGATGTGTCCTCGTTGGCTTCACAGGGATGACCAAGCCTACGGCTGACTTATCTGCTTTGGTTCCCAGGTGCAGCCCCACCCACCCTGTCTTCATCTTTGCCCATCACGGGCGCTAACCCCCCTCCCAACTTCTTCCAACCACACCCTCTAGCTTCCTAGAGTTTTGTCGGTTATTTGAATTTCTTATTTTAAGTGATCTTTGTCCAGAAGCTAAAAAGGGAAACTTCATAAAATTTTCTACGTAATGATGTAAAATCCCTGCATGGCAAAAATAAATAATAAACAAACAAGGAATTATAAAATGACAACTGAGAAATATTTGGAAGATACAGGACAAAGGGCTGATTTACCTAATTTATGCAGAGCTCAAAATCAAAAGTTAAAAAAAGATGAAAAACCCAATAGAAGACAAAGATGAAGTAAGCAAAGGGTACAAAGAAACACCAATTACCAAAAAACAGGGGGAAGTGTTGAACCTCACTGGTAATAAAAGAAATGAAAGCCCAAACAATAATGGAATATAATTTCTTACCTTGCAAACTGCCGAAAGGTCAATGAAAAAGGTGGATAGCCTCCAGTTTGATGATGGGCAATCAGAAAATGAGTGCTCATGCATTGTTGTGAAAGCATAAAGTGATGCAACTTTCTGAAGGACAATTGGACAATATCTAGTAAATTTATACATGCATGGAGCCACTGAGCAAGACCCTGTTTGGAATTTATATTGTAGAAATATTTATAATTTCACCAAGATTATATATATGATGTTCATTGCAACCTTTTTAAATAAAAGTAAGAAAGAAAGAAAGAAAGGAAGGAAAGAAAGAAAAAGAATGAACTTGAAGCAGTCTCTGAACAAGGGTCAAATTACTAGGCATTTGTAAAAGTAGAGGCTTGAAGATAGGTAAACAAAGCAAAAATCGAGTATCAAAACCAAATTCTAGGGACTTCCCTGGTGGCACAGTAGTTAAGAATCCACCTGCCAATGCAGGGGACACGGGTTCGAGCCCTGGTCCAGGAAGATCCCACATGCCACAGAGCAACTAAGCCCGTGCGCCACAACTACTGAGCCTGCGCTCTAGAGCCCACGAGCCACAACTACTGAGCCCGAGAGCCACAACTACTGAAGCCCGCGCGCCTACAGCCCGTGCTCTGCAGCAAGAGAAGCCACTGCAATGAGAAGCCCGCGCACGGCGATGAAGTGTAGCCCCCCACCCCGTTCGCCGCAACTAGAGAAAGCCCACGTGTAGCAACAAAGACCCAACACAGCCACATAAATAAATAAATAAATGTATTTTTTTAAAAAATCCTAGGTTAGCTCTCCAATAGCAGAAAAGTTGACTTTATACTGAAAGAACTAGTACACCCTGGTCTTTTTTATCTCCCCTGCCCAGGAACTCAGAATCCTGAGCTAATAATAAAGTGAGATTATGGGTGATTTTTTTCTTTCTTTGTATTTTTCTGGGTACTTTAAGCTTTTTATATTGCACATGTATTAATTTTTAATAAAGTTATACAGTATCTTTATCAACATGTGAAGAACACATCTGGATTTTATAAATTGCTCTACAGTCATAAGCATTCTTCTATTTCTCCACCGGAGGGCAGCATAAGCACAGTAAATAGCAAAACTAATTTCAAGGTGTTTGGTCTGAAATTGAATGCTGCTGTTCAGTTGTTTATTCTGACAGGCTGCTGGTACAAATTAATCATCAGATTGTTTATTTTTCTGATAAATGACTATACATTGTCAAAACTGATATACAGCAGAAAAGACAAGTCACCTATAATCAGGGACCGTCTGGCATTTATCTTCACATTTCTAGGTGTGATGAAAAGAGGAAGGTACATTTTTTTTTAAAAGTCTGCTGACAAAAAGTCCCCCATACAATTATTTTCTAATCTACGTTTCCCATCAAATGTCTCTTGAGCATTTCCCTGCTTCCCTAAGTTCTCTGACATGGTGGTTTTTAAAGGCCGCCTGGTGTTCCAGCCTGTGGACTCGTTGTACCTTGCTTCCCTGATTTAAATTGGTCATCTAAGTGTTTTAACTGTCTTTAAAGTATAAAAGATTTCCCATGTATAAAATAGACATAGAAAACTATACCACCCAATTAATCAGTACTCGAATTTGATACATGTTAATTGTTGCCATTTTTACTTCAGATATTTTGAAGAAAGAAAAGTTTACGGGTAGGGTTGGAGGTCCCAATGTCCAATTAACTTCTCTCCTTCCATCCCGAGTCACCTCTGATCTGAAGCTGGTGCTTATTTTTCCTATCCTTGATCTCAGGCTTTAATTACAAAAGTATGTTCTGTAAACAATATAGTATTGTCCTGAGCTTTTAAATTCTACACATTAATGTAATCACCATGGCATGTCCTATATTTGCTTAACATTATGATTTACCCCCTGTTGATTTAGACCTAGTTCATTCTAACTGCTTTAAGGTATTATACTTTATAAATAGAATTTAGTAACACATTCCCTATTGATAAGCATTTAGGTGGTTTCTAATCATCGAGTATCACTGCTCTTTGGATGGGGCAGGTGCGCATAGCTTCTCTAGCTGTTATACCTAGAGAAGAATTACGTTTGGGATTCCAGAAGAGGAATGGCGGATTCGAAAGGCTCATCCCCTTCACCTCTACTGGCTACTGCTGAATCACACTCCTGAATTACCAATTTTCAATTCAGCGGGGCGTGAATTAGTCCCATTTCCTCACTTCCTCTTTGTGGTAGGAGGCACGGCTTCAAGCATCTTGGAGGTTAAGCATCTCTTCGTGGTCACTGGCAACAAGGTTTTGTCTTTTGTGAATCCATTGCCTTTGTTTATTCCCTGCTTAGGTTCTTTACCTTTTTCTTATCGATTTGTAGAAATTGTGTATCTATGTCTGACTCAGACCGGGTGTCTAGAGGAAGCACGTGGCATGCACAAACCGGATAATTTAAGGAGAGCCTGGGCTTCCCTGGTGGTGCAGCGGTTAAGAATCCGCCTGCCAATGCAGGGGACACGGGTTCGAGCCCTGGTCCGGGAAGATCCCACATGCCGCGGAGCAACAAAGCCCGTGCAGCACAACTACTGAGCCAGCACACCACAACTACTGAAGCCTGCGTTCCTAGAGCCCGTGCTCCGTAACAAGAGAAGCCACTGCAATAAGAAGCCCACACACCACAGCGAAGAGTAGCCCCCGCTCACCGCAACTAGAGAACGCCCGTGCTCAGCACCAAAGGCCCAACACAGCCTAAAATAAATAAAATAAAATAAATAAATTTTAAAAAAGAATAATGAAAACCAAAATGCATATGAAGTATAATTCCAACTTTAAAAATATGAGCTGAAGTATTTACAATAGGCAGGACATTGAAGCAACTTAAGTGTCCATCGACAGATGAATGGATAAAGAAGATGTGGCACATATATACAATGGAATATTACTCAGCCATAAAAAGAAACGAAATTGAGTTATTTGTAGTGAGGTGGATGGACCTAGAGACTGTCATACAGAGTGAAGTAAGTCAGAAAGACAAAAACAAATACCATATGCTAACACATATATATGGAATCTAAAAAAAAAAAAAAAACGGTTCTCATGAACCTCGGAGCAGGACAGGAATAAAGACGCAGACGTAGAGAATGGACTTGAGGACACAGGGAGGGGGAAGAGTAAGCTGGGACGAAGTGAGAGAGTGGCACTGACATATATACACTACCCAATGTCAAACAGAGAGCTAGTGGGAAGCAGCCGCATAGCACAGGGAGGTCAGCTCGGTGCTTTTTGCCCACCTAGAGGGGTGGGATAGGGAGGGTGGGAGGGAGACGCAAGAGGGAGGGGATATGGGGATATATGTATATGTATAGCTGATTCACTTTGTTATAAAGCAGAAAGTAACACACCACTGTAAAGCAATTATACTCCAATAAAGATGTTAAAAAAAAATGAACTGAAAAATGATGAGGAGGGGCTTCCCTGGTGGCGCAGTGGTTGGGAGTCTGCCTGCCAATGCAGGGGACACGGGCTCGAGCCCTGGTGTGGGAAGATCCCACATGCCGCGGAGCAACTAGGCCCGTGAGCCACGGGTACCGAGCCTGCGCGTCTGGAGCCTGTGCTCCGCAACGAGAGAGGCCGCGACAGTGAGAGGCCCGCGCACCGCGATGAAGAGTGGCCCCCGCTCACCGCAACTGGAGAAAGCCCTCGCACAGAAACGGAGACCCAACACAGCCAAATATAAATAAATAAATAAATAAATAAAGTGTAAAAAAAAAATGATGGGAGGAAATGGGCTAAAATATTAACTGTGGCGGAATTAAACATGGTTTTTATTCACTTTTTCATATTCTATGCACTAACTAACCAAGTTCTCTTTTTCCAGTATCCACATACTATGTTTTCCATAATAAAAGCAGTATCACCTGCCCTCTTGCCCAAGGGAGAAAGGCCCACTGGGCAGCAACATCTCCCCACTTGTGCTCCCCTCCTGTGACCGTGGCTTTGAGCACCTGATGGGGCCCCCAGAGCGCTCTAATCACAGCTGTAGAGATGTGTCCTCGTTGGCTTCACAGGGATGACCAAGCCTACGGCTGACTTATCTGCTTTGGTTCCCAGGTGCAGCCCCACCCACCCTGTCTTCATCTTTGCCCATCACGGGCGCTAACCCCCCTCCCAACTTCTTCCAACCACACCCTCTAGCTTCCTAGAGTTTTGTCGGTTATTTGAATTTCTTATTTTAAGTGATCTTTGTCCAGAAGCTAAAAAGGGAAACTTTATAAAATTTTCTACGTAATGATGTAAAATCCCTGCATGGCAAAAATAAATAATAAACAAACAAGGAATTATAAAATGACAACTGAGAAATATTTGGAAGATACAGGACAAAGGGCTGATTTACCTAATTTATGCAGAGCTCAAAATCAAAAGTTAAAAAAAGATGAAAAACCCAATAGAAGACAAAGATGAAGTAAGCAAAGGGTACAAAGAAACACCAATTACCAAAAAACAGGGGGAAGTGTTGAACCTCACTGGTAATAAAAGAAATGAAAGCCCAAACAATAATGGAATATAATTTCTTACCTTGCAAACTGCCGAAAGGTCAATGAAAAAGGTGGATAGCCTCCAGTTTGATGATGGGCAATCAGAAAATGAGTGCTCATGCATTGTTGTGAAAGCATAAAGTGATGCAACTTTCTGAAGGACAATTGGACAATATCTAGTAAATTTATACATGCATGGAGCCACTGAGCAAGACCCTGTTTGGAATTTATATTGTAGAAATATTTATAATTTCACCAAGATTATATATATGATGTTCATTGCAACCTTTTTAAATAAAAGTAAGAAAGAAAGAAAGAAAGGAAGGAAAGAAAGAAAAAGAATGAACTTGAAGCAGTCTCTGAACAAGGGTCAAATTACTAGGCATTTGTAAAAGTAGAGGCTTGAAGATAGGTAAACAAAGCAAAAATCGAGTATCAAAACCAAATTCTAGGGACTTCCCTGGTGGCACAGTAGTTAAGAATCCACCTGCCAATGCAGGGGACACGGGTTCGAGCCCTGGTCCAGGAAGATCCCACATGCCACAGAGCAACTAAGGCCGTGCGCCACAACTACTGAGCCTGCGCTCTAGAGCCCACGAGCCACAACTACTGAGCCCGAGAGCCACAACTACTGAAGCCCGCGCGCCTACAGCCCGTGCTCTGCAGCAAGAGAAGCCACTGCAATGAGAAGCCCGCGCACGGCGATGAAGTGTAGCCCCCCACCCCGTTCGCCGCAACTAGAGAAAGCCCACGTGTAGCAACAAAGACCCAACACAGCCACATAAATAAATAAATAAATGTATTTTTTAAAAAAATCCTAGGTTAGCTCTCCAATAGCAGAAAAGTTGACTTTATACTGAAAGAACTAGTACACCCTGGTCTTTTTTATCTCCCCTGCCCAGGAACTCAGAATCCTGAGCTAATAATAAAGTGAGATTATGGGTGATTTTTTTCTTTCTTTGTATTTTTCTGGGTACTTTAAGCTTTTTATATTGCACATGTATTAATTTTTAATAAAGTTATACAGTATCTTTATCAACATGTGAAGAACACATCTGGATTTTATAAATTGCTCTACAGTCATAAGCATTCTTCTATTTCTCCACCGGAGGGCAGCATAAGCACAGTAAATAGCAAAACTAATTTCAAGGTGTTTGGTCTGAAATTGAATGCTGCTGTTCAGTTGTTTATTCTGACAGGCTCCTAGTACAAATTAATCATCAGATTGTTTATTTTTCTGATAAATGACTATACATTGTCAAAACTGATATACAGCAGAAAAGACAAGTCACCTATAATCAGGGACCGTCTGGCATTTATCTTCACATTTCTAGGTGTGATGAAAAGAGGAAGGTACATTTTTTTTTAAAAGTCTGCTGACAAAAAGTCCCCCATACAATTATTTTCTAATCTACGTTTCCCATCAAATGTCTCTTGAGCATTTCCCTGCTTCCCTAAGTTCTCTGACATGGTGGTTTTTAAAGGCCGCCTGGTGTTCCAGCCTGTGGACTCGTTGTACCTTGCTTCCCTGATTTAAATTGGTCATCTAAGTGTTTTAACTGTCTTTAAAGTATAAAAGATTTCCCATGTATAAAATAGACATAGAAAACTATACCACCCAATTAATCAGTACTCGAATTTGATACATGTTAATTGTTGCCATTTTTACTTCAGATATTTTGAAGAAAGAAAAGTTTACGGGTAGGGTTGGAGGTCCCAATGTCCAATTAACTTCTCTCCTTCCATCCCCAGAGTCACCTCTGATCTGAAGCTGGTGCTTATTTTTCCTATCCTTGATCTCAGGCTTTAATTACAAAAGTATGTTCTGTAAACAATATAGTATTGTCCTGAGCTTTTAAATTCTACACATTAATGTAATCACCATGGCATGTCCTATATTTGCTTAACATTATGATTTACCCCCTGTTGATTTAGACCTAGTTCATTCTAACTGCTTTAAGGTATTATACTTTATAAATAGAATTTAGTAACACATTCCCTATTGATAAGCATTTAGGTGGTTTCTAATCATCGAGTATCACTGCTCTTTGGATGGGGCAGGTGCGCATAGCTTCTCTAGCTGTTATACCTAGAGAAGAATTACGTTTGGGATTCCAGAAGAGGAATGGCGGATTCGAAAGGCTCATCCCCTTCACCTCTACTGGCTACTGCTGAATCACACTCCTGAATTACCAATTTTCAATTCAGCGGGGCGTGAATTAGTCCCATTTCCTCACTTCCTCTTTGTGTTAGCAGGCACGGCTTCAAGCATCTTGGAGGTTAAGCATCTCTTCGTGGTCACTGGCAACAAGGTTTTGTCTTTTGTGAATCCATTGCCTTTGTTTATTCCCTGCTTAGGTTCTTTACCTTTTTCTTATCGATTTGTAGAAATTGTGTATCTATGTCTGACTCAGACGGGGTGTCTAGAGGAAGCACGTGGCATGCACAAACCGGATAATTTAAGGAGAGCCTGGGCTTCCTTGGTGGTGCAGCGGTTAAGAATCCGCCTGCCAATGCAGGGGACACGGGTTCGAGCCCTGGTCCGGGAAGATCCCACATGCCGCGGAGCAACAAAGCCCGTGCAGCACAACTACTGAGCCAGCACACCACAACTACTGAAGCCTGCGTTCCTAGAGCTCGTGCTCCGTAACAAGAGAAGCCACTGCAATAAGAAGCCCACACACCACAGCGAAGAGTAGCCCCCGCTCACTGCAACTAGAGTAAGCCCGTGCTCAGCAACAAAGGCCCAACACAGCCAAAAATAAATAAAATAAAATAAATAAATTTTGAAAAAGAATAATGAAAACCAAAATGCATATGAAGTATAATTCCAACTTTAAAAATATGAGCTGAAGTATTTACAATAGGCAGGACATTGAAGCAACCTAAGTGTCCATCGACAGATGAATGGATAAAGAAGATGTGGCACATATATACAATGGAATATTACTCAGCCATAAAAAGAAACGAAATTGAGTTATTTGTAGTGAGGTGGATGGACCTAGAGACTGTCATACAGAGTGAAGTAAGTCAGAAAGACAAAAACAAATACCATATGCTAACACATATATATGGAATCTAAAAAAAAAAAAAAAAACGGTTCTCATGAACCTCGGAGCAGGACAGGAATAAAGACGCAGACGTAGAGAATGGACTTGAGGACACAGGGAGGGGGAAGGGTAAGCTGGGACGAAGTGAGAGAGTGGCACTGACATATATACACTACCCAATGTCAAATAGAGAGCTAGTGGGAAGCAGCCGCATAGCACAGGGAGGTCAGCTCGGTGCTTTGTGCCCACCTAGAGGGGTGGGATAGGGAGGGTGGGAGGGAGACGCAAGAGGGAGGGGATATGGGGATATATGTATATGTATAGCTGATTCACTTTGTTATAAAGCAGAAAGTAACACACCACTGTAAAGCAATTATACTCCAATAAAGATGTTAAAAAAAAATGAGCTGAAAAATGATGAGGAGGGGCTTCCCTGGTGGCGCAGTGGTTGGGAGTCTGCCTGCCAATGCAGGGGACACGGGCTCGAGCCCTGGTGTGGGAAGATCCCACATGCCGCGGAGCAACTAGGCCCGTGAGCCACGGGTACTGAGCCTGCGCGTCTGGAGCCTGTGCTCCGCAACGAGAGAGGCCGCGACAGTGAGAGGCCCGCGCACCGCGATGAAGAGTGGCCCCCGCTCACCGCAACTGGAGAAAGCCCTCGCACAGAAACGAAGACCCAACACAGCCAAAAATAAATAAATAAATAAATAAATAAAGTGTAAAAAAAAATGATGGGAGGAAATGGGCTAAAATATTAACTGTGGCGGAATTAAACATGGTTTTTATTCACTTTTTCATATTCTATGCACTAACTAACCAAGTTCTCTTTTTCCAGTATCCACATACTATGTTTTCCATAATAAAAGCAGTATCACCTGCCCTCTTGCCCAAGGGAGAAAGGCCCACTGGGCAGCAACATCTCCCCACTTGTGCTCCCCTCCTGTGACCGTGGCTTTGAGCACCTGATGGGGCCCCCAGAGCGCTCTAATCACAGCTGTAGAGATGTGTCCTCGTTGGCTTCACAGGGATGACCAAGCCTACGGCTGACTTATCTGCTTTGGTTCCCAGGTGCAGCCCCACCCACCCTGTCTTCATCTTTGCCCATCACGGGCGCTAACCCCCCTCCCAACTTCTTCCAACCACACCCTCTAGCTTCCTAGAGTTTTGTCGGTTATTTGAATTTCTTATTTTAAGTGATCTTTGTCCAGAAGCTAAAAAGGGAAACTTCATAAAATTTTCTACGTAATGATGTAAAATCCCTGCATGGCAAAAATAAATAATAAACAAACAAGGAATTATAAAATGACAACTGAGAAATATTTGGAAGATACAGGACAAAGGGCTGATTTACCTAATTTATGCAGAGCTCAAAATCAAAAGTTAAAAAAAGATGAAAAACCCAATAGAAGACAAAGATGAAGTAAGCAAAGGGTACAAAGAAACACCAATTACCAAAAAACAGGGGGAAGTGTTGAACCTCACTGGTAATAAAAGAAATGAAAGCCCAAACAATAATGGAATATAATTTCTTACCTTGCAAACTGCCGAAAGGTCAATGAAAAAGGTGGATAGCCTCCAGTTTGATGATGGGCAATCAGAAAATGAGTGCTCATGCATTGTTGTGAAAGCATAAAGTGATGCAACTTTCTGAAGGACAATTGGACAATATCTAGTAAATTTATACATGCATGGAGCCACTGAGCAAGACCCTGTTTGGAATTTATATTGTAGAAATATTTATAATTTCACCAAGATTATATATATGATGTTCATTGCAACCTTTTTAAATAAAAGTAAGAAAGAAAGAAAGAAAGGAAGGAAAGAAAGAAAAAGAATGAACTTGAAGCAGTCTCTGAACAAGGGTCAAATTACTAGGCATTTGTAAAAGTAGAGGCTTGAAGATAGGTAAACAAAGCAAAAATCGAGTATCAAAACCAAATTCTAGGGACTTCCCTGGTGGCACAGTAGTTAAGAATCCACCTGCCAATGCAGGGGACACGGGTTCGAGCCCTGGTCCAGGAAGATCCCACATGCCACAGAGCAACTAAGGCCGTGCGCCACAACTACTGAGCCTGCGCTCTAGAGCCCACGAGCCACAACTACTGAGCCCGAGAGCCACAACTACTGAAGCCCGCGCGCCTACAGCCCGTGCTCTGCAGCAAGAGAAGCCACTGCAATGAGAAGCCCGCGCACGGCGATGAAGTGTAGCCCCCCACCCCGTTCGCCGCAACTAGAGAAAGCCCACGTGTAGCAACAAAGACCCAACACAGCCACATAAATAAATAAATAAATGTATTTTTTAAAAAAATCCTAGGTTAGCTCTCCAATAGCAGAAAAGTTGACTTTATACTGAAAGAACTAGTACACCCTGGTCTTTTTTATCTCCCCTGCCCAGGAACTCAGAATCCTGAGCTAATAATAAAGTGAGATTATGGGTGAGTTTTTTCTTTCTTTGTATTTTTCTGGGTACTTTAAGCTTTTTATATTGCACATGTATTAATTTTTAATAAAGTTATACAGTATCTTTATCAACATGTGAAGAACACATCTGGATTTTATAAATTGCTCTACAGTCATAAGCATTCTTCTATTTCTCCACCGGAGGGCAGCATAAGCACAGTAAATAGCAAAACTAATTTCAAGGTGTTTGGTCTGAAATTGAATGCTGCTGTTCAGTTGTTTATTCTGACAGGCTCCTAGTACAAATTAATCATCAGATTGTTTATTTTTCTGATAAATGACTATACATTGTCAAAACTGATATACAGCAGAAAAGACAAGTCACCTATAATCAGGGACCGTCTGGCATTTATCTTCACATTTCTAGGTGTGATGAAAAGAGGAAGGTACATTTTTTTTTAAAAGTCTGCTGACAAAAAGTCCCCCATACAATTATTTTCTAATCTACGTTTCCCATCAAATGTCTCTTGAGCATTTCCCTGCTTCCCTAAGTTCTCTGACATGGTGGTTTTTAAAGGCCGCCTGGTGTTCCAGCCTGTGGACTCGTTGTACCTTGCTTCCCTGATTTAAATTGGTCATCTAAGTGTTTTAACTGTCTTTAAAGTATAAAAGATTTCCCATGTATAAAATAGACATAGAAAACTATACCACCCAATTAATCAGTACTCGAATTTGATACATGTTAATTGTTGCCATTTTTACTTCAGATATTTTGAAGAAAGAAAAGTTTACGGGTAGGGTTGGAGGTCCCAATGTCCAATTAACTTCTCTCCTTCCATCCCCAGAGTCACCTCTGATCTGAAGCTGGTGCTTATTTTTCCTATCCTTGATCTCAGGCTTTAATTACAAAAGTATGTTCTGTAAACAATATAGTATTGTCCTGAGCTTTTAAATTCTACACATTAATGTAATCACCATGGCATGTCCTATATTTGCTTAACATTATGATTTACCCCCTGTTGATTTAGACCTAGTTCATTCTAACTGCTTTAAGGTATTATACTTTATAAATAGAATTTAGTAACACATTCCCTATTGATAAGCATTTAGGTGGTTTCTAATCATCGAGTATCACTGCTCTTTGGATGGGGCAGGTGCGCATAGCTTCTCTAGCTGTTATACCTAGAGAAGAATTACGTTTGGGATTCCAGAAGAGGAATGGCGGATTCGAAAGGCTCATCCCCTTCACCTCTACTGGCTACTGCTGAATCACACTCCTGAATTACCAATTTTCAATTCAGCGGGGCGTGAATTAGTCCCATTTCCTCACTTCCTCTTTGTGTTAGCAGGCACGGCTTCAAGCATCTTGGAGGTTAAGCATCTCTTCGTGGTCACTGGCAACAAGGTTTTGTCTTTTGTGAATCCATTGCCTTTGTTTATTCCCTGCTTAGGTTCTTTACCTTTTTCTTATCGATTTGTAGAAATTGTGTATCTATGTCTGACTCAGACGGGGTGTCTAGAGGAAGCACGTGGCATGCACAAACCGGATAATTTAAGGAGAGCCTGGGCTTCCTTGGTGGTGCAGCGGTTAAGAATCCGCCTGCCAATGCAGGGGACACGGGTTCGAGCCCTGGTCCGGGAAGATCCCACATGCCGCGGAGCAACAAAGCCCGTGCAGCACAACTACTGAGCCAGCACACCACAACTACTGAAGCCTGCGTTCCTAGAGCTCGTGCTCCGTAACAAGAGAAGCCACTGCAATAAGAAGCCCACACACCACAGCGAAGAGTAGCCCCCGCTCACTGCAACTAGAGTAAGCCCGTGCTCAGCAACAAAGGCCCAACACAGCCAAAAATAAATAAAATAAAATAAATAAATTTTGAAAAAGAATAATGAAAACCAAAATGCATATGAAGTATAATTCCAACTTTAAAAATATGAGCTGAAGTATTTACAATAGGCAGGACATTGAAGCAACCTAAGTGTCCATCGACAGATGAATGGATAAAGAAGATGTGGCACATATATACAATGGAATATTACTCAGCCATAAAAAGAAACGAAATTGAGTTATTTGTAGTGAGGTGGATGGACCTAGAGACTGTCATACAGAGTGAAGTAAGTCAGAAAGACAAAAACAAATACCATATGCTAACACATATATATGGAATCTAAAAAAAAAAAAAAAACGGTTCTCATGAACCTCGGAGCAGGACAGGAATAAAGACGCAGACGTAGAGAATGGACTTGAGGACACAGGGAGGGGGAAGGGTAAGCTGGGACGAAGTGAGAGAGTGGCACTGACATATATACACTACCCAATGTCAAATAGAGAGCTAGTGGGAAGCAGCCGCATAGCACAGGGAGGTCAGCTCGGTGCTTTGTGCCCACCTAGAGGGGTGGGATAGGGAGGGTGGGAGGGAGACGCAAGAGGGAGGGGATATGGGGATATATGTATATGTATAGCTGATTCACTTTGTTATAAAGCAGAAAGTAACACACCACTGTAAAGCAATTATACTCCAATAAAGATGTTAAAAAAAAATGAGCTGAAAAATGATGAGGAGGGGCTTCCCTGGTGGCGCAGTGGTTGGGAGTCTGCCTGCCAATGCAGGGGACACGGGCTCGAGCCCTGGTGTGGGAAGATCCCACATGCCGCGGAGCAACTAGGCCCGTGAGCCACGGGTACTGAGCCTGCGCGTCTGGAGCCTGTGCTCCGCAACGAGAGAGGCCGCGACAGTGAGAGGCCCGCGCACCGCGATGAAGAGTGGCCCCCGCTCACCGCAACTGGAGAAAGCCCTCGCACAGAAACGAAGACCCAACACAGCCAAAAATAAATAAATAAATAAATAAATAAAGTGTAAAAAAAAATGATGGGAGGAAATGGGCTAAAATATTAACTGTGGCGGAATTAAACATGGTTTTTATTCACTTTTTCATATTCTATGCACTAACTAACCAAGTTCTCTTTTTCCAGTATCCACATACTATGTTTTCCATAATAAAAGCAGTATCACCTGCCCTCTTGCCCAAGGGAGAAAGGCCCACTGGGCAGCAACATCTCCCCACTTGTGCTCCCCTCCTGTGACCGTGGCTTTGAGCACCTGATGGGGCCCCCAGAGCGCTCTAATCACAGCTGTAGAGATGTGTCCTCGTTGGCTTCACAGGGATGACCAAGCCTACGGCTGACTTATCTGCTTTGGTTCCCAGGTGCAGCCCCACCCACCCTGTCTTCATCTTTGCCCATCACGGGCGCTAACCCCCCTCCCAACTTCTTCCAACCACACCCTCTAGCTTCCTAGAGTTTTGTCGGTTATTTGAATTTCTTATTTTAAGTGATCTTTGTCCAGAAGCTAAAAAGGGAAACTTTATAAAATTTTCTACGTAATGATGTAAAATCCCTGCATGGCAAAAATAAATAATAAACAAACAAGGAATTATAAAATAACAATTGAGAAATATTTGGAAGATACAGGACAAAGGGCTGATTTACCTAATTTATGCAGAACTCAAAATCAAAAGTTAAAAAAAGATGAAAAACCCAATAGAAGACAAAGATGAAGTAAGCAAAGGGTACAAAGAAACACCAATTACCAAAAAACAGGGGGAAGTGTTGAACCTCACTAGTAATAAAAGAAATGAAAGCCCAAACAATAATGGAATATAATTTCTTACCTTGCAAACTGCCGAAAGGTCAATGAAAAAGGTGGATAGCCTCCAGTTTGATGATGGGCAATCAGAAAATGATGCTCACGCATTGTTGTGAAAGCATAAAGTGATGCAACTTTCTGAAGGACAATTGGACACTCTCTAGTAAATTTATACATGCATGGAGCCACTGAGCAAGACCCTGTTTGGAATTTATATTGTAGAAATATTTATAATTTCACCAAGATTATATATATGATGTTCATTGCAACCTTTTTAAATAAAAGTAAGAAAGAAAGAAAGAAAGGAAGGAAAGAAAGAAAAAGAATGAACTTGAAGCAGTCTCTGAACAAGGGTCAAATTACTAGGCATTTGTAAAAGTAGAGGCTTGAAGATAGGTAAACAAAGCAAAAATCGAGTATCAAAACCAAATTCTAGGGACTTCCCTGGTGGCACAGTAGTTAAGAATCCACCTGCCAATGCAGGGGACACGGGTTCGAGCCCTGGTCCAGGAAGATCCCACATGCCACAGAGCAACTAAGCCCGTGCGCCACAACTACTGAGCCTGCGCTCTAGAGCCCACGAGCCACAACTACTGAGCCCGAGAGCCACAACTACTGAAGCCCGCGCGCCTACAGCCCGTGCTCTGCAGCATGAGAAGCCACTGCAATGAGAAGCCCGCGCACGGCGATGAAGTGTAGCCCCCCACCCCGTTCGCCGCAACTAGAGAAAGCCCACGTGTAGCAACAAAGACCCAACACAGCCACATAAATAAATAAATAAATGTATTTTTTTAAAAAATCCTAGGTTAGCTCTCCAATAGCAGAAAAGTTGACTTTATACTGAAAGAACTAGTACACCCTGGTCTTTTTTATCTCCCCTGCCCAGGAACTCAGAATCCTGAGCTAATAATAAAGTGAGATTATGGGTGATTTTTTTCTTTCTTTGTATTTTTCTGGGTACTTTAAGCTTTTTATATTGCACATGTATTAATTTTTAATAAAGTTATACAGTATCTTTATCAACATGTGAAGAACACATCTGGATTTTATAAATTGCTCTACAGTCATAAGCATTCTTCTATTTCTCCACCGGAGGGCAGCATAAGCACAGTAAATAGCAAAACTAATTTCAAGGTGTTTGGTCTGAAATTGAATGCTGCTGTTCAGTTGTTTATTCTGACAGGCTGCTGGTACAAATTAATCATCAGATTGTTTATTTTTCTGATAAATGACTATACATTGTCAAAACTGATATACAGCAGAAAAGACAAGTCACCTATAATCAGGGACCGTCTGGCATTTATCTTCACATTTCTAGGTGTGATGAAAAGAGGAAGGTACATTTTTTTTTAAAAGTCTGCTGACAAAAAGTCCCCCATACAATTATTTTCTAATCTACGTTTCCCATCAAATGTCTCTTGAGCATTTCCCTGCTTCCCTAAGTTCTCTGACATGGTGGTTTTTAAAGGCCGCCTGGTGTTCCAGCCTGTGGACTCGTTGTACCTTGCTTCCCTGATTTAAATTGGTCATCTAAGTGTTTTAACTGTCTTTAAAGTATAAAAGATTTCCCATGTATAAAATAGACATAGAAAACTATACCACCCAATTAATCAGTACTCGAATTTGATACATGTTAATTGTTGCCATTTTTACTTCAGATATTTTGAAGAAAGAAAAGTTTACGGGTAGGGTTGGAGGTCCCAATGTCCAATTAACTTCTGTCCTTCCATCCCGAGTCACCTCTGATCTGAAGCTGGTGCTTATTTTTCCTATCCTTGATCTCAGGCTTTAATTACAAAAGTATGTTCTGTAAACAATATAGTATTGTCCTGAGCTTTTAAATTCTACACATTAATGTAATCACCATGGCATGTCCTATATTTGCTTAACATTATGATTTACCCCCTGTTGATTTAGACCTAGTTCATTCTAACTGCTTTAAGGTATTATACTTTATAAATAGAATTTAGTAACACATTCCCTATTGATAAGCATTTAGGTGGTTTCTAATCATCGAGTATCACTGCTCTTTGGATGGGGCAGGTGCGCATAGCTTCTCTAGCTGTTATACCTAGAGAAGAATTACGTTTGGGATTCCAGAAGAGGAATGGCGGATTCGAAAGGCTCATCCCCTTCACCTCTACTGGCTACTGCTGAATCACACTCCTGAATTACCAATTTTCAATTCAGCGGGGCGTGAATTAGTCCCATTTCCTCACTTCCTCTTTGTGGTAGGAGGCACGGCTTCAAGCATCTTGGAGGTTAAGCATCTCTTCGTGGTCACTGGCAACAAGGTTTTGTCTTTTGTGAATCCATTGCCTTTGTTTATTCCCTGCTTAGGTTCTTTACCTTTTTCTTATCGATTTGTAGAAATTGTGTATCTATGTCTGACTCAGACGGGGTGTCTAGAGGAAGCACGTGGCATGCACAAACCGGATAATTTAAGGAGAGCCTGGGCTTCCTTGGTGGTGCAGCGGTTAAGAATCCGCCTGCCAATGCAGGGGACACGGGTTCGAGCCCTGGTCCGGGAAGATCCCACATGCCGCGGAGCAACAAAGCCCGTGCAGCACAACTACTGAGCCAGCACACCACAACTACTGAAGCCTGCGTTCCTAGAGCCCGTGCTCCGTAACAAGAGAAGCCACTGCAATAAGAAGCCCACACACCACAGCGAAGAGTAGCCCCCGCTCACCGCAACTAGAGAACGCCCGTGCTCAGCACCAAAGGCCCAACACAGCCTAAAATAAATAAAATAAAATAAATAAATTTTAAAAAAGAATAATGAAAACCAAAATGCATATGAAGTATAATTCCAACTTTAAAAATATGAGCTGAAGTATTTACAATAGGCAGGACATTGAAGCAACTTAAGTGTCCATCGACAGATGAATGGATAAAGAAGATGTGGCACATATATACAATGGAATATTACTCAGCCATAAAAAGAAACGAAATTGAGTTATTTGTAGTGAGGTGGATGGACCTAGAGACTGTCATACAGAGTGAAGTAAGTCAGAAAGACAAAAACAAATACCATATGCTAACACATATATATGGAATCTAAAAAAAAAAAAAAAACGGTTCTCATGAACCTCGGAGCAGGACAGGAATAAAGACGCAGACGTAGAGAATGGACTTGAGGACACAGGGAGGGGGAAGAGTAAGCTGGGACGAAGTGAGAGAGTGGCACTGACATATATACACTACCCAATGTCAAACAGAGAGCTAGTGGGAAGCAGCCGCATAGCACAGGGAGGTCAGCTCGGTGCTTTTTGCCCACCTAGAGGGGTGGGATAGGGAGGGTGGGAGGGAGACGCAAGAGGGAGGGGATATGGGGATATATGTATATGTATAGCTGATTCACTTTGTTATAAAGCAGAAAGTAACACACCACTGTAAAGCAATTATACTCCAATAAAGATGTTAAAAAAAAATGAGCTGAAAAATGATGAGGAGGGGCTTCCCTGGTGGCGCAGTGGTTGGGAGTCTGCCTGCCAATGCAGGGGACACGGGCTCGAGCCCTGGTGTGGGAAGATCCCACATGCCGCGGAGCAACTAGGCCCGTGAGCCACGGGTACCGAGCCTGCGCGTCTGGAGCCTGTGCTCCGCAACGAGAGAGGCCGCGACAGTGAGAGGCCCGCGCACCGCGATGAAGAGTGGCCCCCGCTCACCGCAACTGGAGAAAGCCCTCGCACAGAAACGGAGACCCAACACAGCCAAATATAAATAAATAAATAAATAAATAAAGTGTAAAAAAAAAATGATGGGAGGAAATGGGCTAAAATATTAACTGTGGCGGAATTAAACATGGTTTTTATTCACTTTTTCATATTCTATGCACTAACTAACCAAGTTCTCTTTTTCCAGTATCCACATACTATGTTTTCCATAATAAAAGCAGTATCACCTGCCCTCTTGCCCAAGGGAGAAAGGCCCACTGGGCAGCAACATCTCCCCACTTGTGCTCCCCTCCTGTGACCGTGGCTTTGAGCACCTGATGGGGCCCCCAGAGCGCTCTAATCACAGCTGTAGAGATGTGTCCTCGTTGGCTTCACAGGGATGACCAAGCCTACGGCTGACTTATCTGCTTTGGTTCCCAGGTGCAGCCCCACCCACCCTGTCTTCATCTTTGCCCATCACGGGCGCTAACCCCCCTCCCAACTTCTTCCAACCACACCCTCTAGCTTCCTAGAGTTTTGTCGGTTATTTGAATTTCTTATTTTAAGTGATCTTTGTCCAGAAGCTAAAAAGGGAAACTTCATAAAATTTTCTACGTAATGATGTAAAATCCCTGCATGGCAAAAATAAATAATAAACAAACAAGGAATTATAAAATGACAACTGAGAAATATTTGGAAGATACAGGACAAAGGGCTGATTTACCTAATTTATGCAGAGCTCAAAATCAAAAGTTAAAAAAAGATGAAAAACCCAATAGAAGACAAAGATGAAGTAAGCAAAGGGTACAAAGAAACACCAATTACCAAAAAACAGGGGGAAGTGTTGAACCTCACTGGTAATAAAAGAAATGAAAGCCCAAACAATAATGGAATATAATTTCTTACCTTGCAAACTGCCGAAAGGTCAATGAAAAAGGTGGATAGCCTCCAGTTTGATGATGGGCAATCAGAAAATGAGTGCTCATGCATTGTTGTGAAAGCATAAAGTGATGCAACTTTCTGAAGGACAATTGGACAATATCTAGTAAATTTATACATGCATGGAGCCACTGAGCAAGACCCTGTTTGGAATTTATATTGTAGAAATATTTATAATTTCACCAAGATTATATATATGATGTTCATTGCAACCTTTTTAAATAAAAGTAAGAAAGAAAGAAAGAAAGGAAGGAAAGAAAGAAAAAGAATGAACTTGAAGCAGTCTCTGAACAAGGGTCAAATTACTAGGCATTTGTAAAAGTAGAGGCTTGAAGATAGGTAAACAAAGCAAAAATCGAGTATCAAAACCAAATTCTAGGGACTTCCCTGGTGGCACAGTAGTTAAGAATCCACCTGCCAATGCAGGGGACACGGGTTCGAGCCCTGGTCCAGGAAGATCCCACATGCCACAGAGCAACTAAGGCCGTGCGCCACAACTACTGAGCCTGCGCTCTAGAGCCCACGAGCCACAACTACTGAGCCCGAGAGCCACAACTACTGAAGCCCGCGCGCCTACAGCCCGTGCTCTGCAGCAAGAGAAGCCACTGCAATGAGAAGCCCGCGCACGGCGATGAAGTGTAGCCCCCCACCCCGTTCGCCGCAACTAGAGAAAGCCCACGTGTAGCAACAAAGACCCAACACAGCCACATAAATAAATAAATAAATGTATTTTTTAAAAAAATCCTAGGTTAGCTCTCCAATAGCAGAAAAGTTGACTTTATACTGAAAGAACTAGTACACCCTGGTCTTTTTTATCTCCCCTGCCCAGGAACTCAGAATCCTGAGCTAATAATAAAGTGAGATTATGGGTGATTTTTTTCTTTCTTTGTATTTTTCTGGGTACTTTAAGCTTTTTATATTGCACATGTATTAATTTTTAATAAAGTTATACAGTATCTTTATCAACATGTGAAGAACACATCTGGATTTTATAAATTGCTCTACAGTCATAAGCATTCTTCTATTTCTCCACCGGAGGGCAGCATAAGCACAGTAAATAGCAAAACTAATTTCAAGGTGTTTGGTCTGAAATTGAATGCTGCTGTTCAGTTGTTTATTCTGACAGGCTCCTAGTACAAATTAATCATCAGATTGTTTATTTTTCTGATAAATGACTATACATTGTCAAAACTGATATACAGCAGAAAAGACAAGTCACCTATAATCAGGGACCGTCTGGCATTTATCTTCACATTTCTAGGTGTGATGAAAAGAGGAAGGTACATTTTTTTTTAAAAGTCTGCTGACAAAAAGTCCCCCATACAATTATTTTCTAATCTACGTTTCCCATCAAATGTCTCTTGAGCATTTCCCTGCTTCCCTAAGTTCTCTGACATGGTGGTTTTTAAAGGCCGCCTGGTGTTCCAGCCTGTGGACTCGTTGTACCTTGCTTCCCTGATTTAAATTGGTCATCTAAGTGTTTTAACTGTCTTTAAAGTATAAAAGATTTCCCATGTATAAAATAGACATAGAAAACTATACCACCCAATTAATCAGTACTCGAATTTGATACATGTTAATTGTTGCCATTTTTACTTCAGATATTTTGAAGAAAGAAAAGTTTACGGGTAGGGTTGGAGGTCCCAATGTCCAATTAACTTCTCTCCTTCCATCCCCAGAGTCACCTCTGATCTGAAGCTGGTGCTTATTTTTCCTATCCTTGATCTCAGGCTTTAATTACAAAAGTATGTTCTGTAAACAATATAGTATTGTCCTGAGCTTTTAAATTCTACACATTAATGTAATCACCATGGCATGTCCTATATTTGCTTAACATTATGATTTACCCCCTGTTGATTTAGACCTAGTTCATTCTAACTGCTTTAAGGTATTATACTTTATAAATAGAATTTAGTAACACATTCCCTATTGATAAGCATTTAGGTGGTTTCTAATCATCGAGTATCACTGCTCTTTGGATGGGGCAGGTGCGCATAGCTTCTCTAGCTGTTATACCTACAGAAGAATTACGTTTGGGATTCCAGAAGAGGAATGGCGGATTCGAAAGGCTCATCCCCTTCACCTCTACTGGCTACTGCTGAATCACACTCCTGAATTACCAATTTTCAATTCAGCGGGGCGTGAATTAGTCCCATTTCCTCACTTCCTCTTTGTGTTAGCAGGCACGGCTTCAAGCATCTTGGAGGTTAAGCATCTCTTCGTGGTCACTGGCAACAAGGTTTTGTCTTTTGTGAATCCATTGCCTTTGTTTATTCCCTGCTTAGGTTCTTTACCTTTTTCTTATCGATTTGTAGAAATTGTGTATCTATGTCTGACTCAGACGGGGTGTCTAGAGGAAGCACGTGGCATGCACAAACCGGATAATTTAAGGAGAGCCTGGGCTTCCTTGGTGGTGCAGCGGTTAAGAATCCGCCTGCCAATGCAGGGGACACGGGTTCGAGCCCTGGTCCGGGAAGATCCCACATGCCGCGGAGCAACAAAGCCCGTGCAGCACAACTACTGAGCCAGCACACCACAACTACTGAAGCCTGCGTTCCTAGAGCTCGTGCTCCGTAACAAGAGAAGCCACTGCAATAAGAAGCCCACACACCACAGCGAAGAGTAGCCCCCGCTCACTGCAACTAGAGTAAGCCCGTGCTCAGCAACAAAGGCCCAACACAGCCAAAAATAAATAAAATAAAATAAATAAATTTTGAAAAAGAATAATGAAAACCAAAATGCATATGAAGTATAATTCCAACTTTAAAAATATGAGCTGAAGTATTTACAATAGGCAGGACATTGAAGCAACCTAAGTGTCCATCGACAGATGAATGGATAAAGAAGATGTGGCACATATATACAATGGAATATTACTCAGCCATAAAAAGAAACGAAATTGAGTTATTTGTAGTGAGGTGGATGGACCTAGAGACTGTCATACAGAGTGAAGTAAGTCAGAAAGACAAAAACAAATACCATATGCTAACACATATATATGGAATCTAAAAAAAAAAAAAAAACGGTTCTCATGAACCTCGGAGCAGGACAGGAATAAAGACGCAGACGTAGAGAATGGACTTGAGGACACAGGGAGGGGGAAGGGTAAGCTGGGACGAAGTGAGAGAGTGGCACTGACATATATACACTACCCAATGTCAAATAGAGAGCTAGTGGGAAGCAGCCGCATAGCACAGGGAGGTCAGCTCGGTGCTTTGTGCCCACCTAGAGGGGTGGGATAGGGAGGGTGGGAGGGAGACGCAAGAGGGAGGGGATATGGGGATATATGTATATGTATAGCTGATTCACTTTGTTATAAAGCAGAAAGTAACACACCACTGTAAAGCAATTATACTCCAATAAAGATGTTAAAAAAAAATGAGCTGAAAAATGATGAGGAGGGGCTTCCCTGGTGGCGCAGTGGTTGGGAGTCTGCCTGCCAATGCAGGGGACACGGGCTCGAGCCCTGGTGTGGGAAGATCCCACATGCCGCGGAGCAACTAGGCCCGTGAGCCACGGGTACTGAGCCTGCGCGTCTGGAGCCTGTGCTCCGCAACGAGAGAGGCCGCGACAGTGAGAGGCCCGCGCACCGCGATGAAGAGTGGCCCCCGCTCACCGCAACTGGAGAAAGCCCTCGCACAGAAACGAAGACCCAACACAGCCAAAAATAAATAAATAAATAAATAAATAAAGTGTAAAAAAAAAATGATGGGAGGAAATGGGCTAAAATATTAACTGTGGCGGAATTAAACATGGTTTTTATTCACTTTTTCATATTCTATGCACTAACTAACCAAGTTCTCTTTTTCCAGTATCCACATACTATGTTTTCCATAATAAAAGCAGTATCACCTGCCCTCTTGCCCAAGGGAGAAAGGCCCACTGGGCAGCAACATCTCCCCACTTGTGCTCCCCTCCTGTGACCGTGGCTTTGAGCACCTGATGGGGCCCCCAGAGCGCTCTAATCACAGCTGTAGAGATGTGTCCTCGTTGGCTTCACAGGGATGACCAAGCCTACGGCTGACTTATCTGCTTTGGTTCCCAGGTGCAGCCCCACCCACCCTGTCTTCATCTTTGCCCATCACGGGCGCTAACCCCCCTCCCAACTTCTTCCAACCACACCCTCTAGCTTCCTAGAGTTTTGTCGGTTATTTGAATTTCTTATTTTAAGTGATCTTTGTCCAGAAGCTAAAAAGGGAAACTTTATAAAATTTTCTACGTAATGATGTAAAATCCCTGCATGGCAAAAATAAATAATAAACAAACAAGGAATTATAAAATAACAATTGAGAAATATTTGGAAGATACAGGACAAAGGGCTGATTTACCTAATTTATGCAGAGCTCAAAATCAAAAGTTAAAAAAAGATGAAAAACCCAATAGAAGACAAAGATGAAGTAAGCAAAGGGTACAAAGAAACACCAATTACCAAAAAACAGGGGGAAGTGTTGAACCTCACTGGTAATAAAAGAAATGAAAGCCCAAACAATAATGGAATATAATTTCTTACCTTGCAAACTGCCGAAAGGTCAATGAAAAAGGTGGATAGCCTCCAGTTTGATGATGGGCAATCAGAAAATGAGTGCTCATGCATTGTTGTGAAAGCATAAAGTGATGCAACTTTCTGAAGGACAATTGGACAATATCTAGTAAATTTATACATGCATGGAGCCACTGAGCAAGACCCTGTTTGGAATTTATATTGTAGAAATATTTATAATTTCACCAAGATTATATATATGATGTTCATTGCAACCTTTTTAAATAAAAGTAAGAAAGAAAGGAAGGAAAGAAAGAAAAAGAATGAACTTGAAGCAGTCTCTGAACAAGGGTCAAATTACTAGGCATTTGTAAAAGTAGAGGCTTGAAGATAGGTAAACAAAGCAAAAATCGAGTATCAAAACCAAATTCTAGGGACTTCCCTGGTGGCACAGTAGTTAAGAATCCACCTGCCAATGCAGGGGACACGGGTTCGAGCCCTGGTCCAGGAAGATCCCACATGCCACAGAGCAACTAAGGCCGTGCGCCACAACTACTGAGCCTGCGCTCTAGAGCCCACGAGCCACAACTACTGAGCCCGAGAGCCACAACTACTGAAGCCCGCGCGCCTACAGCCCGTGCTCTGCAGCAAGAGAAGCCACTGCAATGAGAAGCCCGCGCACGGCGATGAAGTGTAGCCCCCCACCCCGTTCGCCGCAACTAGAGAAAGCCCACGTGTAGCAACGAAGACCCAACACAGCCACATAAATAAATAAATAAATGTATTTTTTTTAAAAATCCTAGGTTAGCTCTCCAATAGCAGAAAAGTTGACTTTATACTGAAAGAACTAGTACACCCTGGTCTTTTTTATCTCCCCTGCCCAGGAACTCAGAATCCTGAGCTAATAATAAAGTGAGATTATGGGTGATTTTTTTCTTTCTTTGTATTTTTCTGGGTACTTTAAGCTTTTTATATTGCACATGTATTAATTTTTAATAAAGTTATACAGTATCTTTATCAACATGTGAAGAACACATCTGGATTTTATAAATTGCTCTACAGTCATAAGCATTCTTCTATTTCTCCACCGGAGGGCAGCATAAGCACAGTAAATAGCAAAACTAATTTCAAGGTGTTTGGTCTGAAATTGAATGCTGCTGTTCAGTTGTTTATTCTGACAGGCTGCTGGTACAAATTAATCATCAGATTGTTTATTTTTCTGATAAATGACTATACATTGTCAAAACTGATATACAGCAGAAAAGACAAGTCACCTATAATCAGGGACCGTCTGGCATTTATCTTCACATTTCTAGGTGTGATGAAAAGAGGAAGGTACATTTTTTTTTTAAAGTCTGCTGACAAAAAGTCCCCCATACAATTATTTTCTAATCTACGTTTCCCATCAAATGTCTCTTGAGCATTTCCCTGCTTCCCTAAGTTCTCTGACATGGTGGTTTTTAAAGGCCGCCTGGTGTTCCAGCCTGTGGACTCGTTGTACCTTGCTTCCCTGATTTAAATTGGTCATCTAAGTGTTTTAACTGTCTTTAAAGTATAAAAGATTTCCCATGTATAAAATAGACATAGAAAACTATACCACCCAATTAATCAGTACTCGAATTTGATACATGTTAATTGTTGCCATTTTTACTTCAGATATTTTGAAGAAAGAAAAGTTTACGGGTAGGGTTGGAGGTCCCAATGTCCAATTAACTTCTCTCCTTCCATCCCGAGTCACCTCTGATCTGAAGCTGGTGCTTATTTTTCCTATCCTTGATCTCAGGCTTTAATTACAAAAGTATGTTCTGTAAACAATATAGTATTGTCCTGAGCTTTTAAATTCTACACATTAATGTAATCACCATGGCATGTCCTATATTTGCTTAACATTATGATTTACCCCCTGTTGATTTAGACCTAGTTCATTCTAACTGCTTTAAGGTATTATACTTTATAAATAGAATTTAGTAACACATTCCCTATTGATAAGCATTTAGGTGGTTTCTAATCATCGAGTATCACTGCTCTTTGGATGGGGCAGGTGCGCATAGCTTCTCTAGCTGTTATACCTAGAGAAGAATTACGTTTGGGATTCCAGAAGAGGAATGGCGGATTCGAAAGGCTCATCCCCTTCACCTCTACTGGCTACTGCTGAATCACACTCCTGAATTACCAATTTTCAATTCAGCGGGGCGTGAATTAGTCCCATTTCCTCACTTCCTCTTTGTGGTAGGAGGCACGGCTTCAAGCATCTTGGAGGTTAAGCATCTCTTCATGGTCACTGGCAACAAGGTTTTGTCTTTTGTGAATCCATTGCCTTTGTTTATTCCCTGCTTGGGTTCTTTACCTTTTTCTTATCGATTTGTAGAAATTGTGTATCTATGTCTGACTCAGACCGGGTGTCTAGAGGAAGCACGTGGCATGCACAAACCGGATAATTTAAGGAGAGCTTGGGCTTCCCTGGTGGTGCAGCGGTTAAGAATCCGCCTGCCAATGCAGGGGACACGGGTTCGAGCCCTGGTCCGGGAAGATCCCACATGCCGCGGAGCAACAAAGCCCGTGCAGCACAACTACTGAGCCAGCACACCACAACTACTGAAGCCCGCGTGCCTAGAGCCCGTGCTCTGTAACCAGAGAAGTCACTGCAATAAGAAGCCCACACACCACAGCGAAGAGTAGCCCCCGCTCACCGCAACTAGAGAACGCCCGTGCTCAGCACCAAAGGCCCAACACAGCCTAAAATAAATAAAATAAAATAAATAAATTTTAAAAAAGAATAATGAAAACCAAAATGCATATGAAGTATAATTCCAACTTTAAAAATATGAGCTGAAGTATTTACAATAGGCAGGACATTGAAGCAACTTAAGTGTCCATCGACAGATGAATGGATAAAGAAGATGTGGCACATATATACAATGGAATATTACTCAGCCATAAAAAGAAACGAAATTGAGTTATTTGTAGTGAGGTGGATGGACCTAGAGACTGTCATACAGAGTGAAGTAAGTCAGAAAGACAAAAACAAATACCATATGCTAACACATATATATGGAATCTAAAAAAAAAAAAAAAACGGTTCTCATGAACCTCGGAGCAGGACAGGAATAAAGACGCAGACGTAGAGAATGGACTTGAGGACACAGGGAGGGGGAAGGGTAAGCTGGGACGAAGTGAGAGAGTGGCACTGACATATATACACTACCCAATGTCAAACAGAGAGCTAGTGGGAAGCAACCGCATAGCACAGGGAGGTCAGCTCGGTGCTTTGTGCCCACCTAGAGGGGTGGGATAGGGAGGGTGGGAGGGAGACGCAAGAGGGAGGGGATATGGGGATATATGTATATGTATAGCTGATTCACTTTGTTATAAAGCAGAAAGTAACACACCACTGTAAAGCAATTATACTCCAATAAAGATGTTAAAAAAAAATGAGCTGAAAAATGATGAGGAGGGGCTTCCCTGGTGGCGCAGTGGTTGGGAGTCTGCCTGCCAATGCAGGGGACACGGGCTCGAGCCCTGGTGTGGGAAGATCCCACATGCCGCGGAGCAACTAGGCCCGTGAGCCACGGGTACTGAGCCTGCGCGTCTGGAGCCTGTGCTCCGCAACGAGAGAGGCCGCGACAGTGAGAGGCCCGCGCACCGCGATGAAGAGTGGCCCCCGCTCACCGCAACTGGAGAAAGCCCTCGCACAGAAACGGAGACCCAACACAGCCAAAAATAAATAAATAAATAAATAAATAAAGTGTAAAAAAAAAAAATGATGGGAGGAAATGGGCTAAAATATTAACTGTGGCGGAATTAAACATGGTTTTTATTCACTTTTTCATATTCTATGCACTAACTAACCAAGTTCTCTTTTTCCAGTATCCACATACTATGTTTTCCATAATAAAAGCAGTATCACCTGCCCTCTTGCCCAAGGGAGAAAGGCCCACTGGGCAGCAACATCTCCCCACTTGTGCTCCCCTCCTGTGACCGTGGCTTTGAGCACCTGATGGGGCCCCCAGAGCGCTCTAATCACAGCTGTAGAGATGTGTCCTCGTTGGCTTCACAGGGATGACCAAGCCTACGGCTGACTTATCTGCTTTGGTTCCCAGGTGCAGCCCCACCCACCCTGTCTTCATCTTTGCCCATCACGGGCGCTAACCCCCCTCCCAACTTCTTCCAACCACACCCTCTAGCTTCCTAGAGTTTTGTCGGTTATTTGAATTTCTTATTTTAAGTGATCTTTGTCCAGAAGCTAAAAAGGGAAACTTTATAAAATTTTCTACGTAATGATGTAAAATCCCTGCATGGCAAAAATAAATAATAAACAAACAAGGAATTATAAAATAACAATTGAGAAATATTTGGAAGATACAGGACAAAGGGCTGATTTACCTAATTTATGCAGAGCTCAAAATCAAAAGTTAAAAAAAGATGAAAAACCCAATAGAAGACAAAGATGAAGTAAGCAAAGGGTACAAAGAAACACCAATTACCAAAAAACAGGGGGAAGTGTTGAACCTCACTGGTAATAAAAGAAATGAAAGCCCAAACAATAATGGAATATAATTTCTTACCTTGCAAACTGCCGAAAGGTCAATGAAAAAGGTGGATAGCCTCCAGTTTGATGATGGGCAATCAGAAAATGAGTGCTCATGCATTGTTGTGAAAGCATAAAGTGATGCAACTTTCTGAAGGACAATTGGACAATATCTAGTAAATTTATACATGCATGGAGCCACTGAGCAAGACCCTGTTTGGAATTTATATTGTAGAAATATTTATAATTTCACCAAGATTATATATATGATGTTCATTGCAACCTTTTTAAATAAAAGTAAGAAAGAAAGGAAGGAAAGAAAGAAAAAGAATGAACTTGAAGCAGTCTCTGAACAAGGGTCAAATTACTAGGCATTTGTAAAAGTAGAGGCTTGAAGATAGGTAAACAAAGCAAAAATCGAGTATCAAAACCAAATTCTAGGGACTTCCCTGGTGGCACAGTAGTTAAGAATCCACCTGCCAATGCAGGGGACACGGGTTCGAGCCCTGGTCCAGGAAGATCCCACATGCCACAGAGCAACTAAGCCCGTGCGCCACAACTACTGAGCCTGCGCTCTAGAGCCCACGAGCCACAACTACTGAGCCCGAGAGCCACAACTACTGAAGCCCGCGCGCCTACAGCCCGTGCTCTGCAGCAAGAGAAGCCACTGCAATGAGAAGCCCGCGCACGGCGATGAAGTGTAGCCCCCCACCCCGTTCGCCGCAACTAGAGAAAGCCCACGTGTAGCAACGAAGACCCAACACAGCCACATAAATAAATAAATAAATGTATTTTTTTTAAAAATCCTAGGTTAGCTCTCCAATAGCAGAAAAGTTGACTTTATACTGAAAGAACTAGTACACCCTGGTCTTTTTTATCTCCCCTGCCCAGGAACTCAGAATCCTGAGCTAGTAATAAAGTGAGATTATGGGTGATTTTTTTCTTTCTTTGTATTTTTCTGGGTACTTTAAGCTTTTTATATTGCACATGTATTAATTTTTAATAAAGTTATACAGTATCTTTATCAACATGTGAAGAACACATCTGGATTTTATAAATTGCTCTACAGTCATAAGCATTCTTCTATTTCTCCACCGGAGGGCAGCATAAGCACAGTAAATAGCAAAACTAATTTCAAGGTGTTTGGTCTGAAATTGAATGCTGCTGTTCAGTTGTTTATTCTGACAGGCTGCTGGTACAAATTAATCATCAGATTGTTTATTTTTCTGATAAATGACTATACATTGTAAAAACTGATATACAGCAGAAAAGACAAGTCACCTATAATCAGGGACCGTCTGGCATTTATCTTCACATTTCTAGGTGTGATGAAAAGAGGAAGGTACATTTTTTTTTTAAAGTCTGCTGACAAAAAGTCCCCCATACAATTATTTTCTAATCTACGTTTCCCATCAAATGTCTCTTGAGCATTTCCCTGCTTCCCTAAGTTCTCTGACATGGTGGTTTTTAAAGGCCGCCTGGTGTTCCAGCCTGTGGACTCGTTGTACCTTGCTTCCCTGATTTAAATTGGTCATCTAAGTGTTTTAACTGTCTTTAAAGTATAAAAGATTTCCCATGTATAAAATAGACATAGAAAACTATACCACCCAATTAATCAGTACTCGAATTTGATACATGTTAATTGTTGCCATTTTTACTTCAGATATTTTGAAGAAAGAAAAGTTTACGGGTAGGGTTGGAGGTCCCAATGTCCAATTAACTTCTGTCCTTCCATCCCGAGTCACCTCTGATCTGAAGCTGGTGCTTATTTTTCCTATCCTTGATCTCAGGCTTTAATTACAAAAGTATGTTCTGTAAACAATATAGTATTGTCCTGAGCTTTTAAATTCTACACATTAATGTAATCACCATGGCATGTCCTATATTTGCTTAACATTATGATTTACCCCCTGTTGATTTAGACCTAGTTCATTCTAACTGCTTTAAGGTATTATACTTTATAAATAGAATTTAGTAACACATTCCCTATTGATAAGCATTTAGGTGGTTTCTAATCATCGAGTATCACTGCTCTTTGGATGGGGCAGGTGCGCATAGCTTCTCTAGCTGTTATACCTAGAGAAGAATTACGTTTGGGATTCCAGAAGAGGAATGGCGGATTCGAAAGGCTCATCCCCTTCACCTCTACTGGCTACTGCTGAATCACACTCCTGAATTACCAATTTTCAATTCAGCGGGGCGTGAATTAGTCCCATTTCCTCACTTCCTCTTTGTGGTAGGAGGCACGGCTTCAAGCATCTTGGAGGTTAAGCATCTCTTCATGGTCACTGGCAACAAGGTTTTGTCTTTTGTGAATCCATTGCCTTTGTTTATTCCCTGCTTAGGTTCTTTACCTTTTTCTTATCGATTTGTAGAAATTGTGTATCTATGTCTGACTCAGACCGGGTGTCTAGAGGAAGCACGTGGCATGCACAAACCGGATAATTTAAGGAGAGCCTGGGCTTCCCTGGTGGTGCAGCGGTTAAGAATCCGCCTGCCAATGCAGGGGACACGGGTTCGAGCCCTGGTCCGGGAAGATCCCACATGCCGCGGAGCAACAAAGCCCGTGCAGCACAACTACTGAGCCAGCACACCACAACTACTGAAGCCTGCGTTCCTAGAGCTCGTGCTCCGTAACAAGAGAAGCCACTGCAATAAGAAGCCCACACACCACAGCGAAGAGTAGCCCCCGCTCACCGCAACTAGAGAACGCCCGTGCTCAGCACCAAAGGCCCAACACAGCCTAAAATAAATAAAATAAAATAAATAAATTTTAAAAAAGAATAATGAAAACCAAAATGCATATGAAGTATAATTCCAACTTTAAAAATATGAGCTGAAGTATTTACAATAGGCAGGACATTGAAGCAACTTAAGTGTCCATCGACAGATGAATGGATAAAGAAGATGTGGCACATATATACAATGGAATATTACTCAGCCATAAAAAGAAACGAAATTGAGTTATTTGTAGTGAGGTGGATGGACCTAGAGACTGTCATACAGAGTGAAGTAAGTCAGAAAGACAAAAACAAATACCATATGCTAACACATATATATGGAATCTAAAAAAAAAAAAAAAACGGTCCTCATGAACCTCGGAGCAGGACAGGAATAAAGACGCAGACGTAGAGAATGGACTTGAGGACACAGGGAGGGGGAAGGGTAAGCTGGGACGAAGTGAGAGAGTGGCACTGACATATATACACTACCCAATGTCAAACAGAGAGCTAGTGGGAAGCAGCCGCATAGCACAGGGAGGTCAGCTCGGTGCTTTGTGCCCACCTAGAGGGGTGGGATAGGGAGGGTGGGAGGGAGACGCAAGAGGGAGGGGATATGGGGATATATGTATATGTATAGCTGATTCACTTTGTTATAAAGCAGAAAGTAACACACCACTGTAAAGCAATTATACTCCAATAAAGATGTTAAAAAAAAATGAGCTGAAAAATGATGAGGAGGGGCTTCCCTGGTGGCGCAGTGGTTGGGAGTCTGCCTGCCAATGCAGGGGACACGGGCTCGAGCCCTGGTGTGGGAAGATCCCACATGCCGCGGAGCAACTAGGCCCGTGAGCCACGGGTACTGAGCCTGCGCGTCTGGAGCCTGTGCTCCGCAACGAGAGAGGCCGCGACAGTGAGAGGCCCGCGCACCGCGATGAAGAGTGGCCCCCGCTCACCGCAACTGGAGAAAGCCCTCGCACAGAAACGGAGACCCAACACAGCCAAAAATAAATAAATAAATAAATAAATAAATAAAGTGTAAAAAAAAAATGATGGGAGGAAATGGGCTAAAATATTAACTGTGGCGGAATTAAACATGGTTTTTATTCACTTTTTCATATTCTATGCACTAACTAACCAAGTTCTCTTTTTCCAGTATCCACATACTATGTTTTCCATAATAAAAGCAGTATCACCTGCCCTCTTGCCCAAGGGAGAAAGGCCCACTGGGCAGCAACATCTCCCCACTTGTGCTCCCCTCCTGTGACCGTGGCTTTGAGCACCTGATGGGGCCCCCAGAGCGCTCTAATCACAGCTGTAGAGATGTGTCCTCGTTGGCTTCACAGGGATGACCAAGCCTACGGCTGACTTATCTGCTTTGGTTCCCAGGTGCAGCCCCACCCACCCTGTCTTCATCTTTGCCCATCACGGGCGCTAACCCCCCTCCCAACTTCTTCCAACCACACCCTCTAGCTTCCTAGAGTTTTGTCGGTTATTTGAATTTCTTATTTTAAGTGATCTTTGTCCAGAAGCTAAAAAGGGAAACTTTATAAAATTTTCTACGTAATGATGTAAAATCCCTGCATGGCAAAAATAAATAATAAACAAACAAGGAATTATAAAATAACAATTGAGAAATATTTGGAAGATACAGGACAAAGGGCTGATTTACCTAATTTATGCAGAGCTCAAAATCAAAAGTTAAAAAAAGATGAAAAACCCAATAGAAGACAAAGATGAAGTAAGCAAAGGGTACAAAGAAACACCAATTACCAAAAAACAGGGGGAAGTGTTGAACCTCACTGGTAATAAAAGAAATGAAAGCCCAAACAATAATGGAATATAATTTCTTACCTTGCAAACTGCCGAAAGGTCAATGAAAAAGGTGGATAGCCTCCAGTTTGATGATGGGCAATCAGAAAATGAGTGCTCATGCATTGTTGTGAAAGCATAAAGTGATGCAACTTTCTGAAGGACAATTGGACAATATCTAGTAAATTTATACATGCATGGAGCCACTGAGCAAGACCCTGTTTGGAATTTATATTGTAGAAATATTTATAATTTCACCAAGATTATATATATGATGTTCATTGCAACCTTTTTAAATAAAAGTAAGAAAGAAAGGAAGGAAAGAAAGAAAAAGAATGAACTTGAAGCAGTCTCTGAACAAGGGTCAAATTACTAGGCATTTGTAAAAGTAGAGGCTTGAAGATAGGTAAACAAAGCAAAAATCGAGTATCAAAACCAAATTCTAGGGACTTCCCTGGTGGCACAGTAGTTAAGAATCCACCTGCCAATGCAGGGGACACGGGTTCGAGCCCTGGTCCAGGAAGATCCCACATGCCACAGAGCAACTAAGCCCGTGCGCCACAACTACTGAGCCTGCGCTCTAGAGCCCACGAGCCACAACTACTGAGCCCGAGAGCCACAACTACTGAAGCCCGCGCGCCTACAGCCCGTGCTCTGCAGCAAGAGAAGCCACTGCAATGAGAAGCCCGCGCACGGCGATGAAGTGTAGCCCCCCACCCCGTTCGCCGCAACTAGAGAAAGCCCACGTGTAGCAACGAAGACCCAACACAGCCACATAAATAAATAAATAAATGTATTTTTTTTAAAAATCCTAGGTTAGCTCTCCAATAGCAGAAAAGTTGACTTTATACTGAAAGAACTAGTACACCCTGGTCTTTTTTATCTCCCCTGCCCAGGAACTCAGAATCCTGAGCTAGTAATAAAGTGAGATTATGGGTGATTTTTTTCTTTCTTTGTATTTTTCTGGGTACTTTAAGCTTTTTATATTGCACATGTATTAATTTTTAATAAAGTTATACAGTATCTTTATCAACATGTGAAGAACACATCTGGATTTTATAAATTGCTCTACAGTCATAAGCATTCTTCTATTTCTCCACCGGAGGGCAGCATAAGCACAGTAAATAGCAAAACTAATTTCAAGGTGTTTGGTCTGAAATTGAATGCTGCTGTTCAGTTGTTTATTCTGACAGGCTGCTGGTACAAATTAATCATCAGATTGTTTATTTTTCTGATAAATGACTATACATTGTAAAAACTGATATACAGCAGAAAAGACAAGTCACCTATAATCAGGGACCGTCTGGCATTTATCTTCACATTTCTAGGTGTGATGAAAAGAGGAAGGTACATTTTTTTTTAAAAGTCTGCTGACAAAAAGTCCCCCATACAATTATTTTCTAATCTACGTTTCCCATCAAATGTCTCTTGAGCATTTCCCTGCTTCCCTAAGTTCTCTGACATGGTGGTTTTTAAAGGCCGCCTGGTGTTCCAGCCTGTGGACTCGTTGTACCTTGCTTCCCTGATTTAAATTGGTCATCTAAGTGTTTTAACTGTCTTTAAAGTATAAAAGATTTCCCATGTATAAAATAGACATAGAAAACTATACCACCCAATTAATCAGTACTCGAATTTGATACATGTTAATTGTTGCCATTTTTACTTCAGATATTTTGAAGAAAGAAAAGTTTACGGGTAGGGTTGGAGGTCCCAATGTCCAATTAACTTCTGTCCTTCCATCCCGAGTCACCTCTGATCTGAAGCTGGTGCTTATTTTTCCTATCCTTGATCTCAGGCTTTAATTACAAAAGTATGTTCTGTAAACAATATAGTATTGTCCTGAGCTTTTAAATTCTACACATTAATGTAATCACCATGGCATGTCCTATATTTGCTTAACATTATGATTTACCCCCTGTTGATTTAGACCTAGTTCATTCTAACTGCTTTAAGGTATTATACTTTATAAATAGAATTTAGTAACACATTCCCTATTGATAAGCATTTAGGTGGTTTCTAATCATCGAGTATCACTGCTCTTTGGATGGGGCAGGTGCGCATAGCTTCTCTAGCTGTTATACCTAGAGAAGAATTACGTTTGGGATTCCAGAAGAGGAATGGCGGATTCGAAAGGCTCATCCCCTTCACCTCTACTGGCTACTGCTGAATCACACTCCTGAATTACCAATTTTCAGTTCAGCGGGGCGTGAATTAGTCCCATTTCCTCACTTCCTCTTTGTGGTAGGAGGCACGGCTTCAAGCATCTTGGAGGTTAAGCATCTCTTCATGGTCACTGGCAACAAGGTTTTGTCTTTTGTGAATCCATTGCCTTTGTTTATTCCCTGCTTAGGTTCTTTACCTTTTTCTTATCGATTTGTAGAAATTGTGTATCTATGTCTGACTCAGACCGGGTGTCTAGAGGAAGCACGTGGCATGCACAAACCGGATAATTTAAGGAGAGCCTGGGCTTCCCTGGTGGTGCAGCGGTTAAGAATCCGCCTGCCAATGCAGGGGACACGGGTTCGAGCCCTGGTCCGGGAAGATCCCACATGCCGCGGAGCAACAAAGCCCGTGCAGCACAACTACTGAGCCAGCACACCACAACTACTGAAGCCTGCGTTCCTAGAGCTCGTGCTCCGTAACAAGAGAAGCCACTGCAATAAGAAGCCCACACACCACAGCGAAGAGTAGCCCCCGCTCACCGCAACTAGAGAACGCCCGTGCTCAGCACCAAAGGCCCAACACAGCCTAAAATAAATAAAATAAAATAAATAAATTTTAAAAAAGAATAATGAAAACCAAAATGCATATGAAGTATAATTCCAACTTTAAAAATATGAGCTGAAGTATTTACAATAGGCAGGACATTGAAGCAACTTAAGTGTCCATCGACAGATGAATGGATAAAGAAGATGTGGCACATATATACAATGGAATATTACTCAGCCATAAAAAGAAACGAAATTGAGTTATTTGTAGTGAGGTGGATGGACCTAGAGACTGTCATACAGAGTGAAGTAAGTCAGAAAGACAAAAACAAATACCATATGCTAACACATATATATGGAATCTAAAAAAAAAAAAAAAAACGGTTCTCATGAACCTCGGAGCAGGACAGGAATAAAGACGCAGACGTAGAGAATGGACTTGAGGACACAGGGAGGGGGAAGGGTAAGCTGGGACGAAGTGAGAGAGTGGCACTGACATATATACACTACCCAATGTCAAACAGAGAGCTAGTGGGAAGCAGCCGCATAGCACAGGGAGGTCAGCTCGGTGCTTTGTGCCCACCTAGAGGGGTGGGATAGGGAGGGTGGGAGGGAGACGCAAGAGGGAGGGGATATGGGGATATATGTATATGTATAGCTGATTCACTTTGTTATAAAGCAGAAAGTAACACACCACTGTAAAGCAATTATACTCCAATAAAGATGTTAAAAAAAAATGAGCTGAAAAATGATGAGGAGGGGCTTCCCTGGTGGCGCAGTGGTTGGGAGTCTGCCTGCCAATGCAGGGGACACGGGCTCGAGCCCTGGTGTGGGAAGATCCCACATGCCGCGGAGCAACTAGGCCCGTGAGCCACGGGTACCGAGCCTGCGCGTCTGGAGCCTGTGCTCCGCAACGAGAGAGGCCGCGACAGTGAGAGGCCCGCGCACCGCGATGAAGAGTGGCCCCCGCTCACCGCAACTGGAGAAAGCCCTCGCACAGAAACGGAGACCCAACACAGCCAAAAATAAATAAATAAATAAATAAATAAAGTGTAAAAAAAAAATGATGGGAGGAAATGGGCTAAAATATTAACTGTGGCGGAATTAAACATGGTTTTTATTCACTTTTTCATATTCTATGCACTAACTAACCAAGTTCTCTTTTTCCAGTATCCACATACTATGTTTTCCATAATAAAAGCAGTATCACCTGCCCTCTTGCCCAAGGGAGAAAGGCCCACTGGGCAGCAACATCTCCCCACTTGTGCTCCCCTCCTGTGACCGTGGCTTTGAGCACCTGATGGGGCCCCCAGAGCCCTCTAATCACGGCTGTAGAGATGTGTCCTCGTTGGCTTCACAGGGATGACCAAGCCTACGGCTGACTTATCTGCTTTGGTTCCCAGGTGCAGCCCCACCCACCCTGTCTTCATCTTTGCCCATCACGGGCGCTAACCCCCCTCCCAACTTCTTCCAACCACACCCTCTAGCTTCCTAGAGTTTTGTCGGTTATTTGAATTTCTTATTTTAAGTGATCTTTGTCCAGAAGCTAAAAAGGGAAACTTTATAAAATTTTCTACGTAATGATCTAAAATCCCTGCATGGCAAAAATAAATAATAAACAAACAAGGAATTATAAAATAACAATTGAGAAATATTTGGAAGATACAGGACAAAGGGCTGATTTACCTAATTTATGCAGAGCTCAAAATGAAAAGTTAAAAAAAGATGAAAAACCCAATAGAAGACAAAGATGAAGTAAGCAAAGGGTACAAAGAAACACCAATTACCAAAAAACAGGGGGAAGTGTTGAACCTCACTGGTAATAAAAGAAATGAAAGCCCAAACAATAATGGAATATAATTTCTTACCTTGCAAACTGCCGAAAGGTCAATGAAAAAGGTGGATAGCCTCCAGTTTGATGATGGGCAATCAGAAAATGAGTGCTCACGCATTGTTGTGAAAGCATAAAGTGATGCAACTTTCTGAAGGACAATTGGACAATATCTAGTAAATTTATACATGCATGGAGCCACTGAGGAAGACCCTGTTTGGAATTTATATTGTAGAAATATTTATAATTTCACCAAGATTATATATATGATGTTCATTGCAACCTTTTTAAATAAAAGTAAGAAAGAAAGAAAGAAAGGAAGGAAAGAAAGAAAAAGAATGAACTTGAAGCAGTCTCTGAACAAGGGTCAAATTACTAGGCATTTGTAAAAGTAGACGCTTGAAGATAGGTAAACAAAGCAAAAATCGAGTATCAAAACCAAATTCTAGGGACTTCCCTCGTGGGACAGTAGTTAAGAATCCACCTGCCAATGCAGGGGACACGGGTTCGAGCCCTGGTCCAGGAAGATCCCACATGCCACAGAGCAACTAAGCCCGTGCGCCACAACTACTGAGCCTGCGCTCTAGAGCCCACGAGCCACAACTACTGAGCCCGAGAGCCACAACTACTGAAGCCCGCGTGCCTACAGCCCGTGCTCCGCAGCAAGAGAAGCCACTGCAATGAGAAGCCCGCGCACGGCGATGAAGAGTAGCCCCCCACCCCGCTCGCCGCAACTAGAGAAAGCCCGTGCGCAGCAACAAAGACCCAACACAGCCACATAAATAAATAAATAAATGTATTAAAAAAAAAAATCCTAGGTTAGCTCTCCAATAGCAGAAAAGTTGACTTTATACTGAAAGAACTAGTACACCCTGGTCTTTTTTATCTCCCCTGCCCAGGAACTCAGAATCCTGAGCTAGTAATAAAGTGAGATTATGGGTGATTTTTTTCTTTCTTTGTATTTTTCTGGGTACTTTAAGCTTTTTATATTGCACATGTATTAATTTTTAATAAAGTTATACAGTATCTTTATCAACATGTGAAGAACACATCTGGATTTTATAAATTGCTCTACAGTCATAAGCATTCTTCTATTTCTCCACCGGAGGGCAGCATAAGCACAGTAAATAGCAAAACTAATTTCAAGGTGTTTGGTCTGAAGTTGAATGCTGCTGTTCAGTTCTTTATTCTGACAGGCTGCTGGTACAAATTAATCATCAGATTGTTTATTTTTCTGATAAATGACTATACATTGTCAAAACTGATATACAGCAGAAAAGACAAGTCACCTATAATCAGGGACCGTCTGGCATTTATCTTCACATTTCTAGGTGTGATGAAAAGAGGAAGGTACATTTTTTTTTAAAAGTCTGCTGACAAAAAGTCCCCCATACAATTATTTTCTAATCTACGTTTCCCATCAAATGTCTCTTGAGCATTTCCCTGCTTCCCTAAGTTCTCTGACATGGTGGTTTTTAAAGGCCGCCTGGTGTTCCAGCCTGTGGACTCGTTGTACCTTGCTTCCCTGATTTAAATTGGTCATCTAAGTGTTTTAACTGTCTTTAAAGTATAAAAGATTTCCCATGTATAAAATAGACATAGAAAACTATACCACCCAATTAATCAGTACTCGAATTTGATACATGTTAATTGTTGCCATTTTTACTTCAGATATTTTGAAGAAAGAAAAGTTTACGGGTAGGGTTGGAGGTCCCAATGTCCAATTAACTTCTGTCCTTCCATCCCGAGTCACCTCTGATCTGAAGCTGGTGCTTATTTTTCCTATCCTTGATCTCAGGCTTTAATTACAAAAGTATGTTCTGTAAACAATATAGTATTGTCCTGAGCTTTTAAATTCTACACATTAATGTAATCACCATGGCATGTCCTATATTTGCTTAACATTATGATTTACCCCCTGTTGATTTAGACCTAGTTCATTCTAACTGCTTTAAGGTATTATACTTTATAAATAGAATTTAGTAACACATTCCCTATTGATAAGCATTTAGGTGGTTTCTAATCATCAAGTATCACTGCTCTTTGGATGGGGCAGGTGCGCATAGCTTCTCTAGCTGTTATACCTAGAGAAGAATTACGTTTGGGATTCCAGAAGAGGAATGGCGGATTCGAAAGGCTCATCCCCTTCACCTCTACTGGCTACTGCTGAATCACACTCCTGAATTACCAATTTTCAATTCAGCGGGGCGTGAATTAGTCCCATTTCCTCACTTCCTCTTTGTGGTAGGAGGCACGGCTTCAAGCATCTTGGAGGTTAAGCATCTCTTCATGGTCACTGGCAACAAGGTTTTGTCTTTTGTGAATCCATTGCCTTTGTTTATTCCCTGCTTAGGTTCTTTACCTTTTTCTTATCGATTTGTAGAAATTGTGTGTCTACGTCTGACTCAGACCGGGTGTCTAGAGGAAGCACGTGGCATGCACAAACCGGATAATTTAAGGAGAGCCTGGGCTTCCCTGGTGGTGCAGCGGTTAAGAATCCGCCTGCCAATGCAGGGGACACGGGTTCGAGCCCTGGTCCGGGAAGATCCCACATGCCGCGGAGCAACAAAGCCCATGCAGCACAACTACTGAGCCAGCACACCACAACTACTGAAGCCCGCGTGCCTAGAGCCCGTGCTCCGAAACAAGAGAAGCCACTGCAATAAAAAGCCCACACACCACAGAGAAGAGTAGCCCCCGCTCACTGCAACTAGAGTAAGCCCGTGCTCAGCAACAAAGGCCCAACACAGCCAAAAATAAATAAAATAAAATAAATAAATTTTGAAAAAGAATAATGAAAACCAAAATGCATATGAAGTATAATTCCAACTTTAAAAATATGAGCTGAAGTATTTACAACAGGCAGGACATTGAAGCAACCTAAGTGTCCATCGACAGATGAATGGATAAAGAAGATGTGGCACATATATACAATGGAATATTACTCAGCCATAAAAAGAAACGAAATTGAGTTATTTGTAGTGAGGTGGATGGACCTAGAGACTGTCATACAGAGTGAAGTAAGTCAGAAAGACAAAAACAAATACCATATGCTAACACATATATATGGAATCTAAAAAAAAAAAAAAAACGGTTCTCATGAACCTCGGAGCAGGACAGGAATAAAGACGCAGACGTAGAGAATGGACTTGAGGACACAGGGAGGGGGAAGGGTAAGCTGGGAGGAAGTGAGAGAGTGGCACTGACATATATACACTACCCAATGTCAAATAGAGAGCTAGTGGGAAGCAGCCGCATAGCACAGGGAGGTCAGCTCGGTGCTTTGTGACCACCTAGAGGGGTGGGATAGGGAGGGTGGGAGGGAGATGCAGGAGGGAGGGGATATGGGGATATATGTATATGTATAGCTGATTCACTTTGTTATAAAGCAGAAAGTAACACACCACTGTAAAGCAATTATACTCCAATAAAGATGTTAAAAAAAAATGAGCTGAAAAATGATGAGGAGGGGCTTCCCTGGTGGCGCAGTGGTTGGGAGTCTGCCTGCCAATGCAGGGGACACGGGCTCGAGCCCTGGTGTGGGAAGATCCCACATGCCGCGGAGCAACTAGGCCCGTGAGCCACGGGTACCGAGCCTGCGCGTCTGGAGCCTGTGCTCCGCAACGAGAGAGGCCGCGACAGTGAGAGGCCCGCGCACCGCGATGAAGAGTGGCCCCCGCTCACCGCAACTGGAGAAAGCCCTCGCACAGAAACGGAGACCCAACACAGCCAAAAATAAATAAATAAATAAATAAATAAAGTGTAAAAAAAAAAAATGATGGGAGGAAATGGGCTAAAATATTAACTGTGGCGGAATTAAACATGGTTTTTATTCACTTTTTCATATTCTATGCACTAACTAACCAAGTTCTCTTTTTCCAGTATCCACATACTATGTTTTCCATAATAAAAGCAGTATCACCTGCCCTCTTGCCCAAGGGAGAAAGGCCCACTGGGCAGCAACATCTCCCCACTTGTGCTCCCCTCCTGTGACCGTGGCTTTGAGCACCTGATGGGGCCCCCAGAGCCCTCTAATCACGGCTGTAGAGATGTGTCCTCGTTGGCTTCACAGGGATGACCAAGCCTACGGCTGACTTATCTGCTTTGGTTCCCAGGTGCAGCCCCAACCACCCTGTCTTCATCTTTGCCCATCACGGGCGCTAACCCCCCTCCCAACTTCTTCCAACCACACCCTCTAGCTTCCTAGAGTTTTGTCGGTTATTTGAATTTCTTATTTTAAGTGATCTTTGTCCAGAAGCTAAAAAGGGAAACTTTATAAAATTTTCTACGTAATGATGTAAAATCCCTGCATGGCAAAAATAAATAATAAACAAACAAGGAATTATAAAATAACAATTGAGAAATATTTGGAAGATACAGGACAAAGGGCTGATTTACCTAATTTATGCAGAGCTCAAAATCAAAAGTTAAAAAAAGATGAAAAACCCAATAGAAGACAAAGATGAAGTAAGCAAAGGGTACAAAGAAACACCAATTACCAAAAAACAGGGGGAAGTGTTGAACCTCACTGGTAATAAAAGAAATGAAAGCCCAAACAATAATGGAATATAATTTCTTACCTTGCAAACTGCCGAAAGGTCAATGAAAAAGGTGGATAGCCTCCAGTTTGATGATGGGCAATCAGAAAATGAGTGCTCATGCATTGTTGTGAAAGCATAAAGTGATGCAACTTTCTGAAGGACAATTGGACAATATCTAGTAAATTTATACATGCATGGAGCCACTGAGCAAGACCCTGTTTGGAATTTATATTGTAGAAATATTTATAATTTCACCAAGATTATATATATGATGTTCATTGCAACCTTTTTAAATAAAAGTAAGAAAGAAAGAAAGAAAGGAAGGAAAGAAAGAAAAAGAATGAACTTGAAGCAGTCTCTGAACAAGGGTCAAATTACTAGGCATTTGTAAAAGTAGAGGCTTGAAGATAGGTAAACAAAGCAAAAATCGAGTATCAAAACCAAATTCTAGGGACTTCCCTGGTGGCACAGTAGTTAAGAATCCACCTGCCAATGCAGGGGACACGGGTTCGAGCCCTGGTCCAGGAAGATCCCACATGCCACAGAGCAACTAAGCCCGTGCGCCACAACTACTGAGCCTGCGCTCTAGAGCCCACGAGCCACAACTACTGAGCCCGAGAGCCACAACTACTGAAGCCCGCGCGCCTACAGCCCGTGCTCTGCAGCAAGAGAAGCCACTGCAATGAGAAGCCCGCGCACGGCGATGAAGTGTAGCCCCCCACCCCGTTCGCCGCAACTAGAGAAAGCCCACGTGTAGCAACAAAGACCCAACACAGACACGTAAATAAATAAATAAATGTATTTTTTTAAAAAATCCTAGGTTAGCTCTCCAATAGCAGAAAAGTTGACTTTATACTGAAAGAACTAGTACACCCTGGTCTTTTTTATCTCCCCTGCCCAGGAACTCAGAATCCTGAGCTAATAATAAAGTGAGATTATGGGTGATTTTTTTCTTTCTTTGTATTTTTCTGGGTACTTTAAGCTTTTTATATTGCACATGTATTAATTTTTAATAAAGTTATACAGTATCTTTATCAACATGTGAAGAACACATCTGGATTTTATAAATTGCTCTACAGTCATAAGCATTCTTCTATTTCTCCACCGGAGGGCAGCATAAGCACAGTAAATAGCAAAACTAATTTCAAGGTGTTTGGTCTGAAATTGAATGCTGCTGTTCAGTTGTTTATTCTGACAGGCTGCTGGTACAAATTAATCATCAGATTGTTTATTTTTCTGATAAATGACTATACATTGTAAAAACTGATATACAGCAGAAAAGACAAGTCACCTATAATCAGGGACCGTCTGGCATTTATCTTCACATTTCTAGGTGTGATGAAAAGAGGAAGGTACATTTTTTTTTAAAAGTCTGCTGACAAAAAGTCCCCCATACAATTATTTTCTAATCTACGTTTCCCATCAAATGTCTCTTGAGCATTTCCCTGCTTCCCTAAGTTCTCTGACATGGTGGTTTTTAAAGGCCGCCTGGTGTTCCAGCCTGTGGACTCGTTGTACCTTGCTTCCCTGATTTAAATTGGTCATCTAAGTGTTTTAACTGTCTTTAAAGTATAAAAGATTTCCCATGTATAAAATAGACATAGAAAACTATACCACCCAATTAATCAGTACTCGAATTTGATACATGTTAATTGTTGCCATTTTTACTTCAGATATTTTGAAGAAAGAAAAGTTTACGGGTAGGGTTGGAGGTCCCAATGTCCAACTAACTTCTCTCCTTCCATCCCCAGAGTCACCTCTGATCTGAAGCTGGTGCTTATTTTTCCTATCCTTGATCTCAGGCTTTAATTACAAAAGTATGTCCTGTAAACAATATAGTATTGTCCTGAGCTTTTAAATTCTACACATTAATGTAATCACCATGGCATGTCCTATATTTGCTTAACATTATGATTTACCCCCTGTTGATTTAGACCTAGTTCATTCTAACTGCTTTAAGGTATTATACTTTATAAATAGAATTTAGTAACACATTCCCTATTGATAAGCATTTAGGTGGTTTCTAATCATCGAGTATCACTGCTCTTTGGATGGGGCAGGTGCGCATAGCTTCTCTAGCTGTTATACCTAGAGAAGAATTACGTTTGGGATTCCAGAAGAGGAATGGCGGATTCGAAAGGCTCATCCCCTTCACCTCTACTGGCTACTGCTGAATCACACTCCTGAATTACCAATTTTCAATTCAGCGGGGCGTGAATTAGTCCCATTTCCTCACTTCCTCTTTGTGGTAGGAGGCACGGCTTCAAGCATCTTGGAGGTTAAGCATCTCTTCATGGTCACTGGCAACAAGGTTTTGTCTTTTGTGAATCCATTGCCTTTGTTTATTCCCTGCTTGGGTTCTTTACCTTTTTCTTATCGATTTATAGACATTGTGTAGCTATGTCTGATTCAGACCAGGTGTCTAGAGGAAGCACGTGGCATGCACAAACCGGGTAGTTTAAGGAGAGCTTGGGCTTCCCTGGTGGTGCAGCGGTTAAGAATCCGCCTGGCAATGCAGGGGACACGGGTTCGAGCCCTGGTCCGGGAAGATCCCACATGCCGCGGAGCAACAAACCCATGCAGCACAACTACTGAGCCCGCGCACCACAACTACTGAAGCCCGCGTGCCTAGAGCCCGTGCTCTGTAACCAGAGAAGTCACTGCAATAAGAAGCCCACACACCACAGCGAAGAGTAGCCCCCGCTCACCGCAACTAGAGAACGCCCGTGCTCAGCACCAAAGGCCCAACACAGCCTAAAATAAATAAAATAAAATAAATAAATTTTAAAAAAGAATAATGAAAACCAAAATGCATATGAAGTATAATTCCAACTTTAAAAATATGAGCTGAAGTATTTACAATAGGCAGGACATTGAAGCAACCTAAGTGTCCATCGACAGATGAATGGATAAAGAAGATGTGGCACATATATACAATGGAATATTACTCAGCCATAAAAAGAAACGAAATTGAGTTATTTGTAGTAAGGTGGATGGACCTAGAGACTGTCATACAGAGCGAAGTAAGTCAGAAAGAGAAAAACAAATACCATATGCTAACACATATATATGGAATCTAAAAAAAAAAAAAACGGTTCTCACGAACCTCGGAGCAGGACAGGAATAAAGACACAGACGTAGAGAATGGACTTGAGGACACAGGGAGGGGGAAGGGTAAGCTGGGACGAAGTGAGAGAGTGGCACTGACATATATACACTACTCAATGTCAAACAGAGAGCTAGTGGGAAGCAGCCGCATAGCACAGGGAGGTCAGCTCGGTGCTTTGTGACCATCTAGAGGGGTGGGATAGGGAGGGTGGGAGGGAGACGCAAGAGGGAGGGGATATGGGGATATATGTATATGTATAGCTGATTCACTTTGTTATAAAGCAGAAAGTAACGCACCACTGTAAAGCAATTATACTCCAATAAAGATGTTAAAAAAAAATGAGCTGAAAAATGATGAGGAGGGGCTTCCCTGGTGGCGCACTGGTTGGGAGTCTGCCTGCCAATGCAGGGGACACGGGCTCGAGCCCTGGTGTGGGAAGATCCCACATGCCGCGGAGCAACTAGGCCCGTGAGCCACGGGTACCGAGCCTGCGCGTCTGGAGCCTGTGCTCCGCAACGAGAGAGGCCGCGACAGTGAGAGGCCCGCGCACCGCGATGAAGAGTGGCCCCCGCTCACCGCAACTGGAGAAAGCCCTCGCACAGAAACGGAGACCCAACACAGCCAAAAATAAATAAATAAATAAATAAATAAAGTGTAAAAAAAAAAATGATGGGAGGAAATGGGCTAAAATATTAACTGTGGTGGAATTAAACATGGTTTTTCTTCACTTTTTCATAGTCCATGCGCTAACTAACCAAGTTCTCTTTTTCCAGTATCCACATACTATGTTTTCCATAATAAAAGCAGTATCACCTGCCCTCTTGCCCAAGGGAGAAAGGCCCACTGGGCAGCAACATCTCCCCACTTGTGCTCCCCTCCTGTGACCGTGGCTTTGAGCACCTGATGGGGCCCCCAGAGCGCTCTAATCACAGCTGTAGAGATGTGTCCTCGTTGGCTTCACAGGGATGACCAAGCCTACGGCTGACTTATCTGCTTTGGTTCCCAGGTGCAGCCCCACCCACCCTGTCTTCATCTTTGCCCATCACGGGCGCTAACCCCCTCCCAACTTCTTCCAACCACACCCTCTAGCTTCCTAGAGTTTTGTCGGTTATTTGAATTTCTTATTTTAAGTGATCTTTGTCCAGAAGCTAAAAAGGGAAACTTTGCGAAATTTTCTATGTAATGATGTAAAATCCCTGCATGGCAAAAATAAATAATTAACAAACAAGGAATTATAAAATGACAACTGAGAAATATTTGGAAGATACAGGACAAAGGGCTGATTTACCTAATTTATGCAGAGCTCAAAATCAAAAGTTAAAAAAAGAAGATGAAAAACCCAATAGAAGACAAAGATGAAGTAAGCAAAGGGTACAAAGAAACACCAATTACCAAAAAACAGGGGGAAGTGTTGAACCTCACTGGTAATAAAAGAAATGAAAGCCCAAACAATAATGGAATATAATTTCTTACCTTGCAAACTGCCGAAAGGTCAATGAAAAAGTTGGATAGCCTCCAGTTTGAGGACGGGCGATCGGAAAATGAGTGCTCATGCATTGTTGTGAAAGCATAAAGTGATGCAACTTTCTGAAGGACAATTGGACAATCTCTAGTAAATTTATAAATGCATGGAGCCACTGAGCAAGACCCTGTTTGGAATTTATATTGTAGAAATATTTCTAATTTCACCAAGATTATATATATGATGTTCATTGCAACCTTTTTTAATAAAAGTATGAAAGAAAGGAAGGAAGGAAGGAAGGAAGGACGGAAGGAAAGAAAGAGAAAAAGAATGAACTTGAAGCATTCTCTGAACAAGGGTCAAATTACTAGGTATTTGTAAAACTAGAGGCTTGAAGATAGGTAAACAAAGCAAAAATCGAGTATCAAAACCAAATTCTAGGGACTTCCCTCGTGGCACAGTAGTTAAGAATCCGCCTGCCAATGCAGGGAACACGGGTTCGAGCCCTGGTCCAGGAAGATCCCACATGCCACAGAGCAACTAAGCCCGTGCGCCACAACTACTGAGCCTGCGCTCTAGAGCCCACGAGCCACAACTACTGAGCCCGAGAGCCACAACTACTGAAGCCCGCGCGCCTACAGCCCGTGCTCTGCAGCAAGAGAAGCCACTGCAATGAGAAGCCCGCACACGGCGATGAAGTGTAGCCCCCCACCCCGCTCGCCGCAACTAGAGAAAGCCCGCGTGCAGCAACAAAGACCCAACACAGCCACATAAATAAATAAATAAATAAATGTATTAAAAAAAAAATCCTAGGTTAGCTCTCCAATAGCAGAAAAGTTGACTTTATACTGAAAGAACTAGTACACCCTGGTCTTTTTTATCTCCCCTGCCCAGGAACTCAGAATCCTGAGCTAATAATAAAGTGAGATTATGGGTGATTTTTTTCTTTCTTTGTATTTTTCTGGGTACTTTAAGTTTTTTATATTGCACATGTATTAATTTTTAATAAAGTTATAGAGTATCTTCATCAACATGTGAAGAACACATCTGCATTTTATAAATTGCTCTACAGTCATAAGCATTCTTCTATTTCTCCATCGGAGGGCAGCATAAGCACAGTAAATAGCAAAACTAATTTCAAGGTGTTTGGTCTGAAGTTGAATGCTGCTGTTCAGTTGTTTATTCTGACAGGCTGCTGGTACAAATTAATCATTAGATTGTTTATTTTTCTGATAAATGACTATATATTCATTGTAAAAACTGATATATAGGACAAAAGACAAGTCACCTATAATCAGGGACCATCTGGCATTTATCTTCACATTTCTAGGTGTGATGAAAGAGGAAGGTGCATATTTTTTTTAAAGTCTGCTGACAAAAAGTCCCCCATACAATTATTTTCTAATCCACGTTTCACATCAAATGTCTCTTGAGCATTTCCCTGCTTCCCTAAGTTCTCTGACATGGTGGTTTTTAAAGGCCGCCTGGTGTTCCAGCCTGTGGACTCGTTGTACCTTGCTTCCCTGATTTAAATTGGTCATCTAGGTGTTTTAACTGTCTTTACAGTATAAAAGATTTCCCATGTATAAAATAGACATAGAAAACTATACCACCCAATTAATCACGACTCGAATTTGATAGATGTTAATTGTTGCCATTTTTACTTCAGATATTTTGAAGAAAGAAAAGTTTACGGGTAGGGTTGGAGGTCCCAGTGTCCAATTAACTTCTCTCCTTCCATCCCCAAAGTCACCTCTGATCTGAAGCTGGTGCTTATTTTTCCTATCCTTGATCTCAGGCTTTAATTACAAAAGTATGTCCTGTAAACAATATAGTATTGTCCTGAGCTTTTAAATTCTACACATAAATGTAATCACCATGGCATGTCCTATATTTGCTTAACATTATGATTTACCCCCTGTTGATTTAGACCTAGTTCATTCTAACTGCTTTAAGGTATTATACTTTATAAATAGAATTTAGTAACACATTCCCTATTGATAAGCATTTAGGTGGTTTCTAATCATCGAGTATCACTGCTCTTTGGATAGGGCAGGTGCGCATAGCTTCTCTAGCTGTTATACCTAGAGAAGAATTACGTTTGGGATTCCAGAAGAGGAATGGCGGATTCGAAAGGCTCATCCCCTTCAGCTCTACTGGCTACTGCTGAATCACACTCCTGAATTACCAATTTTCAATTCAGCGGGGCGTGAATTAGTCCCATTTCCTCACTTCCTCTTTGTGGTAGGAGGCACGGCTTCAAGCATCTTGGAGGTTAAGCATCTCTTCGTGGTCATTGGCGACAAGGTTTTGTCTTTTGTGAATCCATTGCCTTTGTTTATTACCTGCTTGGGTTCTTTACCTTTTTCTTATCGATTTATAGACATTGTGTAGCTATGTCTGATTCAGACCAGGTGTCTAGAGGAAGCACGTGGCATGCACAAACCGGGTAGTTTAAGGAGAGCTTGGGCTTCCCTGGTGGTGCAGCGGTTAAGAATCCGCCTGGCAATGCAGGGGACACGGGTTCGAGCCCTGGTCCGGGAAGATCCCACATGCCGCGGAGCAACAAACCCATGCAGCACAACTACTGAGCCAGCGCACCACAACTACTGAAGCCCGCGTGCCTAGAGCCCGTGCTCTGTAACCAGAGAAGCCACTGCAATAAGAAGCCCACACACCACAGCGAAGAGTAGCCCCCGCTCACCGCAACTAGAGAACGCCCGTGCTCAGCACCAAAGGCCCAACACAGCCTAAAATAAATAAAATAAAATAAATAAATTTTAAAAAAGAATAATGAAAACCAAAATGCATATGAAGTATAATTCCAACTTTAAAAATATGAGCTGAAGTATTTACAATAGGCAGGACATTGAAGCAACCTAAGTGTCCATCGACAGATGAATGGATAAAGAAGATGTGGCACATATATACAATGGAATATTACTCAGCCATAAAAAGAAACGAAATTGAGTTATTTGTAGTGAGGTGGATGGACCTAGAGACTGTCATACAGAGCGAAGTAAGTCAGAAAGAGAAAAACAAATACCATATGCTAACACATATATATGGAATCTAAAAAAAAAAAAAACGGTTCTCACGAACCTCGGAGCAGGACAGGAATAAAGACACAGACGTAGAGAATGGACTTGAGGACACAGGGAGGGGGAAGGGTAAGCTGGGACGAAGTGAGAGAGTGGCACTGACATATATACACTACTCAATGTCAAACAGAGAGCTAGTGGGAAGCAGCCGCATAGCACAGGGAGGTCAGCTCGGTGCTTTGTGACCATCTAGAGGGGTGGGATAGGGAGGGTGGGAGGGAGACGCAAGAGGGAGGGGATATGGGGATATATGTATATGTATAGCTGATTCACTTTGTTATAAAGCAGAAAGTAACGCACCACTGTAAAGCAATTATACTCCAATAAAGATGTTAAAAAAAAATGAGCTGAAAAATGATGAGGAGGGGCTTCCCTGGTGGCGCACTGGTTGGGAGTCTGCCTGCCAATGCAGGGGACACGGGCTCGAGCCCTGGTGTGGGAAGATCCCACATGCCGCGGAGCAACTAGGCCCGTGAGCCACGGGTACTGAGCCTGCGCGTCTGGAGCCTGTGCTCCGCAACGAGAGAGGCCGCGACAGTGAGAGGCCCGCGCACCGCGATGAAGAGTGGCCCCCGCTCACCGCAACTGGAGAAAGCCCTCGCACAGAAACGAAGACCCAACACAGCCAAAAAGAAATAAAGAAATAAATAAATAAAGTGTAAAAAAAAAAAATGATGGGAGGAAATGGGCTAAAATATTAACTGTGGCGGAATTAAACATGGTTTTTATTCACTTTTTCATATTCTATGCACTAACTAACCAAGTTCTCTTTTTCCAGTATCCACATACTATGTTTTCCATAATAAAAGCAGTATCACCTGCCCTCTTGCCCAAGGGAGAAAGGCCCACTGGGCAGCAACATCTCCCCACTTGTGCTCCCCTCCTGTGACCGTGGCTTTGAGCACCTGATGGGGCCCCCAGAGCGCTCTAATCACAGCTGTAGAGATGTGTCCTCGTTGGCTTCACAGGGATGACCAAGCCTACGGCTGACTTATCTGCTTTGGTTCCCAGGTGCAGCCCCACCCACCCTGTCTTCATCTTTGCCCATCACGGGCGCTAACCCCCTCCCAACTTCTTCCAACCACACCCTCTAGCTTCCTAGAGTTTTGTCGGTTATTTGAATTTCTTATTTTAAGTGATCTTTGTCCAGAAGCTAAAAAGGGAAACTTTGCGAAATTTTCTACGTAATGATGTAAAATCCCTGCATGGCAAAAATAAATAATTAACAAACAAGGAATTATAAAATGACAACTGAGAAATATTTGGAAGATACAGGACAAAGGGCTGATTTACCTAATTTATGCAGAGCTCAAAATCAAAAGTTAAAAAAAGAAGATGAAAAACCCAATAGAAGACAAAGATGAAGTAAGCAAAGGGTACAAAGAAACACCAATTACCAAAAAACAGGGGGAAGTGTTGAACCTCACTGGTAATAAAAGAAATGAAAGCCCAAACAATAATGGAATATAATTTCTTACCTTGCAAACTGCCGAAAGGTCAATGAAAAAGTTGGATAGCCTCCAGTTTGAGGACGGGCGATCGGAAAATGAGTGCTCATGCATTGTTGTGAAAGCATAAAGTGATGCAACTTTCTGAAGGACAATTGGACAATCTCTAGTAAATTTATAAATGCATGGAGCCACTGAGCAAGACCCTGTTTGGAATTTATATTGTAGAAATATTTATAATTTCACCAAGATTATATATATGATGTTCATTGCAACCTTTTTTAATAAAAGTATGAAAGAAAGGAAGGAAGGAAGGAAGGACGGACGGAAGGAAAGAAAGAGAAAAAGAATGAACTTGAAGCATTCTCTGAACAAGGGTCAAATTACTAGGTATTTGTAAAACTAGAGGCTTGAAGATAGGTAAACAAAGCAAAAATCGAGTATCAAAACCAAATTCTAGGGACTTCCCTCGTGGCACAGTAGTTAAGAATCCGCCTGCCAATGCAGGGGACACGGGTTCGAGCCCTGGTCCAGGAAGATCCCACATGCCACAGAGCAACTAAGCCCGTGCGCCACAACTACTGAGCCTGCGCTCTAGAGCCCACGAGCCACAACTACTGAGCCCGAGAGCCACAACTACTGAAGCCCGCGCGCCTACAGCCCGTGCTCTGCAGCAAGAGAAGCCACTGCAATGAGAAGCCCGCGCACGGCGATGAAGTGTAGCCCCCCACCCCGTTCGCCGCAACTAGAGAAAGCCCACGTGTAGCAACGAAGACCCAACACAGCCACATAAATAAATAAATAAATGTATTAAAAAAAAAATCCTAGGTTAGCTCTCCAATAGCAGAAAAGTTGACTTTATACTGAAAGAACTAGTACACCCTGGTCTTTTTTATCTCCCCTGCCCAGGAACTCAGAATCCTGAGCTAATAATAAAGTGAGATTATGGGTGATTTTTTTCTTTCTTTGTATTTTTCTGGGTACTTTAAGCTTTTTATATTGCACATGTATTAATTTTTAATAAAGTTATACAGTATCTTTATCAACATGTGAAGAACACATCTGGATTTTATAAATTGCTCTACAGTCATAAGCATTCTTCTATTTCTCCACCGGAGGGCAGCATAAGCACAGTAAATAGCAAAACTAATTTCAAGGTGTTTGGTCTGAAATTGAATGCTGCTGTTCAGTTGTTTATTCTGACAGGCTGCTGGTACAAATTAATCATTAGATTGTTTATTTTTCTGATAAATGACTATACATTGTAAAAACTGATATACAGCAGAAAAGACAAGTCACCTATAATCAGGGACCGTCTGGCATTTATCTTCACATTTCTAGGTGTGATGAAAAGAGGAAGGTACATTTTTTTTTAAAAGTCTGCTGACAAAAAGTCCCCCATACAATTATTTTCTAACCTACGTTTCCCATCAAATGTCTCTTGAGCATTTCCCTGCTTCCCTAAGTTCTCTGACATGGTGGTTTTTAAAGGCCGCCTGGTGTTCCAGCCTGTGGACTCGTTGTACCTTGCTTCCCTGATTTAAATTGGTCATCTAAGTGTTTTAACTGTCTTTAAAGTATAAAAGATTTCCCATGTATAAAATAGACATAGAAAACTATACCACCCAATTAATCAGTACTCGAATTTGATACATGTTAATTGTTGCCATTTTTACTTCAGATATTTTGAAGAAAGAAAAGTTTACGGGTAGGGTTGGAGGTCCCAATGTCCAATTAACTTCTCTCCTTCCATCCCGAGTCACCTCTGATCTGAAGCTGGTGCTTATTTTTCCTATCCTTGATCTCAGGCTTTAATTACAAAAGTATGTTCTGTAAACAATATAGTATTGTCCTGAGCTTTTAAATTCTACACATTAATGTAATCACCATGGCATGTCCTATATTTGCTTAACATTATGATTTACCCCCTGTTGATTTAGACCTAGTTCATTCTAACTGCTTTAAGGTATTATACTTTATAAATAGAATTTAGTAACACATTCCCTATTGATAAGCATTTAGGTGGTTTCTAATCATCGAGTATCACTGCTCTTTGGATGGGGCAGGTGCGCATAGCTTCTCTAGCGGTTATACCTAGAGAAGAATTACGTTTGGGATTCCAGAAGAGGAATGGCGGATTCGAAAGGCTCATCCCCTTCACCTCTACTGGCTACTGCTGAATCACACTCCTGAATTACCAATTTTCAATTCAGCGGGGCGTGAATTAGTCCCATTTCCTCACTTCCTCTTTGTGGTAGGAGGCACGGCTTCAAGCATCTTCGAGGTTAAGCATCTCTTCGTGGTCATTGGCGACAAGGTTTTGTCTTTTGTGAATCCATTGCCTTTGTTTATTACCTGCTTGGGTTCTTTACCTTTTTCTTATCGATTTGTAGACATTGTGTATCTATGTCTGATTCAGACCAGGTGTCTAGAGGAAGCACGTGGCATGCACAAACCGGGTAATTTAAGGAGAGCTTGGGCTTCCCTGGTGGTGCAGCGGTTAAGAATCCGCCTGCCAATGCAGGGGACACGGGTTCGAGCCCTGGTCCAGGAAGATCCCACATGCCGCGGAGCAACAAAGCCCGTGCAGCACAACTACTGAGCCAGCGCACCACAACTACTGAAGCCTGCGTTCCTAGAGCCCGTGCTCCGTAACAAGAGAAGCCACTGCAATAAGAAGCCCACACACCACAGCGAAGAGTAGCCCCCGCTCACTGCAACTAGAGTAAGCCCGTGCTCAGCAACAAAGGCCCAACACAGCCAAAAATAAATAAAATAAAATAAATAAATTTTTAAAAAGAATAATGAAAACCAAAATGCATATGAAGTATAATTCCAACTTTAAAAATATGAGCTGAAGTATTTACAATAGGCAGGACATTGAAGCAACCTAAGTGTCCATCGACAGATGAATGGATAAAGAAGATGTGGCACATATATACAATGGAATATTACTCAGCCATAAAAAGAAACGAAATTGAGTTATTTGTAGTGAGGTGGATGGACCTAGAGACTGTCATACAGAGTGAAGTAAGTCAGAAAGACAAAAACAAATACCATATGCTAACACATATATATGGAATCTAAAAAAAAAAAAAAAAACGGTTCTCATGAACCTCGGAGCAGGACAGGAATAAAGACGCAGACGTAGAGAATGGACTTGAGGACACAGGGAGGGGGAAGGGTAAGCTGGGACGAAGTGAGAGAGTGGCATTGACATATATACACTACCCAATGTCAAATAGAGAGCTAGTGGGAAGCAGCCGCATAGCACAGGGAGGTCAGCTCGGTGCTTTGTGACCACCTAGAGGGGTGGGATAGGGAGGGTGGGAGGGAGACGCAAGAGGGAGGGGATATGGGGATATATGTATATGTACAGCTGATTCACTTTGTTATAAAGGAGAAAGTAACACACCACCGTAAAGCAATTATATTCCAATAAAGATGTTAAAAAAAAATGAGCTGAAAAATGATGAGGAGGGGCTTCCCTGGTGGCGCAGTGGTTGGGAGTCTGCCTGCCAATGCAGGGGACACGGGCTCGATCCCTGGTGTGGGAAGATCCCACATGCCGCGGAGCAACTAGGCCCGTGAGCCACGGGTACTGAGCCTGCGCGTCTGGAGCCTGTGCTCCGCGACGAGAGAGGCCGCGACAGTGAGAGGCCCGCGCACCGCGATGAAGAGTGGCCCCCACTCACCGCAACTGGAGAAAGCCCTCGCACAGAAACGAAGACCCAACACAGCCAAAAATAAATAAATAAATAAATAAATAAAGTGTAAAAAAAAAATGATGGGAGGAAATGGGCTAAAATATTAACTGTGGCGGAATTAAACATGGTTTTTATTCACTTTTTCATATTCTATGCACTAACTAACCAAGTTCTCTTTTTCCAATATCCACATACTATGTTTTCCATAATAAAAGCAGTATCACCTGCCCTCTTGCCCGAGGGAGAAAGGCCCACTGGGCAGCAACATCAAAGCTGGAGAGCCTCCGGCTCAGGCCCTGGGAGTTTGGCTTGCATCCCAGGGAGAGTCATCTCTCCAGAGGGCAGGAGGGCAGGCCAGCAGCAGCCCTGCTAACAGCTCGGCTCCTAACTCAGGGCTCCTCTGCTCTGCCGCGTCCCCACCACGGGCAGGTGACAGCGCTCTTGGTACGTCGCCCTGTGGGAACCGGGGAGCTGGGTGTCAAGTCAAGACGCTGCTGGGGCTGCTGCCTTTTGCTGTAATAAAGTCTGTGTCTCTGACCAGGGCTGAAAGCCGGGCAGGCTGACTTGTGAGCTTGCAGGAGGGTAAAATCACAGAGCCTTCGCACCTTCCGACTTGACGCGCACGAGCAGAGCCCAGGAACCGAGCTGTACGCCTAGGAGCTGAGCCCTGGTGGAGGGACATGGCCAGCTCCCTCCCCAGGGCGGGAGCCAGGGGGGTCAGTCCACACCGCCTGCCTTCCCCTCTCCCCCTGAAGCCCCCACCGGGAAAGCAAGCGGGATGGAAGGCGTCCGGCACTGTGAATGGCTTTGTGCTCTGCAAACTTCTCTTAGAATGTGGTTTGCCTTTCCCTCCATAAGCATGGTCTGTTTGATATTGATTTTTTGCTATGTGTTCAGACTTGCTTTGTGTACTTTTACCCGGGCCGTATTTGTATTAATAAGTGCTCCACGTGTGTATCGACCGTTTGTTGTGTGCCGGCTTCTACGAACGTCCATTAGCTCAAGAGAAACAGCAACAATAGTAGTGAGTCATTGGAGCAATGTCGGGGGTGGGGTCGGCTTAAAAAGAAAACAAAAACGCAACCACAGTCCTCGACAATAACAACAGGCCAGAGGGCGGGCGTTTCTATGAGAATATCTGGGGCTGCAAGTGTCAGAAACCGTGACTCATTTGGATCAAACAACAAGGAAAGTGGAAACTTCCATCTCTTTTAATAGGAAGTCCAGATGTAGCTGTCCTCAAGGTTGGCTGAATCATCATCTTCATGATGTCATTATGCCTGGACTTTCACATTTCTCTTTTCTACCATCCTTCGTACTAGTTTAATCAACACGTTTGAAGCAAGACATTTCAGCAGTACCTCATCCAAACTTGTCAATGTCAAGAGGAAGAGATAAATAATATTGTCCTATGACTCTCGGTGAAAGAGAGGGGCAATTTCTCCCAGAAGTCTTCCTATCAGACTCCCCACCACACACCCCCGTCACATATCAGCAGCTGGCGCTGGGTCACACTGGTTTTCCTGAAAACATTACCAACAAGGCAGAGATTAATAACATCAATCATATTGAGTTGATTCTTAGGGCAAGAGAAGGAGTTGGCTTTCCCTTCAAGAAACACGCCGCGCGGCGCAGGGGTGGATACCTGACCAACATTTGGATTCCCTTAGGTAGATTGGAGAGTGAGGGGAAGCTGGGCAGGCAACCCAAAACCTTCACTACTCCAGGGGGGACCAAACGAAAGCAAACTCTCAAACCTCCACAGAAAAAACCAAACAATCCAACTGGAAAATCGGAAAAGATATGAAGAGACATTTCACTGAAGGGGATATACAGATGCCAAACACATGAAAAGATCTTCAACATCATTAGCCATTTGGGAACTACAAATTGAAACCACAATGAGATGTCATTACACACCTACCAGAAAGGCTCAAATTTAAAAAAAAAATAGTGACAACACCAAATGCTGATGAGGACGCAGAGAGACCCGACTAGACATCTGTAGTAGCAACACAGAACGGTACAACCACTGCAGAACACACTGTGGCAGTTTCTTAAAAACCTAAATATACACTTACCATTCGCCCCAGCAGCCTCACTCCAGGGTGTTCGCGAACCAGGCTCGTTTGTCCGAAGCGCAGCAAAAGCCAAAACGCTGAGCCGCCGAGGTGTGCAGCAAAGACAGGGTTTACTCGCAAGGTAGCCAAGCGAGGAGACCGGAAAACTAGCGTCACATCCACCTCCCTGAAGGCAAGGGGATAACTCATAAAAAAGCAGGGGGGTGTGAGGCGTGGAGAGCGTAGGGAGCACGAGGAAAGGTGATTAGAAAAAGGTGCGGGAATTGTTCGGCGCAGGCGTAACTAAGCTACAGGCCTCTGCAGGGTCAAAAGGTCACTCGCGCATGCCCAGTTGGAGGGTCGGTGGTCCTATCCAGTCTTAACCAACTCAGCTCTAACGAGACACAGCTGATTCCAAGCTCCTGGCCAACAACTGGGGCAAACATCTTATTGTTTAGGCTATCCGCTGCCTGGAGGACAGGCAAGTCCTCAATTAAACAAAACGACCTTGATCACTGAAGGCAGGTTACAGGTGAAATGGAGTTAACTAACGCTTACCCACTGTTTCATGGGCACTAATCCCAGAGAAATGAAAACCTGTACACAATTATTCAAAGCAGCTTTATGTGTGATAGCTAAAAACTAGAAACAGCCAAAAAGGTTCTATGACATATGAATAGTTAAACTGGAGTATATTTATACCATGGAATATAACTTAGCTGTAAAAACAACAGCAAAAATGAACTATTGATCCATGAAATAACTTGGATGGATCCCTAGGGCATTATGCTGCATGAAAAAAAAAAATCCAAACAGTTACATGTAATGTAATCCCATTTATATAATATTCTTGAAATGACAAAATTATTGCGATGGAGAAAAGATGAGTGGTTGCCAGGGGTTAAGGATGGTGTGGTGGAGGGGAGTATGATTATAAAGGGATAGCAATAGAGAGATCTTTGCAGTAATGGAATAGCTCTGTATCTTGATTGTGATCACACAGATCTGTACATGTGATGGCACAGAACTATACACACTTTGTACCAATGTTAATTTCCTGGTTTTGTAATTACATAAGATATAACCATTGGGGGCTTCTGGGACTATGGCAGAGTAGGAAGCACCAGGAATCTGTCTTCCTACCTAAACAACAGTTGCATTGGCAGAATCTGTCTGATGTAGCTATTTGGAACTCTAGTATATGGAAGGCTTGCACCTTGCAGTGGAAGGCCTGGAGGGTAAATTGTGGTTAATTTCAGTCCATTTCCGCTCTTAGTGCAGTAGCAGCTAAGAGTTCTCAACCCCTAGCCCTAAGGCAGGCAGCTGAGCAGTGTTCCTGGAGCAGCTTGCACAGAGCTTGTGGGAGCAGAATGGATAAAAACACTTCATCCAACTATATGCTGTCTATAAGATTCTCACTTTAGATCCAAAGACACAAATAGATTGAAAGTGAAAGGATATAAAAAGATATTCCCTGCAAATAACACACAAAAGAGACCAGGGGTGGTTCTACTAATATCAGACAAATAGACTTTAAATCAAACAAGTTTACAAGAGATAAAGAAGGACATTATATATTAATAGAAGTTTCAATAGAGCAAGAAGATATATCAATTATAAACATTTATGCACTTAATGACAGGCATCAAAATATATGAAGCAAAAATGGACAGAACTGAACAGAGAAATAGACTTTTCTACAATAATAGTCATAGACTTCAATACCCCACTCACAATAATAAAACAACCAGACAGAAGATAGCAAGGAAATAGAGGACTTAAAGAACACAATAAACCAACTAGATCTAACAGAACACTCCACCCAACAACAATGGCATACACATTCTCAAATGCACACGGAATATTTTACAGGATAGACCATATGTTAGTCCACAGATTAAGTCTCAGTAGACTTAAAAAGACAGATGTCACAAACAAAGTGTCTTCTCTGACCACAATGAGATGAAGTTAGAAATCAATAAGAGAAGGAAAACTGGAAATTTCACAACATTGTGAAAATTAAACAACACTTTTAAACAAGCCACAGATCAAAGAAGAAATCACAAGGGAAATTAGAAAATACTTGGAGACAAGTGAAAATGAAAGCACAACATATCAAAACTTATGGGACACAGAAAAAGAGAGAAATTTATAGCTATAAATGCCTACACTAAACAAGAAAAATCTCAAATCAACAACCTAACTTTACAACTTAAGGAACTAGGAAGAAAGAACAAACTAAATCCAAAGCTAGCAGAAGGTAGGGAATAAGGATTAGAGCAGAGATAAACAAAATAGAGAATAGAAAAACAACAGAGAAAATCAATAAAACCAAATGTTGGTTCTTTGAAAAGATCAACAAAATTGACAAACCTTTGGTTAGATGAACTAAGAAAAATGAGAGAAGATTCAAATTATGAAAATCAGAAATGAAGTGAAAGTGGGAACATTACTACTGATTCTATAGAAATAAAAATGATTATAAGAGCGTACTACAAACAATTGTTCACCAACAAAATGGATAACTTAGATGAAATGGACATATTCTGAGAAACACAAAACCTACCAAGACTAAATCATGAAGAAACAAAAAATCCGAATAGACCTATAAACAGTAAAGAGATTGGATCAATAATCAAAAATCTCCCACCACCACCAACAAAAAAGCCCTGGACCTGATGGCTTCACAAGTGAATTCCACCGAATATTTAAAGAACTGATACTGTCCTTCTTAAACTTTTCCAAAAAAAACCGAAGGAGGGAAACACTTCCTACTCATTCTATGAGGCCACAATTATCCTTATAGCAAAGCCAGAAAAAAGACACGACAGGAAAACTGCAGACCAATATCCCTTATGAACGTTGATGCAAAAATTCTCATCAAAATACTAGCAAATTGAATTCAGCAGCATATTAAAAGGATTATACACCATGACCAGTGGGATTTATAACTGGGATGAAAGAATGGTTCAACATATAAAAATCAATCAGTGTGATACACCACAGTAAGAAAATAAAGGGAAAAAGCACATCATGATCTCAGTTGATGCAGAAAAAGCATTCACCAACTTCAATACCCTTTAATGATAAGAACACTCAAACTCGGAATAGAAAAAATCTGCCTCAACATAATAAAAGCCATATATGAAAATTCCACAGCAAATGTCATACTCAATGGTGAAAAACCGAACGCTTTTCCTCTCAGATCAGGAACAAGGCATGGCTGCCTACTTTCACCACTTCTGTTCAACAAAGTACTGGAAGTCCTAGCCAGAGAAATTAGGCAAGAAAACATCCTTCCAAATTAGAAAAGAAGATGATCTCTATTTGCAGATGATATGACCTTATATGGGCATACATTGGAGATATTGCAGGTTTGGTTCCAAACCACCACAAAAAAGCGAATATCGCAATAAAACCAGTCACATGAATTTTTTGGTTTCCCAGTGCATATGAAAGTCATGTTTGGGGACTTCCCTGGAGGTCCAGTGGTTAAGACTCCGCACTTCCACTGCAGGGGGCCCAGTTCAGTCCCTGGTCGGGGAACTAGGATCCCACATGCCATGCGGCACAGCCAAAAATAAAAAATTTTTTTTTTAAAGTTATGTTTGCACTATACTGTAGTCTATTAAGTGTGCACCAGCATTATGTCTGAAAAGCAGTGTTACATACCTGAAGTAAAAAATACTTTATTGCTAAAAAAATGCTATCACCTGAGTCTTCAGCAAGTTATAGTAGTAACATCAAAGATCACTGATCACAGATCACCATGAAAATATTATAACAATAGAAAATATTACGAGAAATATTAACAGAAATATTGCAAGAATTACCAAAATGTGACACAGAGACACAAAGTGAGCAAATGCTTTTGGAAAAATGGCACCCATAGACGTGCTTGATGCAAGGTGGCCACAAACCTTCGAATACCGCATTATTGTAAAAACCAAAATAAGGCAAAGTGCAATAAAATGAGGTATGCCTGTATGTAGAAAACTCTAAAGATTCCACCCAAAAAACCTGTTAGAACTAATAAATTAATTGAGCGAAGTAGCAGGATACATATTCAAGACACAAAAATCAGTTGTATTTCTCTACACTAGTAATCAATGACCTGAAAGGGAAATTTACAAAAACAATTCCATCTGCAAAAGCATCAAAAAGAATAAAATACTGAGGAATTGATTAAAGAGGTGAGAAACACGTGCAATAAAAACTACGAGACACAGCTGAAAGAAATTAAAGAAGACATAGGTAAATGAAAACACATCCCACATTCATGGATTGGAAGACTTAATATTTTTAAAACGTCCCACCCCCTCCCTTGGAGTGCCCACAAGAGACAAACTTCCTCACTACCTCTTTTGGGAGGATGAGACATTTCCCTAGTCCTCCCTTTCATGAAGGAGGCAGGAAGTTCTTGTTCCAGCTTTATGCAGGGGTCTCAATTCCAGCTTCCTGTCTTGGTGGGTCAATGTCATGTCTTTTATTTCTGTGCTGGTATTAAAACCCCAGCTCCTAATGGTGAGGGTCTATATTGGCATACATTTCCATTCTGACCCAGGAAAGTGATGCTTCTCTCTAGCTAGTCGGTGTATTTAATATTTGTATCATATTTTATACAGCAGTCTGTGTATTTGTAGAAATATGAGGAGCATGGGATGCATTACGTCAATCCGCCCAATTGCCAGAACTGAAAGTTGGAGTCTGCTTCCAATTTTTCAATATTATAAATAATGCTATGAGGAATATCTTTGCCCATTAATCTTCATGCACATCTCTGGTTATTTTCTTTGGATAAATGCCTAGAAATGGTCAAAGAGTATGAACGTTTTTAAAGTATTTGATATATAATGCCCCACTGGCAACCTCAAAGAATGCACCACTTTACATTCCCTGAGAATTCCTGTTTTCCTGCACCCTCATCAACATTTGGGAACTTAAAAAAAAAAAAATCTACTTAGACTAAACATATAGCGTAAAAACAGTATTTTTTACATTTTTAACAGGTTAGAAAAGAATCCAAAGAAGAATAAAATAGTGTGACATATGAAAATTCTATGAAGTTCAAATTTCAGTATCAATAAAGACAGTATTTTATTGGTACACAACTAGATCCATTCGTTTACATGTTATCTATGGTTGCTTTCAAGTAGCAATGGCAGAGAGTAGTTGTGACGGAGATCTATGGCTTGCAGTGCCTAAAATATGCACAGAAAAGGTTTGCTGACCCGTGTGAGAAAAAGAAGCCAGAAACAAAAGATTACATGTAGTATGCATGTTCCTGATAGAACGTTGAGAAACAGGAGAAGTCAGGAGAGTGGTAACCCGAAGAGGGTCAGTGTAGTAACTGGAAAAGGCCAGGAGGGGGCATCTCAAGTGCTGATCTGGCTGCCAGTTAGATGCATGAGTTTGGTTTGTAAAAATTCATGGAGGTTTACACTTATGATCTGTGCACTTACCAGTCAATAAGTTATGCTTCAACACAAATTTTAGAAAGAAAAAAAGAGTGATGGGGGTGGGCACTGCTTGGCCACATCTGGGAACATAGACTTACATCAGAGCACGCCAACATGTCTTCGGTATTTTCTCATTTTCTGTTTCTTAGCTCTTCTTCCATAGCTCAGTTTTCGTTGCTTTCCTCATTACCTTTCTTCCCCTGCTTTAGCGGGAGGAACTCCTCTTAGGTTGGCAGACCTATTCTGTGATGAATAGGAGGTAAGCAGCTGTTAGACAGGTCCGTGCATCTGTCACAAATAGTTATTGCTATGTGACAAATCACCTTCAAGATTAATGGCTTAAACAACAATATTTTATTGTTTGCTCATGATTCTGTGGGTCAGGCAGGACTCAGCGAGGGGATTCTTTGGCTGCACGTGGCATGGGCCGCAGTCATGCACGGGGCTGCGCAACTGCCTGGGATGGATGGTGCAAGAAGCCTTACCTCCCAGAGTCTGGTTCCTCAATGCTCCTTTCCACATGGTTCTCCTGGGCTGCCTGATAGCATGGCGGGCTCAGAGTCATCAGACTTCTTACATGGTGGCTGACTCCTAAGAGCAAGAAAGTGGAAGCACCCGTTCTCCTAAGCCTGGGGATGGAAGTCCCAGAACTTCACTTCTGCCATATTATATCAGTCAAAGAAAGCCATGGGTGTGCTCATTCTAGAAGAGGGGAAATATTGCATGTATGTGACGATGTCGTAATAAAAAGCAAGATAAATAAGCTAAAAATTTTTTTAAAAAGAAGAGGGGAAATGGACTCCCTTCTTGATGTGAGGAACAGAAATGCATTTGTGACCTTCATTAATCTACCCAGAACTTTATCTAGGGTGATAGTAGCTGAGTTGGCTGGAGCTCACCACACTTCCTGGAGCTTCCGGGGTGCTAGGGCCTCAACGGATTATAGCAGATACCCCCCACCCCTTTCCATATCATGGGAGACTTCTGTCCAACTATTAATGTGACATGTTCATGTTCCAGTCACCCAAGTGCCATTTGTGAGAACTCAATATACACACGTAATTTAATAATTTGTAGAGACAATTTACAGAGTTAACTGAATTGCAACTTGTCATCTTTTCATTTAAAAGAAATAAATGGAACTATGTCGTCTGCTGAGCATGAAACTCAAACAGCACAATATCACTGCAACAGTGATTACTGTTACCTGAATTCTTGTGTAGACCAATGCTTCCTAAACGTGAACGTGCGGAGGTCCGAATGAGGCCAGATGGTGGACCACAGAGTGTGACTCTCACTGTGGTGGGGCACGATTAGACCACAGTAGAATTCAACCAATCAGAGCTCAGTACCTTCCAAAGCACATACCGGCTGGGTTATTTGGACCCTCCATCAACACTCCCTAGTTAAACTGGCATAGAGTTAAGCTGGCCCTTTATAAGGAACATAAATTAGTTGGTTAGGAATGAAATAATTTATTCAGATGACAACCAATCACACACACGCATGCAAATCCGTAAATGGATGAGAACATGACAAAGGCAGAAAATTAGATTCAGAATATGTAAAAAAAAAAGGAAACAAGCATCTTAGGAGGAATGCATTTTGAATCATATTAGACCTTATCAGCTCTATGCAGGCTCTGGAGGGCTGAGCAAGGTTTCTGAGTTTGGGTGGAACTTATTTGGTAAACAATATTGGTATTTGATCATATTATTGGCACAGGGTTGCAAAGATGGACTTGTGATTTTTTTTTTAATGTAAGCACGGTAATTTGGACATTGTACAGCCCTTCAGAAGTGATTATAGCCCTCAAAAATGGGGTGTGTGTGTGTGTGTGTGTGTGTTTGTGTGTGCACAAAAAAAGATCTACTCAGTTTACAAATCTGATAGTCAACTTATTTAAGTTATAAGTTCAAATACCTACTTTTCCCTTAACCTTTTTTCTAACATTTTTTATTAAAGTGTAGTTGCTGTACAATATTATATAAGTTACAGGTGTGCAATGCAGTGAGTCACAGTTTTTAAAGGTTATACTCCATTTATACTTATTATAAAAGACTGGCTATATTCCCCCCACTGTGCAATATATCCTTGTAGCTTATTTATTTTTCTTGGCGGCGTCCCACAGCTTGTGGGATCTCAGTTCCCCGACCAGGGATTGAACTTGGGCCACGGCAGTGAAAGCCCGGCATCCTAACCACTAGGCCACCAGGGAACTCCCCCTTGTAGCTTATTGTATACATAATAGTTTGTACCTCTTAATCCCCTACCCCTATATTGCCCTTCCCACCTTCCCACCCCCCTTGGCAACTAGTAGTTTGTTCTCTATATCTGTGATTCTGCTTTTTTTTTGTTATAGTCACTAGTTTGTTGTATTTTTTAGATTCCACATATAAGCGATATCACACAGTATTTGTCTTTCTCTGACTTTTTTCACTTAGCATAATAACTTCCCAGTCCATCCATGTTGCTGCAAATGGCATTATTTTGTTCCTTTTTATGACTGAGTAGTATTCCATTGTATATATATACCTCATCTTCTTATTCATTCATCTGTTGATGGACACTTAGGTTGCTTCCATATCTTTTTTTTTTTTTTGGTTGCGCTGAATCTTAGTTGCGGCATGTGGGATCTTCGTTGAGGCATGTGGGATCTTTCGTTGCGCCGTGCGGGCTTCTCTCTAGTTGTGGCATGGGGGTTTTCTCTACTCTAGTTGAGGCGCTGTAGTTGTGGCACGTGGGCTTAGTTGCCCCGTGGCATGTGGTATCCTAGTTCCCTGACCAGGGATCGAACCCACTTCCCCTGCATCGGAAGGTGAATTCTTTACCACTGAACCACCAGGGAAGTCCCTTCCATATCTTGACAATTGTAAATAATGCTGCTATAGCACTGGGAGACATGTATCTTTTAGAATTAGTGTTTATGGTTTTTTGGGGATATATGCCTAGCAGTGGAATTGCGGGGTCATATGGTAGTTTTATTTTTAGTTTTTTGAGAAACCTCCATACTGTTTTCCACAGTGGCTGCACCGATTTACATTCCTACCAACAGTGTGAGAGGGTTCCCTTTTCTGCACACCCTCCCCAGCATTTGTTATTTGTGTTCTTTTTGGTGATAACCATTCTGACAGGTGTGAGGTGATATCTCATTGTAGCTTTTCCTTAACCTTTTAAGTTCAGCCTAGAAAATTGATTATTCTTTTTTAAAATTCATTTTTAAGTCTAGCAAATAATAGCAACCAATTTTAAGAGGACTTTGGAAAATATTTGATCCCACTTGCAAACTCAGATAATTAAACACCTTCATGAATTTTAAAGTACATTTAAAACCCTTAACACATTACACCCAGTTCCCTTTTTAATCACTTCAATTGTCTCACTTAACAAATACATTCCCAGGTATGGAAATATCCTTAAAATCTAATAAATTAAACTTACAAATATAGTAAAATTTAAGTTCTTTTAAAATATTCCAATACTATATAAAATTAGTTTTCAACTAAAATCACGTTTAGATGAATTACCCAATTATATATTTTACAGTGGTTTCCAAAACTCAGAAATTCTTTGAAACTTTACAAATGCATGAAATACCAAATACGCAGAGATTCCTTCTTTACCCCAAATACGAATCCTATATTTTGATTCTCTTAAAAGTTTCTGTACTTTTCCCAAATCCTCCTGGAGCTGAGAGATTCATTCCATTACAGATAGTGATTACCATCCCATGACTGAGCCTGCATACCTTCCCACGATTTGGGCTGGCCCCTAGCTAGATTCTTGTCAGTGACCCTAATGGGACACTGGAAGCCTATAAATGATTGTTATGTCCAGGATGCTATACTTCACGGGAGGTGCTCTCAAGACCCTGACCCTTAATTTTAAGCTGTACACATTACTGAGTCCTCCATGTACCCCATGGACATTTGTAGGACTGGCAGCTTTATCATTGATTGGATTTTGCAGGTCTGTGGTTCTCAAAATATGTACTTTTCTCTCTAGCTCTAAAGACCTTTGCACTAGAGGAATCCTAAGATATGTAAATACCCTTTTATCTGCAAATAAGATCTTTGGAATCCATGGAATCTTTCCAGAGGCTTTGATCAGATCGGGTTTGGATTTTAGGGCAAAATTGTCTCAGAGGTTGGTGGTGTTTTCTTCCCTAGAGGCACATCAGGTCTTCGGTGTCTGTCTTCTTGTGATTTCAGCAGGAACACATACTTTTTTTGATATTCCGAATTATATTCACTTTTGGATATAATTCGGTGACTCAGCTGTGGTCACCGAATTTGAGGTCGTCTTATTGATGAGAAGGTGTAATGTATCTTACTAGCAAGCTAATTGTTTATTCATTCAAGAAACACTTAATTTCTTGCTCTTCGCAGATACGTTGTGGAGAATATAACATGCTCTTTTCCTACTGTTGCTCCTTGCCCAGGGCTGCTCAACCTCGGTACTAGTAACATGTGGGGCTTGGTAAGTCTCTTGTCCTCTGCTTTGTATGAGGTTTAGCAGCCTACAATACATGGTCTCTACCCACTAGATAGATTCCAGTAGCACCGCCTCCTCCCCCTCCCACCCTCCCCGACCTTACCCCCAGTCTTGACAATCAAAAATGTCTCCAGATATTGCCTGAAAAAGAATGTATATATATATATATATATTCTGATCACTTTGCTGTACAACAGAAATTAACACAACATTGTAAATCAACTGTACTTCAATAAAGTAAAACTTTTTTTTTTTTAACTTTTTTTGGGTTTATTTATTTATTTATTTATTTATTTATTTATGGCTGTGTTGGGTCTTCGTTTCTGTGCGAGGGCTTTCTCCAGTTGCGGTGAGCGCGGGCCACTCTTCATCGCGGTGCGCGGGCCTCTCACTGTCGCAGCCTCTCTTGTTGCGGAGCACAGGCTCCAGACGCGCAGGCTCAGTAAATTGTGGCTCACGGGCCTAGTTGCTCCGCGGCATGTGGGATCTTCCCACACCAGGGCTCGAACCCGTGTCTCCTGCATTGGCAGGCAGATTCTCAACCACTGCGCCACCAGGGAAGGCCCAAAAGTAAAACATTTTTTAAATGTCTCCAGATACTGCCAAATGTCCCCGGGAGGCAAAATCACCCCTGTTGAAGTATGCAGAAATCATAACAGGATGTCTCTGTTTTGAACAAAAAATGTTGGTAAATGTCGATCTGAGATACCTGGTAGGCAGAATAATCCCCCCCGCCAAAAGATGTCCAGATATGTCCTAATCCCCAAAAGCTATGTTTCCTTACATGACATATGTTACTTTACATGTCAAATGGAACTTTGCAGATGTGATTAAATTAAGGATCTTGAGATGGGAAGATAGTTCTGTATTATCCAGGTGAGCCCAATGTAATCAAAAGGGTCCTCATATGAGGGAAGCAGGGGGTCAGAGTCAGGGAAGGAGAGGTAAGATGTAAGCTGAGGTGGAGGAGGGACATGATTGCTGGAAGGGGCCATGAGCCAAGGAATTCAGGCAGCCTCTAGATACTGGGAAAGGTAAGGATGCAGAATCTCCACTAGATCCTCCAGAAGGAATGCAGCCCTGCCAACACATTATTAATTTTATCATAATGAGACTCATTTTGGACTTCTAATGAATTTCTGTACTTTCAAGTCACCATGTTTGTGGTAATTTGTTACAGCAGCTATAGAAAACCAATATACGTAACACCCAAAATTCAGATTCTATCCACTCAGCTGTTTTTATAGTGTTCCAATGGAATTTTCAAAATTTTTTAGTATGGACATTTTTAAGCATATATGAATTGTAGAGGTTTTATAATGACCCCCATGACCCATCACCAGCTTCAACAATTATCAATTTATAATGACCTTGTCTCAAATCTACTCATTCCCACTCTCCATCACCCATGTTATTTTTAAACAAATCTTATATATAGATCACATTTCCCATAATTATTTCCAAATGTGTTTCTAAAATATATGCCCTATTTAAAAAAAATAACTGGAATACCATTATCTAACCTAAATTTTAAGAAATAATTCCTTAATATCATCAACTACCAGGGAGTGTTTACATTTCCAGTTGCCTCATAAATATCACAGATGTGTTTTTCCAGTTGTATGAATCAGGATTCAAATACAGCCCACACCATGCTGCTAGTTCCTATGTCTCTTTAGTCTTCTTTTTCATCTACAGGCTCCCTTTCCATCTCTCCTTTTTCCCCCCCTCAGAGTTTATTTCTGAAAGAAACAAGGTCATTTGTTGGGTATCAGCTGGGATTTTGCTGATAGCATTCCCGAGATGTTAACTATTCCTCTGATGTCTGTATTTCCTGGAAGCAGGTAACCAGATCTACAGGTTTTGATCCCTTGATACAGGTTTGACTTTTTGACAAGACTACGTCACAGGTGGTGTGTTTTTCTGAGGAAGCACATCAAGTCTGATCGTCTACCTTTTTCTCATCTTAGCAACCGTTGTAGCTCAGCGCCAGGATCTAGTCAATCCATGGGGGAGGGGTCTTCACTCTAATTCTGATTCCATCACTGCTTCTTTGGGATTAGCTGAAATGTTTCCATAAAGAGACATTACCCTCATCTACAGGTTGGATACCCAGTGGTCCAAGGTAAATCGGAACTTTGTGCAGCACATGGTAAAACTGGATACTTCTGGTCTACGTTGGATGTCAGCTATTACTGTTTACGGAGTCAAGCGTGTCATACCTGGGGCTCCTGGGTTTGGTGGGATTTCTGGAGGTGGTCATGGAAGGCTTCTGTATTCTGGGATTTCTTGGCACTGATCAGGACACTTCTATAGATTTCAGTCTTCCCTGAAGCAAAAGCAAGAGCCTAGGGACAAGTTTCCAGGAGTATTAGTTTCCCAGGGCCGCGGTAAGCAAAGTACCACAGACTGGGTGGCTTAAAACAATAGAAATTTATTCTCTCATGGTTCTGGAGGCTACAATTCTGAAATCAAGGTGTCAGCAGGGCCATGCTCCCTTTAAAGACTTTAGAGAATGGGACTTCCCTGGTGGTACAGTGGTTAGGAATCCGCCTGCCAATGCAGGGGACACAGGTTCGAGCCCTAGTCCGGAAGATCCCACATACCGCGGAGCAACTAAGCCTGTGCGCCACAACTACTGAGCCTACTCTCTAGAGCCCGCGAGCCACAACTACTGAGCCCATGCGCCACAACTACTGAAGAACGTGCGCCTAGAGCCTGTGCTCCGCAACAAGAGAAGCCACCGCAATGAGAAGCCCGCGCACCGCAACGAAGAGTAGCCCCCGCTCACTGAAACTAGAGAAAGCCCGTGTGCAGCAACGAAGACTCAACACAGCCAAAAATAAATAAATAAATAAATTTATTTTAAAATATATATATACATAAAGGCTTTAGGGAAGGATCTGTTCCAGGCCTTTCTCACAGCTCCTGGTGTTGCTGCCAATCTCTGCGATTCGTTGGCTTGTAGACATATCACTCCAGTGTCTGCCTCCATAACATGGCCTTCTTCCTGTGTGTCTGTCTTCTCTCTTCTTCTAAGGACACCAGTCATATTGGGTTAAGGGTCCACCCTACGTCAGTATGACTTCATCGTAATTTAACTAATTATATCTGCAATGACCCTATTTCCAAATAAGGTCACATTCACAGGTACTAGGGATAGGTACTTGAACATATTTTGGGGGGGGACATAATTCAACCCTCAACACCAGGGAGCCCAGGGCGTAGGAGCAGGGGACGTTCTTCCTGCCAGCAGTATCATGCTGACCTTGGGGAGGTAGCTGGGCTGGCAGAGAAGTCCTGGGAAACAAGTGGTTTGATTTGCTGGGACAGGGCCTCTTTCCCCAAAATGATCTTCTGTGCTGTTGCTGAAAATTGCTGTCCCTTTGGAATGTTCAAAGGACACAATGACTAGAAGTCAAAGGTATGGACAGGGCCCTGTGCTCCGAAGGGCTTGTGCTTGTTTTAATTGTCTACCATCACCATCTTGAAATTATTAATATTTTTTTAAACAAGGGGTCTGCTGTGGTCTGAATGTTGGTGTGCCCCCCAAGTTCATGTACTGAAGTCCTAGCCCCCATGTGATGGTATTGGAGGTGGGGCCTTTGGGAGGTGCTTAGGTCATGATGATGGAGCTTCACGAATGTGATCAATGTCCTTCTCAAAGAGACCTCACAGAGCTCCCTAAACCCGTCCACCATATGAAGACGCACCGGATCATGCTGGCACCCTGATCATGGACTTCCCAGCCTCCAGAACTGTGAGAAATGAATGTCTGTTGTTTATAAGCCACTCTGTTTGGGGTGTTTTGTGGAAGCAGTCTGAAAAGGGTCCCGCTTTTTCATTTGGCACTGCAAAATGTAGACAGCAAACTGTGTAGCCAGTCCTGGGTGGGGACACCAGGCAGGGGAGAGGCAGAGGAAACAGGCAAAAATCAAACATTGCTGACACCATGGTAGGCTCGGGGCTGGCTTTTTGCCCATTTCTACTTCTGTGCCAGGTTAGCCAGGCTGAACTTCGTGGAGACATGGCCTAAAGTTGAATGACAAACAAATCCAGACTGTTAAATATTTTAGATGCCCGCACCCCCGCGCCACCCCCTTCCATGTGTGTAACATAGCGCTTCACAAACCAATGGGTCCGGGCTGGCCATTTGGATGAGTTCCCCCGCGATGCTGGTGCTGCCGGCCCATGAATCACTCTGTGGACGTAAAGAGTTGTAGAAACACAGAGCAACTGGCTATCAAGTCAGGAGGTGTAATGGGGAATTTACGGGTCCACCTGACTGCACCACAGGGTGCCCAGATATTCGGTCAAATATTCTGGGTGTGTTGGTGTGGGTGCTTCTGGATGAGAGGAACACTTGAATCAGTAGATTGAGGAAAGCAGATGTGGGTGGGTCTCATCCAATCCGTCAAACGCCGGAGGAAAACAAAAAGATTGACTCTCCTGTGAGTCAGTAAGTAAGGGGGAACTCCTCCTGCCTGACTGATTGCGCTGGGTCGTCCGCTTTTTCCTGCCTTTGGACCTGAAGTGAAACATCAGCTCTTCTGGGGTCTCCAGACTGCTGGCCTTGGACTGAAAGCATATCCTTGGCTCTCCTGGGTTTCCAGTTTGCTAACTCAACTTTTCCTTACTCAGCCTCCATAATCACATGAGCAAATTCCTCATAATGAATCTCGATATATGTATCATATTGGTTCTGTTTCTCTGGAGAACCCTGACTAATACAGAGGTCAGATGGGATAGCTGAGCTTTGATCTCAGGGCTGATGCTTTTTAGCAGTGGCCAGATCACATTGGCCTAGTTACTTACATTGTCTGGGCCTTGATTTCCCCACTAAAAGCCTAGGTAGAACAAATGTTACCATCAATTACACGTGTACTACAGGGCTTCTCTACATCAGCACTGACATTTGGGCTGGATAATTCTCTGTTGCGGGGCTGTCCTGGGCCCTGTAGGATGTTGAGCGGCAACCCTGGCTTCTACTCACTGGATGCCCGTAGCAAACGTCTCCAGATGTTGCCAAATGTCCCCCGGGGGCCACAGTCGCCCCCGGTTGAAAAGCACTGATATATAACAAACATCTCGGGGTTGTTGTTTCAGGATCTAATGACGTTGCCTGTGTTCCAAAACTGTTCCGTTCATGCTACAAAAGAGACTAATTTATAATACTGGTGTCATCAAATGAAAAAAAAAAAACTGTTAATAACCCAGAGACTGCTCATTTCTGTGTCGGATAAATCCGCCTTCTTGTTTCTGTAAGCCTGAGACTTCCAAGCTGGTCTGCTTGGCTCATAAAGCAGAGGTCTGCAGTTGAAGAATCTGTTTTTCCAAATCCACAGGGGACCAGAGTCATAATCCTAAGCAGGAGAGAACCCAGCCAGGAGGAAGCATCGTGTAGTATGCCGGCTCATGGCAGCTGTGTCTTCTGAAAATTATGGTTTGCCTGGAATACATTTCCATTTGGCTCGTTACCATTTTGTGCAACACAACCCAAGGGTTGGGAAGGAGAAGAAGTAAAAATATAGCTTTGGGAGGGGAGACCTGGAGAGGAAGCAAGTGGGTGACAGCAAATATTCTAAGTTTGGGAGAGAAATTGGTCTTACTTTTTTTTCCTTAAAACTGAAGTTTAATAACCCAGGTACAAATGCCGAGTCCGCCTACAACATGACAGCCATGAACCAACGCCAAGGGCATTGCTGTGCGCGGAGAAGCCAACACACAGCAGAATAAAGCACTAAAATGACCAAACAGACGGCCTGGTTTATTCACACAGCTGACTCTTTCAGAATACTCTGCACCTCTTTGGAATGGAAGATCAGGACGTGAGAAAAACCTCATGTCAAAACTGCACAAATCTACCCAAGTCAAGGAAGTCCCATTTGAGAAAAGTGTTCCCAGGCTCCCCGTCCACACTCAAAATCCAAACAAGGGCGTTTCCGATCCCAAGTCAAATAAGTGTCTAAAGTTGAAGACTTAAAGTCAGGAAAAAAAACCCTCAGGGAATAGCCCCACCCGCCTGCTTTTAGTTCCTGAGCCTGGGGAGAGGTGTCGGGTTAGGGATCTCGGCATTGCTCTGTGCCTCTGCGGTCCCTAAACCGGCAAGACAGGAATTAGCCGGAACCCCCGCTGATCTTCTCTACAGCTTGTGGATTTGCATTATTTAAATATATGGGAAGCGCCCATAATTGAGTAACTATTCCAGCATTTAAAGAATGCCAAACAATGAGCCATTTCTTCTTCAGACCCACTCTGGCCCATTTCCGTTTTCCTCTTAGCACATTGTGTAGAATTACCCACTGTGTCACTTCCTGGAACACGCGATTGTTTATACAAGCAGGCAAGACTTCTCCAGCAGTATTTATTTCTCTCATTTTCAACATGACGATTGCAGCCCTGCTGGTGCTCCCTTTTCCAGAAGCTTCCCAAGTATTGAATGTGGATAGAGGCAATTTTGTACCTTCCTTGATAACTCAAGGTTATCCTTTGGGAAGAGAAGGCGGAATCTGAGTAAAAACCTTCAAACTCTGGGCATGCTTGCCTGGCATGCAAGGAGTGTGTTGGATTTACTCCTTAAGAAGCATTTTAAAGAAAATATTCTGCAAGCTCCACTTGAGGGCATTTTAACCGTTTGGGCAAGGGGATTCCCCAGAGGGTCTGCAAGGAGAACAAGTATGAATATTTGCATCTCCAGTACCCAGGGCCTAAGTGGATTTTTCCTGAGCCGTTTTTCCATCAGAAATCTTGGTGGGAGGAGAGGTCGCTACAATGTTTGTACTTTCATTGTTGGCAAGGCTGTGGTATGAATATGGAGCCAATAAAGAATGCATAATTGTGCCTTCGGCTCAGATGAAAGCCTCCTCTCCCTGCAGTGTTTTGTGTATGCTTGTGTTTTTCAGTCCAACATGGAAAGCCCCACTTGACCGTGAGAAAGACAGGCCTTATTCTCCCTAACAATTAACACACGCACACAAAACTTCCCAATATATGGCAAAGCTGGGGAGGCAAGAGTCCCCTCACCCCCGCTACCAACTTCTCTACCATCCCAATGCCCCGCACAGGTCTTTACGGACCATCAGTTTCTGCCTGGGGCAAACATTACAAGGGAAGATGGAGGCCTCGGTCATCCCAAGTTCTGGTCTCTTCCTTTTGTTGGCTCATTTTAGGATGACAGATGTGGCCGGTCTGCTTCGCTTCTCTGACTCAGAGAGGTCCAGGGGCCGTGGGTGGGCCTGTGGATAAAGCCTTTTCAGTGAGGGGCTTCCATCTGTCTCCACTGGCACGCCGTGTGACATTTCTTCCCAATTCTCCTCTGTTAATGTGCAAATGAAATTAGGACTATCTGTAGATGTTGTCACGATGGTCAAATGGTTTATATTTGCTAAGTGCTTGGAAGAATAAGCACAGCAGACTCTCTGGGGTCAGGATCCCTAGAAGCAGTGCCCAAGGAGGGGTAGTTCTCATGCAAGTGATGGATGGGGGTAGGGGAGGCAGGCTAGAGAGGAAAGGAGCTAGCAAAGCCATGGTAGCCCATGGGGGGCTTTGGAGGGTGAGGTGCACTACACTTTGTCCCACCAAGGCAAGGGGCCTGGTCTGTCATACTGCAGAAGTAGTCCCGGGGCAGGGGGCGGGGGGAGTGTCACCTCTCAGACATCTGTCAGCCAAGGGTAATCCTCTGAGAAGGGTGTGCGCCCCAGCCAGGGAGATCTGGGTGAGGCGCCGGCCATATCTGCTAGGAAATCAGCAAGTATTTGGTGACTGCGGCTACACGTGCCAAGGGGCAAGGGCTCAGGACTCGAGAATCTAAGGACCGGTGCCTCAGCTTCCTCATCCAAGCCATCTTCCTTTCGGTCTCACAAGGCCTCCCCTGAGTTCCCAGTCTGAACTGGCACCCTGGCTTGGTTTGTAGACAAGCCACAGGCCTAAATGCCTATTCTTGGTTTAGTCCCTGACTTGGGGGCTGGGGGTGCACAGACTCTTTCCTGTTCTCTGCAGCATCCCAACGCCCAGCCCAGTGCCTGCACATGGTAGGTCTGCAGCCAGTCTGAGGAGTCCAGAAGAAGATCTCATCCTCAGGGAAAGGCCCATCAACACTTGCCTCTTAGCTCCTCATGGGTTGTAGCTTCCCCCACCCCTTATTCTTTATCTGATACTTTTTCATCTTGCCTTTCCTTCTATGAGTCCTTTGATGTGTGTGGGTGTTCTCTCTCTCTGTTGAGGTTGGCGTCACTCCAATGCACTCCAGCCCCATTCAGGATAATTTTTAGTGATAGCGCCCAGATTTGTGAAATTCTGAAATGACACGATGCCTGGCAGGGAGGGCGGGATTGCAGCTTCAGCCCAGCCATGTTGGGTGGTAAGGTGACTGCAGCGTGGGCAGGGAGAGAGGGACAAGGCAGTGGCAGCCTCCTTGGTAATAAAGCATGCCGATCAGAAGGGAAGATGTCAGGGTAGGGACACTCAGCACTTGGGCATTCTCTGGAACATGCAAGATCACAAGTATTTGCTTTTTTGATACGCTCCATCCCTTTCCCTTGGACATTTAATAACTGTGCATGTGTAACTAAAAGGACTCCAGTGGTGGAATTTCCGGCATATGATGTTCGGGTGGGGGCAGATTCTTGGGGAGCAAGGAAGTTTCTGTGTTGTGGTGGGAGAAGAGGAGGAAAGGCCTCCCTCGGATATGTCCCAATTACAGTCTCCATGCCTTCACATTCTTTTTTAAAACAACTTTTCCCCTTATAAAAGTAATATAACCCTTTTACAAAAAATTTAGACAGTAAATATGATAATTAAAAAAAAATCATCCCACTGAAGGAATGCAAACTGCTGTGAGCATTTGGGGAGGTTTTCCTCTAGTCTCTTCCCCTATGTAGCTAGATATGGATTGCTGTTAGGGTTTTTATTAGATCTTTTTGTATCACTGTAACAGTGTTTTAAAACCTCCCTGATACTTTCCTGCATTTCCTGGCATTAAGTCTTGTGGCCAGGCATCTGGAGCACTAAGTAGTAGCTGGGGGATTTGGAGCAAGAGAGAGCCCCATCTTTGGACTTCAGTTTCTCCAGCTATGAGATGTGAGTAGAACATAACTACCAATTACCATAGAGGTTTCATGTTTTAGGAGCTGACCTGGCTTCCGCCCAAGCAGTGGCCTACTTGGGTCTCCACTCACACTATTGGATCCTCCAGACTGGAAGATGCAAGAGCTCAGGGCAGGTCAGGGGGCCTGGCCCAGAGTGGGGACTTCGGACCAGCCCTGCTGGGGCTCTCCTGGCAAGGATGAGAAGTGCCCACCTGCCCAGCTCCCCACTTCCAGGTGTGTCCTCCAGGTCCCACCCAAGAGGACCGGCCTCGGGTTCCTCCTCCAGCTACGGAGCTCCCTCGGCCTCTCTTCCGGGGGCTTACCCACCCTCGCGGGACCATCCTGGATATTCGGGAGACCCAGGGCGCAGCTCCCCTCCCCCACCAAGTGGGCAGAGAGGAGGACCCCAGACATTCAAGGCCTGAGAATGGGTGCAGTGAGGTGACCGCCCTCTCCCCCGGGAATTGTTTGGGCCCCAAGAGTCAGCCCCCGGCAGGCCGCGCCTGCAGCCCGGGTGGGGCGCCGTCCTCCGGGCCCTCCTTCCTCTCCGCGGTGCCCCGGGGGCGGACGGACGCGGCGGCGCCCATCCTGGCTCCCGTGCGGTTTCCCGGCGAGGCCCAAGGAGGTGGTGGAGCTGGAGAGAAGAGGGAGGAGCGCGCGGAGCAGGAGGGGAAGACGGAAGAACACTGAGCGGGGTTGCGGGGGTAGGAGCAGCCGGCTGGGGAGGAGGAGTAGAAGCAGCGGGCGGGGGTGGGGGCTGGGGGGCAGAGGAGCCAAGAGCCAAGGAGCCCCCAGGAGAGATTGGAGGCGGAGCAGCCAAGGGAGATTGAAGGGCTTGCAGCAAGCGGGGGAGGAGCCGCCGAGGGGCTGGGGCGGGGCGGGGCCTGCGTAGCCCCGCCCCTACCGGGCGGCGCCGAGGAACGAAGATGGCCGGGCGCGCCGCGGGAGCTGAGGGGCCGCCGGTAGCGGCTGCGGCAGCTCTGGGGCTGTGACTCCACGAGCGGCGGCGACTCGAGTGACCCAGGCGGCGCGGGCGGCAGCGCGCAGGGCCGGGCGGGCGGCGGGCGGCAGGCGGGCGCCGGTGCGCGGGCACCGGGCGGAGGATGCACCGGGCGCGGCGGGCGGCTCCCCGCGGCCGCCCCCGCGCCCCGGACGCCGGGCCTTAGTGCTGGCGGAGGAGGCGGCGCGCGTGGGGCGGCCGGGCGGCGGCGGGGCCCGCGCCGTCATGCCATGGCTGAGCGGCGGCCGGCGGCGGCGGCGGGGACAGCCGCGCGAGGCCCCGCGGGAGCCGCCTCAGCCCGCGCAGCCCCCGCGGGAGCCGCCGCCGCCCGCGCCCCCCGCCGCGGCCCCCGCGCCCCCCGCGCCCTCCGCGCCGCCACCCCCGCGGGCCCGGGAGAGCGCCGAGCTGCCGCTGCCCGCCGGCTGGGAGGAGGCGCGCGACTACGACGGCCGCGTCTTCTACATCGACCACAACACGCGCCAGACGTCGTGGATCGACCCCCGCGACCGGTAAGGGGGGAGCGGGCCCCGGCCAGGATTAGGGCGCCCCATACCTTGGGCCCAGGGAGAGGATCGAGGACCCGGGAGGCCTCCGGGTGTGGGCGAAGATCGTGAGTCCTCCGCGCCCGGCGAGGATCCGGGCGCCCCCATCCCCGGACTCCTGGCCGAGGATCGAGGCGCCCCCTCTCCCGGCCTCGAGCCCCAGGAGTGCGGAATCCCCGGCCTCCACCGCGGGGCGGACACTCTTCCTTGGTTCCCTCACGTCACCCGCTGACCGACGCCTGGGAGCTGGGCGCCTGGAATTTCCTCTCCAGGGGCTGACGGATGGCCCTCTCTTTCTTTTTCCTCCGCGGTCTCGCCCATCCCTGTCGGGCCTCCGCGGCCCACCGCCCCCCGGCTGTGGCCCTACAGGCGCCCCCGACCTCGCGGTGGCCAGATGAGCTGTCATCTTGGAGCACAAACGTGCGCCCCAGCCTCGTGGTGTGGGTTCCTTGTCTGGCGGGCTGAGCCTAGTTTCCATTCGAAGACTGTGCCAGATGGGACACTTCAGGGATTCCCGATTCTTTGGAGTAACCATCAAACTTTTGATGGTTACTCTTTAGCGCCTTAAAAGTTGAGTTAAAATTCTGATTGAAAAAGCCTGTGTACTGCGGTCAGAATGGGCTATGATTAGACCCATATGCTTTTGGAATAAAGGGAAAACAAGAGTTGAATTTTAGGTTTCCTTTTTGTGCAAGATCCGAGTAGAGCATTAAATTGTCTTATTATTCACGTAAATAAATCCTACGGAGTGAAAAATGGATGCTTCTAAAAGCACCACCAGATTACGGTTAATTAAATTCATGTAATGACTTCTTCGTTAACTTTTTGTTCGATTGTCTGTTGGTTTCAGTGGTTCAGCTGCTTTTGGGGAGAGGCATTTTTTTGTGGAGTTGGAATTCTGTTGAAACCAAGGGATTACAGTGATTATCTGATATCTTGTCCTATCTGGAGCAACTTCTCTCCACACTGGGCCTGAGTGCCAGAAAGGAAATACTGCAAGCTTCCCAGTGATTTTGAGACTTGAAAAGGCCCAGCGTGGTGACAGGCTCCTGCCTTCTCCTACCTGCACTGGAAAGGCAGCGCTGCATGGCACTGGCGTTTGAAAATAAACCTTTGGGGAGGGAAGCTGCTAAATTATTGTTTGAAGATTTCTCTGGGTTCAGATAGGGAAAAACAAAGGAAGGCAAAAGGATCATGGTTCCCTAACATTCTCTTTGAACATGGCAAGCTGCTGGACTCAGCAACTTAGATTATAGCACAGTTTATTGGCTTAAAAAGATGCTTAGTTATTTTGAAAATCAGGTGAGATCATATTATAATTTTAACCAAAGGCTAGAGCCACAGCTGTCTGATCAAGCCTTGGATGGTTCTGGAGTTGGTAGAACTGCTTGGAATGTGGTGCCCTTTTATGCTGTATGTCTGTTAAAAATCCAAACAACTGGAAAATGAACCAATTAAAAAATACTGTTTTGCTTAGAAAAGGCAAAGACTCATTTTATGAGGGTAATATAAAACAGTTGTGGTTACATTGGAGTGTGGATTCATGATGAAAAGTATAAATGTAAGAATTTCCATTTTAATGGTACAACCCAGGCCATAGGTGAGCAGACCCCACAGAAGACAGCTTGTAGAATCTTCCTTTCCATGTATTTCATATACATTTCCTATGTTCCTCTTTCCAGAAGTCTGTGTTATTGAATGACATTTTATACATCACTTACGTTACAGGTTTTTAAAAAGCCCTGTTTCTAATGCTAAAATTGTCGGTGGAGTGAACAAAAGTGGACATTTTACATTTTTTTGTAAAGTAAAAACGTGTACACTTTTATGAGACATTGTTTTTATAGTGAGTGAAAATTCAGCAGGGGACAGCTTGCACTTCAGCTCCCATAATACCTTGCCCGAAATATGTATGGAATGCTCAGCGAGCCACAGACATTTAAGTGGAGTCTACGGAAGGGTGTAAATGCTGTAATAGTCATTCTTCTTCTTTCACAACAGAACCCTGCCGATTTTTATAGGTGACCGGTTATCCTTTAAAGTTGTAATTGATTTTTATGATTTTTATGATATGGAAAAAACCGTGTGTCAGAGCACACAGCATTTTCTCCATGTGCATCTGACAGTTAAAACCCTTTTTGAGTTGCATTTGATTCACACGACTGGAAAACGGTATTCAAAAAATGAGGACTTTCCCCAAACAGCTTCCAAATGGAGAACTGTCAGGAGAGGCAAAGAAATAGGTTTTTAAAGAAAATGAAATTATGGAGGAATAGATGAATGTAGTCAGTTAGGCGAAAATTGTTGCCGACTGAAAACATCATTTCCTATATAATTTATTAAACCTAATAGCATAAAATATGCTGCCGTAAGCAAGGTCACCGAGGGCCAAGGTTTGTAAACAAACTCTTCTAGAGTTTTATAGTAATTCCATTCAATGTTGTATTTAACAACATTGGGTCTTGCCAGCTCAGGGTGTGTTGGTGAATTATTGTAGCTGTACTTTCTTTTTCAAGTTACAACAAAGAGGTTGCAAGCGTAAGGAGGCATCTTTACAGATGTGGCTACAGATGTGTAAAAAACAAATCTCAATATTTTCAAAACAGAATTTCTTTAGTTGGAGTATGAACCCACCTTAGGTTTAAATTCACTATCTCTGCAGATCAGTACTGTGCATATAATTTTCGTAGTTAGTTTTCTGGGAATCATACCCAAAAACTTTGTTAAAAAATATAAAGTTGGGACTTCCCTTCCTCGCTCCCCATTTAAGGGGCACGGGTTTGATCCCTGGTCGGGGAACTAAGAATCCCACATGCTGCATGGCGCGGCCAAATAAATAAATAAATAAGATTAAAAATAAAGTTAATTCACCATTTTTGTGACTGGTAGTTTCTGTGGGTGAGTTGTGTGTGGTTTACATTAGTGACACATATGTGTTCCACATACATCAACTCAGAGTTCAATGGCCACTTTATAAAAAGGTATTTACCATTTAGGTGGATAATATGGGAAGAACTTTTCTGCCTCTTTTGGAAAAATTCAGTGCCTTTGACATGTATATGTCTGCTTCTTGCAGGGTTGTATTGATATTAACCTATAGGTGGACTGATCTGTTGAAACTTAGTGTTCTGTTTCCAATAGCTCTGTTGGGATTGTACATTACTGGAAATGCCAACCTCGAGCAGTTTGAGTGGTGGACCATGTCACATCTGAGATCAAAGCAGAGTATAAATGATCAGGATGATGGTGGAAGGCCCAGATTATATCATGACAAAAGCTTTTAGGGATCCATTTGTTCACGAGATGGGGTTTGACCTGCGCCACATGGAGAAATTGTGTGATATATTAAAAGTCTTTTGAACAGGCTGTTGCTTTAAGGAGAAAACAATCCATGGTTCCAGAATTTGCCAGGTTGGAGCCCCACATAACAGGGCCAGATGGCATCATTGCTACCTTCTTGGAACCTTTATTCAGTGTTAATTAATAGGAGGTTTACTATATTTACCCCGCAGAGTCTATTTTGGGATTATATAAACTTTCTGATAAGCAAATAATGATTTTTCCATTTTTCATTCTTTAAGATTATAGGTAGTCTCTGTGTATACATGGGGGAGTGTCTTGCTTTTCAGGCTATAAGGAGTGGGCTTCTGTAAGAATCTTCTTCCATTTAGATGATCAACAACCACTTCTTGGTTCTCCGTCTAATATCTTTCTTTCTTTCTTTCTTTTCTTTTTTTTTTTTTTTAAGAGGAGTGAATGGAAAAGTCATTCATTTCCAAAAATATCTCCCGGATGTTTGGAAGTCTCCAAGTTTCCTTTTCTTCCCTTTCGCTCTGATTTTGGAAGTGGAAACTGTGTTTCACCTCTGGTAGGTTCTAGTGCATAAACCCTTGGGTCAAGTGACATGTTAAAGGTCACCGGGTGAGCCCGGTGAGCTGCTTCTAGCCTGGGTCCTTTTGCTAATTGGCTGCCTTTCCAGTAAATTCAGTAAAATTAATCTGATGGAATAAAAGCAGAGCTAAATTTTCCTGAGTTCAGTTATTCCCATTCAAATCCAGTAAAATGAAGTAATAGTTATAGATTCTTGGCCTCCTGTGTGCTGGGATGGTGGATGGAGACCAAGTTTGTCTGGGAGGTGGGAGACACATAAAATGGAGACAGTGATGGTCACCAGGCACCATTATCAGGTGGTGATGGCTTTGGAGAATAGGAGGAGGGCTCACTAGAGCCTGGGGGTTCTTTATCCTTGTCAGTCATCTCCTAGGTTGAGCGTTTCTCGTGCTTTCTCAGTGCTGGGGATGAGAAGGGGGAATGTGAGGAAAGTGCTGCGGAAGAGGAAGTGCTGGGTGTGTTTGGAATAAGAGAGCGAACCGTTCAGTTTGACTGACCCCGAGCCTTCGTGTAAGGCAGGTCAGGCTCGGGCAAGACCACGCGTAGCTTGAATCCTCCAGCTTTGTTCTTGGAAGAGCCCGGGCCACTTCCTTCCAACTCCTCATCTTGTATGTGAGGGCTGTAGCCAAGGCGTGCGTCCCACCGGCTGTGAGTAGGACAGGGACTTGAGCTGAGTCTTCTGACCCTGATGCAGTGCTCTGGCACATACGCCACCCCACTGCCCAGTCCCTACTCAGTTTCAAGCATACTGCCTCTGTTCATTTGTTCATTCGATCACCCATTCATTCATTGAGTAACTGTTGCACAGCCTCTCCATCTCACGCACCCCTGTGGGTTCAGGACTCCAGTGGTGAGCACCAGCAGACAGGTCCCTGCCTCCATGGGGCTCACACGGGCCCGTGTCCTCTTCCCTGAGGCCTCACCGTGCTGTTCCTGCCTCCTGTTCTCCCCGCTGGGATCCATTGGGTCTTAGGACATACGTGGAGTGCTTATCGTGTGCCAGGCACTCTAGGCGCTTGGTGGATGCTCTCACTGAAAGCCCACGAGGGCTGCAAGAGTTGTAGGTGGATAGGTGATGGAGCTGAGGCCAAGGGGGTTGACTCAGTAACCTCGCTTCCCAGAGCCAACGAGGAGGCGTCTCTCTGACTCCGGAGTTGAGCCCAAATCCATTACCTAACCTGACCTTCCCTTGGCTGGGTAACCGTGTGCCCCTTGTACTGTGTTATACCCACTGCTTACTTTTATCTTATATTCACTGTTGTTTGATATTTAACAGACACCTCCCTCCCCCCCCCCGATAGAATAATGGCCCTCCAAAGATGTCCATGTCCTAGTCTCCTAAACCTGTTAATAAGTTACCTTCCAACACAAATGGCATTTGTAGGTGGGATTAAGTTAAGAATCTTGAAATGAGGTGATCATCCTGGATTATCTGGGTGGGCTCAGTGTCATCAGAAGAATCCTTACAAGAGGGCAGCAGGAGGGTCAGAGTCAGAGAAGATGTGACAGCAGAAGCAGGTGTTGGTGTCATGTGGCCATGAGCTGAGGAGTGCAGGCAGTTTCCAGAAGCCGGAACAGCCAAGGAGGTGTATTTTTCCAGAGTTTGCAGATGGAACACGGCCCTGCTGACACCTTGATTTTGGCAGAATGAAACTGATTTTTGACTTCTGACCTCCAGAACTGTGAGGTAATAAATGTGTGTTGTTTTAAGCCACCTGGTTTGTGGCAGTTTGTTACAGCAGCAGTAGGAAACCAATACACCCCATGTGTTGTTCTCCCAGAGACGGTGGAAGCATGTGGTCAGCTTGGTGCAGTTGATAACAGCCACTGTAGCCGCTGTTTGTCGGGTGCTCAGGGGGACTGCGCCAGGCATTTTATAGCCGTTTTCTTGCTGGCTCCTCACACACTCCTAGGAGTCCTGCACCTTGTGGATTGAGCTCGGAGTTTCACTCACGTTAGGCACCAAGTCTTATTTGTTGAGCTAGCCGAGTATGAGTGACGGACAGGGTGGAATTCTGAGAGGAGAGGCCAGTTGGAAATTGTCGGAGGTTCTCACAGATGCTGACGGGCCTGAGTTAGAGATATCTGGGGCACTAGGACTAGAAAAGTCAGGGATTATATCAGAGAAATTGCGAGGGAGACAAGCAGTGCACAGGACTTAGCTGATGCTTGAATTAAGGCAGGTGAAATCAGGAGCGGGGAGGGGAGGGTGTCAAAGGAATCTTTCCGACACCTTAGGAGTAGCTGGGACTCACCAGGGGCCAAGCTGAGGCCTCCTATTAACCCCACTCATAAGCCTTCACTGTTTTTGCCACCGTTGTTGTTGATGGTGTATGTTCAGTGAATCGGTTACATAGAGAAACATGTGGAGTCATTCAACTTACTGTATTGCTGACAGGCAGTGTCCTGAGAGGTATCCAAACTGGGCAGGTGTTACTTTAGAGCAGGGTTTCTCTGCCCTGGTACTATTAATATTTGGGGGTGGGTAATTCTTTATTGTCGCGCTGTCCTGTGTAGCGTAGCATATTTTGCAGCATCCCTGGTCTCTACCTAGTGCCTGCCAGTAGCACACCCCTCCAAGTCATGACAACCAAAAGTGTCTTCAGACATTGCCAAGTGTCCTCTGGGGGCCAGATGGCCTGATGGAGACCCGCTGAACTCCTTCTATCTACCTGGTTGCAGTGATTCACATTTAGGAGCTGAATTTGTTTCAAGCAGATTGGTGGTTACTAAGATGTTCCGTAACAGGGGGTAAGACCACAGAGACCTGCTGTCTGTGTTTCCATGAAGAACGGATGTTAAACATATTTATGTGAAAAACCCTGAATTTACTAACCATGCTAATGGTAATACCAGTACATGAAACTTTGGGAAAGTAGTATGAATGTATTCTTCAATTTGTAGAATATTCTCAATCAATGGGTAGTTACTGAATGTCAAGTGTATACAAGTGTATATGCAGTGGAACAGAAGAAAATGAATCTCGGGACTTCCTTGGTGGCACAGTGGTTAAGAATCCGCCTGCCAATGCAGGGGACACGGGTTCGAGCCCTGGTCCGGGAAGATCCCACATGCAGCGGAGCAGCTAAGCCCGTGAGCCACAACTACTGAGCCTGCGCTCTAGAGCCCGTGAGCCACAACTACTGAGCCCACGTGGTGCAACTACTGAAGCCCGCATGCCTAGAGCCCATACTCCGCAACAAGAGAAGCCACCACAATGAGAAGCCCGTGCACCACAGTGAAGAGTAACCCCTGCTCGCCGCAACTAGAGAAAGCCCGCGCACAGCAACGAAGACCCAACACAGCCGAAAAAAGAAAATGAATCTGTTAACACTTCAGTGTTCTGCAGTAACCCAGAGAGAGCTGGCCTGGCCTTCGCGCGCGTGTGTGCGCACGTGTGTGTGTGTGTGTGTGTGTGTGTGTGTGAGAGAGAGAGAGAGAGAGAGAGAGAGAGAGAGAGAGAGAGACGGGGATCAGGTTGCCTGGGATGCCCCCAGGAGACATCCCCATCCCTCTGTGGACGAAGGAGCCACCGGTGAGAGGATGGCCTCTGCCTTTGCTCAGAAGCTCTAGAAAGACAGGGCAAGGGCATCCTGAAAAGTTGCTTGTGGAGCTGTGAAATCCTCAACATTTTCCATCTGGAGGGCCCTCTTTTTATTTCCTTAAAGCTCAAGGGGTTCAGGGCGGGAGAGGGAAAGAAGAAGGGAGCTGGCTGGGCCAACCCCTGGGGGACAAGCCCTGCAGTTCAGTGGGTGGGACGTGGAGCCAGGCAGAGGTCTCCTGAGCGGCTCCTGTGTGCCAGCCTCAGTGCCGTCAGGAGATCGGGCACTGCCCCGGTGAGTGTGACATTTCCAGGCCGCCTGGAGCTCGGGCAGGACACCAGAGAGCCACTGCAGGAGGTGAGCTCCGTCCTGTGCAAAGGTGCCTGTCTCCAGTGTGGGGCAGCCCTCTAGTGTACGGGTCAACTGGGTTTGTCCTGAAAATTACCCCGGTTTTTAAAAATTGAGATATGCTTCACATACCATAAAATGTGCCATTTTAAAGTGCCCTATTTAGTGGTTTTTCGTACATTCACAAGGTTGTGCAACCATCACCACTATCTAATTCCAGAACATTTTCATTGCCTCAAAAAGAAACCCTGTACCCTTTAGCAGTAACTCCCATCTCCCTCAGCTCCTGGCAACCACGAATCTGTTCTCTGTCTCTATAGATTTGTCTGTTCTAGACATTTCATGTACATGGAGTCGTGCAACCTGTGGCCTTCTGCGTCTGGCTTATCTCACTCAGCATCATGTTTTCGAGATTTGTCCGAGTCGCAGTGTGGATCAGTGCTCCATTCCCTTTCGTTGCCAAATACTGTTCCCTCGTGGGGCTGCACCGCGTTTTGGAAGCCGCCCTGAAGCGCCCGCCCTGTCCAGGTGTCCTTGCAGAATCTAGGAAGTAGCTATGTCTTTAATTCCACGATGTCAACTCCCAACCGTTTTACTCAGAGAAAAATGACCATTCATAGGTTTACAGTGTCAAGATATAAACACGACCTCGTGTACTCAGTGAAAAATACGAGGTCTCAGGCTGGCTGTGATCAGCTGTTGTGTGTCCTCGTTTGTCTGATGCTTGTTTTGGCTCCTTGAGAGCTAGGAGCGGGCTTCCCCACTGGGGTTGTGCACAGTGGAACTGGCCGGGGAGTTCAGGAATGCTGGCGCCTCCCCACATGGCCAGGTAGCCCCGAGTTTTAAGCTCCCCTGGAGATTACAGTGTGTAGCCAAGAGTCACAGTTTTGTGCCAGGGCTAGTGGAAAAGTGAGATATAGGAGGTGCTGATGTTTAACAGAAGTGGAGATGGCAATCTTAACATCGTGAGACTTGGTGCATTTATTAATTTTTCTCTGCAAATTGGACAAAGACGGTCATCTGTCTAATTTTGAAGGAGGAGAAGGTGCCCTCGTCCTGTGGCTCATTGCTAGCACGATGGCAGACCTTGCCTGGCAGGTCAGGGACAAGGCCAGGGTCACACCCAGCCAGCTCGCTGGGCTCCAATCTCCAGGAGGGGGCCTGGCATTCAGAGAGCAGTTCAGGGATGGTCTGGCTGCAGCCACCCGTGTTCGCACCCTCCCCTCCTTTCTCCTTCTGTCCGGAAATGCCCCTCGCACACACTGGCCTTTCTCTAAGAGAAAATTAAAGATTGTAAAGAGGGGGTGATGCTGTCCTGACAGTAGGCCCTTCTGAGGCCTGTTGTACTCATTTATGAAGCTTAATGCACTTCATGTGATTAATCAACTGATTGATGCAGCCAAAGGAGCGAGAAACTTAATAAAAATTAATTGTTCAACATCCTGGTGACCAAAGAGCTGCCTGATTGAGTGTTTCTTTGCAAGCAGCTGTGCTTCTCTCCTGCAGACCCCACTTTCCAGTCTCTGTTGGCGCTGTGCTCTGATGCAGATGTGCGTGGTCCCGACGGTGGATGCCCTTTAAAATGTTCAGACCCACAGGGACCTGGGGTGTTTATCTATTATACGGGAACCCATTGAAGCATTCGTTCTTGCTTTACTAGAATGACACAAGGTGGAAGTATGCAGAACACAAGAAAATCCCTGCCTGCCCCTTCCCCGGGTAACCAGCATTATAATAGCTTGCTGTGTGGCCTGCTCGGCCCTTCTCTACACCTCTGCCTAAGTATATGTGCAGAAGCCCGGATATTTGTTTTGGAAGTTTACATGAATGGGATCTTGCTATCAATTTTTTTTTTCTGTGACTCGCCATTTTCAGTTAACAATATGTCTAGGCACTCTTTCCACCGTCAGAATGTACAGATCTACCACCATTCTCTAAAAAACCTTGTTTTTATTGGGGTAAAAGTCACGTAACAAAATAACTCATTTTAAAGTAAACAACTCAGTGGCATTTGGTACATTACCAGTGTTGTGCAACCACCGCTCTGTCCAGTTCCAAAACATTTCCATCACCCCAGAAGGAGACCCTGTGGTCATTAAGCAGTCACTCCCCGCTCCCTTCGCCACCCCCAGCCCTGGCAATTGCCAGACCACCGATCTACTTTCTGTCTCTATGGATTTGCCTGTTCCAGGCATTTCATATAGGTGGAATTCTATATTCCATATTTCATATCTCTATAACTGTATACAGATGGCCTTTTGTGTCAGGCTTCATTCACCTAGCCTAATGTTATTGAGGTTCATATATGTTGTAGGGATCTGGTTTTGTGCTTTTGCTTCTTGGTTTAATGCAGAGGACACACCATCATGTGATCCTAAGTGAGGGCAGCCGTGCGAACTTTGCCCACGGGAGCAGCTGTCACCCTTTAAGAAAAATCAATTGCGGATCAAAGAAAAGAGATCAACTTAATTTAGCTTTTAGTTTGTTACTTTAAGAGAGAAGTATAAAATATTTCACATTTCTTTTTAAAATTAGGAACAGGTAGCCAAAAACGAATATATGGTAGGATTTTTATTAATCTAGATGCTAAGTCTGTGCCAGGTGCGATGGAGGGTAACACATAATTAATATCGCCTAGGCCTTTTCCTGAAGGGGATGAAAATGCAGCTGGGGAAACAAAAAGAACCTACATGAAATAATAGGCCAACAGCGCAGCGGTTACCAGCCTGCTGCCGGGGGAGCAGGGGTGGCTGGTGGGGGGAGATGGTCAGCCCTGAAGTCAGAAGATACAGAGGGTCCAGGTCCGCTCCTGCACCTGCACCTGCGGCATGCCACCACGCAAGTCCCCAAATTTCCTTGTGGCTGGATTTTCTTACATGTACGAGAAAACAATACTTGTTGTCAGTTGACGAACTGATGCTTGTTGAGTGTAAACTGTTTCCCAGATGTGATGACTGCCCCTGGGAGATCTTAGGACAGGGGTTGGCAAACAGCAGCCTACAAGCTGAATCCCGCTGGCCACCTGTTTTTATACAGCCTGCAAGATAAGAATGGGATTTTCATTTTTAAATGGTTGAAAAAGAATCAAAAGAAGAGTAGTATTTCATGAAAGTTATGTGGATTTCAAGTCTCAGTGTCCATAGATAAAGTTTTATTGGAGCACGGCCACAATCGTGCAATTAGTTATTGTCTTTGGCTGCTTTTGCGCTATAAGGACAAAGTTGAGTCTCTGGACAGAGGCCATGTGGCCCGCAAAACTGGAAATATTTACTGTCTGGCTCCTTAAAGAAAACGTGTGCTGACCTCTGATCTTAGGAGAATACACACGTGTGCTGACCTCTGATACTTAGGAGGGTCTATTCAAGGTAACTATTAGTCACTGGGGGTGGGGTAGATAGGGGCTGGGGTGGGGGACACAGGATAAGAAGATCCCAGCGGGAAGTTTAACCAACTAGAGAGAAGGGGCTCAGAAAGGTAAAACCCAGCGGGGGACCCTTTAGTCAAGGAACCCTCAATAGAGACTTCTCTCCTCCCCCTGAAAGGCTGCTGCATCTAACTGTCATAAGACAAGCAGGGAAAGTTAGATTAGATTATTTAAACAACATGCCAATTAAGACTACAGTTGAGGGATTTCCCTGGGGGTCCAGTGGTAAAGAATCCGCCTTATAATGCAGGGAACATGGGTTCGATCCCTGGTCGGGGAACTACGATCCCACATGCCGTGGGACAACTAAGCCTGCGCGCCGCAACTACTGAGCCCTCGCGCCTCAACTAGAGCCCGTGTGCCCTGGAACCTGCACGCCACAGCTAGAGAGAGAAAACCCACGCACCACAACTAGAGAGAAGCCCGCGCACTACAACGATAGATCCCTCACACCTCAACAAAGATCCCGCGTGCCACAACAAAGACCCGACACAGCCAAAAATAAATAAAATAAATAAATAATGAATAAATCTTTAAAAAAAAAAAAGACTACAGTCGACCCTTGAACAACTTGGGTTTGAACTGCATGGGTCCACCAGATTTTTTTCAGTAGTAAATACTACAGCACAGAACTGTGGATACAGAAGAACTGTGGGTACAGAGGGCTGACTATAAGTTATATGCAGATTTTCGACTTTCTGGTGGGTGGGCACCCCTAACCCCTCTGTTGTTCAAAGGTCAACTGTACTTTATAATAAGAAGACAGGAAAATAAGCACTTTGAGAATGATTTTCATTAAAAATACACAGTTAATTCTGGGGATCTAATGTACAGCATTATGATTATAGCTAATAGCACTGTATTGTATACTTGAAAATTGCTAAGAGAGTAGATCTTAAATGTTCTCACCACAAAAAAGAAACGGTAATTATATGATGTCACAGAGGTGTTAGCTAACTCTACTGTGGTAATCAGATTATTGCAATATATAAGTGTATCAAAATTAGCATGTTTGTGCACCTTAAATTTACACAGTGTTATATGTCAGTTATATCTGAATAATACTGGAAAAAAATACACAGTTAAGAAACTAAGGTTCAAAGGTACAAAACGTTTTAGTTCCTGGAAGAATTCGGGTATGGGACTCTCATTCTTTTGTGCTCCTAGGTAAACGAGCCTCCCCTCCCCCCATCTGTGCTTTATGAACTTGCGTGGTTTTTAAAGGCCAGTTACAGGAGTTGTGCATGTGCCCATATGTATCTGCTCAGAGCTGCTCTCCACCTCTCCCTACAGACCTGGAGACACAGAAAGACCCCCTGGGACTGGTGTCACAGGGAAAACCCTTCATTAACCTGCTCCCCTTCAGAGGAAACCGAGAGGTGCTCAAACCCCATTCCAGCCAACACAATGCACAGAATGAAATTGGTAGGACTCCGTTTATGTAGCATTCCTGAAATAAGACAACTACAGAGATAGAGGACGGATCAGTGGTTGCCAAGGATTACGGATGGGGGACAGGGGTGGGTATGGCTGTAAAAGAGTGGCATGAGGGAGGCTTGTAGTGGTGGACTGTTTCTGTATCTAGAAGCTACACACGTGATAAAATGGCATGGAGCTACACACACACACACACACACACACACACACACACACACACACACGGAAGCACGTGAACTCTGAATAAGCTGTGTGGATTGTTCCAATGTTGGTTACCTGGTTTGGGGTTGTACTGTACTTACGCAGGATAGGACCTTGGGGGAAACTGGGTGAAGGGTGCATGGAACCTCCCTGTACATTTCTTTGCAACTTTCTGTGAATCTATAATTATTTTAAAATGTTAAAAAGGAAATTGGAAAATGAAGGAATCAAGCAGAGATCTAGTTATTCATAGTTTTTTTTTTTTAATATTAACTACCTCCTTTCCTTTAACTCACTTATTTACATTTTATTCTGCTTTTTCTGTACAGTACCTAGCACATAGCAGGTTCTCAATAAATGTTTGTTTCATGTAATTATGTCTGTAGAAACAGGTTTTATTTATTCATAATGATAACCTTGTATTTCTGTATTTCACTTTCTCATATATTCTAGAGTTCTCAAGAGCAGAGCCTTCTTGCCAGCTGTCAGACCCCTATTTTGTTGGAGTGGCCACCCTTGTCTTGACCCAGGGAATGTGACCCTCTCAGCAGCTCCTGGTGAAGTCTTTTTTTTTTTAAAAGGAATTCCTTTATTTTTATTATTTATTTATTTACTTATTTTTATTTTTATTTTTTTATTAATTAACTAATTTATGGCTGTGTTGTGTCTTCGTTTCTGTGCGAGGGCTTTCTCTAGTTGTGGCAAGCGGGGACCACTCTTCATCGCGGTGCGCGGGCCTCTCACTATCGCGGCCTCTGTTGTTGCGGAGCACAGGCTCCAGACGCGCAGGCTCAGTAGTTGTGGCTCACGGGCCCAGTTGCTCTGCGGCATGTGGGATCTTGCCAGACCAGGGCTCGAACCCGCGTCCCCTGCATTGGCAAGCGGACTCTCAACCACTGCGCCACCAGGGAAGCCCCCTGGTGAAGTCTTGATGGCTCTAAGCCAGTAGTTCTCAACTAGGGGTGATTGCCCCCCCTCGGGGGCATTTGGCAATGTCTGGAGACATTTTTGATTGTCACAACTGGAGGTGGGTATGGGGTGCTACTTGCATCTAGTGGGTAGAATCCAGGAACGCCGCCAGATATTCTGCAAAGCACAGGATGGCCCCTACCACAACAAAGAATAATCCAGTCCCAAATGTCAGTAGTGCCTCAGGTGGCTCTAAGCCAGTCGTAGAGCAGCTAGGCCTGTAGTTGGCAGAGGCAGGAGCACACGACCCAGAGCTGCCCAGCGAGCTGTGAGGGGAGGTCTGAGGCAGGCATGGCTGAGCAGAAGTCTCCTTGTTCCCATAGACCTACATAGAAGTGACTCCTGCCAATTAATGTGCTGTCTCCACCTAAACGTGGAGCTGGGCAGCCAAGTTGCTGCCATAAAACCAGCAGGGAGCTGCTGAGAAACCGAGGGTGGTGGAGTGGAAAGGCTGCATCTTTGTCAAGGTGGGTGGGTAGACAATATAAGGTTCTGGAGCTGCCTGCCTGCAGCAGCTTTTCATATGTGAAATGTAAAATAGCAAAGTCTCCTTATCTTTTAAAGCCAGTTGAATTGGGGTTTCTGTTACTTGCAGCTGGCAAAGGCATCCTCGCTTCTGTGTCTCTATCCCCTGTTGCCCTGTGTTCTCACCACTGGCGTTCTTCTTGGAGGCATAAGCTGCCACTGAGCAGCTGTGCTGTCGTTTATTAAATATCCCTCTGTTTTCGACCATTTAGATTATCCCTGATCTGTATGATTATATAAGTACTGTAATTATTATGCCGCTACTGTGCAATTATTTTGTCTGTAGTGTTTTTTTTTTCTTTCCATATTTGCCTTAAGAGATCTAGGCATGGGATAAATGCAATCCAGTGGTCGTTGATTTGCTGGAATACACTTCTATTTTGGAATGTTTTAGAATTACAGAAAAGTTGCAAAGATAGGATAGTTTTCCTCACTGTTACTATCTTATATTAGCATAGTACATTTGTCAGAACTAAGAAGCCTACCTTGATACGTTACTATTAAGCAAACTCCAGACGTTATTTGGATTTCACCAGTTTTTCTACTAATGTCTTTTTTACTATTACAGTGGTCTTTGGAACTGTTGAATTGTTGATGTTTATATGGTTGAATTCTAATATTTGTTTTTCCTTCATCTCTCTTTTGTGACTATTCATGTGTCCTTCATGCATTTGACAGACTTGGTAGACGTGCTCTGAGTCTGGGTCGAGTGCAGGGACTCTAAAGCACTGGGATCATGGGCCCCAGGAAATCGGACACAAGGTAGAGGTTCTGGATTTGGAAACACGCGCAAGCACACGGAAGCTTGCATATGCTTTCAGGAGGATTGCAGACCTCTCGAAGCCCATCTCTGCTTCCTGGAATAACAGAGGCTTCGTTTGAGAAGGGCAGACAGCCCCAGAGGTGCCTGCCATGCACACTATGCGTGTCGTTGACATAAGGGATGCATGCTTATGTGTTTGCTATCACTAGCCCAGGTACATCATACAGCAGCCATTGTACAGTGATGTGTGGAGAACCTTCCACATGCTTTCTCTAACTCTTCCCAGCCTCATACCCAACCCAGCATTAAACTGTGGTGTGCAGTCACTAGATATGAGCCCCAAGTACTAGATAGGTTTCACATGAAAAGGGAGGTGATGGATGAACCTCAAAGACACTGTGCTAAGTGAAAGAAGCAAAAGACAACACGTTGTATGATTCGACTGATACACGATGTCCAGGAAAGCCAAATCCATAGAGGTAGAAAGTGGATTAGTGGTTGCCTGGGGCTGGGGGTAGGAAAGGGGAGTGACCGCTAATGGGTACCAAGGGTGTGATTGGGATGATGGAAATGTTCTAAAACTGGATTATGTGTTGCACAACTAAGTAAATTTACTAAAAATCATTGAAATTACACATAAAATGGGAAGATTTTATGGTTTGTAGATTATACCACAATAAAGTTGTTTTTAAAAGTCTTTTAAAGTGACTCTGTTTTTAAATTCAGGTGGTTGCCTTGTCTTGGTAATTGGACAGACCAGGCTATGTAAATTAGACTTAGCAGCCTCTAACCGTGCAAAAGGCTTCTGGGCTTCTTAAAACGTTCATACAATCGCCAGGGACACTTACCAAGAAGCCACACGTTAACATTGCCCAGGAGTTTGGCCAACTGTAAGGGGAGAGTACTACCACGTTACAACCTGGTAATCATTACTAGGTTAAAAATCTAGTTAGTTTCATGAAGGAAACTGCCTCTCTCATTCAGAGGAATTTATCTTATAGAACGACTTACTAGCACTGCTGTTTGTTTAGAAAAGTTGATGTGATATCTGATTATGTGGCAGCCTTTGGGGTAAAATGAAGTTTTTGGATAAAGGACCAGCTGATACCTGGGCCTTTCAATATCAGCATTTTTATCTTTCACACGTTTTTGAAAGAACCTCTTAAAATTGTATTATATGCTTTTAATTTCTTTTTGGATATACTAAAATGTAACATTTTCGGGACTTCCCTGGTGGCGCAGTGGTTAAGAATCCACCTGCCAATGCAGGGACACAGTTCGAGCCCTGGTTCAGGAAGATCCCATATGCCGCGGAGCAACTAAGCCCGCGCGCCACAACTACTGAGCCCGCGCGCCACAACTACTGAGCCCGCGTGCCTAGAGCCCGTGCTCCACAACAAGAGAAGCCACCGCAATGAGAAGCCCGCGCCCCGCAATGAAGAGTAGCCCTTGCTTGCCGCAACTAGAGAAAGCCTGTGCGCAGCAACGAAGACCCAATGCAGCCAAAAATAATTAAATTAATTAATTAATTTTTAAAAAATGTAACATTTTCTTGATAGTTAAGGTTTGTATGAGTGAACATGGGCATTGGTATGTTCTTGGAATGTACCAGTAACCACAGGGACCACCCGGATGTGGTTAGCCTTGATTTTAGGCATGGATGGTCTTGAGTCTGACTCGAGGCTCTTCTGTTTCACCTGTGCCCTAAGGCAGCATTTGGACTCCCTGAGCCTTGGTTTCCTCTTTTCAGAAAATGGGGACACTAAGGTCAATGTCTAGTGTGTAGTAGACACTCATATTTTCATTGTTCTTGTGGTCGTACAGAATAAATAGTCATTCAGCTTAGTGATTCTTCAAGGTCTTTTCTCTTCTGCCTGTCAAATTTTCCCCCCTCCTTTATGTCACTTCTGCTTCTGAATTGCTTCCTTAGTTTCCTCCTACTTGTGTAGCACTGGAGACTCACCAGTGTAAAGAAGCACTCAGGGGCTTCCCTGGTGGCGCAGTGGTTGAGAATCTGCCTGCCAATGCAGGGGACACGGGTTCGAGCCCTGGTCTGGGAAGATCCCACATGCCGCGGAGCGACTAGGCCCGTGAGCCACAATTGCTGAGCCTGCGCGTCTGGAGCCTGTGCTCCGCAACAAGAGAGGCCGCGATAGTGAGAGGCCCGCGCACCGCGATGAAGAGTGGCCCCCACTTGCCGCAACTAGAGAAAGCCCTCGCACAGAAACGAAGACCCAACACAGCCATAAATAAATAAATAAAATTAAAAAAAAAAAAAAGATTCAACTTTAAAAAAAAAAAAAAAAGACGCACTCAGAGTGCATGGTGACTATTTTTCCTCTCTGCTTAGAGCTGTTCTTTGCATTCCCTTGGTTTTGTGGCTGGGTACATGAGGTTGCTGGAAATGAAATGTTATGAACAGATTAGAGCAGAGCCATCAAGCTTTTTGGGTAAAGGGCTAGATAGTAAATATTTTAGGTTTGGCGGGCCATAGGGTCTCTGTTGCAACTGCTCAACTCTGCTGTTGTAGCTCAGAAGCAGCCATAGGCAATACCTAAATGTGGATGTGCCTGCCTGTGTTCAATAAAAACTTATTTACAGAGACTGGAGGCAGGCTGGATTTGGCCCTTGGGGCTTAGTTTGCTGACTTGTGATCGATGTCATGCTTGTTTGTGTACTGTGTTAACACCACCAAAGCGTTTGCGTCTTCAGCTTTCATCGTAGTTTGTATTAGCTAGGATGCAAATCTGAAAACACCCCAAACATGTACAGAATTATTGATTTCCAGGTATGGATGTCATCATGTTCCAGAATTTGGTATTTGTAGTACTCGGTGATGTTAGAGGTTTTACAAATTCACGTCACGTGATTAGACCTTGTTCCATAATTAATAGACACTTAATACTGGACAGATGTTAAGAATAAGAGAAGTTGATTCAGGGTCAAGATCTTCAGCTATATCTTCTTGGCTACCTTGTGCAATACCTACAAGACAGTTTTCGTATGTGTATTAACAGCTTTTGGATGTACATTTAAAGGCACAGGTGAACTTACTTTTGGGTTGAAGTTAAGTTGACCCAAATCATTGTGCTGTTTGGTCTTGAAAGGGAGCTCTCAGAACGCATGTCTATACTGATGCCCCTGGAAAGTCCTCGCTCTTGCGGGGCTCGCATGCCAGTGGTGGGATATGGGAAAGTTGCTGAAACGGGGTTAGGAAGGTGGTGAAAGATGTTAAGTCACTTCAACAGTTAACTTCAAGATTTTCCTAGCAGCCGGTGCCCGAAGCTGTAAGAGAGATTCCTACCCCAGGTTCTCGGATTCCACTCCAGCAGTGGTTCTCAGCTAGGGGCGACATCTGGAGACTTTTGGTTGTCACAGCTTGTGGGGAGGGCTTGGTACTGACATGTAGTGTAGTAGTGGCCCGTCTGCTTCACCCTGCCTCTGGATCCTTGCGGGCTGGGGGAGTTCAGGGTTCTGCCAGCATCGGCACAAGGGAGCCGGGCCTTTTCCCTGGACTGTCCTCAGCTTTGCTGACGGGGCTGCGAGGAATGCCATGGAACGGGAACCACTGTGCAGCAGATGTGTTTCGTTTTTGTTATTTTAGCAGCTGAGCGGTGTGTTTAAATAGTATGTCTTTAGAGAAGATTTACATATACTTTTGGAATGCCCATACAATGTTGTAAATTCTTGTTTTAGAAATGAATTTTTAATTATTATTATGACTAAAGAAAAAAGTGCATAGTTACGTCCTAATGGTTGGGTGGTTTGGGATCTAAAATGATGAGGCTGGAGCCCACAGTGGCCAGCTCTGCAGAGCTCTTTCACATTGTGACTTTTCCTCAGGAAGGGCACGTAGCCGACCTGGCAGTGCTTTGCTGGCCGTGGATAGACTGACTGCTTCAGAAGGCATCTCACATAAATCATTCTGTGATTGGTCCGGCCCAGGTCAACCCGCGATTGCCATCTCATTCACCTCAGCAAGACACCGGAAACCAAACCGTCTCCCCTCCAATATCATAAACCTCCAAGATGTCACCATGCAGATGGCATTTGACGAAAATGTCAAGGATTACCAAGAATAGCTTCTTGCATTCCCACGTACTTAAGGGAGAAGGACAGAGTACCATTTGCATTTTAAGTGCCACCTCGGTGGCCAGAACCAATAATTCCTGTTTGAGCAACTCTAAGCTCTATCTTGGGGCTTTAGACATACTTTCCATTTCGAAATAAGAACTCATGTACTTATTTTACCTTGAAAATTATTAATAGAATTCTTTTTCTTATGCCATTTATCACCTGGCTCCTTTAAAAATATGGATCACTATAAAGTTTTATATAAACATGTAACTGATAAAATCCTTGTTTTTCCTGAGTCATTGTCAGCATCTCAGTTCTAAATCCAGTGCCAGCACAGTAAATATTTGGAATCCAAAGTCTGCATTTCGTTCAGCCGGGCTAACTTTTATTTTGTTATGTAAAGTAGAGAAACATAGACTTTCTTTCCGTTTGTTTGGGGTGCTTAGTAGCCACTCTTTCATTGGTTGGAGTGGGTGTCATCCCTTTTTTTGCACCAGTGAAAATAACACCCTAGCATGTCATTTCGGGGAGGAGTGCTACTTTTATCATTTTCAGTAAAACCATGTGGATTAATCCCAACCAGGTTGTGGGGTAGGAGGAGGAGCTAAGTTCTTCCTGGTTTTTCCACTGTCCTGAGCTGCGAGGTTAGTTTGTGGCCTACTCTCCAGACTTGTGGGTAGTTCAAAGTCAACTTGGATTCCACAGGAGCTCCTCACTGATTGTGGACCAGAAAACAGAAGCATGCCTTTGCGTCTTTCCTCTCTTTCCCGTGATCTTTTTTATGTTTCACTGGTGTTTGGTTGCTTTACCTCTCCACCTGGAGTTAAAGAAGGTGCCTTGCCCTATTCCAAATTACTAAAATAAACAAAAATTGGGAAATTTTCCGAGAAGCAAACCAACGACATAACGGTACCGCAGGCATACGAGTTACTGGAATTGGTTTTGTGAAACAGTTGGCTGGTACTGTTTGCAAAGCTGGGTTTTTTTTCTCACCAAAAAGGTAGCCCTACGTAAAGTTAATTGTTCCCGTATTAAGTTCTTTTTTCCTCCCTTGAAAGTAAAGGTGAAACAGAAGTGTGACCTTTAGGCCATTGTTCTTTTGATAGTCAGGTCTTAGACTTACTGGAAAGATGGATCAAAGTCAGAACTTTCCAGAAGCAGGGAAAGGAAGGTGCTGGAGAGTGTTAATTGTAGCACAGTTTGTTTATAAAGGAGCAAATGAATACTACGTATGGTGGTCCCTCCATGGTAACTACCTCCACTCCGGTGGAATTGTGCAAAGACACAAAACGTCACCATCTCCAGTCAGGATTACTGAAGCCAGATTTCTTTCTTTTTTTAAAATATTTATTTATTTATTTTGGCTGCATTGGATCTTAGCTGCGGGATCTTTTAGTTGTGGCCTGCGGGCTCCTTAGTTGCAGCATGTGGGATCTAGTTCCCTGACCAGGGATCGAATCCGGGCCCCCTGCATTGGGAGCGTGGCGTCTTAGCCACTGGACCACCAGGGAGGTCCCTGAAGCCAGATTTCTGAAACACCTCCAGGAACTGTCACAGTGAACAGCGTTGGAACATCAGAGGCTTGAAGCCACAGGCACCATGCCTGTTCCGAGGGGGGTCTTGCACCTCACGCTCCCGCAAGCATTGCAGCCTGAACGTGGGCCGTCAGCAGTCAGGCGGCCGGGTCCCTTCTGCCTGATGACATCTCTGACCACGGAGTGCCAGCCAGCTCAGAGTTAGATCGTTCTTTCTTTTATTGAGCTGGCCTGGGGGGCAGCTTCAGTTTCACCTTTCCCTCTGGTCCTTGTCAGCTCTCATTAGGGTCCATTAACATTTGCCCTTATTTGGGTGTCCATAATGAGCACACCACAGTCCGGTGATGTTGAGGTCACGTCTCCAGTTTGTTTTGTGTTCATCTCTGCGGACTACACTCTGGGTCCGTCCATCATTTTGGGGGCGTGATTTTGAATCCGCACACCGTCCTGGTTCCGTTGCTCTTGAGTGCCTCGTTGCCATGATTTTGTCATTATTTTCGTTTTCTGAATGTTACACATCTATTTATGCTGTTTTTTAAAATATATATATATATATATTTTTAAATTAATTAATTAATTAATTTTATTTTTAGCTGTGTTGGGTCTTCGTTTCTGTGCGAGGGCTTTCTCTAGTTGCGGCGAGCGGGAGCCACTCTTCATCGCGGTGCGCGGGCCTCTCACTATCGCGGCCTCTCTTGTTGCGGAGCACAGGCTCCAGACGCGCAGGCTCAGTAATTGTGGCTCACGGGCCCCGTTGCTCTGCGGCATGTGGGATCTTCCCAGACCAGGGCTCGAACCCGTGTCCCCTGCATTGGCAGGCAGATTCTCAACCACTGCGCCACCAGGGAAGCCCTATTTATGCTGTTTTAAAAGGCATAGTTTTGGAACTTCCCTGGTGGTGCAGTGGTTAAGAATCCGCCTGCCAATGCAGGGGACACAGGTTTGAGCCCCGGTCCGGGAAGGTTCCACATGCCACAGAGCAACTAAGTCCGTGCGCCACAACTACTGAAGCCCGCGCGCCTAGAACCCGTGCTCCACAACAAGAGAAGCCACTGCAATGAGAAGCCCGCGCACCGCAACGGAGAGTAGCCCCCGCTCGCTGCAACTAGAGAAAGCCCGCACGCAGCAACGAAGACCCAACGCAGCCAAAAATAAATTAAAAAAAAAATTTCTAAAATGCATAGTTTTTTTCAGAGAGAGGGAGAGCAGCATGTCATACTCTTTACCCATGATGAGTATAACATCAGGTAAAACCCTGAGGTCTTAGCCACAGAAATGCTCTCGGTTTTATATTAATTTAAGGTGGTATATATATATATATCTCCCCACCCTAGGAGATTCTGATCAGCAGGGCCCAGGAAGCCCCCTGATATCCATTTTCTTCCCATTTTTAAAGATTGAGGTAAAATTCACATAACGTGAAATTAACCACTAACCATTTAAAATGGTTAATTCAGTGGCATTTAGTATATTCACAGTGTTGTGCAACTACTACCTCTGTCTAGTTCCAAGATATTTCCATCACCGAAAAGAAAACCTTATACCCATTAAGCAGTCACTCCCCATTCCTCCCTCTTTCCAGCCCCAGGCAACCACTGATCTGCTTTCTGTCTCTCTGGTTTGCTGATTCTGGACATTTCTTATAAATAGAATCATAGAATGTATGGTCTTTTGTGTCTAGCATAATGTTTTAAGGCTCACCCATGTGGTAGCACGTATCAGGACTTCATTCCTTTTCAGGGCTGAATCCCATTTCATTGTACGGATAGAGCACATTGTGTTTATCCCTTCCTTTGTTGATGGGCATTTGGGTTGTTTCCACCTTTTGGCTCTTGTGAGTAGGGCTGCTATGACACGCATGTACAAGTGTCTGTTCGAGTATCTGCTTTCAGTATTCTTGGGTATATACCTAGGAGTGGAATTGTTGGGTTATATGGTAATTTCATGTTTCACTTTTTGAGGAACCATCAAACTGTTTTTTTCCACAGCAGCTGTACCATTTTACATTCCCACTAGCAGTGCATGAGGGTTAGTTTCTCCACATCCTTATTACCAACACTTGTTATTTTCTGTTGTTGTTGTTTTTTGTCTGTTTGCTTTTTTGAAAAAACGACCATCCTCGTGGGTGTGAAGTGGTATCTCATTGTGGTTTTGGTGTGCATTTCCCTAATGGCTGATGATGTTAAGCCTCTTTCCATGTGCTTTTTGGCTGTCTGTATATCTTGGAGAGATATCTGTTCAATTCCTTTGCCCATTTTTTCATTGGGTTGTTTGCCTTTTTGTTGTTGAATTTTAGGAGTTATTTATATATAACGAATACTGGACCCTTGTCAGGTATATGATTTGCAACTGGTATCCATTTTTGAGACGTTCTCCTGGTGAGTTCAATTAGCAACCAAGCTCAGGAACCACTGATCTGGACCAGTGATTCTTGGGGCTTCCTGCAAAACACCTGGGAAGCTTTCTGAAAACAAACAAACAAACAAATGCAGCCCCTTGCCCCCTAACCATGGGGTTCTGATAAGCCCCCTTTCCCCCGCAAACAGACAACTACCTGGTGAAGCAGTAGTTTAGCTAAGGTGACTGACGACCTGACTGAATGGTCAGGCGTCATCAAAACAGAGAATCCAGCAGCTCCATAAAGGATCAGCCGGCATCAGCTCCCTGCTCCCCTTTCTCCAGAATGTTCTGTGCAGAGCATCACGCTCGCTCACATTACAGGATGGCCTGGCCTCCCTGGAGTACCACCAAGACTTGCCATGTCGTCAGGCCTCTCAGGAGGTGACGTGTCATCTGCCTGTTTCTCCTGTGCCCATGGTAAGGGCACCTCAGCATTCGTGTGTAAGATGCTGAGCTGTGCGCTTACTGTTTCTTTTTGGTTTCTTCTGATGGAGAGAGCACGATTGGTGCTTGCATGCGGTGTTTCCGCTTTAATCACGGTAATGTGGAATGTTGCGGTTTTCCACTCTGAAGAAAGATATCGTCAGTCTGTTTCCCCCCTACCTCCTGACCCTTAATTCCAATGGAGGCTGAGGGCTTGGCTCAAAACTGAGAAGGTGGGATGGTCGTGGGGTGGTTGGTGGAGCTTTCTAGTCGAAGTTCCCATCTGATAGGAGGCTGGGCATGGGGGCAGGAGAGGGTGTGCTCCCTAGGGTTCTCTGTGTCATAGGGATCTCTTCTTCCGCTGACCTGGCATTGTTTCCGACAGCATCCTGTATCACTCTGGCGGGTCCCTTCTCGCCCCTGGGTTCCTGGGGGCCGAGGCCCCGCCATGTTCTTCCTTCCTGCACCTTCTCCATTCCGCCCCCTGGCCTCCCCCGCCCATGTCTCCAGCTGGTCGAAAGTGACTTACTTCCATACACACTTTGGGAACAGCGTAGGGACTCCTAAGAGCAGGTTTTGATGGGCAGAAAAGCAGAAGAAAAAGGTCACCTCAAAGGGATTCAGTTCCATAGAAGTGCGCATGTTTTATTAAATTCCAAGTTAGGGCACGTGGTATATTTTGCTGGGCAGTTTCTATAGGATCATTTTACTTAAGTGCTGCATCACATTCACCCTTAGAAAGAAGGCAAAGGAAAGTCTGTTTCGAATAATCTCCTGGTCAGCTGTATGTCTCATGCTTAGCACGTGCTCTGTGTACCAGTTTTAAAAATTGATGACTATTTTAGAACCACCGTCTCCCTCCGAAAAAGGAGAAACTGACCCTGGGATGAGCGTGGCATTTTACTCTTTACCACATGCAGAAGCATATCGTCGTGAAATGTTTTTAGTGCATGTATTTGGCTGGCAGTTTTCCGTTCTCTCCTCTTTGCCAGACTGTACACTGTCTGGGGCCTGCCCTCATCCCTCGTGTTTCCCAGAGCTTTTCTTGCACTTGCCAAGTGGCAATGCCATCACCCACCCCTGGGCTGAATAAATAGAGTTCTAAAGATATTTTAAATATTCTAGGTGGAATTCTCAGTTTGAAAAGCAGATGCTGCTTAAAGTAACTGATCGTGTGCTTCCCGTATATAGTTCCTGACTCCGCTCACCTCCCATCTTCCCTCTCTGTGGAGATGCCCCCGCCCCCCAGGAGCCGGATGACTATTTACCTGTGAGAGCTTCACTTATACAAGTTGGCTCAAGCCAGACTTCACGTTATAATGATCTAAAGAGCATTTAAAAACTACTGCTGCTCGTGCTCCCCCACAAATCAATGAGGTCCAACTTCCGGGGTGAATCCAGACGTCCCTGGTGATTCTCCTTGCGGCCAGTGTGGAAATCCGCTGGCGTACGGACCCCATCTTGTTCACGGTAATGAATGATATTTGTTGATGATTTCAATCCCATCATAAAACTCGGGCAGATAAGCCTTGACGTTAGAAACCAGAAACATTGAGGTTTGTAAAGGGGAACGAAAGGTCGAATAGCTAGCTATAAATGCCGTTGTATTATTGCTTTGGAGCAGTGACGGGGCCTCAGGGTTTGATGTTCTGCTGAACCTAAAAATCACTTACGTTTATGTTGCATCGCTTCCTCCTCTGAGCTTCCATCGCCCTCTGCGTGCCCCTACCATTGAGGGAGTTTGTCAGGTAGTGGCAGTTTGTTATTTATTTGCTCGCTGGTTGAGCTGAATTCCTGGAGGTTAACTCCTGGCACTTGGCATCTCAAATAGCTTTCCTGTAGTGAGTATTGAAACAAATGAATAGCCCTTTACAAATTTCATAGAGCTTCTCCTATGGTGGGGTCCCCAAGCTCTCTTATCCTTAGCCAAGATTACCTGCCTGCGACCACGAGCATCATTTATACCAAGCCTCGTGCCTAGCTCTGCGTGGCAGGAGCTCCCTGTGCGTCCCGTCTGTTGGCTGGGCCACGCTCCAGGAAGGGTTTGCCCACCTCTGCACCTCACCTTGGCGTGGTGACTACAGCCTCAAACACCCACCGGGGCTGAGCCCCCAACCAAACTGCCAGATGTCAGAGGTCACAGGGAGTGTTGGGGACTGTGGCATGCTAGTGAGTGGCCCTTCCTAAGGGGATGGCCCTCATCAGCTTTAGCCATTTTTGTCTTTGGGGACTCTTATCCCCATGTGCCAGCTCTTCCGATTTCTAAGGGAGTTAGAAATTCAGGTATTTGAAGTGAAATCTGCTGAGGTTAAATGTTGGAAATCCACTGGGGTTTCGGTAGAATATCCGAGGGCCAACACTGCAAACCACGTAGAACACAGCTGCAGGCTGAGTTGGCCCTGGGGCGGCCTTGGAGTCATGTGCTTCCAGCTCTCGCTGTCTGGTTTGCCCTTCCTCTAGACAGAGAGAAGCAGGAACCCGGGAAGAATTCAGTGATGGCCGCACTTGTCCGTTGGGATCATGGGGAGAGGAGAGGAGAGGAGGCCACTTTGGGTTCTGGGTAAACGCTCTCTCATACAAAATGGCTTATTTTATTTGTATAGACATACCACAGCCCCCTCCAGCTCTCTACCTACAGTTACTGTTGTGTTTGAGTGTCTTCTGTATCTAGTCTTTTTTCTTTTTGTAAGTAAAGAAACCAAAATGTGGTGATATATCAAGTAATTTTATAGCCACCCTTTCTCCCTGACCAGTAACCAAAGCACTTCCAAGTTATTCCAGTGTCTTATTAAACACACTTTAAACATTATCCCAGGTAGACCTCACAAGGAGGGGAGTTCTGTTTTGCTGTTTGCTCCCTTGTCCACAGTGCCTGAGCAGAGCCTGGCATGTGGTAGGTCCTCAGGGACTAACTATTGCATGATTGTTGGTGGGCAGTAATTTATTTGGTCCCAGCCTTATTGTTGGCCATTTGGCTTGCTTCCTTTTTCCTGTTATTGTACCTAGTACTGTGATGCCCCTCTTTATACATTAAGCTCTTCACCTATTTTAGATCATTTTTCATAGGTGTTGCTCTTGACATTTGGGCGTGGGTGCTTCTTCGTGGTGGGCTGTCCTGGGCACTGTAGGATGTTTAGCAGCGTCCCTGGCCTCCACTTACCAGACTCAGTAGCACCTCCTCTCCACCCTCGTGACAACCAGAAATGTCTCCAGATACTGCCAGGTGTCCCCGGGAGGCACAGTGGCCCTTGGTTGAGACCCACTGTACTAGTGGGATTAGTGAACCAAAGTGTCAATGTATTTTAAGATTTTGAACCTTAAAATATATGCTGCTTGGAGAAAGTACTTCAGTGAGCTGTTGTCCGCTGCCTCTCTCTACCCAATTTCACCCAGCCTCCTTCCCCTGGGAGATCAGCATCCTCCCACTTCCCTGTGACTCTCTGGAGCAGTGCTGTCCAATAGAACATTCCGTGATGATGGACATGGTCCATGTCTGCCCTGTCCAGTATGGCAGCCACTAGCCACATACATTTCTTGAGTACTTGAAATGTGGCTAGTGCAACTGAAGAATGAACTTTTAATTTAATTTAAATTAATTTAACTTTAAATAGCCACATGTGACTAGTGGCTTCCTCAGTGGACAGTGCAGGAAAGCCCCTCTCTGTGGCACCCCCAAATCACCCACCCTTTCTCAAAGTGGCCCTGATGAGAATCAGATCAATAGCAAGTGTTGAGGTGCCTTCTCCTTGGTTGGTGTTTGGTTACTGTTGAGTTCAGCTCCTCCTTTTATTACCTTCCAGCATCCCAGTTAGTTAGGAAAGCAATCTAAGGAAGTAAAGCCTAATTGAGATATGAAGGAACTGGGCTGCCCTCTGGCCCCCTAAGCCTGCCTGGAATGTGTTTGCCTATAAATCCTAAGGGGCCTGATTTGGGAATTCTGACTTGCAGGAGAGACCCGATAGGAGGACGGAGTTTTCCCTTAACTCAATCCGTTTGTTTCCTACTTTTCTAGAAGTTTCTTCCCCACTGGCCTATATAGATGAATTCTTCACCTCTTTATCCCTCCCTTTCGCCCTCCATCCTTCTGTCCATCCTTCATCCATCCCTCTGTCCACCTGTCCATCCCTCCATTCTTCTGTTCATCCTTCATCCATCCATTCCTCTGTATATCTTCTCTCCCCCCTCCCTCCTCCCTCCCTTCTCCCTCCCTTCTTCCCTCCCTTCTTCCCTCCCTTCCTTCCTTCCTTCCTTCCTTCCTTTCTTCCTTCCACTGACCCATCTACTGATCCAACTGTTTATCCGTCTATCCATCCCTTCATCGATCCCTTTGTCCATCCTTCAGTCCATGCATCCCTTCCTCCATCCATCCTTCTCTCTGTCATTCTTCCCTCCATCCTTCCGGCTCTCCCTATCACTCCATCCCTCCTTCCATCCATCTGAGCACAGTGCACTCCTGCTGTAGGGTCAGGGTCTGTGCCAGGTACTGGGGAGGCAAGACCTCTAGGATCCTTGACTTCGTGATGTGCACAGACTAGTTGGGGCGTCTGAAGACACTTGCCCTTCGATGAAGATTCAGAGCAGAGTCTTGGGAGCAGGATTGCCTGGGCTTGCGGTGAGGTAGCCTCTGCAGGGAAAGGGGGCTGTGGACGCTTGGAGTGAGATGAGTCAAGGTCTCTTCAGGGTTGAGAGCACTGGGCTGGTTTGGGGAAGGATAACAAAGACAGAAGGCCTGCGTCATTGCGGGTCATTCTCTGCGATTGGATTGCTGGGCCATGATGTCCCAAAGCCGGACAGGCAGAGCCCTTTAGTCTTCCTTGGTTTCTGGTCCTGGGGAGAACTCCTTCCTTCACTTGTGTCCCCTCTGCCATCATGAAGCAGACCCCAGGCACATGAGGGGAGCAGTGTTCCAGCGATCGAGGGGCCAGTCCCGTTTACCTTAACGGTGCTCTTTGGTGACAGTTCTGAGCTCTGCCCAGGTGGGCTCAGGTGCCGAGTGCTGGTGGCTTGGTCTTGGGGATGTGCACCGACAAGTTTGACAGAACAGATGTATTTCAGAAAAATCGCAGGTTACTTGTTCTAGGTGTTGCTTTCCATTTTGGACACAGCAGCCAGCGGCCCAGCCCAGCCCGACGACCCCTGCTCCCCCGGCCAGGGCTCCAGGGGGGCGCGTGCAGCAGTTGTCGGTGTCCCTGTCAGCAGGGCTGAGGGGACGGTCCCACGGGCTTCCTGGTGGTGGGAGGAACCTCGGGAGAGGGCTGGAGCTTGGGTTCTGAGGGAATGAGCTGGAACCCAGCCCGCGGCCGGCCTGGGGGCCTGCACGCACGTTTCAGTGAGGGCACTTGAGAGGCTCGGTGTGGATGTTAATGGCCTTCTAGAGGCTTTAGGGTCCAGAATGTTTAGCCAGAGTGGCGGGGGCATGCGAGGAAGGAGCCCTGGCGCTGGCGTGCGGATGCTGACCGCTCCGGCTTGCGGCCACGCGGTGGGGAATTTCGAGTCGCTGTTGTCACGCAGTGTATTTACTCAGCTCCTCCAGGTGGGAACCTGGCTTCTTTTCAGTTCTGAAGGAGAGTTTGGGGCTCACTCTTAAGCCACTTCAGGGGGCTGCCCAAGTATTGTTACCCACAGTCCTGCTCTGAGGAGTTTTTAAACAATTCTTATCACTTGATATTGAGCAAAATGACAGAGTCCCTGCTCCAGTGCCTGCAGTTTGGAGGGCAGCTTCCTACGTTACGGGACATCCTCACTCGAGCCAGTAACACCCAGCCTGCCTCGCTCGTGCCTGTGGTCCCCGCCCGAGCTGGCCTGGAAGGGAGGCTGCCGCAGAGGCAGCGATGACCCGTCCTGCCTCCTTGGACAGTCTCAGGGGAGCCCTGCGTTGTAGAACCTTTACAGTGAGAATGAGTTTCCCGTCGGGCGGGCCCACGTTAGTGCAGAGGTGCCCCCCAAGACCTTAAGCTCACCGCCTTCCTGATGTCACATAGAAGGGAACCCAGCAGGGTCCCGGAAACGGCAGAAGTGGTTACTCCTGTTACCCTTCCCAGAGCGTTCAGCTCAGGTGTCCCCTCGCCGTCAGCACAGGCCTGGTGAGTGGCTTCACCGCGACTCAAGGACCTGCCCCCGTCACTGAGGCCCAGCGCTCCTCGGGCCTCGACCTTTCCCGCCCAGCCTCTGCTACCCCGTCCTGCTGTCCACTTTCTCTGTAGCCCGAGGGACCTTCCTCCAAAACAGATCTGATGCCCGCGCGCCCGCCTCCTTTCCGCAGGCCTCCCTGCCGCCTGCAAACTGCAGCCTTGCTCTTTGTCAGGCCGGCCCGTGCCTTCAGGGGGCGGGGTGGGGGGAGAGGCTTCCTTTCGCCTCACCTGTTCTCACCCCCCCCCCCCCGCGTGAGGCCTGGGCAGGTCCCCTGTCCTCCCTGGGCAGGTCAGAAGCGGCCTTGGTGCTCCTCTCTCTTGGGCCTTGAACCCACCGCCAGTGAAACCGGTCCTTCCTCCAGGGGCTGTGTGTGCTCTCTCCCTGGTGCCTCTTGCCCTGGGCAGGGAGCTTTGGGAACAGGGTTCCCGAAACTGGACTTCCCGGACAGGCAGCATTTCGTGTATATATGAGGGCAGCATTTTGGGTATATGTGTAAACATGTTTTTCTAGGGAGGAGATCGATGGCTTATCTCAGATTCCCAGAGAGATCCAAGACCTAAAAGAACCGCGAGCACTTGCCATTCCCTGCATCCTTTCCTGGCACATGTTTCTTCATCAGAGCTTGATGGGTGTCTGAATGTCTTAGATGTTCAGGTATTTTCCCTCTGCTTTTGTTCATGGATTCAGATGGCGATATATGCAAAGAGGCATCTGTAAAGAATGGAATTCTCATGCCCAAAAGAAAACAGATTAAGTGACTGCTAAAAAGTTGTGTGTATGTCTGGGTTTTTTTGGTGGGGGGAGGTAATTAATACAAAAAAGGGCGGGTGATGAAATCCTTTAGCTCTTACTCTTAGAAGCCTGGCACAGGACTTCTGCAGCTGGGAGCAGTACGCAGGGGAGAGCTCGACCTCGGCAGTATTTGCAAAGCTGAAATTGAGATCACAGAGCCCAGAGTTCTGTGCCGTCTCTGCCGCTGTATGCCTGTGTGCCGCTTGGCTGAAAGGATGGCCAGACTGTTCCGGGTCGCCTCCCCCTGTGATGCCATTTCTAAAGAATGTTATTGTTGGGCCTCTTTGCTCTCCTTGGCCAGTGGGGTTTTCCTCTCCTATTTCAGTTGAACTTTCTTCTTCCGTCAATTGTTACTATTTCTTTTTTTTTTTTCCCCCAAATCCTTCCTTAAAACCTCCCCTTTTAATTTTTAAATATCCCTTCCTGTCTGTGGTATTCAGTAGTAAGTTAAGAACCAAATTTTTATAACACTGTATTTTATTCTTAAAGGAGTATTTTAAGTCCCTCTTCTATTGTTTTGGCCATATTAAAAATAAGAAGATGGTCAGTAACTTCCCAAACTGTAGTCTCCTCTGAGTAATCATCATTAGCAATTTTTCAGGAGAGTAAGGAGGATAAAAATTATTTAAAAGCGGAATATGGTACGTATATGAGTATTCTTATAGCAGTAATACAGCATCTTTATTTCCACTCTTTTCCTCAGGGATGGTGGTTCCTGCCTGAGTGGCAGGAACCCTTTCATTTTTGCCTGGAATCCCTCCTCCGAGCTCGATGGGAGTGCAGAGAGCCGCTGGTGACCCGAGCAGGCTTTTCCCCTCTGGTCTTGCCACTTCTTAGGTGCCCGTCCCTGAGCTCAGTTTCCTCCTTAGGTAAAGTGGGGGTGGTTATGAGGGACCCACCTTTTTAAAATTGTCGTGATGATTAAAGAAGTTTCTCCCGTCCCTCTGAGCACAATGCGGGCTTTGCCCTGGGGGCTGGCGGCTGTGACTGCACACTTTCAGCGGTGTCTGCAAAACCTACAGGTGGTAGGCGGCAGCCCTGTGCATTAAGCACGGTGGTCCTTGTGTGACTGGATGCAGCCACCTACAGGTATACCCTGGAGCGTTGCCTTGCCAAGTACTGCTCCGGAAATTAGGAGACCATTCTGTATCACATGTTCAATGGAAAGAAAAGTGTCATGACATAGTATGTACGTCCTACTCTTGTGAGGTGTGATGTGCTCCAGTATTTTCTTTTTAAACCAAAACACTGATTGGGACCTACTCAGTCTATTTCACTGCTCACTAATGGGCTGTGGCTGTAGCATGAGAGCGTGACGTAGAGTAATGTGACAGATGAATACAGAGGATTGGGAATGATGGTTTAGAGAATGTTTCAATATGTGTCCAGCTATTTGGAAGACATCCGGGACATTGATCAGCCATGACTTAGAATTTGTGGAGCAGAATCGCCAGACGTGTGTAATAGTTTAACGTGAGTGAGATGACAGTCACCTACGTCCTTGGATTTTGTTTTCTTCTCCCCAGTGTTTCATATGACTTGGAGTCCTGACATTGTTTCTTCCTACTGTAAATGAAGTACTTATTAGGAATCTCAATGCGTGTGTGCATTTTTTTTAACACAGCTTTTAGTAAGGTGTAATTTACATCCCACAAAATTCACCATTTTAGTGTAGTTCAATGAGTTTTAGTAACTGTATACAGCTGGACGACCATCACCACAATGTTCAGTTTTAGAACATTTCCACCTCCCATCCCCCACTTTCCCACTCTGGTCCCTGACAGCCACTGATCTGCTGATCTGCTTTCTGCCTGTGTATTTTGGAATGCCTGCTTTTCTGGTTCGTCTTTGTAAAAGGCGGGTTCCAGAAGTCAGACTCTCCTGGGAGTTGCCGTTTCTCCACCCACCCCTGCTGAGAACCGCATTGGCTGGGGTTCTCCCTGGTGGCCAGTCGGCCTGGTCGGGAGACCAGGGAGGAGGAGCCGTTGGGGTCCATCGGGAGGGGGCTAGGTTCTGAGGGCTGGTCTGTGCATGCTTGGGTGGGTGCGGGGGCTTGGAGGGCAGCTGCGGAGTATTGGGAGGCCCAGAGCTGACTCTGGGTCTCCTTGCGAGGGCCCTCCAGCCTGCACTGGCTCTCCTTCCTTAGCGCTGTGCATCCAGGATGCCATTCGTAATGCGACAAGCCCGCCTTTCCTATGGCGCTGGTAAACAGATCTCGAGCACCTGTTCCTCCCGTCCCCGAAGAGGAAGCGATGCATCCGTCACGCAGCAGCCCGCTTTCTTGGATCCAGTCTCTCAAGCCTCAGATCTGCACACCTGCTCATGAGCATATTCTGTCGAGGCAGAGACGTGTGAGAACAGCTCTAGAACTGCTGTGGACATGTATTTGGTGGCAGGCTCCATTCGCCCTTAATCGGGTCGTGTCTGTGACTCACCCTGTGTGTGCAGCTGAGCACCTACTGGGGTGCGCCCTGGAGCTCTGTGGGGGCAGGTCAGAGCGGGAGGAGATGCCATTCTTGCCCGGAAGGAACAAATGCTATGGGAGATGCGATGTGAACAAATAACCACGTTCTACTTAGAGTTTTAATAACTGTCCCAGGAGGAGAGAGAAAGTGCTGAGGCTGGCCCAAGAAAGGACAGCCTACTTCCTGCTGGGGTGGGCTGGGTCTGGACGGGAGGAATCTGGGCCAAATCTTGGAAGACGCATCAGGATTTGAACAGGAAGGGGGCGGGAGGGAAGCATGGGAAAGGGAAAGAACGCTCCAAGTTTGGGAATAGCTGTTCCCGCGGGGCTTGCTGGGAAGGCGGATGGGCAGCCAGGGGCGGAGGGAAGGGAAACAGTTCCCTGCGGGATGTTTTGTGGTCTTAGAAACCTGACTCTTTCCAGATCCCCACCAGGGGCTTGTAGAAGACGGTGTCTCAGGCTGGATGTTTCTTAAGTGGTCTCAGCCTCAGCCAGTGGACTTTGCCGTGGTCCTTCGTAGAATCAGACTGTCAGAGAACGAGGTGAGGTCCCGGAGCTGTGCTGTCCAGCACGGTAGCCACAGCCAGATGGGCAACTGGGCGCTTGAGATATGCTCGCAGCGTAAAACACACACCGGCTTTCAGAGACTTCATACCAAAAAAGGATGTCAAATATCTCATTTATAATTTTTATAATCATTACATGTCAAGTTGATAGTATTTTGGATGTACTGTGTTAAATAGAAAATATTATTAAAATAATCTCACCTGTTTATTTTTACCCTTTTAAATGTGGCTACTAGAAATTTTTTAAAATTAATTAATTAAGTTTTGGCTGCGTTGGGTCTTCGTTGCTGCGCGCCGGCTTTCTTTTTTTAGTTGCCACGAACGGGGGCTACTCTTCGTTGCGGAGCGCGGGCTTCTCTCATTGCGGTGGCTTCTCTTGTTGCAGAGCACGGGCTCTAGGGCGCAGGCTTCAGTAGTTGTGGCACGTGGGCTCAGTAGTTGTGGCTCGCGGGCTCTAGAGCGCAGGCTCAGTAGTTGTGGTGCACGGGCTTAGTTGCTCCACGGCATGTGGGATCTTCCCGGACCAGGGCTCAAACCCATGTCCCCTGCATTGGCAGGCGGATTCTCAACCACTGCGCCACCAGGGAAGCCCTAGAAATTTTTTAGTTAAGTATGTGGTCCTCACTGTAAATATTTCTATTGGACAGCACTGCCCTAGAGAATTCTTTTTACTAACTGGGCTGAAGTTTGTCTTTATTTTAGTCTAAGTTGTATCATTAGAGCCTGTATTTGAGGTGAACAAAGTGTGTTCACTTATCTCAGGACTGTGCACTTGATGGGCTTGATGAGAAATTCTTCTGTCATTTTCAAGGTGGAAGACCGTCCTGGGTGAGGTGCTCAGGCAGGTGACTGCGATCGGGTGCCCCTCTGGCTGTGGTTTCCTTTGGGTGGTAGACTTGCATCTTGGCCTGTGGGCAGCTTGCTCAGCCCTGCATTCTAGCATCTCAATCCCAGGCTTTTAAACTGTGTTCCACTCGTACAGTATTATACTGCTACATCAGAATAATACTGACATTCCCCCAGTTTTTAGAGGAAAAAATAGCGTGGAAGGAAAATGCATGTTTATGGAGTATGTAATAAGTCCCCAAAACCTTGATATTGGTTACAGCCTTTCAGCCCCACCACCCCATAGTAAAGATGAGAAAACTGAGGCACAGCCAGACAGTCATTTGCCCAGGCTCCTCCTCACTAGTAAGTGCTTAAAGTATAGTTGCCTCAGTTGGAAGTTTTTCCTCCCATGACGTTTTTACAGGTTGTTGCAGTGTCTGTCCATTGTCAGCATGATTCAACAAAACATACACTGTAGGACTTTACACTTATTCAGTCACCAGCTCGTGGTCTTTGTCAGGTGTTGTGACTTCGGTTCACCAGTGTCTGAACCCGTGTGAGAACCGGTAGGATCGCTGGTGAGGTGGAGCCCCCAGGAAGTTTGCTGGTCATCCGAAATACCTCCTAGATTCGTTTACCTTTGGACACTTTATTCTTTGCTGGAGGAAAGAACATCTTGCCAGGATCTCGCCCCTGTCCACCCTGGTCTCTCCCTTCCTGGTGGAAAGGCCCACACTCAGGAAACCATAGTGTAGATGAGAAGTGGGCTTGGTCGGTAGAGAATCAGAACAGAGGATGTGGGAGGTCTTCAGGGACATTTCATCACGCTCTGTGAACCACCTTTCTCCCTTGCTAGGATGTATCTGCCTAAGGAGAGCTGTTCGAGGGAGGAATGATCCCGTAGCACCTTGGCCTCCTCAGCCCTGTTTTTCTTACAATTTAGGCTTTGAAAGCTCAGTCAGATTCTAGTCTGCCCTCTTCCAGTTGTTCCTTGACTACTAATTGGCTCCGTTGTGGTTTTTATATGGTATAAGTTTCTGAAATTGGCCTGATTAGTTTATCAAACAGTTTAATGAAGGCCTGTTGTATGTGAGGGCTCTGGCTCTCTAAAAAGATGAATTAGAGAAACAGCATCCTTTTTCTCAAGGAACTCTCAGACCAATAGGGGAGGTAGCCATATCAAATAATGATTACAGAGTGATAAGTGCTGTCACTTATTACAAAGTGATAAGTGCGCGGGCTTCTCATTGTGGTGGCTTCTCTTGTTGCGGAGCTTGGGCTCTAGGCGCACGGGCTTCAGTAGTTGTGGCTCGTGGGCTCTAGAGCGCAGGCTCAGTAGTTACGGCGCACGGGCTTAGTCGCTCTGCGGCATGTGGGATCTTGCCGGACCAGGGCTCGAACCCGTGTCCCCTGCATTGGCAGGCGGATTCTTAACCACTGCATCACCAGGGAAGCCCCCAGACTGATAATATGTAATTAAAAAAAAAAAATTCCTAAGAAAACAGTCTTTTCACCTGGAAACCACAAATGTAGTTCAAGAACAATTCTAAGACTCAACACTAAAATCGGTCACTCATGCTACAGTAATACACTGAAATGTCAATGGCAATGTTTAGACTGAGTTCTAGGTGTGATTACTCTTTACCCTAAATTCTAGAATTGAGACTAGATGATAATTGCCAAATCAAGTATATGCGTGTTCTATAAATAATAAATGTGATTATTTGAGTGACTTTTCAGGACTAATGTGGCAGGCTTGTGGTGTATTCATTGCTGTTTTAACCTTGCTGTTTTTGTGTAATTTCAGGGAGTTCAGGGACCCACTCACTGCTAAGTGAGAACCCAGCTCTTGGGTGTCAGTGTTACACCATTGACGTTGGAGAAGCACTAGCGCAGCAAACAGGGTCTAATTCACCACGTAAATAACCACAAACAGCCTGGGGTCCATGTTCTGGCGGGCTCTGAAACTCGCTGTGAACCAGGTGTGTCAGAAAAGGTGAGGGAGTCATCATAATTTCTTGAGGATTGGTTTGGAATGAAATTGAGATGAATAGTATCCTCTCTGAATTGCATATTAAAAATAAGCGTGAATGGCAAATATAGAGATTATCTTGTTCCAGGAGACTGGAAAGTATAGTACAGGCACCATAGGATTACCCTGGCCTCCTTTTGATAAAGAAAATGTGTTCAGAACCAGTGTTTACACGTAGACACAGAGAACAGAGTACTGGTTACCAGAGGGGGAGGGTGTGGGGGGAAGGGCTAAATCAAAGGATGTCAACTGTATGGTGACGGATGGAAACTAAATTTTTGGTGGTGAGCACGCTGTAGTGTATGCAGAAGTCGAAATACGTTGTACACAGGAAACGTAGTGTTATAAACCAGTGTTACCTCAATTAAAAAAAAAGTCTCACCATTAGAAAGATTGTGTATCATCCAAATAAATTCATTTGCCTTCATGGATTGAATAAAAAGAATCAGTGCTCATACTTTGCTGTCTTCTCTCTGCTCTCACCTTCTGCTGCCCACGTTTACTTTTCTGCAGTTCAGGGTAGTCAGTGTCAGATATTCCAGCCCCCTGAGCGTGGCCGGGAGGGAGGACATGGGTTCTGAGGCACTGGGCCACTGCCGCCGGCTCCACCCGCTCTCAGCCCTGCAGTCTCTCGGTGGCTGTCTGCTCGGCAGAGTGACGGCCTCCCCAGGTGTCCACGTCCTACTCCCTGGAACCTGTGAATATGTTACCTTCCATGGCAAAAGGGACTTTGCAGATGTGACTAAATAAAGGATCTTGCAACAGGGAGGTGATCCTGGATGATCTGGGTGGGCCCAGTGTAATCTCAAGGGTCTTTCTGAGTGGAAGAGGGAGAACCAGAGAGCTGGCATCCTGAGAAAGGCTCTACCGGCCGTGGCTGGCTTTGAGGATGCAAGAAGCCGCCGCGGATGCCAGTAGTCTATTACGGACACTGGTTTTAGTTCAGTGAAATCAATCGGACTTATGACCTCCGGAGCTGTAAGATGACAAATGTGTTGTTTAACGCCACCAAATTTGTGGCAATTTGTCACAGCAGCATAAGGAAACTAATAGGGTCTGAAGCAAGTCTGTTGGAGGTTGAGGGGGAAGCAGGAAGGGGAGTGGATGGAGCTGGTCTCCGTGCTGTAACTAAAGAGGCTGCACCCAGCCAGCATGACCCCGTGAGGTTGGTCGGATCACCCCCATTTTTTTTTTTTTTAATGTTTATTTATTTATTTGGCTGCACCGGGTCTTAGTTGCGGTGTGCGGGATCTTTAGGTGTGGCATGCATGTGGGATCTAGTTCCCTGACCAGGGATCCAACCTGGGCCCCCTGCATTGGGAGTGCGGAGTCTTAGCCACTGGACCACCAGGGAAGTCCCCACCCCCATTTTAAAGATTAGGAAACTGAGGCAGGCCCAGAGAGAGAAGGAATGACTCATGCAAGGTCTCATGGAAGTAAATGGCTCTCTGGGAACTGGTACTGGCTGAGATGGCCCAGTGCCACTTCTTAAAGAGCCCCGCAGGATGCAGCAGGCAAAAGGGAACAAAAAGAAGCCCGTGTCTGTGTCCTCCAGCATTCTCTCCCTTCTTGTGGACCAATTCTGGTAAGAACGGCCAGCAAACCATATTCATGTCCTCTGCTGAGGCCAAGAAGAGCCGTTTGTGAAGCGGGGAATCTACGGTGGGAAGATCTGTGCGGGGCGGTTGCGGGCAGGGAGAGCTGGCAGCTCCGGGTTGGTGTTGCTCAGACAGGAGACCAGTGAGAACTGGCCGCGTGGGGGCCTTCACATCCCACTGCAGAGCGGACTTTGCTGCGGGAGGACACTGGTGCCCGGCTTCTCAGCTCATCGCACCCTTCCCCCACAGCCTGAAAATGCCGGGGAGCTTACGCTGCACTCCCTACCTGCTTGTTCTTTGAAAGTGAAGCATGCTCGTGCCATCCAGATTTGTCCCGAGCCCTTGAACAAATGCATTCAAGATATCCCCAGAGGGTGATGAGAAAGGCCGTCTCTCACTTCACTGGTAGGAGTGTATGCTGATGCTAAAGCACCTTGGCAGTATACATCAGGTGTTTGCTGTGAGCTCATGTCCGTCATTTACAAGAAAGAGCAGAAAATTGGAACATACCTAAATAGATGACTTGAGGTGCCTGGTAAAAAAGTTATGGTTTACTGCATATGACGGAAGGTTCTAAAATGATAGAAAGCGATGGTGACGGAGACTTAAAGGACATGAGGAAATACACAAATGAAAAAAATTAGTGTGTGAAATTGTATCTAGTATGATATCAGCTGTGGAAAAATGTAGGAAAATAAGCTAAACCGTGAATCCAGGGCTTCTGGATTATAGGTGATTTTATTTCCTATGCTTTATACTTTACTGTATGAATTTTGTACGTTGACTTCACAATAAGGAGAAAAGACCTTCATATCCTTCAACCCCGTAAACTTACTTCTGGGAATCTTTCAAAGAAAATAATTGTAAATACAGATTACGAGCTATATGCACAGAGATGTTCCTTTCGTCATAGTTTTTTAAATTGAGATGTAATTCACATATACCATAAAAGTCACCATTTAAAGCATGCTGTTTACTAGTTTTTAGTATAATCACAAAGTTGTGCAACCATCATCCACTATCTAATTCCAGAACATTTTTATCACCCCCTAAAGGAAGCCTAACCCCTTAGCAATCACTCCCCATTCTCTCTTTATCTCCAACCCCTGACAACCACTGATCTACCCTCTGTCTCTATGAATTTGCCTGGTCTGGACATTTCTTGTAGATGGATGCATACAACATGTAGCCACTGTGTCTGGCTTCTGTCACCCAGCACAGTGACTTCAAGGTCCATCCATATTGTAGCATGTGCCAGTACTTCATTCTTTTTTTATGGCTGAATAATATTCCATTGTATGGATAGACCATGTTTTATTTGTCCATTCATCAGTTGATGGCCCTTAGTTGTTTTCACGTTTTGGCTATGGCGAATAATGCTGCTGTGGACATTCTTTTGTGTGGACATATGTTTTCGTTTCTCTTAGGTATACACCTAGGTGTGGAATTACCCATATGGAAACTCTGTGTTTAACTATATATTTGAGAAATTGCTGAACTGTTTTCCAAAGCAGCTCTCATGAATATTTACACTAGTGGAAATTAGGAAATAGTGTAGCTATCAATAGTAGGAGAGTGCTTAGGTAAAACATATTAATCCCCTTAACGAACTGTTTGTAAAAATGCAAGTTATTTATTCTTAGACCGGGTGCTGGGGGTTCAAAGGCAGCTGAGACAGGGTAATTGTTCTCAAGGAGCTTTATCTATTCAGTTGTTCCAGGTGATGTTTACAAATAATTTATAACAAGCGGGGACAGAATACTTAGGCTATAGTGTTAGGCCATCTTGAGTAATTTTTGGAGAGATTCAAGGTATGAATTAATAAGTAAACATGTTACAAAGTTAAGTGGAAAAGGCAGGGGAGAAGATTGTGTATACTGTATGATCATGGCTATGTCAGAAAAAGACGAATAAAAAGAACATATAGAAAAAAGATGGAGGAAGACACATCAAAATAGGAATAATGGTTGTTTTTGAGTGGTGGTGTGCATGGACGTTTCTCTCCTATTTAGGTGTATTTCCTAAACTTTGTGTAATAGAAACAAAAATACCCCGGGGTCTGTGTGTGGTGACCGTGGGAAGGAGTTGGTGGGAAAAATCTAGCATCAAGTTTTTGGGGAGATGAGAACTCAAGAGCCTGGACTGGCGTGCCTGTGGGTGACGGGACAGTAAATTTAGATATCCTCGATGCTCTTACTGAAAATCATGCCAAAATTTGTCTACGTACAATGAAGTTACAGCTATCTGGAAGTCTGGAGGGTGTGTCATCCTGATAAATAGGTGGATGAAGCAGAAGCTCAGCATAGATGTTTCACGGTGTAATGGATGAAGCCAGGGAGTGGGTGTTTCTCCCTGCTGTCAGCTGCTTCCTTTGCTGCCTTCTTCCTGCCCAAGGGCCCCCTGTCCTTGCCTTCTAGTTTACCACTTCTGTCTTTTGGGAGCTGGAAAACTTCTTCATTGAGCCTGTTCGAACTGCTGTCAAGTGAGTAAATGGCCTCCAAGTGTGAGCCCTGTGGACAGAGGAGATCAACAGCAAGGACTTGATAACTTCTCCTTGCTCGTGGTGCGAGCTTGACTCCGAGAGGCGTGACTCCTCATCTGCTTGCTTCGAAGTACTGATTCTGTGGATGATCATGCAAAGTCCATGCTCTGTTTAGAGAAGTGGAATCAGAGACATACGGATTCTATATCAGGCCAAAATAAAATTTACCAAAGTGGTAGATGTGTCAGTTTATTTTTAGAAGAAAGAGTATGGAAGTGTTACTTTACTTACTTGTGTTGTTTATTGGATAGAAAATTGAAAACTATGAACTTGCAATAGTTTTATAACAGTTGTGAGTTGTAAAGTAAATGAATTGGGCTCAGCAGCGCTAGAAGGTCAGGCTTCCCACATATATATATACATATTTTTAATTAATTTATTTTATTTTTAGCTGCGTTGGGTCTTCATTGCTGCACACGGGCTTTCTCTAGTTGTGGTGAGCGGGGGCTACTCTTCATTGCGGTGCGTAGACTTCTCATTGCGGTGGCTTCTCTTGTTGCGGAGCACGGGCTCTAGGTACGCGGGCTCAGTAGTTGTGGTGCACGGGCCTAGTTGCTCTGCGGCATGTGGGATCGTCCCGGACCAGGGCTCGAACCCGTGTCCCCTGCATTGGCAGGCGGATTCCTAACCACTGCGCCACCAGGGAAGCCCTTCCCACCTATATTTGTCTAGTAAATGAGATCATGTATGTCCAGATGCTTAGAACGTGCCTGTGCTTGGGCATCTTTCTCTAGGCTCATACGTGAATCTAGAATAGCAGAGTTGTGCTCGGGACTCAGTTTATCTTCAGGTAGCATTTGTTGTGGCTTGGTCCCATTCAGGACTTGAGTCGCGCACAGCAGCCTGCCGTTACCTGTTTGACTTGGAACCACGCCGCCACCACACCATTCCTGACCTGTAAAGGAACCGTGCTGCGGACGCTGGTGTTTGAGGCTGGGACCGACACTGTGCAGTAGGCTCATCTTGTGATGTCGTGGGGTTTTGAGCACGTCGTATTTGAGAGGATTTGCATGGTGTGTTTTACCTTCTGTATATGTATTTCTGTTTTGATATTGACTCTAACTTCTTAAAACCATTATGTTTAAAACGAGGATGAGTTCAATCAGTGCCGTTCTGATAGTGTTTATCAATTTCTAAAAGCTACTGGGAGAGACAGCTTTGTTGTCGAACCAGTTTGGGGAAATAACATGTTCAAAATTCATACTGGTCTTGTGGGGCTTGGTGTTGGTTGTGGTGTCTCACTTTCCTGGGGCCAGAGACTGGAACAGAGATGTGGGAAGACTGAGGTAGTGAAATTTAGGTTATCAGATTCCCATGCATACCAGTCAGTGTGCATTTATAGAGACAACTGAATAGATAGCTGCCTGGGCTCAGACGCTTATAGGGGCGGCTTGTTTCATGCCACAGCTGTCTTGTCAATCAATGTGATCATGGGGTGTAGGGGCGGGGGAGGTTCTACTTAAACCCATCTGGAAAACCTTTCCTTTATCTATCTGTGTCAAGCCAAGCTTTCCTTGATCAGATTTACTTCAAGGAGAAATGTCTGTAGACAATGTGCTTTTGTTGTTTTTCTCCAGAAAACAAAGAGGATCCTTTGCAGTTTCTGATTCCTACTGTGTAAAGAATACAGGCAGTATTTAGTAGGCATCTTCTTGTATTGTTACCATGCTTGTTTGGCTTTTTGCCTTTGGTCAGTGGTTAACGTTTAACTCCTTCACTTATGACCACTGGTAGATGAAACTTACAAATACATTTTAGCTACATTTAAGCTGTAATGTACAGAAACTGAAAGTTGTGAGGGGGGAACATTTGTCAGGGAATGAGAACATAGGTGCTCTCCGGTTGTTGTGGCAGAGCGACATTCCATTGTCATCACCTCATTAAACATACAGCTTGGAAGAAGATGCTTGTTTTACCTGTTTTGTAACTGTCAATATCTGTTTTTGCTGGTATTTAAAGTTGCACTGTGAGATAGTAATGCTTTTAACTGTGAGTGTACTGATATTGTTACTGATGATTATTTAGGCAAAGCCAGTGAGTTAATTTTCCAACCAAATAGTTGGAGCAAAAGCAGTCAATTAGATAATAATCTTGTATTGAAACTGAATTCTAGAGTCCATTCAGCAAACTTACATGAAATTGACCTCACTTTCAAATTTGCTTTCATAATTTTATTTTGCAGGATAACAAAGCCATTGACCTTTGCCGATTGTGTTGGGGATGAACTTCCTTTAGGATGGGAAACTGTATATGATAAACAAATTGGAATTTATTACATGGACCACATAAATAGTAAGTAGAGTGCCACACTTGAGTTGTTACATATGAATGACTTTTCATATTGATCCCAGGGATGCTAGGAACTCTTTTTGTAGAGTGAAACAATTGTTACTCTCCAATGCGGCATTAAACTGGGTTTTTATAAATGTCATTGGAAGTGTTCATTAGCTGAGTTCTTCAAAAAGTGAAGCAGTTGTGTAGCTACCTGGCTTGTGTGTTGCTCAGGCCTGCATGGAATATGTGGAATGCAAAGTTTGAATACCTAATAGAAGGAATAAATTTCCCAGGCAGTTTCAGTAATAGAAATCTCTCTCAGAATGGGAAGGGTGTTTCTTGCAGAGTGAAGTTTACAAGTTCTTGGAACAATAAATGCCCAAGTGGTTACCTTAACTTCATTTTGTCTTATCGCTTTGATTTTAACTTTAATATACCAAACCTTTTGGAGCTTTGTGAAGGGAGAAAATGATGTAAAGACCACAGCTAAAATAATGGGTCCTTGACCATGCCAGCCTTCTTGGTAGAATTGTTGGGAGCAGTGGTTCTCATCTGGGGCCGGTTTTGCCTCCCAGGGACACATGGTAGTGTCTGGGGCATTTTTCATGGTCACGCCTGGGAGAGGTGCTCCCGGCATCTGGTGGGTGGAGGCCAGGGATGCCGCTCACCCTCGTGCCGCGCCCAGGATGGCCCCCCGAAGAGGCTGAGCCACCTGGAGTGTCAGTGGTGCCGAGCTGACACACTGCTTCACGTGCAGCATTTGGTTCTAGGCCTTCTCTGCCCCGCGCTCCTTGCTTTCTGCCGCCTCCTCAGCCTTCCTCCATCAAGGACTAGCTGGGGACCCATTTCTCTCTCAGATTCACATTTCTTCACTCCCCCCTTTTCGTCCTAGCTGCCTAGTGTTTCTGTCATTGTCATTACTGCTGGGGATACGAAGTTCCCCTTGGTGTGCTTTCTGTCCTTCAGTTTGTTGAGTGCGGGGGAGGCCAGGGGCGGGGTGCCCAGAATGTGAGTGACGAAGCTCCTTCCACGCTCAGTCCCACGGCTCCTCCTGTCCCCTTAGTGTGATCGACCCGGGCTGGTATCTCTAGGGCTAATTCCTGCATTGTCACTTGCCAGCCGGCCTCCGGAATTCAGCATTTGGAACCCTGAATGGCGAGGCGTCCTGGCTGGGTCCTGGGGCAGGGGAGTTTCCGATCCGTACACTCAGCCTTCACATGACTGTGGCTCTTACCCAGGGATTGGGCAGGGGGGTGAGTGCCGCCCTGGCCCTGCTGCCCTCCCCGGCGGTTATACCAGTGGCAGGAGGGCTTCCGGGTGTGTCCACCGCCCTCCCTCTGGCCTGGCTGGCCCGGTGCCCCTGGGCTGCGTGCGGCCGGGCTGTCTGGCCTTCTGGGCCACCTTCCCCGTGCTGTGGGCCTCTCTGGGCCCGGGCGGCAGTGCTGAACGGCACAGGCATCCGCCTTACACAACCTTTTTGGAAGCCGCCTGCCTGCCGCCGAGGCCCAGGACTGACCCGTTCTGGCTCGTCTCTCGTAAACCCCGCTTGCTCCTCCCTCTGTGTCCCCTTCTTTGCCGCTTGTGTGCCTTGCTCTCCTGCTGGCTGAGTCACAGCACGTGTCACAGAGCACCTCTGTGTGCTGGCCACTCTTGAGGCCCTGGGGACACAGGAAAGTGAGACCCAGGCTCCACCCTAAGGATTCGACATGACACGCTAGACTTGGCCATGAACCCGAAAACCGAATAATCACCACGGACTTTCTTCCGGCCACCTTGAGTATAACGGATGACCCAGCACCGTGGGGGATGTGGCTGAAGACATCAGCTCCAGGGTCATACCACCTCCTGCCTCTGAGACCTTCAGGGAACCCAACTCTTTTTTTTTCCCCAGGAACAAAAAAGATTATTATTGTAACAATTTGTACATGGGCCAGAGACCCCATTCCAGAAAACTTGCTCCTGAGAATCTAACTCTTGATAGCACAGCTTTAAAGCTCTCTAAAGGCACAGAACCTGAGGAGTCAAATATTAAGTTGGAACTGTGCAGATTGACGGTGAGGTGAGGGACCAGAGGGGCCCTGCGTGGATCACCTTCAAGGTTCCCAAGACTCTCGGGTGCACTGGACAGAGTGCGAACGATGCCTGTCGGCCGGGGCGAGTCTCATGGCTGAGTCAACGTCAGAGACATCCGGGCACTTATAAGAGCTGTGACTCTGCCCGCGCCCCCTCAGCCCACTGAATCTGGACTCCCGGGCTAGGTCAGGACCCCGATTTTTCTTGTCTTTGTTTCTTATTTCCCCATGGGAGCTTTTAAGGCCCAGAGAGGCTTTCTAGGAGGGGCCCTGGGGTAGCAGTGTGAAGCAGGGTAGGGGATGTTGCTGGGAGGGGGTTTAAAAAGGAAGGACTTACTTGAAACATCCTAGCAGGTGCGCTTGTGTGTATGGGGCAAAGATGACCTAAAATTTACATTTTTAACCATTTTGATGTGAAATGCACAGAACGTAAAATTCACCGTTGAAAAGTGTGCAGTTCGGTGGCATTTGGTGCATTCACAGTGTTGTCCAGCTACCACTTTTATCTAGTTCCAGAACATTTCATCACGCCAAGGTACAACCTTGTGCTTTAAAAAAGGCCACGTGTTAGAGAATCGGAGGCAGAGTTGGGAAGGTCACTTCGGTGAGCGCACGGAGGATGGCTTTTGGTGGGATGAGGCAGGCAGCCTGCGTGTTTTTGGAGAGAGATCGTGAGGGTCTGATTGAACTAAGGGGAGAAGGAGAGAAGGCGTATGTCAGCCACTATTATACGCAGGGGCAAGAATTGCCAGTTCTGGATGACCCATGGAATACTCTGCGTGGGGAAAGGAGCAGGAGTTCTCTGAGGGCGAGTCCCAGGTTGGCTCAGTGGGTAGATCCAGATGAAGGCGCTTACTCCGAGGGGCAGGCGGGAGAAGCAGGCGCTCGTCAGCGTGGCTTCCTTTGGTTTGCTTTGGTTTGTGTAGTGAAAGGGCGCTGTGTGAGAGTGAGTTCTGCTTTGGACAAATGACTCAGAATTACTTTGCATCCGTCCAGGTGGAGATGCCTCTAGGAGGGAGGAGGAAAGAAAGGATGGGCGCTCAGGGGAGAGGTTGGAGCCGGAGGTGGGCGTGAGCCCTTACGGGAGCTGGTAGAGTGAGAGAGCCAGAGCGGAAAACGGGGGATTTATGGGAAGTCCACGAAGAATGCAGAAGGACGCCGTCTGGCGTGGGAGGTGGGAGAAGGGGAATGAGCCAGTCACGGGGACAGCAGAGCCCACAGCAGCCCGGCTTGAAGAAGGCAGGGAGAGGAAGGTTGGACATGTGTCTTAGTTTGACAGGGATGAGCTCCTTTGGGTTCATGTCCACCAACATTTACTTAGAGTGTGAAAAGTTGCCTGGTACCGTCTTCCCCTCCATGGAGCTATTGCATGTCTACAGAGCTTTCTTCTCGTCCCAAGCGTGGGTGTGTAAATAGGAGGTGATCCACATTCTGGGAGGTTCGTTATATAGACGCTTCCATAATGTACCTCCTGGTAGTTAATTAGTTTTCTTATCGACGAGTCACATAACTGCATGATTATTGGTCAACGTAAAGATTTTACTTTGAAGTCCCCTATGTTCTTACCCTTCCAATTTCAGAGCTTACCCAGATTGAGGATCCCAGAGAACAGTGGCGGCGGGAGCAGGAACGGATGCTGAAGGAGTATTTAATTGTAGCCCAGGAGGCCCTCAATGCCAAGAAAGAAATCTACCAGATTAAGCAGCAGCGTTTCGAGCTGGCCCAGGAGGAGTACCAGCAGCTGCACAAGATGTGCGAGGATGACGGCCGCTCGTACACCAGCTGTGAGTTGACCGTCCCCCGCGGTTAACACGCGTGACTTCCAAAGCCGTCTCTCTGCTAGGCTTTCTGCAGACACTGAGCTTGAGTCGGGCAAGACAGCTTCCTAAATTTTCTGATCGCAAACTGTTAGGTAGTCAGCCTTCCATGCTGGAATCCGATGGTCATTCACTACCGCTACTTCAGCAAATGTTGATCAACTGCCCACCTTGTACCCAGGCACTGCAACACGGGGGAGCCCAAGAAAGGAGAGGCCCCTGCCCTCACGGAGCTTCCATGCGGGTGGGGAAGGGAGAAAATAAACAAGCACGTTTCAGGTAGTGACACAAAACAACCTCCTGACTTCTGTTTGTCAGTGTGGAAAAGGGCTTCACCCAGAGATCTCTGCCGTTATTCCTGCTTGTCTGGGGTGATCCCTGGGAAGTCCATACGATGGTTTTGTTGGTCCTGGATGGAAAGATTCAGGAGCCTCCACACATGTCAAGCCCCTGTCTCTTTGTAGCATACTTTCTTGGGCAAGACACTGAAGGTGGGGGAACTCAGTATAACGCGGGGAATCAGGGGAACTCAGAACTCACTGTCTGCCCTTCAAGTGAGATGGGTGCACACTGACGTCTTCCAAAGGGAACCCCTCCGAATTTTGGAGCCTGCCAGACGTGGCCTCCTGTTTCAGGAGGACTCAGCAGATGCTCAGGAATTGAAGGAATCAGGTCCAGTCGCAGAAGCCAAAGCCTCTGGTTACTGACCCAGTCAGTCACTGCCTGAGCCGGTCCCTTCCCGACAGAGTTGTCACGCTTAACCGCCCACCGCAGGTGCTTGCGGCCATGACTGTCCCGCGTGCCGGTGAGCTTGGGGAGAGTGTATGAAGTTGGTACTGCTAGGTTTTATTGTATAAAAACCTAAGTCTGGTTGAGACATGGAGGGACTTACCTGTGACGTGACTGCCATGTTGCAGGGTATTTGGCTCTGGTGACACAGCTTTGAACGTTAAAGATGTGGTCAAAGCTTTATCCCGTTTTGCAGGTCAGAATGGAGTTGAGGCCAAGGGGCCAAACATCTTTTTCACTGCAGCATACAAGCTGTGAAGAAGAGAGCAGTGGGGGTGGGCTTTGCCCCCTGTAGCAGGAATTGAGATAGCTGTGCCTCCATGTGCCATGAGAGAATGCAGGCTCAGCTATGATGGTATGTTGTTTCCAGGCTGCTTCATCTCTTGTTCTTCAGCTATTGGTATGTACTAGGTTTTTTTCTTGTTTGTTTCTTTTTAACTGTCCATCAGAATGTGATGGGTCAGCTCAGTGCTAGTTTTTAGAAAAGTCTGGTCTCTTCCTAGTTTTCTTTACTTGTAATATCTTTCTCTGATTTTGGTATCAGGATAATACTGGCCTTACAGAATGAATTGGGACGTGTTCCCTTCTCCCCAGGCTTTGGAAAGTTCGTGTGGGATTGGTATTAATGCTTTCTTAACAGTTTGATAGAATTCACCAGAAAAGCCATCTGGACCTGGAGGTCTTTGTGGGAATGTTTGTAACTACAAATTCAGTACCTCTAATAGATACAGGGCTAGTCAGATTTTCCTGTTTCTTCTTGAATCAGTTTTGGTATTTGTGTGCTTCAAGGAATTCGTCTCTTTCATCTAATCCAAAAATCAGTAAGCTTTTGTGTAAAGGATCAGATAGTGTTTTAGGCTCTGTAGGTCATATGATCTTAGATGCAGCTACTCAACCCTGTTGTTAGACTGCAAAAGCAGCCAGAGATGATACCTAAATGATGTGTGTGGCTTGTTCTGATAAAAGTATAAAAACAGTAACAAGTTGGATTTGGCCCACGGGGAATCCGCTGAACGCTGATCCAAGCTGTCAAATTTATGAAGTTTTTCGTAGAATTCCTGCATGATTCTTTCAATGTCTGGACGCTGAGCTGGTGTCCTTTCTCTTATTTGTGATACTAATAATTTGTGTCTTAATCACCACAGCTCAATGTTTATCGATTGTGTGTAGCATTACAGCGAACTGGCTTTTGGTTTTCTTTTTTTTTCCCCTATTTCTTGTCTGTTTTCTACTTTATTGGTTTGTCCTCTTTATTATTTCCTTCTTTCTACTTAGTTTGGCTTTAATTTGTTCTTCTTTTTCTACCTTCCTAAATTGAGAGCTTACACCATTGATTTCAGGCCTCTCTTTTTTCTCACATAGCCTCTAAAGGTATAAATTCTCCTCTAAGTACTACTTTAACTGCATCCCACAAATTTTGGTATTTTCATTTTCAGTCAGTTCATAATATTTTCTCATTTTCTTTGTGATTTCCCTCTTGACCCGTGGGTTTTTTGAAAAGTAAGTTGTTGGGGGAATTCCCTGGTGGTCCAGTGGTTAGGACTCCTCGATTTCACTGCTGAGGGCCCGGGTTCAGTCCCTGGTCGGGGAACTAAGATCCTGCAAGCCGAGTGGCATGGCCAAAAAAAAAAGTAAGTTGTTGGAACTTTTTAAAGGTATCATGTTGTTGATTTCTAATTTAATTCCATTGTGGTCAGAGACTAGACGTATAAGATTTCGATCTTTTGATATCTATTCAGATGACTTTCATGGCTCAGCATATGGTCTCTTTTAAGTGATCTCATGGACTTGGTGCCTCGAGGTCACACTTGGCTAAAGCATTGGCTTATAACTGTTTCTGAAAGCATATAGTTAGCGATTCTAAACCTTTCCAAAAGTTACTTGGTAGAAGTAGATTGAACCATATGAAATTGTCATTTTTGTAGCTTAAAAAGGCCCAAATATTGGCAATTTCATATGATTCAACCTAATAGAGTATTTCTTCCCAGTAGCCTGTAGGCACCTCATCTGTTCCACGGTCAGGTTTGGTTAGGTCTCCAAAGAGGCCTTCCAGTCAGTCTTTCTAAGATGGGAGAAGCACATATCAGAAAAACCTGGCAGGAAGTTTCTTGCCAGTCGTTGAAAGGACAAATTTCATCAAGAGAAGGTGTGTCTTATGTACTGGTTACTGTACTGGTGCAGCCAGGACTTCAGTTGCAGTGAGTGTGGGGACTTGGGACTGGAGCCCTTGAGGATGCAAATATAGGAGGACGTAGTTGCAGCCTATCGGATTCTATGCCCAGCCCGAGGGGAGGAGTCCCACAGCAACGTGGAGCCTAGAGGGTAAGGGCATCCAGAACTTATAGTCCTCTGGAGCTGGGACTTCCCTCAGCATCAGTTTTTGTATTTCCACGGGCTTTTCACTCCATTTACATTTGGGCAAGTAGGGAATTGCACTCAATTTCATTCTTCCTGTGCTCTGTAGAATTTTATTAATGCCCAGTAAAAAAGAAACACTTGAGATGCTGTCTTTGAAGTCATGTATGAGGAAACCTTGAGTCAAGGAAGGTGATGACTCTGTGGTGTTGACCTGAGATCCTACCATGAGACTCCACTCCCCAACCCGTGAGAGGTCCCTGCATAGACGCGATCTCTGCCTCTACTCGTGCAGGTGGCATTGGAGGCTAGCTTAGGCCGTTTTCATGAAGGGCTGGAGATGCCAGTGGCTCTTGCTGGAGCCTATCTCCTCAGGGAGAAAGACTATGAGTGGAAGCTAGGAACTAATTCAAGCATTTTATCAAGTTGCTGCTATCCCTGGGGTTTTTGATCAAGCTCTTTCAATTTGCCATTTAACCTGAACTTCATTGAGGATCATTCTGTTAGATATGACTCAAATGAACTATTTCTGGCCACAGGCTGAAGTTCAAGACAGTGATCCTGGTGGCTTGTGCTCTAACAGATGTCTCCTACGGAGGTCCGGGCCCACATCAGGAGCTGCTGGTGGCAGGATCCATGGCACACCTGGGCTCCAGTTGGCCACCTGGGTCTGGCACAACCCAGATCGCTCACATTGTTAGTCATCTAAAGCAGGGCTCCTTGCTCGGGTACTGGGAACAGAGGGAGATTTGGACTTATTTCCCATTACTTCCTTCATTGACAGTGACTCCGAGTGAAAGGAACCAACATCGAATGGGCTAGTGTTTTCCTGCATTGTTGTGATTGCAACATCGTGAAGCATTGTAACATGGTAATGTTATTTTCGGTGTACACACAGAAACAATATTGGGTAGGCTGAGTTACTTCTTGAAGGTTACATCCCTAGTAAACGGTAGACCTTGGATTTGAACCCAGATCTTTTTGTGTAGCTAGCCTTCAGTGCTGTGAAGTATTTCCAAGACATGGAAGAGTCAGCTCAGAAGAACTGATCGTGGCTTTGGAACAGCCTGCCCTCCCATTGTTCAAGTTACCTGGAAATAAGGACCCATTATAAATTGACAAGTTGTCTGGCAATTTTACAACACTTGAAGGGGCACGTGGAAGGCAGAACGCCTTCTGCTTCTTGATTTTCTCGTGGCCCATAGTGGGATCACTAAACTAGTCATTTAGTTTTCAACAGATATTTCCTTAGCGCCTGGTGTTGGGGACACGATTTATCCTGAACGGCTGATTGTAGGGGAAAATGAGGCAATAATTGTAAACAGAGGAATTCACTAGAAAGTCATTTCCAATATTGGAGCAGAAGGGCATGGGGGAGGGCAAGGGGAGGGGAAGTGCTCTCTTCCACACCTTTCACAGATTTCCCCCTGAGTTATGGAAGTCATCAGAATAAAACTCTGTTCATTGGAGAGGAAAGATTTTGTGTCAGTATTGGGCCATCTGGTGCCTGAGAATATCCAAGCCTTAACTTTTTTGTCTCTGACCAAAACAAAGTCATGCTTTGCTGGATTTGAGCACACACATCCCCATGAGACTAAGACCCCAACTCTGCTTTAGTTCTGTTCGCTTATGAGCTAGCTGCCTGGGGCCCAGTCCTGTACAATGCTCTGTAGAATCCTGGCATGGAACTCTTCACTACAAAGGACTCAGTCTCTAAGACACACCCAGTACTTTCTCTGCAGCTCCATTTTGTAGAGTTTTCTCCTACTTTCTTCACTGCAGTATGTTCTTCTGTTTGCCTTCTTTTTAAACACTGAATACATTCGTTATTTCAGAAACTTTTTTTTCATTGTTCCTGAGAAACTCTGGCCTCCAGATGCGTTCAGATGAAGTATATGACCAGTTGCAGGACCTTTTAGAAGGAATTCTTGCTTGGGGTAAATTATAGTCTGAACCAAAGGTCAGCAAATTTTGGCCCGCAGGCTGAATCCTGTCCACTCTGGGTGTTTTGTAAATAAACTTTTATTGGGACCTAGCGAGGTCCATTCACTTACCCATTGTCTGTAGCAGCTACGGTGGCAGAGTCGAGGAACTGAGACAGAGAGCGTATGGCCCACAAAGCCAGAAATATTTACTATTTGGTCCTTTGCAGAAGAATCTGCACCAGTGGTTCTCAACCCTGGCTGCACTGGAGGAATCTCCCGAAGGGCTTTCGAAAACTCTTCTGTCTGGGCCCCACTGCCACCCCTGGAGATTTGGGTTTAATTGGCCTTGGCTGGGGCCAGACACTTTTTTTTTTAAAAGCTCCCCAGGGGATTCCCAGAGTTGAGATCCACTGATTGTGATCCTTTCTTCCAGCAGCAGGAGTATGACTTTGTTTGTTACCCTGGCTCCTGGGAGCTCCCAGAAGCCTACAGCCAAAGTCTCTTCGGGTGCCTGGGAAAGAGTCAGCCTTATCTCCGGTGAGAAAGCGCTGACCCGCCCTGCATTCCTGGCTCGGGCTGGCTCGGGCGGTGGGGAAGCTTGACCTTATCAGTCCTCTGTCCGGCCGAATTCTTTCTGAGGCTCCAGGCCCATCCCACAAAGACTATCTTCCCTTGTTTCGCTGGTGAAGGTTTCTCATCTCCTGCCTAGCTGAGGATAAGGGCCACAGTCCATCCATTCAGCCCTTCGTTTTCCTGCACACAGGCATGTTGGAGCAGGCAGGAAAAAAATGGCTCACGCAGCATCTTCCCAGGTATTAGTTGGCAGGACTCAATCTCGAAAGTTGTCGCAGAGCACACATGTTTACCAGATCTCCTCGTCTGCCCTAGAGAGGAACTTCTTGGTTTGGATTTGGTGGGCTCTTGTGTTACTTCTGTAGGTTACCTCTCAGTGGGCTAGTTAGATTTTTTTGTTCCTTTGCTTCTGGTGCCTTTAAAAAAGAGGTCATGCCCTCTTTAGTTGGCCTCGGTTGTTTACAGGCATGCCTTGGTCGGCTCTGGTAATTAGTACCTGTCAGCAGGGAACTGTCCAGGCTTGCTGTCCTCTGTGCCGGAGTCCTCCTGGGCTCCCTCGAGCAGCTCCGTGCGGTGCCGACGCCTGGAAGGCGCACACCTGGTCCCAAGGAGCCGTCTGCCTGCCCAGAGGATGCCTTTGGAGAAGGACTACCCTCTTTTAAAGCACGTCATCCGCCTGGGGCGATCTTGGGTTCTCACGGTCCAGAGGAGGCCTGTGTGTAAGAGGAGACGGAGACAGGGACAGACATGGACACATTTCCCCCTTTTAATAACCCATAAAATCGAAATCCAAAGTAATTACTGGGGTCTGCAGCATTTTGAGTGCTAAATAACACAGATTGAGTTCTCCTGTTGTGCACCGGGGAGCCGGAGGGCCATCTCTTCTTAAGTTGGAAAAGCTAATCTGACCCACAGGAGCCCAAGTTCTAGACAGAAGTCCCTCTTTGACTGATGGCACAGTGTAGGTCAAGTCACTACACACTCAGCCTTCATTTATAAAGTGGGGAAACATAATCGTCATCTCTCATAAAGATTTTATGAGGATAGGTGAAATAAATGTGACAGTTACCCTATAATAGCCAGGTATAGTAATTTACATTGGTGAGGTCCAGTTAAGCTATGACCTTCTTATTATATCATCCAAAGCAATGCTGTATGCCTGAGCGGCCTCCTTGAGCTGTTTAATAGCTCTGCCCACTCAAACTCTTCGAGTGAGAAGAAAGCTTCAGAGGTGAAAGTCTCGTATTTATCCTAAACCTTGAGATTGGAGACGTGTCTTAACAGAGGAAGATGTTTCTTTTTCTAAGTGTTGTGGTGTACGTGCCATTAAAAATGGGGTCCAGAGTCTTGAGCTTTTCCTTGGACTCCACAAATGGGTTCCATTAGACTTACTGGCAGACATCAGGAACTGAGAATTTGTCTTTATAAATTGAATTATATCATTAGAAGTTCTGCCAGTGTTTATCACTTTCCTTAGCATTTGAAGGTAAAATGTACTCACCGTCTTAGGTACTTGAGTTGCCTTTTCCCTCCTCCCAGTCCTGGAATTTTATAGCTTTAGAGACCGTGGCAAAGGTAACATGAATGGTATCAATAAGTAAAACCTTTTACCATTTAGGATGTTTTCAGCTGTAAGTAGCAGAGAAGACTAACTCCCCTCGGCCTGGACAGTAAGGCTGTCATTGTCACTGGCAGCGTCCTCCAGGGGGTGGTGGGCCTCCCCATTGGTGGACTGGGCAGCTCAGTGATGTCGTGGTTTATCGGGATCCCCCTCCAGGACTGGTCCAGGCTGAGTGTCCTGGGGGAGAGGCGGATGCCCAAGTGCCTCAGGGCTCTGTTAGTTATGCAGGAGAACTGGGGGCAGGTTGCCGTGTATCTGTCCATCTGTACCCACTACACCTCCAGCGTGCGCTTCAAGGCTCTTTGCTAATTTTCCCTATGAAACTGCACAGACAGAAAGTTTTGGCAACGATTTCAGATCATTGTTACTGATGTTTAACGTAGCAGTTAACTTCCCTGGACTTTGGTGGTGGGGTTACTTTCTACCCGGAATGGGAAAGATCCTAGGTGGTAACTGTTGGCATTGTCTTCCTCAGCTGCAAGGTGACAAGTGGCCCCACGTGGAAGGAGTCAGCAAGCCCTAGGCTTATTTGCATGTTGTCTGGGCCCCAGTGGAAGCCCCTTAAGCTCAGGCTTGGGAAACTTAAGTCCCAGGAGTTTAATGTGGAGATTTTATAGAAATAACTTCTGCCTCTTAAGGGCATTGTTTGAGGTGTTGCTTTCATTATGGGTCTTAAATGAGACCAAAGAGTCAGGCAAGATGGAGGTTCTAGGATTTGGAAATAAACGTTCTTCATCTTAGAAAGAATTCTATTTAAAAAACATTTTACTCTGTGTTTTTGAGAGATTAGAATTCTAAATATAAGAACATTTGAGATAAATTTGGCAAACAGCTCCTCCAGATATTTATTTCCAGTAGATTCTAGTAATTTGAAATTCTGACTGGGGCTTAGAATAGTAGATTTTCCATAGAACTGTATTTTTTTAAAAACAGGAGATATCTGAACAGCTCAAATTAAGTTGGGATGTGGTTCTATTTGAGGATGTGGTTCTATTTGAGGATATTAAATGCTCTTGCTGTTTAAACCACTTGATGGCTTTCTAAAATAAATTTATTTATTTATTTTTGGCTGCGTTGGGTCTTCATTGCTGCGCGCGGGCTTTCTCTAGTTGTGGCGAGCAGGGGCTACTGTTCGTTGCAGTGCGCGGGCTTCTCATTGCGGTGGCTTCTCTTGCTGCGGAGCACGGGCTCTAGGCGCGCGGGCTTCAGTAGTTGTGGCACGCGGGCTCAGTAGTTGTGGCTCGCGGGCTCTAGAGCGCAGGCTCAGTAGTTGTGGTGAAAGGGCTTAGTTGCTCCGAAGCATGTGGGATCTTCTCAGACCAGGGCTCGAACCCGTGTCCCCTGCCTTGGCAGGCGGATTCTTAACCACTGTGCCACCAGGGAAGCCCCACTTGATGGCTTTGAGCCAACTTCTCCAATATGAAATCAGGAGATGATTAGAAACTCGTTTCTAGGTGTTGACATGTAAGTTACCTGTGTGACAGCCTTTGGTACCCAGATCAAAGGAGTAAAGGAATGGATGCTGGCCCTGCCGATGGGTCTTCTGAGCAGGTGAAACTAATGAAAATGACCCGGAGGCAGATTACACTAGTGTGGGGTGACTCTCAGATGAAGAAAGAGGAGCCTCCACAACTCAGGAAGGGACGGGAACCAAGTCACTGCAGCTCCAAGGCCTAAGAGAAAGGAGACAGAAGCATCAAGAAAAAGGGATGCAGAGAGGTGGATGGGGTGATAGAAATTAGAAATGGCGGAAATGGGAAGGAAATCCAAAAAAAAGGGGATATATGTATATGTATAGCTGATTCATTTTGCCGTACAGTAGAAACTAACACAACATTGTAAATCAACTATACTCCAATAAAAATTAATTTAAAAAAATAAAGAAAAAGAGAGAAAAAAAAAAAGAGAAAGAAACAGCCGCGAGCTGCTCCAGTTGCTGAGACAGTGGAGAGGGCTTGGCTGACTGTGCTTAGCACACAGCTGGATGGCTGAGCGCACCTCATTCACCCCCAGGTATTAGCCGTCTGTAATCACGATGCTGTGTCTGTTAAAAGGCTTTAAATCATGTGTGCTGCACCGCTGAAGAAAGCATTTATCTATGCGATGTGATTTAGCTAAACATCCCTCAAAAACAAGCTGCTGGGCTTCCCTGGTGGCGCAGTGATTAGGAGTCTGCCTGCCAATGCAGGGGACACGGGTTTGAGCCCTGGTCCGGGAAGATCCCACATGCCGCGGAGCAGCTAAGCCCATGCGCCACAACTACTGAGCCTGCGCTCTAGAGCCTGCGAGCCACAACTACTGAAGCCCGCGCGCCTAGAGCCTGTGCTCCGCAACAAGAGAAGCCACCGCAATGAGAAGCCTGCGCACCGCGACGAAGAGTAGCCCCCACTTGCCGCAACTAGAGAAAGCCCGCGTGCAGCAACGAAGACCCAACGCAGCCAAAAATAAATAAATAAAATAAATAAATTTTAAAAAACCAAAAAACAAAAAAACCAAGCTGCTTAGAATAACAGCGTGGGTGCTTTGCTTCAGCTTTCGGGGAACCAACAACGTGGAAGAATAGCTTTTCCTCAAGCCTGCCAGATACTGATACGTGACTAGAAAGTTGTCTTTTTCATTTTACAAATCTTTGGGGTTTTTTTTCTTTCTTATGTCAAAAATCGTTCATGTGGAGACTATAGATATGAAGAGAGTGAATATAAAATCTTTTGCAATGAAACCATTGGGAATAGCAGTCAACTTTTGGGTTCTTTTCTTCCAGTGACTTCCATGGGTGCGTGCATTTTAAAAGGAAGTAAAAATGGGTTCATACTGTATGTACTGTTTACATAGTTAGAATAGTTTTCTATACCATAACCGTACCCCTCCCCCCGTGTATATATGGTTTTTAACCCTAGTAGTTTTGCAGTTGAAGTAAACAGAGTTTTGATTTACCTATAGCCATATATTTTATTATGTGGAATCACGTAGAAGGGCCTCATGCAAAAATCAAACATCAAGATTCAAGGTTGTAAAATGTTAATTCTTCAGGAGCCAGCGCCAACTTGGAAGTCTGAGACTGAGAATTAACTACTTAATATGGTGAATCAGAAGTTCGTATCTATGTGTATTTATTTACTTTAAAGAATCCATTATAAAATAAAATATTTTCCTTCTGTTTAGCCTTCTTTGGATATTCAACAAATACAAAGTACGACCCATACCAAATTAAAGCAGAAATAGCAAGTCGTCGGGATAGGGTGAGTAAAACGAATATTTTCACAACTAGAAGCCCCGTATGTCTTTTTATGTAACATCACTTATCATGGTTCATTTTATGGTGGCCAGTGTGTATAACACCCATATTTTAGTAAGATTTTCCATTTCATGAATTATTACCACATTTGGTTTTACTTTCCACTTTTTTTTTTCCGATAGGAAGGGAAAAGTTTCATTTTAAAGCCTCAGCCCATCTAACAAAAAATCACCTGTATCCCTCAGTGTGTTTCATGGGGATAGATTCACCCCCCGTTTGGATAGATTTGGTGACATCGGGGCCCGACCTCAGAGGGCTGCTTCCCTGTATTAGTGGGCTGCCAGCCCTGTCCCTCAGCAGCTTTAGCATCTGCTGTTCTTCCCCGGTGGCTGTATTCCCAGAGAAATCTTGCCTACGATGGCGTTTGACCAGAAGGTGCCGGTGCTCCTTGCCAGTGGTGCCGGGTTCTTTGTGTGCCACCATGTTCCATCCCTTCAGCCCCTTGTGTTGGGTGTCTGGGAGGGGGGACGGGAGACATCTTAGAGGCCAAGCCTCCCGTCCTGGTGTCTCAGTCCCTAAACCAGAGTGTCTCTTTTAGTGCCGTGGTTCTCACATTCTAGTACACCAACGAAAAACACCTGGGGCATCAGTTCAAAGTGTGAGCTCCAGACACCCCCGCCTCGCCCCCACCGAGTTTTAACAAGGCCTGGAGTGGGTCCTAGCACCTGTTTAAATAAGCACTGCAGACGACTGACTTCCAGGTAGTGGGAAGCCATGCTTTGAGCAACAGGGTTTCCTAGGTGGGATCTGTGGGTAGTAAGCAGAAGAGAGGATGAAAAAAGTATGACGAAGTTTGCTCATTGCAATGTGTAAATCAATACCTTGAAAAAGAAAATCATTGCTGGTTCCAGGGCTCCACGTGGTAGAAAGCTGTTCGTGACCCGGGCCTTGTGGGTCTAAGCGAGCCGGCCCCTCTGCCAGGGCTGTTTGATATGCCAGGGCTGTTTGATATGCCAGGGATGGAAGGCCATGGAGAGAATGGGTGACCCCGTGAATTGCAAGGTAGTCAGAAACTTAGATGACAATGCTAACAACTGTAGAAATCATTTTTCACAGCTTCTTTATGTGGAAAAAAAAATGTAATTTGTCTTTAGCTTTCCAGATTAAAACGAGAGCTGACCCAGATGAAGCAAGAACTGCAGTACAAAGAAAAGGGGGTGGAGACCCTGCAAGAGTGAGTGGCCTGCAGTGACAGAGGGAGAGTTTCCCTGCGATTTCCTGTTTGGTGCCGGGACATGTGTCCTAAAGCTTCTTGGGTGTTCACTTTTATGCTTTTATTTATGCTTATTATTTGCCAATCCTAAGGATCAGATCTCTCTTTTCCCTGAAGATACTTTGTTCTTGTTTCCTTGGGAAATAAGACCTTTATTTTATATTTACGCACATTCTTGATAGCTGTGCTGTCTGAAACACACATGGCTATTTACATTTGAATTCCTGTTTTGTTAGTTTTAGTCTCTTAAATTTTTTAATTCTAAAATTTAAATTAATTGAAGTTAAATAAAATTAAAATTTTAGTCCCCAGTCTCAGTAGCCACATCTGAAATGCTCAGTAGTCACATGTGACTAGTGCAGGTTTTCTCCACCTCAGCGCTCGTGACATTTTGGACCAGATAACTGTTTGTGGTGCAGCTGTCCTGTGCACCAGAGGTTGTTTAGCAGCACCCCTGGCCTTGACCCCCTAGATGCCGGTAGCACCCTCTCACCCAGTTGTGACAGCCAAAAATGTCTCCAGATATTGCCAAGTGTTTCCTGGAGGGCACGTTTGTCCCAGGTTGAGGACCACTGGGCTAGTGGCCACTGCATTGGGCAGCACAGATAACATTTCCATCCTCACAGTACGTTCCGTTAGGCAGCCTGATCTGTAGGTCTTCCTCCTATAAAATTGACATCTTTACAATTAGAACTTTATCCCTACTAAGAGTTTGGGGATGAAGTTCTTATCATTTGTGAGTTATATGAAGTGAGCAAATTCAATGAACAGAAGTTATTTTATAAATGGTGATATTGGTGGTCTGAAAGAATTAATTTTCCTAAGGAAGGGCATTGTATGCTTGTTGGTCCAAAGTATATTCCCTTTTGATTCAGAGCCTGGTTTCACTTGCTGAACTTGGGCTTGTGCTTCATACCTTCTGTGTTGACTCTTCTCATGTGTCAGTGGGGACTGTCATAGCTCGGTTGCTCTGACAAAATACTGTAGACTGAGTGACTTAAAGAGCAGACATTTACTTCTCACAGTTCTGGAGGCTGGAAGTCCAAGGTCACGGCGCTGGCAAATTCATTATCAGATGACTGCCTTTTTGCTGTGTCTTGACATGGTGCTGTTTTTGGGTGGGGGGCTCTGGTCTCTGGTGTCTCTTCTGTTTCTTTAAGGACACTAATCCCTTGATGAGGCCCCACCCTCATGACCTCATCTAAATCTAATCACCCCCAAAGGACCCATTTCCAAATACCATCCTATTGGGGGTTAGGGCTCACCATATGAAGTTTGGGGGACATAAACATTCAGTCCATAGCAGTGATCATTGGGCTAAATTGTCCGAGGGCAGCACCAGTGCCTGCTACATAGTCAGCCTTCAGCAAATGGCAGGAATCCGCGTGGCTACGATTTCTTGGTAAATGTGGGCAGCGTGCCACTCTCTCGCATCCTGTGTGCAGACACAATGACAGTGTGTCAAATGTGATTGCAGTATTACTCTTTATAGGGAGGTAACACAGAAGGTGTTTGACAGAGGTAATGATCCCACCTCATGTAAAGGGTAATTAACGGGCACGTCAAACCCTGTTGTCTAACACGAGGTTGAGATTCACTTTGTTAATCACTCAGGATTAGTTTGGTTGACGATTCGTTTGTCCTCTTTTTATTAAGGACATATTATAGACACCAAGGGAGACACAATAGAAAGGTGAGCTGGGTCTTGCCTGGAGGAGCTTGGCTTTTCTGGCCCTGAGACACTGCCATGCCCCCTGCAGGTCCCCCATGCGGCAGGGTTTGGTAAGCTGTCCATGTGCTTAGCATGAGCTGCAGGCTTTTAACCTTACAGTCAGCTTTTTGCTTTCTCTACCACTACCTGTAGCAGCATGTGTGTGTGTGCGCATGCACGCGCATTCTCTGGTGATTTGGATCTACAATGGGAGTTGCTTTAATTATCCCTAGTCGGTACAGCTTTTTTTTCCTTTTTTGTTTTGCATGACGGAGAGTCTTTACTTTTAAATGATTTTCAGTACACCAAGTAGTAACATGTAACAAGTTCTTGAATTCCATAGTCTAGTAATCTTTTAAATTTATTTTTTATTGAAGTATAATTGATTTACAATGTTGTGTTAATGACTGCTGTGCAGCAAAGTGACTCAGTTATACACATACATACATTCTTTTTCATATTCTTTTCCATTATGGTTTATCACAGGATATTGAATATAGTTCCCTGTGCTATATAGTAGGACTATCATCTAGTAATTTTGATTAAGAGAAACTAAAAGCAGCCCAAACAATGATACTAGTATCCATTATTCTAACTCTTAGCCGGAAAGGACTATTTTAAGGCTGGCTGCTGCGTCACATAGGTTACAAATAACTATTTACTACTTTTTCATAGATAAAGCCCCTGACCTTCAAGAAAGATTTAGGGAAAAAAAATTCATCTCTTTCTTTCTTAAGAAATTTTTTTTTTAACTACATCTAAGAAAGAAAAAGTCAGTATTGATATATATGCTGCTTGAGCGAAAAGGCATAGGAAAGCAGACAATGTATATCCATTAAATGTCCAAGAAATATGGGGTAAAAAGATAAAATCTTGGGACTTCCCTGGTGGCACGCTGGTTAAGAATCCACCTGCCAATGCAGGGGACACGGGTTCGAACCCTGGTCCGGGAAGATCCCACATGCCGCGGAGCAACTAAGCCCATGCGCCACAACTACTGAGCCTGTGCTCTAGAACCCGCGAGCCCCAACTACTGAAGCCTGTGCGCCTAGAGCCCGTGCTCCGCAACAAGAGAAGCCACCTCAATGAGAAGCCCGTGCACCGCAATGAAGAGTAGCCCCCGCTCACCACAACTAGAGAAAGCCTGCACACAACAATGAAGACCCAACACAGCCAAAAATAAATACATAAATAAATACATTTTTAAAAAAAGATAAAAATCTTTGGATAAGCTCTAAGTTTGTACAAAGAAGCTAGATTTGCTGTTCTGCAAAAAGTGAAGGGATCTACTATATAACATACAGAAATAATTTAATGACTTTTCGCAAGACTATAACTCAAGCCTTGCTAAAGCTTCATATTCCATGAAGGGATCGAAAATGCCAATACATGCAACAACAGGCGGTTTTTTTCTTCCTTTATCCGTTTTTGTGGTAGTTTTTGTGGATTTCTGGCTGGATGTCGCAGACAAAGGCCAAGAGGTTATCCAGGACTTCATCCCTGTACCGCCGGAAGTAGGTCTGGAGGATGGTCATCTTCTCCTGGGGGTCCTCCACTTCAGTGCTGCAACTGCCATGGGATCCCAGAGCCGCGGCCTCCTTGGCCTTGAACTCCTTCTCCCTCTGCAGGCGGTACCGTTCAGTTTCAGCCGGGCTGCCTCTCTGGCCTGCTTCAGCCTCCAGTTCTTTTGCTTGTGGTCCTCGGCCACCTCCTTGGCGGCCCGCTTCTCGGCCTGGAGCAGCTGCTGGATGCCCTGCGACCGACTGGCCGTGGTGGCGGCGATTCCAAGGCGGCAGAGAGCGGCCTAAATCGGCTCGACCATCCCCTCGGGTCAGTTGACCCAGCCGCCCAAGCAGTACAGCTTTTTAAAAAAGTTTTGCTTAAACAAATCAAGCTGCATTTTCAGTATCGGCTACTGGTTTTGTTGCTCATTTTGTCCATCTGCTGTGGTGCTTCCCGGCGCAGCAATACCTGTTCTGTGATTTTACGCCATACAGCCCTGCCCACCTCCAGATGCTCCCATGCCTGCTGGGTGCTTCTCTGTGCACTGTGGCCGTGCCCTCCTGTGTCACTTCTGCTAAAGGGCTGGATCAGAAATAAGCAGAAGCAAATCATTTAATTTGGCAGGTCTTCACAAGTTGCTTGGACTGTCCAGTTGAATTGGAGGTTGATTTCCTTCCTTCATTTGGCCACACCGTAGCTTTCTCTCTTCACCAGGGTGAATCAAGACTTCCCAGCGTCTCTAGATAATACTGACTTTTCATGCTGGGCCTCATGCAGTTAATTTAACTCTCACTCGCTGAAGCTCTGGTGCAGATGATCGGGTTTCAGGGCGGTTCAGGAACACTGAGGTCACGCGGGATCCCCGAGCCTCAGAGGGGATCCCCGGCCGGCACATTTCCCCACTGGCTCTGACTTCTGTAGCAGGATTGCTGGGCCCAGTGCCTTTTCCTCTGCTTGGCCTCCATCACTCTGGCCACCTCCATTTCTTTATGTGAAGACAATGGTTATATTGCAATGTCAACTTAAGACTGAACACTCTCAGAAATCAAAGATGTCAGGGCTCAGGTGACGGAGAAAACCCCTTCCCCTTAGCATTGCTAGGAAGTAAATTCATCTCTTGTAGTCAAGGTAATTTTAAGACTAGGAAAAGGCGGCCTCAGTTTCTCCAGGTTTATTGGACGGGAAGCAGAAGCTGGTCTGGGAAGAGTTATAACTTTACACCTGCAGCCGGAGCGGAGTATGAGTTGTGCACTTGCAGAGAGAAGGGCCAGTGCTGTTTGATCTTCTTTCTGCTTTCCATAGCAAGAATCCTTAGCGATGGTAAACATGCCCCCTGCCAAGGGGACGGTCCTCACTCCCTGCTGGATACCCACCGTCCCCAGTGGAGGCTGAGGGGTGGCCTGAGGGAAAGTTCTGGACCTGGCCTTGGTCCTGGGGGACCCAGCCCAGCTTTCCAGATGGAGCTGCCTCGAGAGGCAGCTTCTAGTTGGTTGCTGTGTTGTCACTGCAAATGGTCGGTCACTCTGTGCTGTGACACGAGCTCACGGGAAGGAGAGGAAACAAGGGTGCTTGTGCTGTGTTTAAAACGCTTTGCCAGTGAAAAGTAGACTGATACCTTCCTCTGAGTTACACAGGCCATGTGTGAGATGAAAACAGCCTCTTTATTTATCTGGTATTGCAGATTGGCTCTTGTGTTTGGATCAAATCATGCAGACAGGTGTTACTTATTGAGAAATTTGGAAATCCTCTGGTAAGCATCGATAATGTGATTACCCCACCCCTACTGTAAGATCCTAACTCTGAGCACGGATAATACGTGAGCTGTTACCTGTAAATGGGCTCCTCACATATTATTGCCAACATCGATTTAAGGCAGAGACCCTAGATTTTCCTCCAGAAAATTTTCTGCTGTTCTTGCTTCCCAGAATATCCCATGTATTTTTTTCCAGAGCACCTCACCGAGAGTTTGGCTACTTATAACATTTTAAACTCGACTTGTTTATCTTGGTGAACTTTCCTGGCTAGCAAGGAAATCCATCATTACGCTTGGGTCCAAGTGAGGAAAAAAGAACCTTTTGTATTTTTTTTTAAGTGTATGTATGTTGTTAATTTTTGTAGATGGGAGCTGGCCGTGAACACATTCTCTGGGTTAATGATAGAATGCGTGTGTGTGTGTATAATGTATATAAACTTTTAATGATGGAAAGTGTCAAATATACACAAAAGTAGAGAGAATGGTATAAGGGAACCTTTCTGTACCCCTCACCCTGCTTCAACAACTAACCACACAATGGCCAGTCTTGTTTTGTCTGTCACACGGCCTCATCGCCCAAGCTCTTACCGCATTATTGAAGCAAATCCCAGAGTCATATTTCATCCATAAATGTCTCTCCTAAAGTAACAGACTCCTTTTGAAAACATAACTATAATACCTGTGCCACTTAGTAGTAATCTCTTAATGTTGTCCTTTCTCCAGCAAGTGTTCCCATCTCCCTGGTTTGTTTGGGTCCGGGTTCCGACAAGGTCCACACCGTACGTTTGATTAGTGTGTCTCTTAATCTCTACCCTCCTCTCCTTTTATCTTTTTTCCTTCCTTTCTTCCTGCTGACATCTTATTTGTTGAAGAAGCTACTTTGCTTGTCCCAGAGAATTGCCCTGATACTGGATTTTGCTGCGTGAACGTGCGCGGCGTCATTTAACACGTCCCCTGCTATTTATGTAAACGGGTGTCATTAATCCGAGAGGCTTGATCTGACTCAAGTTCAGTTTCATTTTCTTTTCCCTTTGGTCAGGAGGTGCACACTCTCTGGTTGTCTCTTTTTTTGTGGTGTGAAGATGATCAGTGGGGTCTGGCATTGTCAGCCTGATAACATCCATTTATAATGTTTCCCATCAGCTTTTCACCTAATGCTGTGCACGTGTAGACACAAGAGGTTTCAGGATAAGTTCTCGAAGGTGGGTTTGCTGGGTCACAGGGTACAGGTATTGGTCGTATTCTTAGATATCGCCGAATTCTCCTTGGGAGGGTGGCACCATTTTGCATTCCCACCACTAGTAGATGCGTGCTCCTGTTCCAACCGCGTGGCCAGCAGAATGTGTTGTCACTCACGCTTTTGCATTTCTACCAGTCTTATCGGTGAGAGATAGTGTCTCAGTGTCGTTGTAATTTGCATTTCTCTTGAAGCCCTTTATAAACGTCTTCAGAAAACAGGAGCAACGTTTACAAGTCATGAAAGTCTTCAGAAAAATCAAACTTTTCCAGTGAGAGAGCTACTGGGTATCGCGGCCCCAAAGTTTCTGAAGCTTGTTTTGAAAAATTATCTTCATGTAACTCATGGCTAGCACCCAGGGCAAGGGGGGAGGAGCTAGAATGAGGATGTCCGCAGCTTCCCAAATGGGTGATGCCCAAGGACGTGCTGGATGCGCCAGTGGGTGGGGGAGAGCTCCCTCTTTAGTGACGCTAGACCTCCTGGGCGTCTGGAATGTTCCTCCTGTTCGACTGTGAGGTGTCCTGCAACCGGGAAGCTCGTTTAACATCACTTCACCCTGAGTTGCCCACGCTTATGTGCCCCTGCAGCTTTTTCCCGCCGTGCCACCTGTAACGTCCCCGAGTACTGACGTGGTGGCTCCTCGTCCTCACACCAGCCATGGGGGATCTTGTAAAGTGTCTCCGCTGCGTGGCCCCTGGTGGCTCTCTCACTTAGAATATGATCCAGACTGCAGATGAGTCGGCCCCCGTCCTCACCTCGTTCCCCCAGTCTCCCCCTCACTCACCTGCGTCACCCCGCGCTGGAACTCGCAGCTCCTTGTGCCTGGAACTCTCTCCCCAAGTCTCTCGTGCCTGTCCCCTCCCTTCCATAGTTCTCTGGACGAATGACATCTCGCCAAGGTCCCTGCTCACCACTGTATCTAAAAAGCAGCCCTCTCCCCACCCTCTATCCCCGCACCTGGCTTCGTTTTCCTTGAACCACCAGTTGCTGCCTGACCCGGTGGTTTCTTTGTTGTCGTCTTGTGTCCTCGCCTAGTGTCACGCTGTGCGAGGATGCGGACTTGGCCTGGTTCTCTACTCGGTCCTCGGGATGCAGCCAGCTCCGGGTGCAGGGCAGGGCTTGGCGGGGTGAGGGGACCAGCCCGGGGGCCGTGCGGCACTGCTCCTGGGACACCGGGACCCCCTGGGCCAGGGCCTGGGCTGCGAGCATCGGGGAGGTCACTGCATCGGCCCAGGCGCCTTCTTATTAACTGCCCTCTAGCGTTTCCTTCTCTGCTTCTTACTGTGTCATATTGTGTTTTAAGAAATCCTATTTCTATCACTGCTGTTCAGATCACAGAAAAGGGTGCTCGTTAAACGCGCCAGTACCCACTTTCCGTGAGGTGTGTTCTTAGCCCCTGGGTCAGCCTCTTTGCTTTGAGCCTTTTAACTGCTTGATGACATTCTTCCGCTTTGGGATGCTGTGTTGAAGTTTAGCCCGTGTGTCTCCTGCAATAAGAGAGAGTGACTGCACTCTGCGGAGCATCCGATACCACAGCGAGGCAGCATTAGATCTCGGAATTAGCATTTTCTGTCCGAGGGGATTTAGTGGTTTCAGAAGAGAACGGGATTGTTCACAGTTAGCGCAGGCTTAGACCAGCAGTATCCCATTACCGTGGCACAGAAGCTACAGCCCGTGCTAAAAGGCCAGCGCTCCTCACATAACAGTAAAACATACAGAAATGGGGGCGGAAACAAAAAGAGCGTTGTTCCCGTCATGGGACGGGTCTGGCGTTCCACGCAGGACCGGCTGCTGATAGAAAGCTGCCGGAAGCTTTGTGAGGTTCGTTCAAGGCCCCCTGCCAGGGCTGGTGATGTAAAAGGTAGAGTTGTAACAACACTTCTCATTCTTGGGGGTTGTAATGTGTGGTATTGACGTGGAATATCTTTCGAGGCCTGGCAGCCCTTTTCTTTAAGATGTGGGTTTAAGAATCCATTTGGTTTTACTTTTGTCAGACCAGTTCTCTTGACATCTTTTTTTTTTAATTAATTTATTTTATTTATATTTATTTTTGGCTGCGTTGGGTCTTCGTTGCTGCGTGTGGTCTTTCTCTAGTTGCGGCGAGCAGGGGCTACTCTTGGTTGCGGTGCGTGGGCTTCTCATTGCAGTGGCTTCTCTTGTTGCGGAGCACGGCCTCTAGGCGTGCGGGCTCAGTAGTCGTGGCTCGCGGGCTCTAGAGCGCAGGCTCAGTAGTTGTGGCGCACGGGCTTAGTTGCTCCGCGGCATGTGGGATCTTCCTGGACCAGGGCTTGAACCCATGTCCCCTGCATTGCCAGGTGGATACTTAATCACTGTGCCACCAGGGAAGCCCTTCTCTTGACATCTTAAGTTGAACAACAATTATGGACACTTGAGGGCAGTGGGAGGGGGAGGTTGATGAGAATCGTCTTGAAGATGCCTTCTTAGCGGTGTGCGGTCAGCATTTGAAGCTGTGCCTTCTTTTCTCTCTAACCGTTTCTTTCAAAGGCAGCCAGTAAAGAGCACCAGTTTACTTTGGGACAACATCTGACTGGCTATGTGGGTGGCCCTCAGATTTGACACAGTGTGAGTTTGGAGGCCTTGACCCTGAATGTATTGCCAGCCCGGCAACAGAAGCAGATGAGTGTGGTGTGAGGGGCCTCAGTGTGAAGCTCACTGTGCCTCTTACTGGCTGTGTGACCTTGAGCAAGTCACTTAACCTTCCTGAAGCTGCTGCAAAATGTTGAGGGGTGAAAAGTAAAGGCTGTGTGGTCTGTGTCCTGGGTTTTTTTTTTTTTTACACTGGGTCTTAGTCCATTCAGGCTGCTATAACAAAGTGCCACAGACCGGCTGGCTTATAAACAACAGAAATTCATTTCTCATAGTTCTGGAGACTGGAAGTCCAAGATCAGGGTGCCAGCATGGTCAGGTTCTGTGTCTGGTGAGAGCCAGCTTCCCAGTTCACGAATGGCCATCTTCTCGCCGTGTCCTCACATGGCGGAAGGGGCAGGGGAGCTCCCTGGGGCCTCTTTCATAAGGGCACTGATCGCATTCATGAGGGCTTCTCCCTCATGACCTGATCACCTCCCAAGGGCCCCACCTCCTGATCCCGTCACCCTGGGCATTAGGATTCCAGCACGTGGGTGCTGGGGGGACAGAAGCATGCACATCACGTCGCACTGCGTAATAACTTGTGTTCTTACTAATGCCACCTTTTGTTGAGCCCTTGTCAACTTTCCGTCATCTTGCTTGAGATGTATAAGCACTGTTTTGAGCTCTTAATTAAAATTAGAAAAAGGAAAAGCTCTTTGGCAGTCACAGATGTTATGATTTTCTTCATGTAATGGAATATATTGATATTTTAGGAAGTACCAAATCATTGAGTATATCCTCTGAATTTGACCAAAGTTTTAGAGGGAATTTGGAAAAAGGGAGAAAACTCCCAAATAAGTGAATTTTGCAGATGCAATGGAAGAGGGTTCCTGTCCTTTGAAGTTTTTGTTAGATGATAAAGCATATGGACCCTATCTTGGCCACTCCGAGCAGGAGTGCACCCAGGGGGTAGCAAGGGCCATCGCTGCACCTGGTGATCCAATTCGGACTTGATAACTGGGAGATGTAGGTTTGAATCTTGGCTCTGCCAGATCTTAGCTTGTCCTCTTGGGACGTTATAAAGTCTGAGAAGATTATGCTCATCTCATAAAACTGTTGAGGGGATTAAATGAGATGACAGGCATGAAGCACGCAACAAGACTCTGTCACCTAGTAGTGGGTGCTTGATACACTGAACTATTTTAATATGCTATTTATATAATTATATAATTTAAGCAAATAGTATGTACTGTATAAAATATGGCTATATAAGGTTATATTTATATAATAATAACTTTTTACACCATTATATATTCTACAATAATACATAACTGTTTTTAAACAATAGTGTTTCAGAGATTCCTAGAACTTTGAGATCATCCTCTCTAATAGCTTTCACACTTTTTAACAGTGGAGTCTTTTCCCCTTTCCTTCCCCTCAAATGATACCTTCTGTGGAAGCAGACTGTCCGAGATGGAGCACAGGGAGGGGCTTGCCGCAGCAGGGGTGAGGGTCCCCGAGCCCTGTGTGGGTTCTGCCTTTACTCCAGCTCACCACGCCAGGACACCCTCGGGGCAGAGTGAAAACAGCTGCTCTCGGTCAATCTTCATTCCTTTTCGAGGTCTCAGAGCCACCTGGGTGGAGCTGAGGTCAGGGCCCAGGTCCGTGGCCTTAAAGTTGAACTTTCGTTCTCCGAGGCACTTTGCAGTGTCTGCCGATGAGAGGCATTACAGGGTTGCTGGTCCCTCTCCCTGATGGGAATCGGGGCCCGGTTTCCTCCAGGTAGCGGCCATTCCCATTGTAGATGCTGGTGCCTTGACAGGCAGCTGGCGCAGTGCCTGGCTTTACTGATGGCTGCACTTAGGCTCTGTAGCTGCTAAAAGCTATAAGGAAGTCACAACACCTAAGTACGAAGCTGGAGCTGATGTGGTTAGCATCTTACGTTGCGGCCTTAACAGTGGGTGTGTGTCTATACTCTGTGACCATTTGATTAGCATTGATGGTTAAGGGATTGAAAACATTTTGTTCAGTGCAGTAGAGTTTCATTTCTCTACGTGGGCGTCAGTGTCAGGTGACGATCCATTTGCTGTATTTCTCATTCTGGAGGAGCCAGTAGGCCTGGTTAGCAAAGGCATTGGTCATTAACTGTTACAGAGAAATCACACTTTTTTGGCCTTGGGTTTTTTGTATGGAAATGATGTAACCCTTTTCTACAGACTTCATCAACCTATGTGGGTTGTGGTTTGTGACATTAAATGAGATGTATTGGAAAGCCTTTTATCAGAAGATGGATATAAGGAGATATTATTACATAAATGAGTCTAGATTCTCTCTGCAAGAAAAGCTGGGCCACTTCCTTGACAGATGCAGTGCTGGGAGATGGATGGCCTTTGTTCCTGCCTTGCATTAGAGACTCCTGGTTCTCCATAGAACAGCTAAAATGGAAAAACACATGGCCAGGCCATGTTGGGATGTAGGGGTGTCACCATTCAATGTGTGGGGTCCCCCAGTGCATCTGTATCCGCTCTCCAAGGAAGAGGACTCGCGACCAGTTTTCATAAATATTTTGTTTGTTACAGATGGCAATCATAGCAGTGCTGTTGAGCCCTGAAGCCCTATTCCAAAGGGAGGGAATGATTTCCTGCTTGTTCTCTCATTCCAATGGTGCTGATAGCTCAGATCAGCTCTGGTGCTGAGTTTTGCTGTGAGTTGTGACATTTGTGGCCAGGAATTTGTTAATGATAATAAAGTACTGGAGTTGGTGAATTTTTAACTTTTTCTCCCATGAGTAAGTAGACTGAGCATTATCCTGATAATAATAATCAGCACAGACATTATACGCCAGGGCTCTGCCAAGTAAGCCCTTTTCTTACATTTCTTATTACATGGGAGGGACATTTTTAGTGTCTTCATTTGAGGCATGAAGAAACTGAGGTTTAAAGAGGTGAAGTGTCTTGCCCAGGGTCCCACTGTAGAGCTGGAGTGTCACTTGTACTCACCAGCATGCCAGGATGCTCTTGTGAGTGGAACATAAAGGAGTTTGGGCTGGCCGTTAAGGATCTGGATTTTCGGGTAACGTGGGGGAAGCAGTTTAGAACTAGAATCTGTGTCATGGTGGATCTGGAACCTGAAATGCAAGCTGGTGACTTTCCAGAGAAGGAGTTCATTCTGTTTCTGGACCAAAGTCTCTTCTTCAGCCCCAAGGGCTTCCAAGGCTAAGACTTAGGTATGGAAGATGTGACCAAGGACAAGCTACAGGAGGCTGCCTGCTCTTTGCAGGCCAGAGCCAAGCCTAGTCTCGGTCAGCGCTCTGCTTCCACCACCCAGAACCAGGCCGTGTGTGCCCAGGGGTGGGCTGGCTGGAAGGAAAGATGGATGGAAGGAAGTTAGCTTGAATGGGAAGCATGAAGGAAGGATGAATGGATGTTTGAATAGAAGGGGAGTAGTAGATTGAGAGAGTGATAAGTTAGAACCAGAATAAAAGAAAGAAAGACAGAGGAGCCATAAGAGTTGCCAGCTTTTGTACAGGGTGTCCCTGTTGAAAGTTCACTACTTTTTGCTGTTGCCCATGTAATTCTTCTTGTACACAGATTTCATTTGTATGTTTATTTGATAGACATTTTTGACCCCTAAGCCAGATGCTGGTGATAGACGAATAAGACATGATCCTGCTCTCAGAGAGGGAAATTTAAAATTTCAGGAAATTTTTAGGCCAGTGAACTCGTTGCGTAAGCATTAGTAGAGGACACGGGAACCCTGCCCGGAACGTGCTCACCTGCAGAGGATATGCTCGTGGCACAAAGGGAGCCATCCACCACCAGTCTCATCTGGTGTTCACCACAAACAAGGAAGGTCTTATGGGATCTTTATTTTTCTTTGTCAAAACATTGTTTTTAACTGCTTCCCACCTTTCTACGAAGCTTTTTAAGTTTTAGGTTGTTATTGTTTAATAGAATGTTGTAATCTCGCATAGAATGACTCGTATTTCTTTTCGAACCAGGATTGATCGTAAGATGTCAAGTGCTCACACCAACTACAAACTGGATGAGGCGCAGGCTATAATGAGCGAGCTCAGGACCATCAAGAAAGCCATTTGTACAGGCGAGAAGGAGAGGCGGGACCTGATGCAAGTAAGAGGCCCGGGTGCTCTTCAGAGCGCACGTCCGTCTGTCTGCCCACCTGCTTGTCTCTTAACTTTATTTAAAAATTTAAAAATATATATATATGTGTATATTTACTATATATATTATAGATTTATTATATAATCATACATATTTTAAAGACATACATGTATGTATAATATATATGTATATATGATATCTTCTGTATATGTGTGTGTACATATTTATAAATATTTTAAAATATGCGTATTAGTTTCCTAGGGCTGCCATGACAAAGAACCACAAACCAGGTGGCTTAGAACAACAGAAGTTTATTCTCTCCGAGTCTGGAGGACAGAAGTCTGATAGCAAGGTGCGGCAGGGCCGCGCTCTGTCTGAAGGCTCTAGGGGAAGCTCCGTCCTTGCCTCTTCCAGCTCCTGGGGGCTGCTGGCAGTCCTTGGTGTTCCTCGGCTTGTAGACGTATCACTCCAGTCTCTGCCTTTGTCATCACATGCTTTCCCCTGTGTCTCTGTGTATGAATGTTTTTCTTCTTATAAGGACACCGATCATTGGATTAGAACCTGCTGTAATCCAGCATGACCTCATGTTAACGTGATTCCATCTGCAGGCCTTCCTTCCAAATAAGCACACATTCCAGGTTCTGGGGGTTAGGACTTCAACACATCTTGTTGGAGGACACAATTCAGGCCACAACAATGGGTGATACATTTGTATTGTTAAATAATCAAAATAATTCAACGTCTGTTGTAAGAGTCTTGCTGTCACCCCGTTCTCTCACCTCCTGTAGCTGCTTTTATTAGCTTCTTGTACACCCTTCCAGTGTTCATACAGACACTTGAAAGTGTGAACACGTGGCCAGCTGCCCTCGCAGAAAGCCGGGCCTGTGCCTGCTGCCCCGCGGTAGCTTCCGCACCTAACTCTTCTGCCCTGTACCTTTTCCCGTCTCTGGACTCAGAGTTCCCTCCTTCCTGGATATGGCTGCATAGTATTCCACCATGAGGACAGACTTTTTTTCATTGTAGCTTTATATTGCTTTATTTTTTTGCCCCTTGAACTCCTGTAGTTTCTGTTATTTTTAGAAAAAGCTGAGTTTTTGCAGAGACCCATGCCGGGCTCCTATGCCGGGCTCCTGCTCCGTGCCGGAATGCATCTGATGCTCTCTGTTGTGGCTTTTCTTTTCGGCTCAGCACACCGAGTGAGCACCTGGTGCTGGGAGGCATTTGTCTCGATTCTGTAGCATGTAAGACACAGAAGGACATGGGAGCAAAGCTCAGACTCGTAGGCCGAGTGCAACAGGCGCGCACATGACTGCCTTGCCCGGCAGTGCTTCCTAACGTCACGGGCGTGAGGCTGGACTGTCCCTAGGCTGCTCGTTCAATTGCAGAGTACCAGACCCTACCCCAGGTCTCCTGGATTAGACTGTCTGGGGTTGGGGCCCAGAAATCTGTATTTTCAGATGCCGTGTATCTCCAGGTCATGAGAGGTCAATGGTCAATTGTTAGATTTTCTCCGAGGCCTGGTAGCAAGGAGAACAGCTGCCGTCTGCCAAGGCCTCTGTGTGCCGCACTGGGCGAGGTGCTCTGCGGACATCACCCATGTGATCCAAGCCCAAACCCTGGCGTGAACCAGGTGGTACTTCACCCCAGGGACACGGAGGCCTCGCCCGGGACGTGGAGCTGGTGTCCCTGCCCCGTTCTTTCTGAGAGTGCAGAGCTGGCCAAGCCACCCAGTTGCCCCGAGTGGGTTCCCCACCACGGAGGCTGGAGATAGAATTTCTGGAAGAAGCTTCAGACCCCAGCATCTTCTCTGAGACGCTCCAGGGAGACGCACAGGCAACGTCTTCATCTAGTAAAATCAAATAAGTTGTTTCATCTTTCTTATATGACTGTAGCAATCTTGGCCCATTCCAAGACGCCTTTGTCTAGATCCAGAGGCAGCTACCTGGGGTACACTGCACGTGGGCGTCTAGTGTCTGCAGGAATATCTGCTGAACGTGAATGCATTCACAAGTCTTTTATTTAAAAAAAAATTTTTTTCATGTTTTCCTCTTATTTTTTTAGATTTCTTTTTATGGGGGTATGGTTGCTTTTCACAGGTCTTTTAAAAATCTTAGAATATCTGATTTCTCTTTAACTTTCACCCAAAAGGGTTCCCTGTACCAGAATTTATGCTTACTCTAATTTTTGCCAAACTGACATCCATATAAGATGACTTTTGACCCTGTAGCATTATGACTGAAAAGCCAGGTTATAAGAATATGTAAATATCGTCTGGGAGCTGTTTTCGCCTTCTGTGTGGTACTAAAGATCTCAAGGCGGCATTCATCTCTGTTGGACTTATTTATTGATAGACTATTTTGGATGGAAATACTTTCCCCCCTCCCCTTTGCTCTATTGAGGTACACTTGACAAATAAAATTGTATAAATTTAAGGTGTACGTGATGGTTTGATATACACATCTATTGTGAAATGATTGCCACAGTAAAATTAGTTAACACATCCATCACGTCACACGGTTACCTTTCCTTTTACATGGTGAGGACTTGTAAGATCTACTCTCTTAGCAACTTGCAAATATGCGCTACAGTATTGCTAACTATACTCACCATGCTGCGGACATGAGGTTCACGAGATCCGGGGACTTATTCCCCTTACAGCTGGGACTTGGTACCCTTTGACCAGCATATCCCCATTTCCCCCAGCCCTCCAGCCCCTGGCAACTGCCTTTCTACTCTCTATTTTGAGTTTGGCTTTTTTGGAGGGAATGCTTATTTTTTCTTTAGGAAACACAAAGGTTTAAAAAACAGTAAAAATGGTACCACAGTTGTTCTCTATATTATTCACATGCTGCCAGGAGGACTCAGTTGCCGTCTGATTTAAATTACTACGAGTTTCGTGAAAGGTGCATGTGCTGATCGACATTTCTTTTGAATCTCGTGAGAATGGAGTTGGGGCCGGCCCGCTCTCCAGTGATGAAGCTGCCGACCTGGAACAGGAAGAAAATGACCGCTGTGAAAGGGAAGAGAAGCATCGCCATCGCTGTTCAAGTCTCTTGTTTCATTCTGTTCCAGAGCCTGGCCAAGCTGACCGATGGCTTCAGGAATAGCTGTTCTCTTACCGACCCTCTGCAAGAGTTCCCTCCCAGTGCAGGCGCACTGGGCGAGTCTTTACCTCACCAGTTCTGCGATGCTGGGTCTCAGACCGAGGTCATCGGTGAGGTACGCTCATTGGGCAGGGGGAGGAACCGAGTGTGCCCAGAGAGAAAAGGACTGCTTTCGTGTGGCCGTCACCCATTTCTTTAAATTTTCCACTTTCCTTCAAAAATGTTTTGGCTTTTGTGCCATTAAGTTTGAAGAAAGAATATTGTTTTTCACATCCAGCCATCTTGAAGGTTCAGGGGCCTGGGAGGCAATTGAATGGCTTATTACCTCTATCCTTGTGATTCGGATTCTTAAAAAAGGCAGAATCCTTTTGAGAGTTGAGTCTAGATGCTTCTTGGCAGACATATGACTTTTTAGAGCATGGATCAGCTAACTTTTTCTGCCAAGGTCCAGATAATAAGCGTTTTAGGCTTTGCTGGCCATGCAGTCTCTGCCATAGCTACTCAGCTGTGTTGTCATAGTGCAGAAACAGCCGTTGGCCATATGTGAACGGGTGGGTGGGGCTTGTTCCAGTAAAATTCCAATAAAACTTTATTTACAGAAAGAGGTGGTGGGCCGGATTTGGCCTTCGGGCCATAGTTTGCTGAGCTTTGGCTTAGACCAGTGATTTTCAGAGGCTTTGTGGCTGTGTCACTCTTGGGTTATACTTTGATGCTATTTCTTATTCTTCTAAGAGAATGTCAGGAAACTGAATTGAATTGAAATTAATTTTGTTTGGGACTTGGAAGAATTTCATAATGCCCCTTTTGATAATTAATAAAGCCTGGAGTTGGCCACAGAAACAAAATTGGCAACCATCATTTGAAGCAGGGTGGTGAATACTTAAAGACACTACTGTTGTAATGGCATTGAGTGAAGTTTTACATTTATTTGTTACAAATGGAAAAACAGTTTGGATGGCTTCTTTTTCTTAGGGCTTACTAAATAAAGATGAAATATCAATGGAATGCAGAATGCCTTCCTAAAATTAAATAAATAAAAAGAAACAAAAAGAAAGGAAAACCATTGACTAAAAAAATCTGGATTTTAAATAATTAGCTGATATTTTAAAATGTCGACAAATAGTGCCTCTTTGAGGGGAGTATAATATAGGAAATAATGCCTCTGTGTCTTGGATGTCCTGAACTGCCCTATTTGCTGTGTTCCCCTCATTGTTCTCAAAAGTACACTTGGACATTTTTTGACTAGGTATCTTTGGTTTAAAACAGAGAAGAATCTGTAAGTCAAAAATGTCTGGCAGCTTTGCCTAAAGATTTTGGCATGAGAGAAGGAAAGAAGTATGATACTTATTGAATTCCATGAATAATTCATTGCTGCTCAACATAAGGTTAGAATTAGAATTTTTAGAGACTCTTAACTAGTTTGAGAGCAACAGGTAAGATCGAAGGTTCTGTAATGATTTAGGTAAGACTTTCTAAAAATGTCAGGTGGGAAGTGGCTGGTTATACAGCTATAATAACTTCAGCAGTAAATTATCATTGTTTATGAGTTTACTGGGACTGGCCCTGGCAGCTTCATGGCTGTTACCTCAATTTAAGTAGTGGTTTCCATCTTCTTTTGACAGACGAGGGGGTCAAGGTGCCAGGTTACCTAAGGTCTTGTAGCCAGGAAGAGGCAGGTCTGGGTTTGAATCAATGTCTCTGATCCCTAAACCTCTGTGTTTTCTACTACATCATGTTATAGAAAAATATATCAAAAGGGTATAACTGCATTAGTTAGCTATTGCTGCATAACAAAACATCCCCAACCTAGCATTTTAAAACAGCACACTTTTATTATCTCACATTTATACTGTGGATCAGGAAACTGGGCTGTGTCCTCTGCTTCAGGGGCTCTCAAGTAACTGCAGTCAAGGTGTCAGCCAGGGCTGCAGCCTCATCGGAAGGCTTGACTGGGAAGGGTCCACTTTCAGGCTTACATGATTGTTGGCAGGATTCAGTTTCTCACAGGTTGTTGGACTGAGGGCTTCTGTTCCTTACCATATAGACCTCTCTAGCACGGCAGCTTGCTTTCTCACAGTGTGGAAGCCAAGAGAGTCTCCAGCAGGAAGGAAGTCACAGTCTTTTGTAATCTAATCACAGAAATGACTTCCCATCATCTTTGTTGTATTCTGTTGGTTAGAGTCAAGTCATGGGTCTAGCCCACTCTCAAAGGGAAGGGATTTCACATGGGATGAATCCCAGGAGGTGAAGGCCATTGGGGGCCATCTTAGACGTCTGCCTACCTCACGTAGTTATCACTTTGAGTTAGTTTTGTGGGATGGGCACTGATGGAATCAAACATGCTTTTGGAGCCCACGGCTTTGCAAGCACAGATTTGTAAGCAGTACAAGCCTAACGTTGGAATTTAGCAGTTGGGGTACATGTTGTAGGGCTATGTAGGATCCATGAAGCAGGAACCTGTTGGATCTGTTTGGCTGTAGGCTTTTTTTTTTAAATTAAAATGTCCATTTTATTCTCACAGAAGAGTGCAAAATCAGAGCTTAGAGGTTCATAAATAGCATTGAGAAGAGGTTTAAGAAATGACATTTATTTGTCTTGATGATGAGTCAGCTTTAGGGGTCTGTAATGAACAAGGTGACAAGTAGCTCATTTCCATTGTAGAGAGTTTCTGCAGATGCGGTGCTGCAGCCTAAATGCATTTATATTGAGGACACTGTGGAGAGAGGCCTTGGGTGAGGCTGCTGAAATGTGTAAAATCGTGACACATCTCATTGGCGAATGCTTAGTCTCGTATAAGGCATTTCTTCTTGCCATTCAAGGCGATAAAGATATAAGGAAATTCCCCATTGACCTGTCTCAAAACTCGTATCAGTGAATTCATCGCCACTCATACAAGTAGAATATTTCCAAATATTTGTCGACACGAGGTCATTTAAAAAAATAAAGACTTAGTGGCCATAAGATATGGCCGAGTAAGGTCAGATCTACAGATGGAGCCGACTTATTGAAACTAGAGTCATATATTTCCAGGAATGAAGGAAGAAGTAATCAAGGTGAGCTGCAGTTACCTCTCATACAGGTCTTGTTCGTTTTGTTTGGGAATTTGTTGGCTTCAGTGTAATTGGTATGAAAATATTTAGGTACAACTAGTGATCGCATCAGAGCTCCTCATTTCGACTCTTGACTCCTCAGGTGAGGCGTCCAGTCCCAGGCTTTTCCGTGCCTTCCTTCCGTCCTTTCACCTTTGATTCTTTAATGGACTGCATAGCAATCGAAGGAGTCCCGTAGCCAACACCTCACACAGCTAGTCTGTCTTCTTCAGATCTTGTGACTTTTTAGGAGAACACCATTGTTTTTTGTTTATTGAGGAATGAGAGCATATACTACACTAGGCGGGATGAATTTTTTTGCTTTTGTATCAACTTTGAGGAATTCCCTATTTCTCTTAAAGCTTAATTTGTTGTTGTTGCTTGGAATCACACAATAGATGAATATACTTCCACTGTTTTTAAAAAAAAAATCCACCAGTGTTGGGACAGCAAAAGTCTTCCCAGCCCCACTCCCAACCTCCACTGACCAGAGGTGGCAGCTGTTATTTGGTGTGTTTCCTTCCAGACCTTTGAAAAATGGAAATTGGGAGGCAAATTAAAATATTCTTCATTGTTGCTGGAAGTTTAAGTGAATTTTCTATTTTGAAAATATGTTTTTAATGTGTCTCCCCCATTTTTTTTCTTTCTTCTGTTCCACAAAGTTCGTCTTTGATGATAAAACAAGGCTTGTGGACCGAGTCAGGCTTAACTGGCAGTATGAGGAAGCCAGAAAGAGGTAAGAAGCTCCTTTTTCAAACCTTGCCTCCTGCTTACTTCCTTTCTCCTGTGGAAAGCGGTTTTGCGGAGTTCCAATGTGTGATTTATCCACTTCTTATCAGAAAGCAGTGTCTGATAGAGTACAGAGTTAAGGTTCCTCATTTATGTGTAGCTTCTGAATACATGTGACAAAATTTCATGTGCATTAAAATGTGAAACTCTCAATATTGCAAACAGTTACGAAGACGGGATTTAATAAAAACAGAGACTATTCCGGCTCTCCTTATCCTCTCAGGTAGTTCAGAACCCCCTCCCTGCCTTCCGACTGAGCATCAGTCCCTCAGACCAGCTTAAGCAAACCTGGTTTTTGAATATGTGGCTGCTTATTCCATAGGTTAACAGAAAAAGCCACGTATCTTGGGTTAAAAGACAGTTTGGAAAGGATTAGGTCAACGGGTGATAGCGGTACCTAATCTACATCATTGTGATGGAGAGAATTGAAAGTCAGTCGCTTCTGTTGACCTGTGTTGTCCATCACCCGCCTTCTGAAAATCGGGACTTGACCTTGTTTGTGCATTTTCAAAATGTGTCTTTCCCTCCCTGCTGGTCTCATCCGGGATTCATGGGCAGCACTGTCACCTTTCTCCCCATGTGCACCGTGTTCAGTATTCTGACCCTGCCCTAGCTTTCATGTTCTTTTTTTAGGGACTTTCTCTCTTTTGTGCCTTCTGGAAAGAGTCTTAAAACCAAATTATTTCAAAATATGTGCTTCGGAAAGCTGTGAAGCCTATCTTTTTCAAAAAGTTTTTTTTTTTTTAATTCTTTTTTAAAAATATGGAACGCTTCACAAAAACGTTTCTTTAGTCACATATGAACTGCTGTCTGGGGGCGGGGGGAGGAGGAGCGAATGCCAAGCAGGGTGAGGGCGTAGTTCTGGAAGCGAAATAGTCGGGCCCGCTCAGTATGGTGTATCATTCAGGGATGTCTGGAAATCCGCTTTGTTACCTTTTTAGCAAATGTAAAAATAGCAACAGAAGCAGATCATCTGACTCCCTGCTGGAGGGCCGGCTTGAGCTGCTGCGGCCTCTGCCCAAAGCCCCCCCTGCCCGGTCCTCCCGGCTCTCGTTCTTCACGATGTCCTTGATGTGCTCAAGGCGGGCCCTGCACTTCCACGCAGCCCGCTTCCCCCCGCGCCTGCTTCCCCGGCCTCACGCATCCCTTCTCAGGAGCTCGCTGGCTGGCTGGCCATTGTCAGCCGCTGCTGTCTCTCCTCAGTATTCCTCGGCTCCTTCCTGCATGTTTCTGCTGCATTGTGTGGGTATGGGAATTTGCTGTGTTGTATTAAACTGCAGAAAATTGACGGTTGCTACACTTGACATCATTGTTACTGTTCTGCTGTGACATTTACCAACCTCAGCAAGTGATTTCTTTGTTTTCCAGAGATGATGTCGGTACAGAGTGAGTAACTTTTTAAATATCGAGATAATACATTTGGGCGGGAAGTCCATTATTTAAGAAAATTATGCAGGGGAGGACACTGCACTTCATCAGTATCTTCTAAATGGAAGGAGTATTTCAAGGTCACCAGAACCTTGTTAGGAAACGCACTGCAGCTGCAGAGGAGGGTCCTGTCCCCAGCGCTTCAACCTTTGTGGGACAGTAGGGGCTTCTCAGAAACGCCTTTCTGGGCTGCGTTGGCCGCATTTAGAAATCAGAGATGCATTGTAAAGACGTCCTGGGTTGGCCCACACAAGCACTGCCTTGTTCTTTTCCCACTAGCACAATGGTTCCCAATTGTGGGGTGGGGAATGGGGGAGGGGTACGACGGCCCGACTTCACCCCCCCGCCCCACCGGTGGACTTCTGGCCATGTCTAGAGATGTTGTTAGTTGTCACAGCTCTGGGGTGGGTGCTACTGGCATCTAGTGGGTAGAGACCAGGGATGCTGCTCGACATCCTACAGCGCACAGGACAGCCCCCAACAGAGAGTCATCCAAATGTCACTAGTGCTGAGGCCGAGGACCCCTGCCCTGTGCTGGAGGATTGTGACGTCTTAGCCGGGCCATCTCTGCCTCATTTCCCCATGGCAGATCTGTATGGGTGACCCCAGCAGCTTCACACACACCCCGCAGCAGTGGGCAGAGAAGCTGCTGGAAGGCTGGGAGATTATACTTCTGCCCAGCACCTGCCCTGTTCCAGGTATTTCAAAGAAATTCTGTGGTTTATGTGATGTCATAAAGACATATGGTCTTTGGGACTTCCCTGGCGGTCCAGTGGTTAAGACTCCGTGCTTCCAGTGCAGGGGGCGCGGGTTCAATCCCTAGTCAGGGAACTAACATCCCACATGCCGTGCAGCTCGGCCAAAAAAAATAAAAAAATATGGTGTTTAACCTGTTTGGGAGATAAACTCCCCCACAGCTAACAGAAATATGTGAGGATGCCAGTGGTTCTGCCTGGGGGTGGGGATACCCCAGGCAGTATCTGGGGGGGCGGTGTGCACACACACTACATATATGTATAGACACAGGGTTCAGAAACATGCACATATATGCTTGTACATCTATGTACACATAAATAATACATGAATACATTGTTTTTGTCAAAGATGCAATCAATAGACACCTCCCATCTTATCCTCCTCTCTAATCCTACCTCTCACCATTAATGATTTGCTGTGAAACCTTCCAGTTTTTACCTAAACATTTAAATAAATTAAGCTCAATATAGTCAAATACAGTATATGATGCATAGCTTTTATAATGGTTATAGCCATCTTCTACGGATGGACATCTAGATGATTCCAGTTTTTCCTTTTCACAAATGGTGCACATCTATTTACAGTCCCCAGCCTTGCAGAGATGGCTGTTTCCTTCGACAGATACATAGCAAGGAAATGTATGGGTCTAAAGACATGTGCATTCAAAGTTCGGATAGATACCAGTGAATCGTCTTCCAAAATAACTTACACACTTTACACTGCCACCGATGGCGATTGAGAGCCCTGATTTCTGTATCTCCTCATCATCGTTAAATATCACCATTCTTTGTAAATTTTACTGGAGTGATGGGCAAAGACGTTCTCTCAGTTGTCACGTGCTTTTTCCCTGGTGAGAGTGGTGCACTTTTGCAGTGATGGTGCAGTTCAGCATAATTTTGTGTGACTTTTGGTTAGTTAAGTTGCCAGGTCTGAATTTTTTTTCAGACAAGTGCTCCTTTCAAAACATGTTAGATCCCATCATCCGCTAAGGGGTGGGGGCGGGTTTTGCGCCCCCTCGGGGGATGTTTTTGGTTCTCGTGACTGGAGAGAGGGTACTGCTGGCATCCGGGGGGGGGGGCCCAAGGACGCCGCTAAACAACCCACAGTGCACAGGACGGCCCCCACAGCAAACATGTGGGTGGCCCAGAGTTTCTTTTTGCCTTCGAGAAACCATACTCTTGAGCTTCTTATCTTGCTCCGAAATCCCTACTGTGTGTGGACATCAAGGGCTCAGGAGCAGGTCTTCCACTGACTCAGGGCATTAGCCTCGTCCAGCCACGTTGGCCCCCTTGCATGCCAGGCCTCAAACCTGCCAGGCACGCTCCTGATTTAGTGCTTGGAGTTGGCAGAATAATGCTGCCCCAGATGTCCTAATCCCCAAACCTGTGACTCTTTGCCTTCCATGGCAGAAGGAACTTTGCAGATGGCCTCAAGCTAGAGATCTTGAGATGGGGAGATGACCCTGGATTATCTAGATAGGCTCAATGTAATCACAAGGGTCCCTATAAGAGGGAGAAGCAGAGAAGGAGATGTGAGGGTGGCAGAGATCAGAGTGATTCAGGGCCTCGAGCCAAGGAATGTGGGCAGCCCTTGGAAACAGCTGCGAAATGGATTCTTCCCGAAGCCTCCAGAAGGATCACAGCCCTGCTCGCCCATTTTTGACTTCTGACATCTGGAACTGTAAGGTAATCATGTGTGTGTTGTTTTAAGCCACCAAGTTTGTGGTAACTTGTTACAGAAACAAAAGGAAACTAATACAGTGCCCTTGGCCCTCGCCGTTTCCTCTGCCTGCAATGGAATGCTTTGCCTCAAATGGTCACGTGGCCTCTGCTCTCCTTCTGGTCACTGTGTCAGAGACACTTCTCTGATCATCCTGAATAAAGTTGCCCTCCCATCCCCACCCCCATCACCCTGATTCTCCCAGCAAATGTAATCACCCAACCTGTTCTGTACTTACGTGTTTGCTTTTTTATCGTCTGTCTTTCCCTGCGAGAATGGGAAGCCCATGAGGGCAGGGGTTTTTGTCTGTTTAGGTCATTGCTATAATTCCAGCAGCTGAGTACCTGGTGAATATTTATTGAATGAGTAAACAGGGGTCTGCTTTGGTCACACTTAATCTTTGGCCTTCACCCCTGCGAGTGGGCGAGTGGACAGAGTCCTGGGGCCCAGTCAGCTCCAGGCCAACTGCTGTGTTCCTGGCTCCCTTCCCCAAGGCCCTCGTCCTGGTGTGAGCCTTGGGATATTTCCCCTTGACTTAAGAGGAGAAAGGGCATCTAGACATGCATGTCTTTAGGGATCTGACGGAGGCAGGGCACAGTCACCTCATACATCATCATTCCAAGCTCGGCTTATGCTTCCTGGGCCTTCATGGTCATTGGAAAGGGCTTGTGGTCTTGGACCCCCCTGTAATGCGTCCTGTTCTTGGGTGTTGGAGAAAATGGCATTGGAGCTGGGCCCTGAGGGATGCTGGAATTCCGGCTGCCCATATGTTGAGGAAGGGCTTTCTCAGTCCAGGGGGAGCAGGGATCAGGGCGGAAAGTTGTATAATGGCAAGTTTCTTAGGGGTCAGGGAAGAACGGCCCCTGAGAGAGTTCTCTGGGGCTCGCTTTATGGTCGACCACTTAGAAGATGGATCTCAATTTTTGATAATCAGTTCGGTGCTTTCATTGGACCTTCTCCTGCTTAAAAACATCCTTGAAGCGTTCTTGTTGTTGCCAAGTCGTTGATTACAGCACCCTGTGTTTGGCAGTCTGGATCTGGTCCCCTGATGTGGTGGCAGTACCTGGCTCCAGTCCCCGTGGGGTGATCATATTTGGCCTCCAGTCACTGAAATTGCTTACAGTTAAGGCTTAACTGGAAAGTGAGTGAGTTCCTGACTTGTAACCTACTCAGCTGTGGTCCTACAAGTGCCAGCCACATCTGGCAAGACGCTAGACTCAATACCCCTTGTAGTGTGGTCAGGACAACCCTACGATCCCCGCTCCTGGTATACATGTGACAGTTAGGGAGGGTCAAGGTCATCAGGTGTCAGGAGCATAGCCACCCAGCACCAGGTCAGGGATTTTATTCCAGTTGCCTTTTCTGGGTGTTTTTTCAGACTGCCTCTAAATGAGACACATGATTAGAACAGCGTAGACTTGGGAAGGGAGCAACAGCAAGCAGGTCTTTGCCAAGAACTAAATCTAGAACCAACGTTAACGTTCCAAAACCTGAGTAATGAGGACCACAGTCAAAGCACAGTGGCTTTGAGGTTCTGTCCAGGGACTCTCCACATGGCCACCTCCATGACCAGCATCGTTGGAGAAGGGTGTCCCACATACAGGAAAGCATCATGTCCCCCCGTTCACCCACCAGTGCGTGGAAGAGAAGGCGTCACTTCTAAAGGCAGTGTTAGCACAGAAAAACGCATCCTTCCCTGCTCTTCCACTCCAAGGCTTTCATTATTTTAGTGCCACGTTCAGCGTTCTGTCTTTTCCTTCTGCTGCCCCACCCTTAGACGTCAGTCTCCCAGCTCCCATTTCTGAAATCATTCCATCCTGCGAAGTTTAGCTTTCCTACCCTCTGCAAAACCTCCTGGGCTTTGCTACTTCTAAGTGGAGAGAAGTTGAAGCACTTATGTATTTCCTTGTATATCTAGATTCGAGATCGTTTCTCAGAGTTGGGAAATCGTCAAAATGCAATAAATGTTCTGGACAATGAGGGTTTCATGTACATTCAGATTTAAAGGAAGTTTATGGAAGTGGAACTCATAATTCCAAGCAGTGGTATGATTTCTAGAGAATTCTCTAGACCAGACCACCACTATCATGGTGACTAGTTTTGTGTTTTCAACTCTAGGTCATGTGAAATGTACCCAAACAACTGCTTATTCCTTTCCCTTTAGGAACATGGCTTTGGATTCCCAAGGCAGACCTTATGATAGGAATATTTTCACATTATTGGTTAAAAATTTGAGAATTTTTCAAAGCCAGTTTGGAGGAGCTAGTCTTCTTGAAGCAATCCTGATGACGCAGATGGCTCCTTATTTTTAACCTAAGAGCACTTGTTCCAGAAACTGGAACTGTACAGTGCACAAACTAGCTGTTTCCATAGAAACACTCGCGTTCCTGATAGGAACAAAACATTCGGCCCGTCCGGTTTCTCCGTGTCTCAGTGTTTGTTGCCAGGATGGGCCCTGCTGTTCTTCAGTTGTCACTGGTGTAGTATTAGGGTTCCAGCTGAATTTGATCAGTCCCTTGGATTTTCCCTTCATTTCTCTAGTGACTGTGTGTTTGGGTTTGGGAGTGGGGCACGGCTGTGAGAAACAAAGGAACGCATCTTCTCCATTCAGGCCAAGAGAAAGAAGCCTGGAGACGATCTGCTTTTCATTTAAAGAAGTCGCTCTCTGAAGATCTGTTCGTTCAGAGGGGACAAGATGTGAGGGCAGGGAGGGGTGTTGGGGTATCCGTAGGCCCTTCTTATGCCACACTTCTAGATTCAGACTCCGTGAATCTCCAATGTAGGATAAAGAGTTGAGCCGAATGGACACTGGTTTATCGATATTTAGTTCGGTGAGCTGAAGTGATTTCACCATCCGTCTGACTCAGATCTCAGCTGAGACTTCGGTGAACTTTTGCTTTTCATTTGAATGGATATTTGCAAAAAAGAAAACTAAGGAGAGAAAACATAAAAGTATCAAATCTGTAGCTGTAATTGACATCTGAAGGCACGACGAGGCTCCAAGCTGGCACCGTGTCCTGGAACATGGCATTGGGATCCACCACGTCCCATCACGACCAGTCAGGGCCGTGGCTTGCCTGGAGTTCCATTTCTATTCCAGAAAGCAGCAGTATTTTAGGAACATGCGAATTTATATTGTAGGTCACAGAATTTAGGTATAAATTCAAATACCTGGGGATTACTCTGGATATGTAAAATATGCCTCAAAACTGTGTAATATTAAAAGTGCATTTTCTTCTTCGAAAAAGAAGTCATATTTAAGATTTCCATGTGAATTGTAAGGGTCTGAGCAGTTTCTGCGGCATAAATGCAGGTTTCCATTCATGGTTTAATGGTGCCTGGGTTGTAACAGAAAAGGTGTTTGGGCAAAAATAGTAAGGGAAAAATGATTCATATTTGACTTCTGTCTACATTAGGCCTGTTCAGGGGGATGGAATTTAGAAATCACACAATAAATATGAGACCAGAATGCTTGATTGAGGACTTGCTTTCACTTCTTCACTATCCTGAGCACAGGGACATGTGTTTTAAAGCCTTTAAAGGCATTTGTGAGAGGATATATATATATAGGGATTACCTATCAAAAATAAGAATCAGTAAAGAATACAGCTGACTTGCAGGGAAAAAAAACCCTTGCCAGTTTTAAATTGGTCTCGGTTCTCTTTATTATTTTTTTAAATTTATTTACTTCTTTTTTCTTTTAATTGGAGTAAAATTGCTTTACAATGTTGTGTTAGTTTCTGCTGTACGGTGAAGTGAATCAGCTATATGTATACCTATATCCTTTCCCTCTTGGACCTCCCTCCCACTCCCCCCCATCCCACCCATTTAGGTCGTCACAGAGCACCGAGCTGAGCTCCCTGTGCTATACAGCAGGTTCCCATTAGCCATCTATTTTACACATGGTAGTGTACTTATGCCAAACCTAATCTCCCAGTTCGTGCCACCCTCCCCTTCTCCCCGTGTCCACATGTCTGTTCTCACGTCTGCGTCTCTATTTCTGCCCTACAGATAGGTTCATCTGTACCATTTTTCTAGATTCCACATATATGTGTTAATATACAATATTTCTTTTTCTCTTTTTGGCTTACTTCACTCTGTATGACAGACTCTAGGTCCATCCACATCTCTACAAATGACCCAATTTCATTCCTTTTTATGGCTGAGTAATTGATCTCGGTTCTCTTTAAAAATGAACTTGGGGAGTTCCCTGGCGGTCCACCTCTTAAGCATCCAGTGGTTAGGACTTGCCGCTCTCACTGCCGTGGCCCTGGGCTCAGTCTGTGGTCGGGGAACTAAGATCCCGCAAGCCGCGCAGCACGGCCAAAAAAAAAAAGAACTTGGAAAAGATTTTTTTTTTTTTTACAAACTGTAGTCGTGACCTTGCTTTGTTTCCATGTATTTAATTTCCCTGAAAAGATATTTCAGAAGACAGCCTTTCTGGAAATGGTTTTTCCTGTATTACCCAGAATTGGAGTGATGGCGCTTGCAGGAGTGGGGTTCCAACCTGCACTACGCATCAGCTGTCGGGCGTGGGTGTAGAAGGGACATCGTAACTGTACATCTGTATGTGGTCTGAGGTGGAAGGTCTGTTCCCTCCAGTAACCCTAACACACGAAGGGTCCGCCTTGCAGGTGGCTCGTTTCCCGGCCAGCAGCACGGTAGACAGGGCTTATTGTTTTAAAGGTAAAGCCATCCCACCTATTCCTTGGCAACTGTACTAGGAACCGCTGAAGGAATCCTTTTAGAGCTTTTGGCTCCCAGTACAGACAGACAGACAGACAGACAGACACGTGCTTCTCTCAACCTGGCTGAGAGCATAACCCAAATGTCTACCTCCGGAGTATGGATCTAGAGAAAGAAACTGCACTTTCCAATATATGCCAGTATCCTTCTAGATTCTTAGGTACCTCTGAGATGAGTATGCAGTCATTCACATTGTTGTGAAATTTAATTATTAAAAGAGCACTGTTCTTAAGCACAGTGTGCTTGCCTAGTACTCAGTACGGCCCAAACAACTTCTCCAGATGGGTTACACGAAGTCAACTTCGTCCAGATTGTTTCTGCTATAGAAGTCATCCCTCACCATATGTCCTTACATACTTTTCTTGTGAGCTCTGGAAAGTTACAGTACGCTGTTTAATTCTGGCCACTGTACTATTTCTTTTATGCTCACAGTGGGCAGACCTTTTGAAATTTGCCCTTTGCCTCTCCTCCCTCTCGTAATTCAGTTTTTTCCTTATTCTTTTTTCTGATAGTGGATATTACTTGAGATTTTCCTGGGAAGAGTAGGATTATCTAGGACTGGATCTCCAGCCTCCCTCAGCAACTTGAATCCCTGTGAAATGGCAGCTAACCTGGAGCTGGCCAACTCAAATGGAATCTTGATCTCCTTACATGTAAACTTCAGAAAACTCAAAAGGAGTGCTTTTAAAAACATGTCTGCTTGTAGTATGAGAATTATTAGTATATATTACCAGGTAATACTGCTAACTTTAGTTGGGCTCAAATAGGCTTTCCTGTGGATCAGATACATTGAAATGAAAAATTATGAGGACCCAGTGCATTTGCTCATTGTACATCTCTTTTATATTTATTCCTTACCTTTGGCTTGGCTTGATCTACAGTAGAATGTTCCAGAAATTTCACTGGGTCTGATATCTGATTTGGCGCTAATTTATGAGTCTGCTTGGAGTGTTTCCTTGGGCTTCAGTTATATGCCTGCCATAAATTTAAATTACACTAATTGGACAGAGGTGGATGCTTAAGCCCAGTTGGATTCCTAACCCTGTTCAGCTGCATCTGTCATTAGTTTTTTCAGTGACATGATTTGGCACCATTTTCCAACACATTTTCAGGAAATTAGTTTTAAGTTAGAAAAGAACTTGCCTAATAAAGCTGCTGACATTCAGCTATTTTCTTTACCTTCTTGGGGAACTGGGCTTGAGTAAAATGTGTGCATTTAAACTATAACTTGTATATTCTTTTCTCTTCATAACTGGGGGTTATCCGATTGGTTTGGTACTTGAAGAAGGAGTCTTGCCCAGTCCTACAGCCAGGCTGACTAGTCCCGTGCTTATGTCTAGTTCAGGAAGAGCGTGGATTGGTGCAGGGCTGGCCGACGGCCCTTAACACGTGGACCGATGCCAGCTGACTGGCAGTATCTGCAGGAAGCACAGTGTTGAGAAGGATTCTGAAGTCTGGACCCAGCAGGAAGGATGCCAGCTTTGATTAGTGACGTGTGCCCTGGGCACGGGACGGCGCAGTCTCAGAAGCACTCTTGCCATTCCTGTTTTAGTGAGGATCATCCCATCCGTGCCTAATGCAAGCCTCTAAGAGCTCCAAGGCCAATTAGCATCCTCCAGACCAGGCTGCACTGCCTGAAAGCAGAGGGTGTCAAACAAGCATCAAAACTCCTAGAGGGCTTGTCAAAACCCAGGTTGCCCAACCCCAATCCGCAGAGTGTGGCATTCAGCAGGTCTGGGGTGGGGCCTGAGGTTTGCATTTGTAACAAGCTCCCAGGTGATGCTGAGGCTGCCAGTCAGGGACCCCACTTTGAGAACCGCTGCCTTAGAGGCTAGAGGGCTATGTGCACCTGCCACTTAGCTGGCCTCACAGCTCTCTGTCACCTCAGAGAAGTCTTTGGATTTTGGTTTTGGGCCCGTGTGCCAATCTCTGTCCTCCACAGCGGTGGGTTCTGGTCAGGTCTGGAGTTCCTTGTTTCTGCCCGGAAACAGCCCTCATCCTTAGCCACATATAAACTTAAAGGGCTTAAAACATTCTACTCCTCCTATGAAAGGATGCTCTGAAAACACAAGTCACGTCTCTTTCACTTACTCTGCATTCAGCACCACCTCAAGACACCAGTCTGTCTGCCAAGGGGGCACGCGGACATTTAGGCACACGGGGAGTGACGAGAGCCATAGTTTTACACCCTGAGGATGGTCGTGCTGACACAGTGCAGCTGACCGGTTTGCATCCACCCAGATTACCCCACACCACATCCACTCTCACCAGGGCTGACTCCCATTCTTTCATATACTTGCTGGCGTGTTTATTCTCCGTTTCATGCATTTAGCTTTTGTTGAGTATCTGCTCTCTGCCAGGCGTTTTGAATTTCATGCGTGGTCAAGGCCTTTGGCACTATACAGAATCCTGTGATGGGCGCATTTCTCTCCTGGGGTTTTCTCAAGGCGGGCTCAGCAGTTAGGCACGGCAGAGAAGGCAGGAGGCCAGAAGCATCTCTCATGTGTCCAGCACGGTGTTTAGCTACTGCAGAGGGAGGGGGCACAGAGAGAAATAAGCCGGCTCCATCCCGCTCCAGAACAGTACACAGAGGAGACAGCACCGTGCACGTGGGCGAGTTGGGGTCTGCCAGCCTTTTGGTCAGTTCTTTGAAACAAACATGATATGGTTACTGTCATCCTGAATCTCATAGGCTGGGGCGTATGTCGCAGAGGACTTACACATCATTTTTGTTACACCTCATTTCCAGATCCTTTATTTTTGTCGTGTGAGGTTTTACTCAGTGCAATCATTCCAGTATTTATCGGACTGAGTTTCTAGAATCCGTGTGATGGTGCTGAGGACGTGTGAAGACGATGTTTTTTTCATCAAGTTCATGGATTTTTCTGTGTCCCTCTCACGCAGAGTCTCAAATATCCAGCAGCAGCTGGCCCAGTTTGAGAGCGAGTCCTGGCCGGGCATGGCCGAGGCCGACAGGGACCGGCTGCAGCTCATCAAGGAGAAGGAGGCCCTGCTTCAGGAGCTGCAGCTCATCATCCAGCAGAGGAGGCCGGCGGAGGACGTGGCCCGGCTGGAGGAGGAGCGGCGGCGCCTGGAGGAGGAGATCCAGCGCTCCCGGGCCACGTCCGTGCAGGGCGCCACGGAAAGGTGGGCTGGCCGGGCAGGCGGGGCCGGCTTCCAGCGGAGGAGCAGCTGGCAAAGCCGAAGCCTTGTTACTCAGGCAGCCACGGCCTGGCAGAAGGTGGCGGGAGCCGGTGCCTGCCGTCTGCAGGGGGTGCCCAGGGCGCCTGCCGTCCGCAGGGGGTGCCCAGGGCTCGGAGGCTCCCGGTCCCTATTACAAGTGGGAGGTGGTCGAGAACCGGATGGAGTAGGGAAGACCGGGGAACCCACCACTTAGACCCCGCCCACTCCCGCTGCAGGTGCCGGGTGCACCCGCCCCCTGTGTTTTCAGGACAGCGCCCAGGACAGGTGTCGGGTCTCCAGCCAGCAGGGGCCCGGAGGCAGGTGGTGGTCGGCTCCGTGACCACAGAGGAACCTCGTTCCTGACGTCAGCAGCATCTCGTTTCCGCAGTCTACCTCTTACTTTTATCTCCGACTTTGATTTCTCGCCAGCAAAGCCTGCCCTTTCGGCAGCAGGAAGTCTCCGCTCTCTCGCGTGTCTGTTCCTGAACGTGCGTCTCTTCAGTTGGTCTTGGGGCTCTTTCCCAGCGTGGGACACATGAAGCCAGCACAGTTCCTTTGTCCTCTGTTGCTCACCCTTTCATTGTGTGCCCTGTCTCCTGGTTTGCGTTTGCTGTGTGTGATCACAGATTGTTGTGTGATCACAAATTGTGTGGAAGGCTGGGTCTGCTTTCCACGTTGCGCAGCTGTCAGAAGTTTGGGGATATTTGCTGAGCTTCGGAAGGCCCACCGCCCATTTGATAACATACTGGCTCCTTAAAATTCACTGTATTACGAGGATCATAAGCTGTATCTCTGTGAGCATTCTCTACGTAGAGTTTAATAGTCACCTGAATTATTTGGTCAGTACAGATGCCCTTATAACGATTATTTCATCGAATGTTAGGACTGTCCTCTGTTTTTGCTGGGGGTTGTCTCTGCTTGGATATTCATTGTTAATTGATAGACAGGTCTGTGTTGTGTCCTTAGGGGCTAATGTCAGTGCTGGAGGGAAGCAATGGTGATTGGAGAGTCCAGCGCATAGGAATGGGCGGAGAGCATGTTAGTTTGCCTGACGTGGTGGAGTGCCCCGTCACCTTGCTCAAAATAAACACAGAGTTTATCGCTTCTGACTCTGCAACGGGACTGTGAAATGGAAGTTTCATCTGTGCTCTTGTGCTTTTGTATCGTTTCAGCTTAACATCACCTTCCGTTCTCCCCATGCTGTTCTCTTGTGTATGTTTCGGGTCAGAGGGCCTGAGAGTTCTGGTTGGTTTTCTCTTAAGGGGCGTGGATTCAGTCCCACGAACAGCACATGTCCACCACATGTACCAGGACCCCACACCCACGTACCCTTGAGTGTTTCTGCCCTCGCCACGTGGAAATCCAGAGTGCAGGAGTGCTGTGGTCCCAGGGCACAAATCCATGGAACCCCATGGAGCTGGTTTTACCCTGATGCCTGGGTTCAGGGCCTGGGTCACCCAAGCTCGTTCACCTGACGGGGTCTCTTGTGGAACCAGCCTGGGAGCTGCATCCTGGGGCGCAGGGCCCTCAACTGGGACTGAATTGGCCCCAGGTGTCTCCTGAATCTGGCACTACCTGGCCTTGGGCAAGGAGGGCTGTGCACAGGTGCTAATAAGCACCTTTCTGGCCAGGTGATGGGGCCAAGTGCCCCATGAGTGTTCCCTCGGCGGTGACGTTCTGGGCCTAGCGGATGCGGGCCCGTTTCTTCCTGCCGCTTGGGGCCCAGAGGCGGGGGGCTTTCCCTGGGAACAGGCTGAGGGCGTTAGAAGAGACCCGGTCTGGGAGGAGGGAGCCAGGCAGGTATGGAGGTACGCATCTCAGGGCTGACGTGTGCCAGCTGTTTGGCCAGGCCCAGTCTTTGCCCGTCTTGGTTTCAGTGGCATCATTGTCAGATGGAAAGTTTGAGCCAGGTTAGTGAGTGTTACTGGGGATTGGGGGGATGCAAGTTTTTTCCTCTTTCAAAGGAAAGAGCAATTGTTTTGTAGGGTGCCTACTTGGCCATGTGTTAAACTGCCATCATTTTGATTTGTAAACGAGAACTGCTTTGTTCTAGAAGCAAACATATTCATTTGTACATTCACTTAACAACTATTTATCGAGTGCCTATCCATGTCGGGCTCTATTCTAGGCAGTGGGCTTAGCGCTGTGGGAAAAAATTTCATTTTAGAAAATAAAGTTGAAAAAAGTAGGAAGAAAACTACCTCCAACACTGTGGCAGTTGCTTTTTTATTTTATTTGTGTTTAATCTTTTAATTCTGTAGATTTTAGAATTGCGTGTAGTTTTGCCTGGAAGGGGGCTTAGAATGAGGGAATCTGATTTGTTCCAAGGAATTCCAGTAGATTACTGCATGCTGTGCATTTGTATCCATATTCTAGTCTAGTCTCCCGTCCATCTGTTCATCCACCCACACCCCTCCTCCCACACACCTCAACCACCATCCGTGTGCCCGTCTGCCTGTCTGCTGTCTGTCCGTCCAATCCACCTGTTCACCTGTCCGTCTGCCTGTCCTTCCTCCCACCCCTGCATCCGTCAGTCCATCCAGCCACCCACCCATTGACTTATCCATCCATCTTTCCACCCATCCATCCACACATGCGTCCATCCATCCACGCATCCACCCACCCACCCACCCATCCATTCATCCGCCTATCCACCCATGTGCTGAACTTCTACAGTGTATCAGGCCCTGTTCAGGCGGCCATTTTTAAGCAAGACAAAAACAGTCTGTTATCTTGGTGTTTATGACCTTGGATGTGCTTTTTTAGAATTTAGTCATTGACACCTCAATCAGTTTGGGGGAATTTAGAGTTGAATTTCTTATTAGGAAAATATACTTGGCATCTTTGAAATCCACCAGTGGACTGTGTTTGTACCTACAGGATTCTACTTCAGGAAAAAAGAAACTGTCTCCTGATGCAGCTGGAAGAAGCCACCCGCCTAACGTCCTATCTCCAGTCCCAGTTACAAAGGTGGGTAACTTGTTATCATCTTATAACATAGTGGCCGTGAACTTCACGCTTTAATAGCGCCCCTGGTTTTCTCTCCCAGAACTTAGAACCTGCAGTGGTTGTAAACACGGGACAGGAAAGTGAAGACAGGATATTTTTAAGATGAGCTGCTTATATATGACCCAAGGAATATGAGGAGAACCAAGTGTGACTTCAGAGTAATGAATCTTAAGTCAGATTTATCGAAGGATTTTGTAACTCAGAGCATCAGGAGTGTGTATGTCCATCTACATAGATGCACACATACACTTTTAATTATTTTTTTTTAAGATATTCATTTTAATTAGGCCTGAATATCTTTAAAATCAGATTTGGATGCTCAGTAAGAGCTCCAGTTTTCAAGCACTTACCGTATCGTGAAGTGTAGTGTTAAGGGCTTTCTGGGTATTATTTTCTCAGTTCTCCTCCTCACAGCGCCTTGAGGCAGGAACCGCTATCATCCCAGCGCCGGGTGAGAAGGTGGGAGGCTGGGAAAGGGCAAAGCCCGTGACCAAATCAAATGCATTCAGCTAGTCTTGAGTTTGAGCTGGAACTTGAACTCGAGCAAGAGCCCTTGACGTTTACTACTGCTCTCTACTGACAATCAAAGAAACAAAGGAGATAGTCACGAAGGGGCGGGGGTGGAGGGGTGTCTTAAAACGCTCCGAGGTGTTGAAGAGGCGCCGGGTGAACGGGCCCGAGGCAGAGTTTTGCTCCTCGTGGAGCAGACCGGAGGCTCGGCTCGCGGTGGGGACGAGCAGGCTCCAGCCGCGGACTCCAGGCTGCTCTTCTCGTTTCAGCCTGTCCGCCAGCACCCTGACCGTCTCCTCGGGGAGCAGCCGCGGCTCCCTGGCCTCCAGCCGCGGCTCCCTGGCCTCCAGCCGGGGCTCCCTGAGCTCCGTCAGCTTCACCGACATCTACGGCCTCCCGCAGTACGAGAAGCCCGACGCCGAGGGCGGCCCGCTCCTGCGCTTCGACCTCGTCTCCTTCGACTCCCTGGGCCGGGACGCCCCCTTGGCGGAGGCCCCGGGCCCCGCGGGCCTCCACAAACAGAGGCGCTCCCTGGACACGCCGCAGTCCCTGGCGTCCCTGTCCTCGCGCTCCTCCCTGTCCTCGCTGTCCCCGCCCAGCTCACCCTTGGACACGCCCTTCCTCCCGGCCTCGCGAGACTCGCCCCTGGCCCAGCTCGGGGACGCCTTCGAGGTGGCGGGCCTGGGCGCCCTGGACAGGCTGCGCGCTCAGGCCTCCGCCTTGGGGGACGAAGACCCGCCGGGCGCGGCGTCCCTGCCGCCGCACGGGTGCCCCGGGGACGGGGAAGGACCTCGCGAGCGAGGACCCCAAGCGGCTGCCGGTCCCACGGCTGCACGTACGTACTGATGGGTCCGGTGGGTGCCCCGGGGCCGGGGAGGAAAGGTCTCGAGTTCAGGGAGGAAGCCAGCTGGCTCTGCTGTGGCCTAGTGAGCCCTCAGCTTAGGACCCTCCAGGGCAAGAGGAGGCCCGCACGCCCGCTCGCTCGCTCGCTCGCTCGTTCTGCGTGCTTTTGCCCTGGGTCCTTGAAATGTCATGGAAACTGGCAAAGTAGTCTTTCCCAGGCATTTGGCTTGTTTTCAGAATATACTGAATTGTCGAAAATGAGACAGTTCCTCCACATTCGGAGGCTGACAAAGAAGTACTCGGGCCTTCATGAACTCTCCAGGGCGTGTGCCCAGATGCAGCGTTCTGTGTGTGCCCGCCTCAGACCAGCCCTGGGACTGCTGTCTGGCTGTGGCCCGGCAGAAATCTCTACTTCGTTGGCCCTGTGACTTCATCTCTTCATCCTTTGTCCTTGTACTTTTTTTTTTTTTTTTTTTTTTGGCTGCGTTGGGTCTTCATTGCTGCGCGCGGGTTTTCTCTAGCTGCAGCGAGCGGGCGCTACTCTTCATTGCGGTGCGCGGGCTTCTCATTGCCGTGGTTTCTCTTGTTGCGGAGCACGGGCTCTAGGCGCGCGGGCTTCAGTAGTTGTGGCTCGCGGTCTCTAGAGCGCAGGCTCAGTAGTTGTGGCGCACGGGCTTAGTTGCTCCGCGGCATGTGGGATCTTCCGGGACCAGGGCTCGAACCCTTGCCCCCTGCATTGGCAGGTAGATTCTTAACCACTGTGCTACCAGGGAAGCCCTGTCCTTGTACTTTTCAAGGACATAATTCTGTCACGGAGGGAGTGAAAATATCAGTCCTTTCTACCGAATCGATTTCTCTGCTGCTCTTCAAATCCAGAAACATGTAGCCATGAGAATTTCATCCGTCCAGTTGGTGTTAATTCAGCTTCTGCTTGGTGCCAGCGTCTGTCAGCTTGTAGCCCACATGGAAAACCAAATTGCTGTTCTGGGGAGTATTCTGGCTGATGGCTGGTGCACAAAGCAGAGTCTGGGCTTCAACCCTCCTTATCTTCACCCCGAGTGCTTTTGTGAGCCAACCTCTAGCGACTTTAACTTCCTTAATTTTTAGAGAAGATCAGAACAGGCCTCTCATTCCTGAAGTTCAGCCCACTTAATTTTTATTTGCACAGCAAAACTGTTTTTAGACATTCCATTTAGGCGAACACTAGATAATTTGTATAGCATAGTGGATCTCAACCAGGGGTGTTTTTGACCCCTGGAGATACTTGGCAGACATTTTCAGTTGTCGCACTTTGGAGCTGGTGGGGTGCTACTGGCATCTGGTAGGTGGAGACCAGGGGCAAGGCTCAACATCCTACAGTGCACAGCATGGTCCCCATCTTGGCTGGAATGATCCAGCCAAGATGTCAAGAGTGCCGAGGCTGAGAAACCCTGGTTATGTACTGTTAAGCAGTCAGCAGCAAAAGGTGGAAATAAAACGTGAATACAAAACCAGGGTGATGTAGCAGAAATGGCTTCGAACTAGCAGCTTATACCCAGATTCTGTTCTCTGCCCTGTTGACTCACTAGCTGTGCGACCTTGAGCGCAACTTTAGATGGAGCTGAGTCTCAGCTTCTGTGCCCTTGAATGAGGTGATCTTTATGGGCTCTTCCATTCACCACCATTCTGTTACCTGTCGGGTTTTTTTATATGTACCTGTGCGGGTTATTATATATATGTAAGATAATAGTCTCTTGTAGCATTTATGTGCTTAACCAGAGATCCATTATGTTCTGCGGCAGCCCCGGGCCTTTTTGGCATCTCTATTATTTTGATGTCTCCCCCTCTGCGTTTGCAAACACACCTTTCATATCCCCAGGTACGTTATTTCTGTAATTCACATGTACGGGGGAACTTTATTCACTTTGTTCTTTGTTGTAATCACAGGTTCAGTGCTCCATGTTTATTCAAAAAAGAAAATACAAAATAAGGACTGAATCGTGCATGTGTTGTTGCTTGAGCTTCCTCTTCTCAGTGTCCACCCCCCCATACCAACTTTTCTTTAAAGGCTGAGATACAAGAGTGTCTGTCTACTTATGCAGAAAATCCACACAAGGTCCAGCACCGCTTTTGGTCCAGGGGAAAGACTGGGTGGGAAGGAGAAGAGCTGACTTAATTTCTGATCCTGATTTCTTTATTTTTCTTTCCTACTTTGTGGTGGATGTTACAGTGCTTCAAGCTTCTTAGACTGGGAGGTCTTTGCTTATGGTGTGGTCAGATACTGCCACCTGGTGGTGCGTTCACATATGACACTCTGAGTAGAATACAAACTAGAGGTACCTGACTTAGTGAATGGGTCTTGGTAAGTGCTCTCGCAGAGCTGGGTTGGGTGAGCAGCTTCAGGCATGGACATAGGGTGACTCCTTGCCTCCCTTGATGCTTATGAAGCCTAGAGTCATCGCAGCTTCATAAAGTTGGCGAGGATCTCAATACTCGTTACATTAACCCCACCCCTCATTTATGACGCCCGAGGTCACGTAGTTCCCTCCACTCTCCAGTCTGACTAAGAACAGTACAGTCTAAGTTTGACTCAAGCAAGCTTTAGCGAGAAAAATTTTTAGTAACATAAGATTCAGAATTGCCTATTGTGTTTTAAATCAACCTGAGGGGACAGAAGGTGGGGCAGGGGAGTGCGGAAATAAACTGTCATCTTTAACCGTTTTTACATGTTTACTACAATTTTATCTTCCCCACATTTTAAAAGTCAAATGTGTCATGATTTTGAAATCCGTTCCTATTTTCATTTCCCACTGGTATTTGCTAATATAAGTCCGTAAGTATTTTGACCTTGTTCATCTGTTTATTGATGTTTTTTATTACATTCATACCCTGTTTAAAATTGTTGGCTTAAATTCTACAGTTTTTTCACTTTGTGCCTTTTTTTTTTTATCTCTTTTCTCATGCGGCTCGACAGAAACGTTCACTGTAAGTGACCTTGGACTTCCGCTTCGCCTTGCTGGTCAGGCTGTGCCACATCTTTGTGCAGTGAATCAGTGTATTTAGGATGGTCAGAGTGTGGTCAAGAAGGGCATAGCTCATAGCTGTGCTTTAATGTAGCTCAACAGTTGCTCTTATTATTGTTGTTGTCGTTTGAACGGTATTCATCCTGGCTATGAAAGTTGTGTAAGAACTTTTCTAAGAGCTTGACGTATTTTTTCCTTCTTGTGTTTTTTTCCCCAGACTTTAACGCTTTCATTATTTTAATATGCCAGCTGGCAGCTTTGCCCACGGTGTGATTTTCCTTATACTTTCCTCCCTTTTGTCAAGCAGCGTTGCTGTCCTTAGGTCTCAGTGTCTGTGTGTCTGTGTTTAATGATGGAAGGGTCAGAGGTTTATAAAATGAATGTGTGGAAGCTTGTTTATTCCTTACTTCACTGGCGTTGCTCCCCACTTTCCGTCTCGTTGCCTTGAAGCCCGAGAGCAGACGGTTGCGGTGTGTACTGTGGAGTGTGCCGTGTGCTTTCTTTCTCACCCAGGGCAAGTGCTGACCGTACCTCCTTCTGTCAACTCCTGCATCCGGTTGCTCCGTGAATGTGCTAAGCCCAGGATCACTGAGGGTTGATTCCCCCATTTCCTTTCTCTCTTCATCCACTTTCATTGCAGTGAGAGAGCAATTTTGTCAGTCACACCATTGGGTTGCCTGGAAGTTAACTGGATCATTGTGCGGTGTTACTTCCTTAAAGGCATGTAAGGCCGAGTGTCAGGGCTGGGAATGGAAGTAGTGAGCCGTTGTGTTTGCTGGGGTTCCATGCAGCAAACTGAGGGGTTCTCTCTGCAATTCAGAGCTGGGGGCTCTGGGTCCTTCCGTGGGGCAGGGGTGACGAGCAGAGCTGGACTTGGGAGTCGTCATCTACGATCTGAGAGTCGGTGCCTCCGGCCACCCCAGGACGGAGCCAGCTTCTGCCCCTGACCGAGGCGGAGCCGGTGGCCCCCACGCTGGGCGCTGCAGACCTTTGAAAGGTCGGCTTTTGTCTGCAGTTAACATCGTGAGACCAAAGGCCACAGCCCTGTCTGTTTTGTACCCCGATGAATGTGTTTGGGTTTAATTGTTGTTGTGAATAATAATTTGGCTGAAAAGAGAGATGGTCATTGGTGGACTCGCTATTTCCCTCAACTCAGGGGTGCACAGGTGTCTAGATTTTCAATTTCTAGAGCTTAGATGGCCGGAGAACATAGAAGGACAAGAGGGGCCTGCATTATTAATAAGAGGCATTGTGATGCCAGAGTGAGGCTCAGTTTGGGGCTTCGTGGTTTAAGCCTGTGTTCTAACCGTGTGTGCCTCTCTCAGAAGCGTTGAGGTTCCTGTGTCCGTCGCCACATTTAGCAGCAGGAGACGACATGCCTGTTTCTCTTGCTTTTATTAAAAGGAACTTGTTGCTGTGAGGGAAGGAGTAGAAAGAATTGATGAAATGGTAAAAGGGAAAATGTCAGTGGTTGTCTTGGGCTCTTGGTTAAAATAGATATGAGACAAAAATAAGCTGCCCAGTGATGGTCCTTTCTAATCCCAGGAGACAGTTCTGGAAGCCAGCCTGGCCCCAGGGCTGCTGAGGAGGGCGCTGCAGTTAGAGCGGCAGAGGGGTCACGGAGACGTTGGCAGAGGCCGAGTCTGGGTGCCTCTGTGTCCTCTGACTTGAAAGTCACTCTATTTTGTTGGGGGTTATTTGATGATTTTTAAAAACTCTGTCTTCTGATTATAAAGCAGTGTGGCCTATGTTCCTTGTATAAAGTATGGAGAATACCAAGCAGCGTCAAGGAAACACCCCCCCTCCCACTTCTCAGAGAGCGCGCTGCCATCCGCATGCAGGCGAAATCTCTCTCCCGGGCTTCCCGTGTGACGCTCTCTCAAAGGGCCATGCCAAGGGCCTTCCCGCCACCTTCTGACCTGTGCGCTCATTAAGGAGGTGAAAGGAGCTTGATGATCATTTAAAGAGCTTTTAAAGAAGTAGCCAGAAGCCTGTTTCTTCCATTTTCCAATATAAGAAAAGACTGGAGCAGAGTGCATGTAAACACACATCTGCACACGTGCTGGCCTGTCTCTGTCCCTTCGTGCCTTTGTCTGCTCTGCCCTGGGCTCCCGCGCTGTCGCCTCCTGAGCCCGGCCGTGTCTCTCGCTTGCAGCAGTGACCCCCCGAGAAGACAGCGCCCAGAGGCTGGAGCGGAGAGTGCACTGCGTGTCTGCCTGCCTGTCCGATTACTCGCTGGCCAGCGACAGCGGCGTGTTTGAACCTCCCACTAAAAGGTTAGAAGCTGACCTTCTCCCCTTCCTGGGCTGACTTCCCAAAAGGCACCCCTGCCGAAACCTGTCTGGCTTGACACTCTGTGTGTCTCCGGGGTGCAGCTCTTCTGGCTTCTCTCCATGCGGGAGGGGCCCTGAGCATCCCCACGGACCCCCTCTCCTCCCAGGTGGCGTCTGGGGACTGGCCTGGCTTCGGACATCTAGGATGACTGCTTTCTCTCCGGCCCTGGGGGTTGGAAGGCATGATCCTAGTAGAGCGGGAAAAGGAGAACCAGTGTGCAAGAGAGACCTGCTTTTCTAGAAAGGACGTTCACTAGAAATGGATGTTCCCCCCGTCCCCTTTCCTTCGCTGGAGGAATCACTTTGCAAGGACAAAACCCCTTGTGGGCTTTATTTTGTTTGAGACCTTTGATGTCATTTTTTCAGCTCAGATGTCTGTATGCATTTCACTTGTCGCCAACTTTTTTTTTTTTTTTTTTGGCTGCGCTGCTCAGCTTGCGGGATCTTAGTTCCCTGACCAGGGATCGCACCCGCGTCCCCTGCAGTGGAAGCGCGGAGTCTTAAACCACTGGAGCACCAGGGAAGTCCCCCCTGCAAAGCTTTTAAAAGTATATGTTTTTGAACGTTGTTGTGAATATCACGTGTGGTTTTGAGAGGTATTTTCTCAAAAAGGCCACTTCGCCAGCAGGTACCCTGGGAGGTGACATCATGGATCCTGGGGACCTGCCGTGCCCTGTCAGTCACTTAAAGCATTTATTTATGTCGCAACTTAATAAAGCCCTTCTCAGTAAGAAGCACCCCTAGTGTGAGAGAGCTTCTGCGGAGCCCGAGGTAAGCAGGTCCCCTCGGAATAACGCGGTGCCTTTCCGGTTGTGCGCAGGAGTGAGGATGCCGACGAGCCTGTGCCTGGAGACGCTTGCGGTAACGAGGGGCCCCAGATCCATGTTGGATTTTTGTGAGTACAGAAGGCTCCTTCCCTGTTGCTCATAAAGACGACGGGTAGATTGGGGCCCGCCCGGCGACTCACACCTCCACACACAGGCCAGGAGGCGTGGGGGGACCCGCGTGATCCGGCTGCTGGTCCCTGGCCTGGGTACCCCCGGGCCCATCTCAGCGGTCTCAGGTGAAGGGACAGAGGTGGCGGGAAGGAGAGATGGGCAAGAGCGGCTCCACTGCCGTCCTCCAACACCGAGTCACAGCTGGGGACTGTCACCCCATGGGCACGGTCAGGCCCTCGGGGAAGTTCCCGCCGGAGCTGGGGTAGCCAGGTGCTGTGCAACACTAAGCGTTTTGGTTTCTAGCTGCAGTGTCTATGAAGGCAGTAACCAGCAGTGTTCAGGCGAACGAGGCAGGATGATCACATCCCAGCAGCTTTCTTTTGCTCACTCTTGTCATCCTAGTGTTTCTCGGCACTCGTGACATTCGGGCTGGGTCATTCTTGGTTGGGGCCGTCCTGTGCCCTCTGGGGTGTTGAGCAGCAGCCCTGGCCTCCACCCACTAGATCCAGTAGCCCCCCCTCCACTCAGTGTGACAGTAAGAAACGTCTCTAGACTTTGCACAGGTCCCCTGGGGGTGGGGTGAGGACCACTGCGGTAGTTCAAGCAGGATTTCTCCACCGTGGGGCATTTGCAGCCTGTGAACGTGCATTTTATTTTCTAGGCACGACAGTGCCAGCGAGTGTCTCCTCGTGAACGTGCTCCAACTGAAGAACTTTGCCGGGCTGGTGGTGAAGGAAGACTGCAAAATGTAAGCTCCCGCGCCGGTGGGGGCCGTGTCCTCCCCCCGGGCCCTCCTCCACACGGCACCGCTGGCTGACCTGCTGCACGTGGCAGTTTGGGGAGGGAAAAGACTGTCTTGGAACCTGAATTTAGAATAACACGCCAGGGAATGTCTGTCTGAAATCTAAAGGATTGTAAGTTTTAAGAAGAGGCTGGTTTATTTTTTGAGGCAGGTGGAGTTACTGGAGCCAGGCTGGTTATGTGCCGTGGCCATGCTGACAAAGTGCCGGGTGCCCATCATCGGCAGCGTTGGGGCTTAAAACGTCCATCCTGGTCACAAGGCTGGTGGCGACACAGCCACACTCGGCTCTTGAGATCTGATGAGGTGCCTGAAGAGGCCTCAGGCTGGGATCAGGCATCCTTGTCCGAGCAGGGAGAAGGAAATCTGTGTTGTTCCCGGTGGGGAGATGGGTGCCCGATGGGAGTGTGAGGTCCCACTTACCCTGGCGGGTGAACCCACCTGTGATGGGTGTTCAGGCCCGAGGGTGCCCTCCCCTTCCGTGAGTCGTCTTTGTAAACTGGCCTCCCGAAGGCCTAGGAAGCAGCCTGGTGTTCAGCGGCTGAGGGTTCGCCCTGATGGTGTACTTCACTCCACTGATGCTGGAGCTTCTCCTGGGTGCTGGCTTCCGTGCTGGGGGCAGACAGGGCCGGGAGCCCAGCCTGGCGGGTGCCTGGGTGGGCGAGCAGTCTGAGAGGCAAGGCAGGTAGAGCTTGGAGAGGGAGCCAAGGGGCCGTGGAGAGATCAGTGCAGATGTTTTCCCACAAAGATGGTAAAAGCAGAACCTCCGTTTGAGTCCCCCTGAAGTCCTAACCACTGACTTGGAAGTCTTCTCTTTGTGATTGGGTTTTCCCCCCTGATCTCCAGGGGCACGTAAGTTCTTTGGGCTTACTCTTAGTTGAGAAAAGGATCTTTTCCAAAAGACACTAGAATTCTGCACACGGGCAGTGGAACAGAGCGGCGTATGTGCACACGTATGTGGTCCATGCGTGTCACGTGCAGATGTGTCAGTGAGCGCTGCCTCTGTCTGCTTTTTCCTTCCTCTCTTGGTTCCAGACACATCCGCGTCTATTTGCCCCCGCTTGACTCCGGCACGCCAAACACTTACTGCTCTAAGGCTCTGGAATTGCAAGCCCCCCTGATATTTAATGAAGTTTTCAGAATCCCTGTGCATTCAAGCATGGTGACGTTGAAGTCCCTTCAGTTATACGTGTGCTCAGTGAATCCGCAGCTGCAGGAAGAACTGCTGGTACGGCGCCCTCCTCACCCTCTCCTCCTCCCTCCCCTCCTTCCTGTGTCCTGCGGTGGGGCACTTAGAATTTGTCCTGATGTCAAGTGATCTCTGTAGCTGGGAGGGCAAAAAGGGATGATAAAACCCCTTATCTTGTCAAGTGTTCTGTAATTTACATATATTATCTCAGCTAATACTTGCAAAACTCCTATGCAACGGCTTCTGCATTATCCCTGTCTTGCGTCACGGGAACTGATAAAAGTTGGGTTGAGAAATTTGGCAGATAGAAGTATAGGATGGTCAGTTAAATTTGAATTTCAAATAAACTATGGATGCCTTTTACTGTAAGTATGTCCCATGTAATATCTGGGACATACTTCTATTTAAAAAAAATCTGTTTATTTGAAATTGCAGTTCACCCAGATGCCCTCTTTTTTATCTGGCAACCCTATAACTGGGCAGGTCAGCAGTCCGTCTTCACCCCGGCCAGCCGGTGCAGGGCCAGGGCTTGGAAGCCAGGGTGCTTTCTTCCCGAGGTTGGAGTTTTCCCCCTTGGTCCCACCCCTTCAGCGGCAGAATTAGAGATTGGAGAGTTCCACCAGTCCTCTCTCTCTCTCTCTTTTTTTCTTTTTTTTTGGGGGGTGTGTGTGTGTGTTATTTATTTATTTATTTATTTACTTATATTATTTTACACCAGTCCTCTCTTTTTTCAAAAATTCCTGCTAGAATCAGCGGCTCTTCGAGTGGCAGATCCTGAGCCTGACCCACCATTCCACGTTGTCCATTCTCTGCCCCTGTTCCCCTTCTAGCACTTTCTGATTGGGCTGAACAAGCAAGCAAGGAGCCACCCCCATTACGATCCTTTTCGATGACTTTCATTTTACTGCAGTCCTTTGAATAGCAGTGACACATTGTATGGCCTTTCTGCTTAAGATTAAAGGGTGACCTTGATGCCCATTGGTTGTTAAGGTGCAGTCATTCAGGGCCTGTTCTGCTTTTTTTTTTTTTTTTTAACACCGCACAGGGCATTGCTCAGATTAACTTGGCTGATTACGATGGTTCGAGCGAGATGCAGCTGCGCTGGTACTCGGTGCAGGTGTTCACCGGCCCCGAGCCGCCCCGGCGGGAGGACGAGCGGCTGGGACACAGTGACTTCCGGGACACTGCACCCACCACGTCTGGAAAGACAGTAGGTGGCCTGGCTTTGAGACGGGCTTTTCCTGGGGACATTGTTTCTAAGAAACATGTGTGTAGACTTAGTCTTAGAACACAGTGGCGATGAAGAAGCAGGGTTTCAAGGGAAGTAATAAAAAGGGACTGTAGTGATGTATGTGGCCATTCATGATGATGTTCTTTAATGCAACATATTCATGATCATGAGTGATGCGTTGGTTGCTTTAAAATTTGAGTCCTCAGAGCTACATGGAAAGGCCAAGTTACTGTCTTGCTGTCAACCGGGGGTGAGCTGCTTCCTGCTGGAGAGCAGCCGGGGACGGCCACCAGCCCGGCAGCAGGGATGCTCCCCACGGGCCGTGCACGCGCCCGCTTTCCGCTTTGCCACCCGCACGCCGCTGGCCTCGGCTGCTTCTTGGCAGCGTCCCTTTCGTCCTGTAGGACGCGGTGACGGTGCTGCTGGCGAGAACCACGGCCCAGCTGCAGGCGGTGGAGAGAGAGCTGGCCGAGGAGCGGGTGAAGCTGGAGTACACGGAGGAGGAGATCCTGGAGATGGAGCGCAAGGAGGAGCAGGCCGAGGCCGTGTCCGAGAGGTGAGCGCGGCCAGCAGCCCCTCGGGGGAGAGGCAGCCGGGATGTTCGTCAGACACAACGCGATGTAGAATGTGTGCGGCGACTCTTCGGTACCTTTGCCCAGAAGTCGGGATTCTCACGGGGGATTGTATGCCAGTCTGCACGAGGGCAGTACATTGACCCCAGCTCTACGCGCAGGCTTTTCACCTTTCCTTCTGTTCCCCGAATTTCTCTCAAAGAGGGGGACTGTTGAGGGACTCCCTCTGCCCGGATTGAATACGATAGGGCCCTTTAAGTTTTGTCTTTTTCTTTATTAACTGCTTTATTGGGATATAATCTCCCTGCCATACGGTTCACCCATTAAGTGGACAATTCGCTGGTTTGCAGTGCAGGCACAGAGCTGTGCCGCCAACGTCACACTCAAGTTGAGGGCGTTTTCGTCGTGCCGAAAGGAAACCCCATACCCATTAACAGTCCGCCCGGTCCTCCCGGCCCCTGGCGACTGCCCGTCTGCGTGCCATCTCCAGGGATTTGCCTGTCCTGGGCCTTTCTTGTAAACGGAATCATGCGATGGCCCTTTACCTCTTCCCCGGAGCAGCCCGTGGGTGAACGCTTGACTCGGGGTGGGGCAGACGTGTCTGCAGTAGAGGAGTAGCTCAGATGGGCAGGCACCGCGAGTGGATCGCTTCCCTGCGGGTCCTTTCCGGCAGCACTTTCATGTTGCTTTACTTCCACGGTTTTCCACGAAGAGCATCATGCTTCCAAAGCTTGCTACTTCTTCCTGATGGCTTTCTCTGGATTTAGTTTCAAGAGGAATTTATTTTCGGAAGGGAAAGTGCACGGCAGAGGGGGAGGGTGTGTGTTCAGGGATGGGCAGGAGGCTGGGAGGGCTCGGGGAGAGGGGGTTCCGGGCTGCTGGCATCTTCAGCGGCTGCAATTGGGCGATACAGACAGACGGACCCTCTTCATGAAAGGCCTTGTAGCTCTGTCTTCCCCACGAAACAGAACTGCCTTTCATTTTATGAGAAAAGCAACCGTCTTCAGTCATTGGAAGCAAATATGGGGCGTCTCTGCTGCTGTGCTCTGAGTGCAGCAGTAAAGTCAGTGCCCTGATGAACGTCTTGGGGGCTTTTGCCATGCCCGCCTTCAGGAGTTGGCAAGCCGACTCGGTGGACAGTGGCTGTAGCAGCTGCGCCCAGACCAGCCCCCCGCACCCAGAGCCCTGCTGCGTTGCTGTCAGCTCCATCCACGGACACACGTTTGCTGGCCAGGCAGACCCTTACGGCCCCGAGAAACTTCAGCCCCCGCCTCTGAAGGTAAGCAGAAAAGGACAAAGGATTTCGCGGAGCCCCTGATGTTTTGCCACACAGCACCAGGCGCTGCCCTGGAAGGAGGGGCTGTGTGCCCTATGCGAGGGAATTGAAGTGAGTGGCCTCAGATCTGTAAACAGCAGGTACCATGGAAACGTCTGTCTACTCTAAATTAAAAGGAAGGGACAACTAAAAGGGGTGGATTTTTACTCCTTCATGTGCCCTCTTCAGGGCCGCGTGTGGCTCAGGGTGTTTCGTGGGTCCCTCACATTTTGGACGCTTGTCGTTGTTCTCCGTTTGTGACGTTAAGAGCAGCGAAGCATCCTTTTGGCCCTTCTGTTCACCCAATCCTAGTGGTGCCCATCACCGTATCTCCAGTGGGGAAATCTTTCAGGTTTGTGGTGACAAATGTCTAAGGAACCCAGTGGGGTTGGGAGACACTGTATCAGTGCTCGATTGCAACTTTGTTTCCCAACTGTTCAACTCATCAGAACATCTACCAGCACAGCCCCTGATCTCAGTCCAAAACACAGGTCCTGAGAAAAGTGAGAGCCTCCCGCTGGCAGCCTCCCGCACTGCAGCCCATGCAGTGCCTCGGGCGGAGATGTTCTGGGCGCGGCTGCCGGTCATGGCCATTATTCCTCTTTCTAAGACTTTGACGAGCGTTGGCCCACGTCAGGGGCAGTAGCTGTGGGAGGCTAGCTTGGTGTGTCCTCCTCCCTCAACTTTTAATTTTGAAGCACTTCAGATCTACAGAGAAGTTGCTAGAATAGTACAACGCATACTCGTATCCCCTTCACCTAGACTCCCCAGTTGTTAGTTCTTCACCACATTTGCATTCTCTCTTTCCATGTGCATGTGGTAGCTGCCAGGCATTGCAGATGCAACAGCAAAGAAACAAATGGGGGCAACAGACAGGGTAAACCAGTAAAATACAGCAGCGTTTGAGATAGTCAAAGGGACTACTGAAGAATGAGATGGTAGGGAAGCAGGGTTTGCATTTTTAGAAAGAATTACCATTTTAGAAAGGGTTACATTTAGAAGTGTAAATTGGTATCTACAAACATCAGGACTGTAAAATGGTGCAGCCGCTATAGAAAACAGTATGGAGGTTCCTCAAAAAATTAAAAATAGGGACTTCCCTGGTGGTGCAGTGGTTAAGAATCCGCCTACCAATGCAGGGGACACGGGTTCAAGCCCTGGTCCGGGAAGATCCCACATGCCACGGAGCAACTAAGCCTGTGAGCCACACGGCCCGCGTGCCCATGCTCGGCAACAAAAACAAGCCACGGCGATGAGAAGCCCGTGCATCGCAACAAAGAGTAGCCCCTGTTCGCCGCAACTAGAGAAAGCCTGTGCGCAGCGCCTGTGCGCAGCAGTACAGACCCAACGTAGCCAAAAATAAATAAATAAATAAATTATTTTTAAAAAAAATTAAAAATAGAAATACCGTATGATCCAGCAATTCCACTTCTGGATGTACATCCAAAAGAGCTGAAAGCAGGTCTCCAAGAGATACTTGCACATCCACATTCATAGCAGCATTATTCACAGTAGCCAAGAGGTGGAAGCAGCCCATGTGTCCATCGACAGCTGAATGGATAAGGAAAAAGTGGTATATATGTACTATGGAATATTAGCCTTAAAAAGGAAGGAAGTCACATCACAGGCTACAACATGGATGAAGCTTGAAGACATTGTGCTAAGTGAAATAAGCCAGTCACAAAAAAATGAATCCTATACGATTCCACTCATATGAGATTCCTAAAGTAATTAAATTCATAGAGACAGAAAGTGGAATGGTGGTTACCAGGGGCTAGAGATGGGGAAATGGGGAGTTATTGAATGGGGACAGAGTTCAGTTTGGGAAGGTGAGAAAATTCTAGAGATCTCTTTCACAACAATGTAAGTATATTTAGTACTACTGAACTGCACAATGAAAAATGGTTACGATGGTAAATTTTACTTACTTATTTATTGTTGGCTGCGTTGGGTCTTCGTTGCTGCATGCGGGCTTTCTCTAGTTGCGGAGAGCAGGGGCTCCTCTTCGTTGTGATGTGCAGGCTTCTCATTGTGGTGGCTTCTCTTATTGTGGAGTCTGGGCTCTAGGCGCGCAGGCTTCAGTAGTTGTGGCACGCAGGCTCAGTAGTTGTGGCGCACGGGCTTAGTTGCTCCGCGGCATGTGGGATCTTCCCGGACCAGGGCTCAAATCTGTGTCCCCTGCATTGGCAGGTGGATTCTTAACCACTGTGCCACCAGGGAAGTCCACGATGGTTAATTTTATGTATTTTTTATAATAGAAATGAAAGGTCATAGAAGTCTCACTGAGAAGGCAGTTTTTGAGCAAAGTCCTTAAGGAAGGAGTCTGGGAGCCTTGTGTGGGGCTGGGGATGGGCATTCAGGTGCAGGGAGCTGCAAGTGCAGGTGGGGTCGGGGTAAGGAGGCATCAGAGCTGAGGACAGAGGGAGTCAAGGGGCCACATCATACAGGGCCTACTCAGGACTCTTGCTTTTTCTCTGAGAGCATTGGAAAACTGGTGGATAGTTTTGAACCCAGGGGTGATGTGATCTGACTCACTTTTTAAATTTTTTCCTAGAATAATTTATTGACATGAAATTCTCATAAAATGAACCCTTTCAAAGTGGACATTTCAGTGACTTTGAATACATTTACAATGTTGTGCAACCACCACTTCTCTCTGGTACCAAGACGTTTCTTTCACCCCAAAGTAAAACCCCATAACCATTAGCATTCACTCTCCCTTATCTCTCCCCGACCCCTGGCAACCACCAATCTGCTTTGTTTCTATGGATTTGCCAATTCTGGATGTTTTGTGTAAATGGAATCATCCAGGGTTTAAAAGATCAGACTCCAGGGGATCGTAGCCAAGATGACAGAGTAGGGAAGAGCTCACCTCCACCCACAGGTGTACCGAAAGTACGACTGCAGTTGACCCTTGAACAACACAGGGGTTAAGGGTGCTGACCCACCTCACAGTCGAAAATCTGCATTTGGGAGTTTTTTTTTTTTTAACACCTAAAGGAACTAGAAAAAGAAGAACAAATAAGATCCAAAGTTACTAGAAGGAAAGAAAGAAAGATCAGAGCAGAAATTAATGAAAGAGACGAAAAAGAACAATAGAAAATATCAGTGAAACTAAGAAGTGGTTCTTTGAAAAGATAAACAAAATTGGTAAACCTTTAGACTCATCAAGAAAAAAAGAGAGCCTAAATAAATAAAATCAGAAATGAAAAAAAGAGGGGACTTCCCTGGTGGTCCAGTGGTTAAGACTCACAGACTACATGGCACAGCAAAAAAAAGAAAAAAAAGAAACGAAAAAAAGAAGTTACAACTGACACCACAGAAATACAAGGAATCATAAGAGATTACTATGAACAGTTGTATGCCAGTAAACTGGATAACCTAGAAGAAATGGGTGAATTCCTAGAAACATACAATTTCCCAAAACTGAATCAGAAAGAAATAGAAAATATGAACAGACCGATTATCAGTAATGAAACTGAATCAGTAATTTAAAAACTCCCAACAAACAAAAGTTCAGGATCAGATAGCTTCACAAGTGAATTCTACCAAACATTTAAAGAAGAATTAACACTCATTCTTCTCAAACTATTCCCAAAAATTGAAGAGGAAGGAGTGCTTCTGTACTCATTCTATGAGGCCACCATCACCCCGACCAAAACCAAAGACACCACAAAAAAGTAAAGCTACAGGCCAATATCACTCATGAACATAGATGCAAAAATGCTCAACAAAATACTAGCAAACCAAATCCAACAATATATTAAAAGGATCATAAACCATGCTCAAGTGGGATTTATCCCACGGATGCAAGGATTGTTCAGTATCCACAAATCAATCCAAGAGATATACACCATGTTAGCAAATTGAAGAATAAAAATCAAGATCATGTCAGTAGATGCAGAAAAAGTTTTTGACAAAATTCAGCATCCATTTATGATAAAAGGTCTCCAGAAAGTTGGTATAGAGGGAACATAACTCTACCATATATGGCCATATATGATAAGCCCACAGCTATCATCATATTCAGTGGTGAAAAGCTGAAAGCATTTCCTCTAAGATCAGGAGCAAGGCCCACTCTCGCCACTTTTATTCAACATAGTATTGGAAGCCCTAGCCACAGCAGTCAGACAAGAGAAAGAAGTAAAAGGAATCCAAATTGGAAAGGAAGAAGTAAAACTGTCACTGTTTGCAGGTGACATGATACTATACATAGAAAATCCTAAAGACGTGACCAAAAATCTACTAGACCTCATCAGTGAATTCGGTAAAGTGGCAACATTTAAAGTTAAGGGATATAAAATTAATATATGGAAATCGTCTGCAGTTCTATACAACTAACAATGAACTGTCAGAAAGAGAAATCAAGAAAATAATTCAGTTTACAGCTGCATCAAAAAGAATAAAATACCCAGGAAGAGATCTAACCAAGGAGGTAAAAGACCTGTACTCTGAAAAGTGTTAAGTCATTGATGACAGAAATTGAAGACAACACAAACAAATGGAAAGATACACCATGCTCATGGATTGGAAGAATTAATGTTAAAATGACCATACTACCCAAGCCAATCCACAGATTGAATGCAATCCCTATCAAAATACCAACGGCATTTTTCACAGAACTAGAAAAAATAATCCAAAAACTGTATGGAAACACAAAAGACCCCGAATAGCCAAAACAACCTTGAGGAAGAAGAATAGAGCTGGAGGTATCATGCTCCCTGATTTCAAACTGTACTACAAAGCTACAGTAATCAAAGCAGCATGCTACTGGCACACAAAAAAAGACACATGGGTCAATGGAACAGAGTAGAGAGCCCAGAAATAAACCCACACTTATATAATCAACTAATCTATGATGAAGGACGCAAGAAAATACAGAGGGGAAAAGACAGCCTCTTCATTAAATGGTGTTGGGAAAACTGGACAGCTACATACAAAAGAATCAAACTGGACTACTTTCTCATTCCATTTTAAAATGTTTAAAGACTTAAATGTAAGATCTGAAACCATAAAACTCCTAGAAGAAAGCATAGGTAGGTATGCTCTTGGACATCAGTCTTAGCAATGTATTTTAGGATATCTCTCCTCAGGCAAGGGAAGCAAACAAACAAACAAAAAACAAATGACACTCTATCAAATTAAAACGCTATTGCACAGTGAAGGAAACTATCAACAAAACAGAAATGCAGCCTGCTGAATGGGAGAAGATAGTTGCAAATGTTATATCCGACGAGGGGTTAATACCAAAATATACAGAGAACTGGGACAACTCAACATCAAAAAAAACAACCAACCTGATTAAAAACTAGGCAGAGGACTTGAATAGACATTTTTCCAAAGAAGACATTCAGATGGCCAACAGACACATGAAAAGATGCTTAGTGTCACTAATCATTAGGGAAATGCAAATCAGAACCACAATGAGGTATCACCTCATACTTGTCAGAATGGCTATCATCAAAAAGACAGCAAATAACAAACATTGGAGAGGATGTAGAGAAAAGGGAACCCTTGTGCACTGTTGGTGGGAATGTAAATTGGTGTCACCACTGTGGAAAACAGTAAGCAGGTTCTTCAAAAAGTTAGAAGTTGAACTGCCACACCATCTTGCAGTTCCACTTCTGGGTATTTTTCTGAAGAAAGCAAAAACGCTAGTTAGAAAAGATATATGCACCCCTGTACTTATTACAGCATTATTTACAATAGCCAAGATATGGAAACAACCTAAGTGTCCATTGTCAATAGATGAATGGGTAAAGAAGATGGGGTATATATGTGTGTATATATGTATACACACAGACACACATATATATACATACATATGTATATACATAATATGCAGTGAAATACTGGCCATAAAGAAGAAGAAAATCTTGCCATTTACAATAGCACAGATGGACCTAGAGGGTATTATGCTAAATAAGTCAGAGAAAGAGAAATACTGCATGATTTCGCTTATATGTAGAATTAAAAACAAAACAAAACAAATGAACAACCATAACAAAACAGAAACAGACTCATAGATACAGAGAACAAAACTGGTGGTTGCCAGGGGGGTTGAGTGGGTGGGGATGAGGGAAATAAGTGATGGAGATTAAGAGGTACAAACTTCCAGTTATAAAATAAGTAAGTCACGGGGATGTAATGTACAGCATAGGGTATAAGGTCAATAATATTGTGTTAACTCTGTATGGTGACAGACGGTAACTAGACTTATCATGGTGATCGTTTTGTAATGTATTAAAATATGGAATCAGTATGTTGAACACCTGAAGCTAATATAACATAGTAAGTCAATTATGCTTCAATAAAAATTAATGAATGAATGGCTCATACAGCATGTGGCCTCTTGTGACTGGCCTCTTTAACTCAGCCTAATGTTTTCAAGGTACATCAGATTGTAGTATCTACCAGCACTTCCCTCCTTCTCATCGCTTGCATGAGTATGCCACGTTTTGTTTATCTGCTCATCCGCCCGTGGATGTTTGGACTACTTCCACCTTTTGGCTGTTTGAATAAGGCTGCTATGAACATTTGTGTGCAAGTATTTGTTTGAACACCTGTTTTCAGGTCTTTTCGGTATACACCTAGGAGTGGAATTGCTGGGTCTGACTTCAGTTTTTTACCAGGATGTCCCTGGTGCTGTGTTGAGAAGGGTTTGAAGGGAGGAGGGAGGCGTGGAATCCAGGAGACGGGTGAGAAGCCTCCTGCACTTATCAGGCACAAGACGATGGTGACCCAGATGGAGGGTTGGTGATAGGAGGTCAAAACATGCTTAATCTCGAACACAGAGCCAACAGGATTTAATCTTGGACCAGATATAGGGGTGTATGAAAGAGAGCTGGGTCCAGAATGACACGAACACTTTTTTTGCTGGAACAAATGGGAAAGTAGAGATCCTTGGCAGAGGGAATATCAGAAATTCCATTTTGGACGTGTTAAGTGTGAAATGCCACTTAGACCTCCAGTGGAAATGGCAAGGTTGTTTGGTGACTACACTAATTTAATGCTTGTGTTCTAGAAAGAGTCGTGGTAAACAATAAATTACTGTCTAGGTTGATAAGGAAACCAACACAGAAGATCTCTTCCCGGAAGAGGTGGCGAGTCTGCCGAAGGAGAGGCCCGGCCGCAGGGCCCGCGGCTCGCCCTTCACGCGGAGCAGCACCATTGTGCGTTCCCAGACTTTCTCGCCCGGAGCACGAAGCCAGTACGTCTGCAGAGTAAGTCGGGAGTCCTTTGCCACCTGCCTGGAAGGATTCTTCATCGGTCGCGGGCGGGGCTGGGCAGCAGAGGGTTGGAGCTCCCGGCTGGTCTTCACCTGCACGCAGGGTTGAGAACTCTGAGACAGGTGGAGGGGGAGACCCCACCTGCTGTGGTCCATGGAGACAGGACAGCAGGTTGGAGGTTGGCCGGCCGTGGCCGTGTGACAGTGACGGCACGGACTAGCAGAGACGAGGCGCTGTTGAGGGTAAGTGCTCACGACGCAGCAGACTGGGGGCGCCGTTTGGCTCGAGGAGAGCTTTGACCCTCCCGCTCCTCTAACGGGGCTCGTTGGAGAAAGCATCTTCCCTTGAAGGGGCTGCCAAGGAGCCGCTGCATTAGGGCAAAGCCAGAGTTTGATCATATGAGAGAGGCAGACCCTCAGGCCTACGTGGGAGACACTGAGGGGTCCCCAGGCCCACCCTCAGGCTCAGAAATTGGCTAGGACTCACGGAACTCAGAAAAGCCGTCGTAGCCACGATGATGGTGCGCCGCAGGGAAGGGGTGCAGACCGACGGGCAGCGCTCCGGAGAGACCGGGCGGAGCTTCCAGCCCTTCTCCCGCACTGGATTTGTGTGGGAGCTCTCACCTCTCGGAGCAGTGGCAGCGTGCCAGGAGCACAGCCGACCAGGGGCGCTCACCCGAGGCTTGGTGCCCAGGGGTTTTGTGGGGGTCGTCACGAGGCACAGCTGGTGGCCGGCGTGGCTGACCTTCGTCTCCAGGGCCAAGCTGGTGGCCCAGGGCCCCCCTCACATTGTCAGCAGAGACTGTGTGGCCGGGCCAAGGTCCCCAGGTAAACAGAGACACTTAGAACGTTCTAGGGACTTACAGGTCACTGCCCAGGAGCTGAGCAGGGAGCCCACCTTTCTTGGGGAGGGAAGCCTTTACTCACAGGAGGGAGCAACAGGGGCTGGGGCCCGGGTGGCCACGTCTGCGAGGCCTGCAGCTCCTCTCCCCACGCGGTGAGGTGCCCCGGTCGCGCTGCCCCGGGCAGCCCAGGGTCAGGCGGGGCACTCCCGCCCCATCAGACTGCAGCCCTGTGGGGCCTGATGCTTCATCACGCGGCTGGAGGTGCCTGATCGAAGGCCACCCTTCCTTATCCTAGACTCCTGCCGAGCCCCTGTGGAGCAGCCTCCAGCCTGCTTGCTGAGAACAGGGTGGTGACGGAGGGAGCCCTTCACCTCCCCAGAGACAGGCCTCCAGCCCCTGCACTGGGCTTTGCGCCCTGCTCGAAGGCACGCACTGGCCGGCGGTGCTTCTAGAGGCCTCTTTGTGTTTATATTATATGTTTGTGATGATTGGGAGGCATGTAAGTGCAGGGCTGCGACATTTCCTGATATCTGGGGTTCATTGGCATGGAAAGTAAGGCCGTGAAGGCCAGGACTTTGCTTTCACACAGATATATGTTGATCCTGAAATGAAAACCTGCCGCCAAATGAAATACGTAATGTCTCGGCTCCCGTGAAGTCGGCATTATTTATTTTTCTTTTTAAAGCCAGGCCTTTTCCCTTGATGGGCAGGGTGGGTGTCAGTGGTGTGGGCTTGTTCTCCTGCCAGGAACGAGGCTCTTTTCTGGAACGCCAGTCTTCCCAGCTCTTGCCAAAGCTAGAAACACAGCAAATGAGAATGATTGATAAAAAGTGAAAAGCGCCGAGGAGAGTGCGGGTTTTCATGAGCGTCACACCGTATCAAGTGGCAGTTGGCATTGATAGGACTGAAATTGTGTTGCTCGATTAGCCTGGAAAACCTCAGCTGGTTCGGTTGATGGACCTGAAGGAGGGGTGGGGCTGGGGGTTGCTCTGCTTATTTGGTTTGTCTTTGTTTGGCTTGAAACTCTTGTGTAGGGTTTTCTTGTAAGCGAGACCCAAAGTCTTGGTAAAAGCTCTAAACGTCATAACTGTTTGAGTACCTGCACGAGAAACAAAATAATCCAGTTCAGAGTACACAGAGAATGAATGTTGAATTCTTGAGGAAATGTTTCTGAACCTCAGTCTTTTTGGTGTAGCTTTATCGTAGTGACAGCGACAGTTCAACGCTGCCCCGGAAGTCCCCCTTTGTCCGAAACACTTTGGAAAGACGAACCCTTCGCTATAAGCAGGTATGTGCCACGTATACTAATATGCCGTCTATATGTACGCTGGGAGTTATTTCTACAAACCTGAAGATGTAATATTTTAGGTAAGATTAATTGAAAGGTGATATGTTTATTTCATTGTTTACTTAGGTATAATTTTTTTTTTTAAACATCTTTATTGAAGTATAATTGCTTTACAATGGTGTGTTAGCTTCTGCTTTATAACAAAGTGAATCAGTTATACATATACATATGTTCCCATATCTCTTCCCTCTTGCATCTCCCTCCCTCCCACCCTCCCTATCCCACCCCTCTAGGTGATCACAAAGCACCGAGCTGATCTCCCTGTGCTATGCGGCTGCTTCCCACTAGCTATCTATTTTACATTTGGTAGTGTATATATGTCCATGACACTCTCTCACCCTGTCACATCTCACCCCTCCCCCTCCCCATATCCTCAAGTCCATTCTCTAGTAGGTCTGTATCTTTATTCCCATCTTGCCACTAGGTTCTTCATGACCCTTTTTTTTTTTTTTCCTGTAGATTCCATATATATGTGTTAGCATACTGTATTTCTTTTTCTCTTTCTGACTTACTTCACTCTGTATGACAGACTCTAACTCCATCCACCTCATTACAAACACCTCCATTTCATTTCTTTTTATGGCTGAGTAATATTCCATTGTATATATGTGCCACATCTTCTTTATCCATTCATCCGATGATGGACACCTAGGTTGCTTCCATGTCCTGGCTATTGTAAACAGAGCTGCAATGAATATTTTGGTACATGACTCTTTCTGAATTATGGTTTTCTCAGGGTATATGCCCAGTAGTGGGATTGCTGGGTCGTATGGTAGTTCTATTTTTAGTTTTTTAAGGACCCTCCATACTGTTCTCCATAGTGGCTGTATCAATTTACATTCCCACCAGCAGTGCAAGAGTGTTCCCTTTCCTCCACACCCTCTCCAGCATTTATTGTTTCTAGATTTTTTGATGATGGCCATTCTGACCGGTGTGAGATGATACCTCATTGTAGTTTTGATTTGCATTTCTCTAATGATTAATGATGTTGAGCATTCTTTCATGTGTCTGTTGGCAATCTGTATATCTTCTTTGGAGAGATGTCTATTTAGGTCTTCTGCCCATTTTTGGATTGGGTTGTTTGTTTTTTTGTTATTGAGCTGCATGAGCTGCTTGTAAATCTTGGAGATTAATCCTTTGTCAGTTGCTTCATTTGCAAATATTTTCTCCCATTCTGAGGGTTGTCCTTTGGTCTTGTTTATGGTTTCCTTTGCTGTGCAAAAGCTTTTAAGTTTCATTAGGTCCCATTTGTTTATTTGTGTTTTTATTTCCATTTCTCTAGGACCTGGGTCAAAAAGGATCTTGCTGTGATTTATGTCATAGAGTGTTCTGCCTATGTTTTCCTCTAAGAGTTTGACAGTGTCTGGCCTTACACTTAGGTCTTTAATCCATTTTGAGTTTATTTTTGTGTATGGTGTCAGGGAGTGTTCTAATTTCATACTTTTACATGTACGTGTCCAATTTTCCCAGCACCACTTATTGAAGAGGCTGTCTTTTCTCCACTGTATATGCTTGCCTCCTTTATCAAAGATAAGGTGACCATATGTGCGTGGGCTTATCTCTGGGCTTTCTATCCTGTTCCATTGATCTATATTTCTGTTTTTGTGCCAGTACCAAACTGTCTTGATTACTGTAGCTTTGTAATATAGTCTGAAGTCAGGGAGCCTGATTCCTCCAGCTCCATTTTTCGTTCTCAAGATTGCTTTGGCTATTCGGGGTCTTTTGTGTTTCCATACAAATTGTGAAATTTTTTGTTCTAGTTCTGTGAAAAATGCCAGTGGTAGTTTGATAGGGATTGCATTGAATCTGTAGATTGCTTTGGGTAGCAGAGTCATTTTCACAATGTTGATTCTTCCAATCCAAGAACATGGTATATCTCTCCATCTATTTGTATCATCTTTAATTTCTTTCATCAGTGTCCTATAATTTTCTGCATACAGGTCTTTTGTCTCCTTAGGTAGGTTTATTCCTAGATATTTTATTCTTTTTGTTGCAATGGTAAACGGGAGTGTTTTCTTAATTTCACTTTCAGATTTTTCATCATTAGTATACAGGAATGCAAGAGATTTCTGTGCATTAATTTTGTATCCTGCGACTTTACCAAATTCATTGATTAGCTCTAGTAGTTTTCTGGTAGCATCTTTTGGATTCTCTATGTATAGTATCACGTCATCTGCAAACAGTGACAGCTTTACTTTTTCTTTTCCGATTTGGATTCCTTTTATTTCTTTTTCTTCTCTGATTGCTGTGGCTAACACTTCCAAAACTATGTTGAATAATAGTGGTGAGAGTGGGCAACCTTGTCTTGTTCCTGATCTTAGTGGAAATGGTTTCAGTTTTTCACCACTGAGGACAATGTTGGCTGTGGGTTTGTCATATACGGCCTTTATTATGTTGAGGGAAGTTCCCTCTATGCCTACTTTCTGCAGGGCTTTTATCATAAATGGGTGTTGAATTTTGTCGAAAGCTTTCTCTGCATCTATTGAGATGATCATATGGTTTTTCTCCTTCAATTTGTTAATATGATGTATCACGTTGATTGATTTGCGTATATTGAAGAATCCTTGCATTCCTGGAATAAACCCCACTTGATCATGGTGTATAATCCTTTTAATGTGCTGTTGGATTCTGTTTGCTAGTATTTTGTTGAGGATTTTTGCATCTATGTTCATCAGTGATATTGGCCTGTAGTTTTCTTTCTTTGTGACATCTTTGTCTGGTTTTGGTATCAGGGTGATGGTGGCCTCGTAGAATGAGTTGGGGAGTGTTCCTCCCTCTGCAATATTTTGGAAGAGTTTGAGAAGGATAGGTGTTAGCTCTTCTCTAAATGTTTGATAGAATTCGCCTGTGAAGCCATCTGGTCCTGGGCTTTTGTGTGTTGGAAGATTTTTAATCATAGTTTCAATTTCAGTGCTTGTGATTGGTCTGTTCATATTTTCTATTTCTTCCTGGTTCAGTCTTGGCAGGTTGTGCATTTCTAAGAATCTGTCCATTTCTTCCAGGTTGTCCATTTTATTGGCATAGAGTTGCTTGTAGTAATCTCTCATGATCGTTTGTATTTCTGCAGTGTCAGTGGTTACTTCTCCTTTTTCATTTCTAATTCTATTAATTTGAGTCTTCTCCCTTTTTCTCTTGATGAGTCTGGCTAATGGTTTATCAATTTTGTTTATCTTCTCAAAGAACCAGCTTTTAGTTTCATTGATTTTTGCTATTGTTTCCTTCATTTCTTTTTCATTTATTTCTGATCTGATCTTTATGATTTCTTTCCTTCTGCTAGCTTTGGGGTTTTTTTGTTCTTCTTTCTCTAATTGCTTTAGGTGCAAGGTTAGGTTGCTTATTCGAGATGTTTCCTGTTTCTTGATGTAGGCTTGTATTGCTATAAACTTCCCTCTTAGAACTGCTTTTGCTGCATCCCATAGGTTTTGGATTGTCGTGTCTCCATTGTCATTTGTTTCTAGGTATTTTTTGATTTCCCCTTTGATTTCTTCAGTGATCACTTCGTTATTAAGTAGTGTATTGTGTAGCCTCCATGTGTTTGTATTTTTTACAGATCTTTTCCTGTAATTGATATCTAGTCTCATAGCATTGTGGTCGGAAAAGATACTTGATACGATTTCAATTTTCTTAAATTTTACTTAGGTATAATTTTTAAAAGTGTATATAATGTCAATATGTTACCAATATTTGTTAATTTCCTAAGATAATGTCATAATCTAAGATAATACATGATCTTTACATTTTAAAATATAATAAATTAATAAACAGCCATTCTGTATGAGAGATTCTTCTCTCTTTTTTGACAAGGGAGCATATACAGTTTAGAAAATTTGAGTCTTTCAACGTGGAGCTTTCTCCTACATAGGACTGTTCTACAGTTTTCCTTTATATACACCGAATTTTTTCTCCACATCACGCCACTTTACACAGTTTTGCCACTTTTAATTTGTAAGGTAGTGGTTCCCTGACTTGCCTGGGCAAGAATTCTTTGAAAGAAAAAAAATTCCCAGATCTCCTTGTGGTGGTTGTATTTAGAGTAGCCGCTGACTGAGAATGATAAAAAAACACATAACTCAGCAACAAAAGTATTTCTCAGCAGCCATGCTGTTGGCATTTTGGCCTAGGTCTTTGTTGGGGGCTGTCCTGTGCACTGTGGGCTGTTGAGCTGCATCCCTGGCCTTGACCCACTAGTTGCCAGTATCACCCCCTCCCCCGGTTGTGACAACCAAAAATGTCCCCTGAGGGCCCAAGTCACCCCTGGTTGGGAACCAGTGAGCTCTGCTATGAATTCAGCAGGGCTTTTAAATGAGTTCGTGTTTATTAAGTCACTTACATTTGCATTTAACTTCTGCATATGTGCACAATAGTGTTACGGGTGTGTAAAACGCATACAGTTATTCAGTCCTCCCAACAACGCTGATAGGCTCGTGGATTTGTGATTTTGCTGCACTAACTGCCTTCCCCAGCGTTGTTTGCCATGGGGTGGGAAGTACTGCTCTCAGCTCCGTGTACAAAATTCTATTCTCGCCTTAGAACCTTCTTGAAAACAGGAGACTTGCTTACTTCAGGCTTATATGGGGAGGAACGTTTTGTTGTTGTTGTTGTTGTTGTTGTTGTTTGGCCTCGCTGCACGGCTTGCAGTCTTAGTTCTCTGACCAAGGATGGAACTTGCACCCCAGCATTGGAAGCGGGGAGGCCTAACCACTGGACTACCAGGGAATTCCCTGGGGAGGAACGTTTTTGACAGCTTGTGTGTGTTTAACCAGAAAGCCCTCAACGTGGTTTATAACGTGCTTTTTTCCCGTTATACAGTAGATCATTAAGATTTTGCCACGTCGGTATATTGTTCATCTTTTTACAATAGCTGCGTTTTCTGCTGGCCTTATAATGTATTTGATCACTTTTCTCTTGTTAGGTATTGAGGATTTTTTCTGTCATAAACCTTTTGCACATCAGCTGTGCCTTTCAGATGCAAGTCAAATGAAATTTCAGAACCAAAGAAAACACACATTTTGTGGCTCTTGCTTATACTGTCAAGTAGCACTTGAGAAAGATGATGCCCTCCTGCCCCGTGTGAGAGGGTCTGTTTCTCTGCGCTTTAGCCAAAGCCTAGGTCGTCCTTACAGCGGACAGTTTGCTGTCACTGGCTCGTTACCGGAGTGGACGTTTGAACCCGTGTCGCCCACGTGCGTGTTGTGTTGGCGTCGGGCCACGCTGCGGGTGTCTCCCTCCAGTGGGGTCGGTCACTCGGGGAAGAAGCTGCAGGCAGGGCGCGGGCGGGGTGGGCGCGCTCACGGCCGCGGTCTCGCAGCCCTGCAGGTCCTCCCTGGCGGCGCTGGCGGCGCGCACGTCCCTGGACCTGGAGCTGGACCTCCAGGCGTCGCGGACGCGGCAGCGGCAGCTGAACGAGGAGCTGTGCGCCCTGCGCGAGCTGCGCCAGCGCCTGGAGGACGCCCAGCTCCGCGGCCACGCCGAGCCCCCGGCCTGGCTGCTGCGCGACGAGCGCTTCCGGAGCCTGCTGCGGGAGGCCGAGAGGCAGGTGAGGCCCCGGCCTGCCAGCGGGGGGAGGGGGCGGGCGGGCGGGCCTTTCTCCCCTCCCGGTGCCCGGAGCTTCCATCGCTCTTCCTTAAAACTGGAAGCAAACCCGTCTGGTTCACCCCGCGTTGCTGTTCCAGACGAGACAGACCCAACTTGACTTCCATCAAGAACAGGCAGCTGAGAAGATGCTGAAGAAGGCCTCCAAAGGGGTGTGCCAGCTGCGCGGGCAGAACCTCAAAGAGCCCATCCAAGTGCAGGCGTTCAGGTGGGGAGAAGCCCAGGCCTCACTCTCCCGCTTGCTTTTTACTGTCATACCTTTGTCATTATAAAGAGTAAAGTAAGTATTGAGAAAGACCCACAAGGAAGTTGAGGACAAAGCAGGAATCTCCCCTGCTATTAGCATTGTGCACATTTTCTTCCGATCTTTTTTTCTAAACACTGTTTTTTTCATGCTGCTTGTAATCACAGTGTGGGTTCGAGTTTGCATTTAGCTCTTTTTAAATTAAAATACCCCATGTTGCCACATCATCTGTTATCTTTTTTGGCTGTAATGTCTCATCTAACAGATATAATTTACCTATTTTATACCCTGCTTCTTTCCAAATGTTTGCTCTTGTAAACAGCACAGTGATCTACATATAGATACATATGTGTATCACCTTTGCCTTTTTAGTTAACTTTTGATTGAAGCATAATAGACATACAGGAAAGCGTGCATATCGTCCTATATATGAAATATTTCAGTGAATTGTCATAAACCCTACATGGCAAGAATCAAATGTTATCAGCACCCCCAGATTTCCCACACCAGAATAACCACCATCTTGAATTTGAATAGCGTAGATTAGCTTTCCCTGTTTTTATTTTTTATATGAGGAAAATCACCCAGTTAATCTATTTTCTTTTGTGTCTGGCTTTTTAAAAAATTGAGGTGAAATTCACGAAGCATAAGATTAACCATTTTAAAGTGAACAATTCCATGGCATTTAGTACAGTCACAATCTCTATTCAGTTCCAGAACATTTCCATCACCCCAAAAGGAAACCCTGTACCCCCGTTAAGCAGTCACTCCCCATGCCGACCTCTCGTCAGCTCCTGGCAGCCACCATTCTCCTTTCCATCTCTATGGGTTTGCCTGTTCTGGACCTTTCATATAAGAGAAGTCATACAGTATGTGGTCTTTTGTGTTTGGCTTCTTTCACTTAGGATAGTATTTTTAAGGTTCATCAATGTTGTAGCATGAATCAGAGCAGTGTTCCTTTTTAGGGCTAAATAATATGTGCCTGACCTCTAGTCTTAATTTTTTTATACCCTGAATTTTTACCTCCCCATCATAAAAGAGTATAAAACACTATAGCTGTCTTCCTTCAACTATGATTTAGAAGTCCTTGTATAGATTTTCATTTATTCATAAAGAAATATTTGCTGAGCATCTGCGTATACCAGGCACTGTTCTAGGCACTGGAGACAAACCCTTGCCCTCATGGGGCTTTGTAACTTCTATTACAATTTAGAGAGGGGGCCGGGGCAAGAAACTTCAGAGAATCTGTATACAGATGTGCTCCTGGGGATTGAAATTCAATGTGTTCTCTGAGTAAGAAAAGCTGTCATTGATGGCAGAGCCTCTTGCCACCTTTCACTGCATTTCTATCAGCCTCTAACCTGTAATTCTTTCCAATCGCAGGGAGAAGATAGCATTTTTTACAAGACCAAGGATTAACGTACCTCCTCTGCCCGCCGACGATGTTTGATGTAGTGCTTTGTACACATGAAGTATTTATCTGCCTGTTTTATTTTCATGAAGTTCTTAGACTAGCTAAATTTGTCTTTAAGATATTTGTGCAAAGCTATTAATATACACATTTTGTAAAAAATAAATAAAAACAAAACACATATATCTATACATATATATTTTATAATAGTGACGGCAACAGGGCTTGGTTTTTCCTTGTTGTGAAATTGACATCTCTGAAGACAGGTTATTTTATAAGAGATCAATTATCATGTTAAGAGTGTACAGTTTTTACGCTGTTTTATTTGACTTAAAGGCTGGAAGACAGAAACGAAGTGAGTTCAGGCAAATTCACTGTATTGTAATTTATTTATAGTACTTTTTTTTTCCTTGAAGGAAAATACTGACTTTAAGATGTATTTTAAGACTGAAATTTTGTTCTTCAGTATTTGTCATGCGGTAGAATGGAACTTTGGGGCCGGTTTTGTGTCTGACATCGGAAATGCAAACACTATGTGCTGAACTCGTCACTCGCCCCGTTTCTCCTGTGTGCATTTATCATGTATATTGTACACTTTCGCACCCTTTGTGTTCTGTTAAGATGCCACCTTAGGGGCTCAGTCCTAAGTCAGTGCGGGGTGCGCGTTGCGGAGCTCGGTCTTCCTCGCGGGCTGGGCACCCATAGCCCCTGGTTTCCGTGCACCTTTCCGTGCCCACCCCGGGTCTGAGGCCGGTCACGGAGCCCCCGGCAGCGGCAGCCGCACAGCCCGCCCTCACCCGGCCACGGCAGCCCCGCCTGCCTTTTCAGTCCCCCCCATCTGATCCTGACTGACAAGGAGGGCAGTGGTGGAGCTTCTGCTCTGCTGCTCTGCCCTGCAGGAAAGTGAAAAGAGAAGAAGGAAGGTGCGTTTTCACTGAGTCACTGGATCCGCTGATGGATAGAGCAGGCACGGCATGGACACGATAACCTTTGAAGGCGCTTTTTTGAGGAAGCCAGCTTCCGTGGGAACTCCAAGTACCCGGCGAGTCACTCACAGGAGAGCGTGTGCTTTCGATCAGAGGGCCCCCGCCCCATACTGGAGTCTTCCCAACATTTCTTAAGAAATCTTAGAACTAGCTCATGAGGAAAAAATTCTTTACGTAATAAAACTATACCATCCTTTTAAAATGCCAGGTGGTATAGTTCGCCTAATACGTATTTATTATATATGAAATGCACTCTCCTTCATGAGGCCTCGGAGAAGTAAACGAGGTGAGTCACACAAAATGTAAGAGAAGACGGAACCCTCCTCCTGGGTCTTTCTGCCCCTCCCTTGAAAGTGCCCCTCCCCCCTTAATCAGGATCTCTCTTCTCATTCGTCTGTAAGCACTCCCTTGTATAACCCACCTTCCTTTTCACAGTTATTAAAAATGAATTTTGTAAAAGCATTTCATTGACATGTGACCTATCACGGACAGTGAAGTTGTCAGTGGTGGTAAGGCTGAAAACTCTGTGCTTTTTCACACTTGTCACTTGTTGCTATGTATTTCTGCCTCTAGTCTCGGTTTTGTTTTTCTTTTTTCTTTTGCTAATTTCCCTGCATACATACCCACAACAGAGGTAGAGAGACAAAACACATGAGTGCTTGCCAGAAGTGCCCCCCAGGAGACAGCGTTGCTGCACGGGTCAGGTTGGTGGCAGGCCCTCTCTGTCCCCAGCTGTTGAAACTTCTGACTGACGGATTGGCTGCCGCTGGACTCTGGGGTGTGTGGAGAGCAAGTCATACGCGTCTGAGGTGCGTGGCTCCCCAGACGTGGGAGAGCCCCGGCCGCGTTGCCTGGCCTCTGTTTAGACACTGCCACTTGAAGCTCTAAGTGGGTGGAAGGGTTGAGGTAGCTTTCCTGCTAAGCCCTACAAAGTAGCAACGCGGGGAAACCCACTGTGCCAATACAGAAAGCCCGCAAGGGTTTTCAAATGTCACTGCCCAGTAGATACAGGTTTCTGTTTGGAATGCTTCCCCACCCCAGAGTTAAAAAAAAAAAAAAAAAGAAAAGAAATCCCTCCTTTGCCCCACCGGAAACAAATGCAGCCCCAGCTTTGGTGTCAGTTCCAGGACCGCTGGGTTCTGCGCCTTTCCCCCGTGCTGCTCCCGCCTCCCTCCTGTGTCTGTCTGCTTTCGCACCTGAATGGGACCATAGTCAGAAAGGAAGGAAAAGCCAGGCAGATGAAGGACCAGGAGGTGACGGGCTCCGTGCTGCTCGCAGGCTGTGCTGGAAGTGGCACATGGACAGCGTCAGAGCCCAGCCCGGGAGGCAGGACACTATGCACCCTAATTGGCTTCTCTTTCGTGATTTGATTGTGCAGCTTCCGACTAGTTAAGACTCCCACCCCCTGGAAAATATCCCACATGTCCGAAAAGTGAAGTCCTATCGTCTTAAGGGGTATTTTCTTATGTTTAAGTTTGCCCATAATCGTGCCTTGGACAATCCAAAGTCTGCCACCAGGGTCCTTTAGAAACAGTGTGATGAGTAAAAGGGAATTCGGTCTTCATCTGGTCACGTAATTGTCACCACGGAAATAAGTAACCTTCTGTTGTGGGAATAAGTTATAATCAGTATTCATCTCTATTTTTGTCACTGTTCTAATTGTGTCATTTGTATTGTTTGAAAGTATTTCTTCTACAAAATTAAACTAACCTGCCTTAAGAACAGAATGGAAATGTGTGTGATTTTTTAAAAAAATGTAGTGAGAGACTTAAATATATTAAAATGTTTATAATTGTTTTCAACATAAAAATAGAGGTATGAAAATAGAATAGTACAATGAAGACACATGCAGCCCTCTCCCCTACCCCTTCAACATGGATCATTCTTGGCCCATCTTGTTTGGTCTACACCTCCACCTGCCCCCCCTTCCCGTGTTCTGAAGCAAATCCCATACACCTTTCTGGTTGAGCTGGAAACATTTCAGTACATATGGCTAAGAGAGAGAGACACAGTATCCTTATCACATCATAACATTTAATAACTCCTCAATGGCATTCATCATCCATGGTTCACCGTTTCACTTGCCTCAAGGTCATTCTTTTTTTTTTTAATTGAACAGAATCCAAATATCTGTTTATTGGGATTTTTTTTTTAAGTCTGGGGGTTTTTTTGGGGAGGGGGAGCTTTCTTGAGATAGAATTCACATACCATACAATTCACCCTTTTAAAGCATGTAATTCATCAGTTTTTAGTATATTCGGAGTTTAGTATGTTCGTAGCGCAAATGCTACAATCAATTGTAGAACTTCTTCCTCACCCTAAAAAGAAACCCTGTGCCCGTTAACCGTCACCCCCATTTCTCCCCCTCCCCCCTGCCCCTGGTAACCGCTAATCTTTCTGTCTCTGTGGGTATGCCTGTTTTGGACGCTTCCTGGAAAGAGAATCACATGCTCTGTGTGTTGGCTTTGTTCGCTCAGCATCATGTCTTCTGGGCTCGTCCACGTTGTAGCCTGTGTCAGGACTTCACTCCTTTTTATTGCTGAGTAATATTCCTTTGTGTAGATAGACCACATTGTGTTTATTTGTTCGGCAGTTGATGGCCATTTGGGTTGTTTCCACTTTTTGGCTAATAGGGATAATGTTGCTGTGTACATCTGTGTACAAGCTTTTGTGTGGACATAGGTCTTTATTTCTCTTGGGTCTATACATAAAAGTAGAATTTCTAGATCATATGGTAATTCTATGTTTAACCATTTGAAGAACTGCCAGACTATTTTCCAAAGCAGCTGCCCATTTTATATTCCTACCAGCAGTGTACAAGGGCTTCAGTTTCTCCACTTCCTGGCCAACACTTGTCATTTTGATCATAGCCATCTTCATAGGTGCACAGTGGCATCTCAGTGCAGTTGTGTCTGTTTTTAATTCACAGGATCCATCCCTCCTACCACACACACACCTTTGTAATTTGTTGGAGAAACAAGATTGTGTGTTTTCTGATCTCCCACAGCCTGGACTTGGCTCATTGTATCCCTGGGTGTAGTTTAACATGTTCCTCTGAACTTTATTTCCTAAAAATAAATGCTGAAAAAAAGCTGTTGTTGAACCTAAAAGCTTGATCAGATTCCAGTTCGTTTTTTTCCTTTCTTTTTTGGGGGCTGGGACGGGTGGCAAGACATACCTTCATCAGGTGACTTATAATAATGTTTCTTTTTATAAGGTTTGCAACTATTGATAATCAATACATAGATCCATTAATTCACTAAGGGTTGCAAAATGATGATATTCTCTCAATTTTTAAAACATTATTATTTACTTTGAAATGCCTTTATAAAGAGAAACTTACTAGTCTATTTGGTTATCCAGTGGTACAGTTTGTATGGGAAAAGCAAGATAAATGCTTGATTTTTTTCTTTATTGACCAGTTTCGAAAATAATTGTTTCCCCAGCACTGTTACAGTGGTGACCAATTTGTTTTTGGTTTTTGGAATTTTTTTTTTTTAGTATCGTTATTATTAACACAAATTTAAATATGTTTGGTGTGCTTTAATCCATTGGAGTTGTTATCCTTATTAATGCTCAAATTCCCTCCTCTGTAGCTGGGGCAACCTCTACTGGTTGACTGCTGGGTCCTTTTTATATGTCCCCAGGAGTCTGAGATGGCTTCCTTGCTACTGAAACGGAGCAGGACCCTAGAGAGCCTTCCCGGGGACAGACACTTGCCCAGGCCCCGTGTCCCCTGTCCGCCTCTTGTGTGTAGAAAAGCTTTAGCATCCTAGACCTTCCCTGAGTTCCAAAAAGAAAAATTTAATAAGAGAAGAAAAAAAAACAGAAACAAAAAATATTCAAGTAAGACTAATAACAGTTTAGCCGTAAAACAAGGTCAAGGGCCTTTGGTTCTTCCTCAGGGGCTATAGATAATACCCTGGGCCGTACCCTTCAGTTGTCTGCAGGCACTAAAACCTCCACCAGGTGGAAGAAGTTAATTGCATGCTGGTCACATAGACCCCAGACCAGTTGGAACCAGGTTGATGACTGAGATTCCTGAAACATCACCCTGTTACCTCACCATCAACCAATGAGAGAATTGTGCACGAGCTAGCTGACCACACACCCTGTCACCCTCTCCCTCACACTGTCTTTAAAAACCCTTCCCTGAAAGCCACTGGGGAGTTCGGATCTTTTGAGCTCAGCCGCCTGTTCTTCCTTGGCCTTGCAATAAACGCTGCGCTTTCCTTCACCACAAGCCGGTGTCAGTAGATTGGTTTTGCTGCTCCATGGGCGAGGGGACCAAGTTTGGTTCGGTAACACTACCCTGCTTGACCAGATGTTTGTGACCTGGAAATGGTCATTTCTCCAGGGAGACTTGGTTTCTTGGTGCCAGGAGTACTCGTTACTGCTGGGTTAGTCATTGTTTGTAGATTTATTGTCTGTCTCTGTTAAGTAGACAGACAATATTTTCTTGTCATGCATCTCAATTTTTGCTTTGAAACAAGTGATCAGACACTGCCACCTCATTTTGGAACAAGATTTGCAGGCCCGTGGTTACATCCAAAGGCAGAGGCTGCACGTCTTTTGGTGTTTGGAAACATCGTGCCTGGGACCTGTGGCGAGAGGCACGCAGCCTTCTGGAATCTGTGCTTTTCCGTCCTTCCCACCAACAGACACTCTGGCCAGATTGCTTTTCCTACTCTGCAGTTACAGGCAGAATCCCCTGGGTAATAAACACAAATTGTTTTATTGCAATGGAATTAGTTTAAAAGGAATGCTTCACAGCACTGCCCAATAGAACTATCTGCAATGATGGAATTGTTTTATATCTGCACTAAAATATAGTAGCCACTAGCCACATGTGGCGATCAGGCACTTGACATGTGGCTAGTGTGACTAAGGAACTGAATTTTATTTATTTAAAAAATTTTTTTTAATTTTTAAAAGATATTTATTTATTTATTTATTTATTTATTTAGGCTGTGCCAGGTCTTAGTTGCGGCATGCATGTGGGACCCAGCTCCCCGACCAGGGATTTAACCTGGGCTCCCTGCATTGGGAGTGCGGAGTCTCACCCTCTGGACCATCAGGGAAGTCCCTGAATTTTAAATTTTATTAATTTAAATTAACTTAAACTTGAATAGCAGCTTGTGGCTAGTGGCTAGCATATTGAAGCAGTGCCATTTTACCCTGTATTACTGTGTAAGGGGAATAATTATGTCCAACTGGCCAGGGGTTACATGCCCTGCTTGTCCCCGTGGGTGGGTTTATGTGAGTTGACAATGGTGTGCAAATGAACTGGGCCACGTGGGGCTTTATATATGGATGTGTGTGTGTTTGATTGTGAGTCTTTATAACTTTTTCCACTCGGCTCAAAATATGCTAGGTATTTTGATAAGCATATATAGGGGTACACATTTTTCCTTGCGTCTCAGGCTCCAGTAAGGCTCTGCAAAGCACTGCTTACTCTTTCCAGAGCCCTCACTTAAGCCTCAAAATGCCCCCAGGTGGTGGAACCTTTTACTACCTCTACTGCTCCCCACTTTCCAGAAGGGAAAATCGAGGCTTGCAGAAGCTTGATAAATAGCACAGACAATAATACTGTAATATGGCTGTTATGTAATACTTCAAGATGGTGTCTGAGAACATTTGAAGACAGTGTTGGTTCTGGTGTAACACTGTATCCCAGAGACAGTTTTTTTGTTTTGTTTTGTTTTGTTTACCATGTAGCGTGCTTCCATGTCTATGAAAACTTCCTTCCCTCTCCGTGTCCCAGTCACTGGGCTCCGCTCCCCAGAGATAACCACCCTTTGCAGCTTCCTGTGCATCAATTCTGAAATAGTCTATGAAGATACAGGCAATCATACTTCCCACGTTCCAGCAGTACCACATTTAAGGGATTATAATGAAGCAGAGCTTCCAGCATGTTATACAATGGTGAACTCTTAAAAATGACTGGGAAGGGCCTTCCCTGGAGGTCCAGTGGTTAAGACTCCGCGCTTCCACTGCAGGGGGCCTGAGTTTGATCCCTGGTCGGGGGATTAAGATCCCTCATGCTTCGGGACTCGGCCAAAAAAAAAAAAAAAAGCCTGGGAAATGGAAGATTTGAGTGCCTCAAATTATACTTTATAAGCAGGCTTTCTCTGCTTCGGCACTAGTGATGTTCTGGGCTGGAACATTCTCTGTTGCAAGGCTGCCCTGGGCACCGTAGGATGGTGAGCAGCATGCCGGACCTCCACCCACCAGATGCCAGGGGCACCCCCGCCCCCCGCCCCAAGTTGTGGCAGCCAAAACTGTCCCTAGACATTGTCCAATGTACCAGCAGCAGATAAGAGGGAAAAAATGTAAAAGATTCAAAGGGATTAACAAGTAGAAATCTGTGAAGAAAACAGAAGGTGCCAGTACGGAGAAATTAAAGCTCAAAGGTTATTACATAAGTGTTTGAAGAATCTTTTCAGGAAGGATCTTAACGGCTATCTTTCAATCTTCACACATAGCAGAATAAGAAGTGAATTTAAATGGAAGAGAAATTAAGGCTGGACCTACAGATGATGAAACGGTAGCACCAGTTCTGAGCTGCCATCTTCCTTCCTAAAGATTTTTATGAGCAGAATAACCTAGGATGATTAGGAATTGTTCTCTCGGGGCTTTGCGGTTATGATTTGAGAATCTTCAAGGAATGAAATCTGCATTAAAAAGTAGCAAAATATACCTAATCCATGATTATGTCTCCTACAGTGCTTTAAAAAAAAAAAAGCAATAGCTGTTTCTTGTTACAAAAGCAATGCATGTTAATCGTAGAAAAATTAGAAAATGCAGCTAAGCTAAAATGAAGAAAATGAGAAATACCCTTAATCTCACTAATGAGTGAAATACTAAGGTCGATACTTTAGTGAATTTGCTTCCCAGTTGTTTTCTCTGTTCAAAGGCATTTGCGTAGATACAAATATATTAAACTGTAGGGGGGGAAACTCTTCCCTTCTTCCCTTCTAGGTTTTTTGACTGGTCTAATAATTAAATTGACATAAAATGGATTAACAGGAGAGAAACAAATTTAATTTCCTACCGTAGGGGAGCCCATAGAATTCTGAGACTCCAAGAAGTCACCAAAGCAGGCAGCTTTTATACCTTCTAGACAAGGAAACCATAAGTTTGTGAAGAATTGGAGAAACAAAGGGGTTTGGGCTTGGGCTAGCAAATTAGTGAGAGTAACAAGGTTTGTTTATACAGCCTTCCAGGTGATGAATTCCCTGTCTCCGCAATAAGGATGCCTTTTATCCACCTGGTGGGGGGCAGGGTACCTTCACATGCTTTTGGGGGGACCAAGGAAGGTCAGAGTGTCTTTTTTTTGCACAGGCTGTTTCTTAAGTAACTTTAATTCAAAATAATCAGTATGCCAAGTGGCATATTTTGGGGGTGGCATCTTCTGCTTCCCTTCAACACCTACATACATTCGTCGGATCATTCAGCACATAATGCTTTGGAGCTTGCTTTTTTTCATTTAAGACACCGTGAATGTCTTTCCACGTCGAAAAGTATCTATTACCATATCCGTTTTAATTCTTGTGTTGTACCGATGTCTTATAAACTTAACCTGTCCTCTGTTTTTGGCCACTTCACTTGCTTCTGGTGCTTTGAGGTCATAAATAATATTGCAGCAATTTTTCCTTTCACGATTCTTTCCGTTCCTTTCCTTTTTTCCTAATGAGGCTAGTTCCTGGAGCAAATGATAGCAATAGCTGTCGGGCCCACTGTATGTTTCAACCCGCGCATTATTTGCAAGGTTTTTGGTAGGAATTGCTAAACAGCCCACCAGGAAGATTGTTCAATTTACATTCTTATGGGGGGGGGTAATCTTTTTTTTTTTTTTTTAAGTCCTTGCCAAAAGGACAATTTCACGGGTGGAGGTGGAGGATGTCGGAAGTGATCTCATTCTGCTGAAAACTGTGCGCCCCAGTTTTAGGCTTTTCCTGAATTGCCTGTTTGCTGTAATGTTCTTCACACTTGAACAATCACCTGGAGAAGAGAAGGTGAAACTAACCTACTGGCAAAAAAATCGCCCCACGACGAGGAAGGTGCCTCTGCTTGAGTCATTTCCGCCAAGCCGGAACCCAGAGCAAGTCACTTCGGACCTCGGAGGGCATTTTATAGACAGCCCCGCGTCCCAGCTCCCGTCGATTCTTGGAACTCCCACCACCGTAGTCCCGGCAGCCCAACCCCAGCGGGCAGCGCGTCCCGTGTCGGGGACGCTGGGTTCTCTGTGCACCCGAAGGAACCGACTGTACGAGGCTTGGAAGGGCCGGCCTCCAGAGCCGAGGTGACCCAGCCTGCCGGGCAGGGCTGAGTGGCTGGGCGGAGCACGTGACGCTCGCAGCCTGGCTCTTGGCTGGGGGGTAGTGGGGGCCCGCCCCGCGCGCCGAAGGCTGAAATCGACTTCTGCCTCCGGCAGGAAAATGAGCTTGTCAGCTTCTGTCTCTAGCGGACCCTCAACCCACTGGAGCAGGGGATTTCGGTAGCATTTAAATTTTATATCTCAGGAATCTGAAAGCAAAAGGTAAGTTGCTTATCACTCAGAAAAACAAATGACAGGAAGGACCTGGAATACCGTACGGCCACTTTGTTGATTTTTAAAATCGAGTTGAAAATAATCGATCGCTGGGCGAGACAAGGGCCATTATTTAGCCCCAAATTAGAGACTGACCTCTGAACAGAAATTTGGTTAATCAGGAGGGGATGGTGGTAAAAGGGCCCGGGGTTAAATATAGAAGGACATGAAAGCTGCCGGAATAAATAGCAAGTAAGTAACCCTGGCCTACTTGTGAAACAACCCATTTCACATCTCTTTCAGGGGCGCCAGCGAAGGGAATGTTAAAATTGCAATTTAAACTCAAACGAAAGGAAACTAATCTATATGAAACTGGAATACAAATAAAAACAGTTCCTGCTTTTGCTCTTTCACATTTCAAAAACGTTTATGTGGTTTGGCAAGAAAGTTGATATCTTCACAGTTTAAGCCTGAAATATGCCATTTCAAATTTACGAAATGATCACAGTTGGAATTTTCTAAGTCCCTCTAGGCAAGGCTGTTTCAGTTGTGAATGAGAAATATTGACATTGTACATATTTTCTGTAATAGAGGACTCACTTCCGCAGAATGTGATAAAAATTAGAAAACGTATAATAATGAGTTATTGCGAATTAACTTTCATGTCTGAGAGATCAAATTCTTTGCCAGAAGATTTAAGAAAACAGACACAAGTACAACCATGCTCATGCAATAGCGCTTTACTTTAAACAGTCAAATGTTCAAGTAAGAAGTATGACTATGTGGTGTCACTGTTGTTTTCTTCGGCAAAAACACGTTGATATTGGAATGCAGGTACTGAGAGTAATTAAAAGCGTTATTCATCAGTGCAATTAGTATTACATTCCACAATGAATATGCTTCAAATTAATGTATTTGATATACGGTTTGAAACATGGACCCTCTACGCAAAGTATGTATATGCACTCTGTATTTTAACTGTCATTTTGATTTGCACAAAATAGATTTATTTATTTAGTTCTCCATTGCATTTGATAAAGACTTTTTAAAAATAAAAGACTAAATTATTTCCTTTCATTACTAATCCCCTTATTGAAATCCTATTACCTGCGTGGAGCCTGGAGTCATTTGGGTCTCCCCTTCTGTGTGCTGTTTGTTTCCCACAGTTCGTGGAAGGCTAGGCCAGCTGCCCACACCAAACACACCGCCCTGAAAGGAGGCCGGAGCGAGGCTTCCCGGCCACTCGCTCCTCACCTCCAGGGACTTCCAGGGTCTTCCCCCCCCCCCCGCCCCTCCCCTCCTCGCCCCGAGGGCGTCACGTGGCGGCGTGGGCCCGCCTCCCGGTGACGTCAGCGCGCTCGCAGCCGTTGCGCCGAAGAAACGATGCTCTAGGATGCGGTGCAGGTGGGCGACCGGCCTGCGCCATGCGGCACTGCAGGTAAGGGACTCTGCAGGAGGAGCCCCTGCAGCCCGTCGGCGCCCCAGGAAGCGAAAGTGGGGTTTCTGGCTGCTGCGGCTGCTGCAGGCACCAGGCAGCAGGGGGGCGCGGAGGGCGGCTGCTGCAGGCTCACGCGTGACTTGGGTCTTGGCAGGCGCACCCTGGGAAAGTGGGCAGGGGCCAGACTGAAAGACCCGGGCCTCTTTCACAGGAGGGGAAAAAAATCAGGAATGATCACAGTACACGCATTGTAAGGAGAGAGAGGGGCTTGTCAAAGATAACTGTTTACCGACGGTCATTGTGCTTCTTAAATAATGACACGTTTACTGATTCTCCTTACAGGGGTTTGTCCTCAGTAGTCAGCCTGATTTCTTTCAAAGGCAAGCTGCTGCTTTGCTTGAAATGGAATGGAAACTTCTTGGTTAGCATTTGAAGAGCTAGATGTGCGGTCTAAATTGTTTGGCATTATTTTGCAAGGTTCCAGCATTTAAAGGGGTATGTCAGAAATGTGTTTGTTTTCTCCAGGTGTTTTAAATAGATTAAAAAATAACAGTATCCAATAAAATAAAATAAAGCTTCCAACGTGCGTGTAGGAGAGTGCAAACCAGCTACATCTGTTCAGAACAAAAAGGTCTTTAGAAGGGGGTGGAGCTGGAAATGAACACCAAAAGCCATGAATTTCCAGTGTTCTTTTTGATTCCATTGCTAAATAATTTGCTTGCTGAAAGAAGGGGCTTGATGACGCAGTGGCAGATGGAGGGGCATCAGCTGACTTCAATTTTAGCAGGACAGGGGGTGGGATTTTAATGGACTCTTTTGAGAGTTCAGGCCTGTGTTTACATTCCTTTCTCTGGTTCACATACGACCCGAGGCCAGGACATGTGTGGGTACCCTTAGGAGGAGAATGTGGCGTTCTTTCCTGTAAAACGTGACCCCTCTGGAAGCCGTGGTATCACTGAATTGTATTGGAACTCACACCATGAATCATTTGACCCATCCAGCAACTGTGGGAGGACCTGTAAAACAATGCTATTTTAGTTGATAATTCGATAAGGCATTTCTTTCAGCGTTTGGACACCCTGATGCGCTGCTGCAGTAATTCAGTAATTAATTTACTGCAGTTTTCTTCATTTGGTTCAGGTTGGCTATTAGAGTGAAGATCCTCAGGCCCTTACCTTCCCTTCTCCCCCAGCCCACCCCTAGACAGACAGAGCAGATGATAGATGTAGTAGAGACGTGATTCCACTTCTGGCTTTGGGACTGTGGAACCTGCGACAAGTCACTTTGTGTCTTTGGGACTCAGTTTTCTTGCCCCCAGAGTCACCAAGGAATTTATACCAGGGTTTCTCAGCCTTGGCACTATTGACGTTTGGGGCTGGATGAATCTGTTGTGGGCACCGTCCTGTGCTCTGGAGGATGTTTGTTTAGCTGCATCCCTGGCCTCCGCCCACTAGATGCCAGTAGCCCCCTCCCCCCAAGTTGTGACAATGAAAAATGTCTCCAGACCATGCCACTTGTTCCCTCGTGGCGCTCCATTGCCCCTGGTTGAGAACCACTGATTTGGATGGTCTTGAAATGTTCTTCTGGCTCTGGTATTCTAGAATTCATTTTCCTATGATTTGTTTCATGCTGAGCCCTTGGTCAGAGATCCGATTCCCTTTCATGATGTTGTCAATGCGAAGACTTTTTTATGCTCTGGGGTTCCAGAAGTAGCTTCAGTCAAAGAGGGGAGGCCTGTTTTGTGTGCCAGTCGTAGCTGGGAAGCTAGCTTGCCAGAGTGTCAGGGAAAGAGGGAAAAACACAAGCACTAGATCAGCGTGTTTGGAACTGGGGTAGCCCAGACTCCCCATCCTTATCTGCAGAAGTGGGAATAGAAGGACCTGTGTGGAGGTGTCGAAAGGAGGGAGTGAGATAACGGGGGTGCTGGTGCCCGTTGTGGCCGCCACGGTCACGCGCTTTACGCTCCAGTGCAGGACTGGCCGCTAAAGGTCTGGCTCTGACGCTTCAGCGAGCGGCTTTGCTGCATCACTTCACCTCTTGGAGCCGTTGCCGAAAATGTAAATGGGGCTACTGTACTTGCTGGTCCTGCTTCTCTGGCTTTTGGGGGGATCAGATGGGCGTAAGAGGGTCAGCAAGCTGGAAACTCCCGGGAGACAGGAAGCAGTGATGGCAGTGGCATTGCAAGGCGTGGGCCATGTGTAGTGGGTTTGGGGGAGGGAGCTTATAATGATCAGAAAAATTATCCTTGTCCCCCCACGGGCCTGGGACTGTGGTGTGCCCCTCCCCCAATACCCTTGCCCTCAGCTCGCTCTCTCTGCCTCTTCCTGGCCCCATAAAAATTGCTCTCCTGGGGGAGGGTTGGTCTTTAGTGAGAAGGAGCCAGTGTGCAGAGGCCAGGGCACAGGCAGCCTCCTTTGTCCACTTCCAGCCATTTTCTATACAGGTGGCACCCACAGCCGGCCAGGTAGCTTGTCCCCAGAATGGCTTGGCACCCTAGGTGGGTCATTGGGCGCTGTCTCTGCACCCAGTCAGTGATGTGAAAGAAAATGAAAAAAGAGGAGGGCTTCCCTGGTGGCGCAGTGGTTAAGAATCCGCCTGCCAATGCAGGGGACACAGGTTCGAGCCCTGGTCCGGGAAGATCCCACATGCCGCGGAGCCACTAAGCCCGGGCGCCACAACTACTGAGCCTGTGCTCTAGGGCCCACGAGCCGCAACTACTGAAGCCCGCGTGCCTAGAGCCCGTGCTCTGCAACTAGAAAAGCCACTGCAGTGAGAAGCCTGCGCACCGCAACGAAGAGTAGCCCCCGCTCGCCGCAACTAGAGAAAGGCCCCACGCAGCAAGGAAGACCTAATGAAGCCAAAAATAAATAAATAAAATAAATAAGTTAAAAAAGAAAAAAAAGAAAATGGAGGAGGATTCTCCATCAAATGAGACTTAAGAGATGGAATCACTGTCCTAGGCAGCTCTGCTGCTGTGACAGAGTACCGCAGACTGGGTGGCTTACCAACAACAGACATTTATTTCTCACAGTTCTGGAGGCTGGAAGTCTGAGATCAGGGTGCCAGCATGGTTGGGTTCTGGTGAGGGCTCTCTTCTGGATTGCAAATGGCTGCCTTCTCCTTGTGTCCTCACATGGTGGGAAGAGAGCAAGCCAGCTCTCTGGCCTCTTATAAGGGCACTAGTCCCATGGTGAGGGCTCCATCTTCATAACTTAATCACCTCCCAAAGGCCCCACCTCCTAGTACCATCACATTGGGGATTAGGATTTCAATATATGAATTCTGGGGGATACATTCAGTCCATGACAATAACCAAATATAACTTGTGCCCTTGTTTGGATCCTGGCCTGAACAAACATCGGTAATAGGCTTTGGGGACACCTGGGTTATTTTTATGTGCCTGCCTTCTAGATCATGCGAGGAAACTATTGTAAGTTTGATTAGGTGCCATAATCTTGTGGTGTGGTGGGCACCCAGCTCAGCCACTCGTCATTCCTGGCACAGAAGCAGTGAGATGAGACGTGGTTGTTTCCTGCTGCCATGTTTCAGGGTAATTTGTTACACAGCAGTAGATAACTAACACGTGTATATGTACAGGAGTCTTATTTTTCAGTGATGCATGCTGAAGTAGTTAGGGGTGAAGTGTCATGAGAGCAATAAGTTACTTTTAAAGTTTTTTTTTTTTTAACATTTTTGGAGATCTTTTTAATGTATGGCTGAATAGAAGAGAGATGAATTCTCAAACCTGCTTCTGCATTCAGTTGAAGTATCACATGTCATGTAACCTCTGGAAAATTCCACTGTACACTCATGAGAGAATGAGAATGGAAAAAGGCAAATAAAAATTTACAATTATTATAAGGATTTTTTTTTTTTTAATAAATTTATTTATTTATTTATTTATGGCTGTGTTGGGTCTTCGTGTCTGTGCGAGGGCTTTCTCCAGTTGCGGCAAGCGGGGGCCACTCTTCATCGCGGTGCGCAGGCCTCTCACTGTCGCGGCCTCTCCCGTTGCAGAGCACAGGCTCCAGATGCGCAGGCTCAGTACCCGTGGCTCACGGGCCTAGCCGCTCTGCGGCATGTGGGATCTTCCCAGACCAGGGCTCGAACCCGTGTCCCCTGCATTGGCAGGCGGATTCTTAACCACTGCGCCACAGGGAAGCCCTATAAGGATGTTTTTGACAGCATGGACCCCCTTAAAAGGCCTTGGGGACCTCAGGGTGTTCCCAGACCATACTTTGAGAACCACAATAATTTACTTTTAAATGGTTCAATTGAATGGAGAGAGAGTGAGAAGAGGCAAATACAGTCAAATAGGAACACTGGTTGAATCTGACTGGTGTTATTCATTGGACTCTTCTCCATAATGTGCTGTGTATTTGAAAATGTGCACAATAGAAAGTTAAAAAGAAGGTAGAAAAGAAATGTAGACTCTTGGACATGTGAGAGATTCTGATTGAGATCTGAGGGTGAAGCCCACGGGGAGCATTTTTAACCTGAGCTCCAGGTGCCCTTGACCGCACGAACCTGAGGCCCCAGGTGAGACCTGCTGGCCCGGAGGTTCCCAGCTTACCCAGCAGCCCTCCAGCCCTGCACCCTCCCAAACCAGACCCAGGGGGATTAGTTAGTGGTGAGGAGGGTGGGTGTATGAGCCCTCTGCAAATTCTGGCGTGTGGGTTGCGGGAAAGGCCTTATTATCAAACCCTTGCTTGACTGTACTGTCAGGGGCTGGCCAGAGATAAGTTGTCCTTTCTAAGGGCAGGGGTGGTTTCCTTTCTAGAGAGTGATAAGTATTTTTTGAATGACTTGTTTTCCATCGAAATAGTAATAGATGCTTTTTGGGAGGATTTCACGCAGGATAAAGGTTATGGAAAGAAAACAAAGTCTCTTTCCCATTCCGGGTCCCCCATCCCACTTCCAAAGGCAACCACTGATAACTGTCTTACATACTGTTTCAGAAAACGTCTGTGCAAATACATCCATCTATAGAATGTATATAGCACTTTCCTTTTTCTTTTTTCCTCACTAGGATGTAATTTACATGGAATGAAATGCATGGATCTTAATTCAGTTGGTTTTGACCAACTGAAGAGAACATTCTTGGTACTCCCAGAGGGCCTCATCTTGCCCTCCTTTAGTCAAATCCTCTGGCTGGAGGGTACCACCATGCTGATTTCTGTCAGCACAGTTTACTTTCGCCTGTTCTTGAACTTCATATACCTGGAGTCCTATGATCTGTACACTCTTATGTCTGGCTTCTGCACTGGGCATGATTGTGAGATTCATCCGTGTTGTATCATGTAGCACTGATTCATTCATTCATTCCATTTTCTTGTGAAAGTACTTGGGAGAGTAATATACTTGATAGACCTCGTTTCTCTTACTCCTGCTGTTTGGAAGCTGTTGTACATCAGCTCGCTCACAGCATGTTCCAGAGTGTGGACGGTGTGGAAGTTTACTTAACCAGTCCCCTCTTGATGGGTGTGTGGATCCCTCAAGCTTTTGTAATCAATGCTTATGGTATTATGCCAATGTAAAAATGCCAAACAGGAAAAGACCTCTGGAATTAATTAAATGCATAGAATTTAGATGTTGGAAGCTAGCTAGCTTCAAAAGTCAAAGCAACCCTTATATTTTACATATGACCAAGAGATGTCCCGAGAAGTCAGGTGACTTGTCCAAGGTCACGTGACCAGTAGCAACAGAGTTGGGGAACCACCCAGGTCCCCAGATGCCTTGTACAGAATGTTCTTTTTTGCACTATAGGCTGTGTGAGGGAAGGAACTGTGTGTGCTTTGTTCACCACTGTAAACCCAGCACATAGCACGTGGCAGAGTAAGTGCTCATTAAATATTCGTTGGATGAAAAATTAAGTGAAATGTTAGTACCCTGAGAAAAGACCACCGATATCCTGAGAACTGCAAAGGCGTTTCCATGAGACGTGAGCCTCGATATTCATTCATTCATTCACTCCCTCATTTACTTCTTTGTTCAGCCAGTACCTGTTGGGTGCCTGCTGTGTGTCTAGGCCAGGGTTTCTCGCCCTGGACACTGTGGGCTCTCGGGCCGGATGATTCTCTGGGGGGCTGTGCTGTGCACTGTAGGATGTTTAGCAGCGTCCCCGGCCTCCACCCGCTCGATGTGGGTTGCAACCACTGCCCCGTCCCCCACTTGTGACGGCTGAACTCCAGACATTGCCAAGTGTTCCCTGGTGGGCAAAATTGCCCCCGGTTGAGACCTACCAGTCTAGGCACTGGGGTTTACCGTGGAACCAAATGGCCAAGGTTCGTGCCTCGGTGGAAGTGACATTGAAGTCGAGGAAAGAGAAGATAACTGTATTTGATAGGTTGTGCTGTCGCATGAAATATAGCGGGAGGCGGAGGGTGGGCAGTGGTGGATTCAGAACCCTGGTTAGGGCGGTCACGGAGGCCCCTCTGGGGGCCCACACGTGACCAGGGACTGAGGGGGAGCCACGTGAACATCAAGGGGGCAGAGAGCTCCGGCTGAGGGAACAGCCAGTGCAAAGGCCCTGAGGCGAGGCAGCAAGGAGGTGGGCGTGTCCAGAGAAGAACCACCCAGAGAAGCGTGGTGGGAGAGGTGCTTGGAAGGGTGGCTGGGCGGACCCTGTGGGGACTCGGCAGGAGTGGCACCAACCCTGGTGACTCTAGGTGTGATGGCAAGCCACTGGGTGCTCTTGGGTGAGAGAGTGACACTTCGGGACTTGTGTTCGAAAGGATGGCTCTGGCTGCTGTAAGGAGAAAAGTCGGAGGTGGGTGAGAGAGAAAGCAGGGTGGCCAGCGAGGAGGTCGGGACGGTGGCCACGTGAGTGGTGACCTGGGTGGCCAGGTGAGCTGTAGCTTAGAGGACCGTGCCCTTAACCAATTTAGCAGCCATGTCGTGCTTGGAGCCAGGCGGGCCTTGGTCATCAGAGGAGCACGTGCGGTCAGGTCGCACTGTGAGTGTGTGATGACAGTGCCGCGAGGTGGAGGCCACCTGCAGCACCTCTCAGGACAGTGTCACCAGTGACGGGCGGCAGTTCGCAGGGACAGCAGAGGCGACAGCTCTTGCATTCCATATATGACACTGGAAAGGCTCCCCTTCCGGCCTCCTGTTGTGGATGAAGTCGCTCGAGCTTTCTCGCGGGCCCTTGAGCCCGCCGCCTGCCTCTTTCCCTGTGAATGGGCTGTTCTCTGCCTGGAGGGCTACGCCACCCCCCGTGCTGGCCAGCCTGGGTCACCCACGGTCCACTGTCGCCAAGCCCTCCCGTGCAGGTCCTTGTGCCGGTCCTGAGAGCAGGCAGCTGGCCGTCGGTTGGACTGATGGAGGTTTGAGACCAGAGCCTTCCCCGTTGGAGGTGACTGTCCCCCTCCTGGGGTCCCGTGCGGGGAGAGCCCTGCGGGCTAGGCCGGGCCCTCGACCCCCCGAGGATGCTGCCGGGCCTGCTCCCACCAGCGGCAGCGCTGATCCGGGGGTGGGGGTGGGGTTTGGCTGGAGGGAGCGTGACACAGACACGCCGAGTTCTGTTAATCCCCTCGGGAGGTCTGTTCCTTGCCCTGTGCCCGGGGACCTGCTGACTCATTTCTCGTGGCTGCTGTTGCTTCCCCTGGGCTCGCCCCGCACTTTTTACCACGTCTCTGGGGGGTGGCCGGAGCTTACCTCCTGCCGGGATCTTAGCCTCCCTTCTGGGTTGCGATGGTCAGTGTAAAATTTATTGTTTCCATCCACCGGAGCCCTTGGAGGTGCTGGTTGGGTTAGGACGAGAGTGGCCACCGCAACGGTCCCAGACACATTATTTTCCTCTTAGCTCCGTCAGGCCTCCCACCAGCCCCCCTTTTGCCCAAAACATAGGAATTGACCGACATTTCAGCCCTCACCTTGGTAACCCCGCTGGAATACGGTTAAGCCACCCCGTGGCCGTGTTCCCGCTGTGGCCTTGCTCTGAGGACACTGCGAAGGACACCTCGAGGCTGCATTGGAGGACTCCGTGCATTTAACCTTCACGGAGATGCTAGTTGCGAGTGTCTGTGACATTGTTTTCATCCCCGAGGGGGAGTAGCCCACATGAGCAGGAAGTAGATTGTTGCGGAGGAAGGTGGTCTGCAGAGGTCCCAGGAGAGGGAGGGACACGGAGGCGTTTCTCACCAGCATCGTCTTCAGCCGCTGTCATGGGCTGATATTGTGTCTCTCAGAGCGCACATGGTGAAGTCCTAACCCGTAGTACCTCAGAATGCGACCTTACTTGGAGATGAGATCTTTGTAGAGGTAATCAACTTAGAACTGAGGGTGGCCGCGGTCCAGTGTGACTGGGGTCTTTATGAGAAGAGGGGGTCTCTGCACAGACAGGCGCAGGGCGAAGAGGGTGTGAAGGGGCGCGGGGAGAAGACGGCCGTCCACCAGCCAGGGAGAGAGGCCTGGGACGGATCCTGCCCTCACAGCCCCCAAGGAACCAACCCTGCTGTCACCTGGATCTCAGGCTTCTGGCCTCCGGCATTGGGAGACAAGAAGTTTCTGCCGTTCGAGCCACCCGGCCTCTGGGGCTTGTCAGGGCAACGCTGGTGAACTAATCCAGCGGTGTTTGCCGGGGCACACGAGCCATCGCCCACCCGGGAGGTTGGACGGTAACCCGGCAGCCTTTACTTGAGCGCTTTCCGCGCAGTTTAGGAGAAGCTTGGCGAGCAGTGCCCTCTCCGTGGAAGCAGGTAGCTCTTGGGTCCCGAGAGGAACGAGGCCTGTTCAGTCCTCTCACAACCCAAGAGGAAGGGTCCTCGGGCCCCGGTGGGACTCTGGCTCCCCGCTCACTGTCTGTGGGACTTGGGCTTGAGACCTAACCTCCCCTCTGCCTCAGCTTGCTGATCTGTAACGTGGGCCTGAGGGTGACGGCATTTACTTCACAGAGTGTCAGGAGCCCTGGTGACTGATACGTGTGACACGCTTAGGACGGGAGCCCTATCCAGAGTTGTTGTTGTTATTATTACTGTGTGGAGGAGGCTCTGCGGAAGTTCTCCATCCTTGGCCCTGGGTGCCGGGAACGTGGAGACCTCATGGCCGTCTCCCTGCCCTCTGGGGAGGGGGGCGGGATGTGAGAACACTGAGTCCATTGTGTCACCGGAGGCCATGTGCCTTTGGCCTCAGCCCCTTCCCAACACGCAGGCTGTGTTCCGAAAGGGAACAAATAGCCGCGCAGCCCTGGGGCCACAGGAACTGTGCCACGGAGGGCGGCCGCGCCCTGCACCGGCTCGCCAGCCTTGGGGGGCAGAAGGGGTGCGGGGAGGGCTGGGTGCTGGGCAGGGGCCAAGGGGGAAGCAGGAGGGGGAGGTAGAAGTGACCCTCCCCCTCTGTGCCCGCTCCAGGCAACATTTTGAAGCTGACAAACTTTAATTCTCACGTCTCTTTCTGTGCATCCTGCGGCTTGAGCTTTCTTCTCTTGGGGACGCCGGAGGGTGCCGTGGCCCTCGGCCTCTCGCCACGTGGCCACCAGGGGGCTCCTGTCAGTGTCAGCGCCGCTGGGTCTAATCTCCCCGGGGAGCGCCGTGCGGTAGCTGGAGGGTTGGCTAGAGGGGGTGGATGAAGCGTGGCCCGTCACCCGCCTAAAGGTGTCTGCATCTTGAAAGCGAGACTCCATCATCTCAAATGAATTTGAAGTTGGTGGGGTTTCGGGTGAGATGGAGAGGGGAGGGGAGAAGCTTTGACTAGTGGGGGAACCGGCCTCCAGGACGGGCCCGATGACTGCCTCCTGTGTTCATGGCCAAGTGCAGCCTCTCCCACACTGAGTCCCTCAGGGCTGACTGTGCCACCGGTGGGGTACGCTGGAAGGGGCGGCGTGTGACTCGCAAGGCTAGGTCATAGAGACTGCTGCTTCCACCTCGCTCCTGTGGAGCACTTGTTCTAGAGGAAGCTGACTGCCATGTCCTGAGGACGCTCAAGCAGTCCTGTGGAGGCGCAGGGTACAGTGGAACTGAGCCCTCGCGCCAACAGCCAGCACTGACTTGCCTTCAGATGCCTGCGGCCCTGGGCGGCAACCTCCTGAGAGACCTCGAACCAGAAAGACCCAGCCAAGCTGCTCCTGAATCCCCAACCCATAGATACTGTGTAAGATTATATGTTTATTATTTTAAGCTGCTGAGTTCTGAGGTAGTTTGTTATGTAGCATTCCAGATAATACACCTGGGGAAGAGAGGAGCTCCATGCACGGTTTAGGTTATTGATTGTAAGTTAGCGCATATTGATGAGGAGCTTCAGTGTATTGATTTTAAGTAAATGGACAGCTGTGTATATTTCAGGAAAATGTCTACTTCCCTGTTGATCTTCATAGCCTGGAGACTTCAGTCTCTACTAGCCCCCAGATGCCAGTGGGGTTTGGATGTCTGCTGTCACTTCAGGCACCCAGCATTGCCAATCTGGGATGTCACTTTCTTTGGGAGCATCTCCCCTTTTCTCCCTGCACCAGTGAAACGTGCTCCGGCCTGTAATGCAGCTTGGAGCCCATGTCATGGTGGGTTTGCCAACCCCAGTGCCTTTGCTCGGTCAGAGGGTTCAGACTTTGGACCTGAATTATTTCAGTGGGAGATCAGTTTTTCTAGGTAGGTATTTTAAAAGAGAAAGAAGGTAGTTCACAGGCACTTGAGAGAAGTGTTTCAGCATGCCAACTAAAAAATCTAACTTTTGTACAGTGAGGCAGAGAGATTTAATTCTAGTTGATGGGTCTTTTGGGTTGCCTTGAGTAATAAATCTTTTATTGAAATGTATGTGCAGAAAAATGTGTAAAGTGTAAGTGTACAGCTTGATGAATTTTCACAAAGTGATCACACCTGGGTAACCAGTGCCCAGATCAAGAAACAGGAAATGGGACTTCCTTGGTGGCACAGTGGTTAAGACTCTGTGCTCCCAATGCAGAGGGCCCGGGTTTGATCCCTGGTCAGGGAACTAGATCCCACATGCCTGCTGCAACTAAGAGTTCACATGCCACAACTAAGGAGCCCACGTGCTGCAACTAAGGAGCTGGCGAGCTGCAACTAAGACCCAGCACAACTAAGTAACTAACTAACTAAATAAATAAATATTAAAAAAAAAAAAAGAAAAAACGTGACCAGCCACCAGAAGCCACCCCCATGTCCCTTCTGGTCACTCCTCAGCCCAAGGGTAACTGCTGTCCTGATTAACTCCGCACATTCGGTTTGCTTGTTTGGAGCTTTGTTTTAGTGGACTCATGTGTTCCTGTGTCTGGCCTTCCCTTGACATTGGGTTTGTGAATTTCATCCTTGTCAGTGTATGTAGTGGTAGGTTGTTCATCCTTGTGGTTGTGTCTAGTCGCCTAGTTTTCTCTGTATATAGGTGTCTTTTTTTCTCTTGCTGCTGTTTTTCTTTTCTTGCTGCTTTTAAGATATCCTCCTTTTCACTGGGTTTAGCAATTTGATTATGCCACTCCTCAGTGTGGTTTTATTCTGTTATTTATTTGGGTGCTTGGGGTGTATTGATTCGCTGAGCTTCTTGTATCTGTGGGCTTGTAGTCTCGTAGTTTAAATCCTGTAGAACGGGATTTCCTAGAGCAAAAGTTCTGGGCCACAAATGAAAACGTATTTCAGAGAAATTTCTTGAGAGAACTTAAAGGGAGTTTTAAACCAATTTCCCTCTCACCTCCTGCACTTGGATAAGAAATGTGAAGTAGGGTTTGGCTCATCCGGCTGCTACAGGGACTGCCAAGTCTTGGTGCTCCCCCCCTTCCCGCTGTGATGGGTCCAAAGTCCACTTCTTTGGGCTCCCAAGATTCTGGGTCAGATGCCTGTGGTTGGGCGTCAGCCAGGATGTTGGCCGGCTGCACCGAGGAAGAGATCTGTCTGTATTTGTCAGCCCAGCTTTTTTCCTGGGTGAAAAGTAATAAGGGAAAAATCAGGATGAATCGAGCAGTTAAAGAAACCCCCCGAACCTAGGAGGGGAAAGCAAGGCATGCCCTTCAGACTCGCGTTGCTACAGAGGATAAAACTGCGGACCATGGTGCATGTGAAAGGCGATGCAGTCAAAGAGACGTGTCCCAACCTCTCATTTTCACGTCTAGTGACTTGAGTATGGTTTTTGTATTCTTTTTGTCCTGTGTATACTCACAGGTAAGCTATCTTTCTTGTATGTATTTTTTTAAAAATAAATTTATTTATTTATTTATTTTTGGCTGTGTTGGGCCTTCGTTTCTGTGCGAGGGCTGTCTCTAGTTGCAGCGAGCGGGGGCCACTCTTCATCGCGGTGCGCGGGCCTCTCACTATTGCGGCCTCTCTTGTTGTGGAGCACAGGCTCCAGACGCACAGGCTCAGTAGTTGTGGCTCACAGGCCCAGTTGCTCCGCGGCATGTGGGATCTTCCCAGACCAGGGCTCGAACCCGTGTCCCCTGCATTGGCAGTCAGATTCTCAACCACTGCGCCACCAGGGAAGCCCTCTTATATGTATTTTTGAGTGTGCCTGTGCAGTGATGTCCCAAGCATTGAGCTGACTGCTTGATAGTTTTCTATCTCTAGATGGATGTAATTTTGTTTGTTTTTTAAAAAAATGTTTATTTACATGTAGTTGATTTACAATGTTGTGTTAGTTTCAGGTGTACAGCAAAGTGATTCAGTTATACGTATATACGTAAATATATATATTCTTTTTTTTTGCATTCTCTTCCATTACAGGTTATTACAAGATATTGAGTAGCGTTCCCTGTGCTATACAGTAGGTTCTCGTGGGTTATCTACTTCATATTTTAATCCCAAACTCTTAATTTATCCCTCCCTCCCCCTTTCCCCTTTGGTAACCGTAAGTTTGTGTTCTGTGTCTGTGGGTCTATTTCTGTTTTGTAAGTAAGTTTGCGTGTATCATTTTTTAAGATTCCACATACAGGTGATATCATATGGTGTTTGTCTTTGTCTGTCTGACTTACTTCACTGAGTGTGACCATCTCTAGGTCTAGATGGATGTAGTTTTAATAACGCTCCTTGTAGAGGAGAGATTGTGTATGCGGTGGGTGAAGCTTTTTAGGGTTAACGGATGTTGTGACTGTACAGCACGCTCAGCAAACACTGCCTCAAAGGTGCAGACGGTAGATGGGGGTGAGTAACGCAGGCCTCTGCCCTCAGGAGCTCAGAGGCAGCAAGCTTTGAAACAATGATTCCAGTTTATAAGTAAGATTGGTATTCAAAACAGTAGTAATTAAAACACAACGGGAAGGATGCAGGGAAGGACATGGAGTGGGGAACAGGAGGGGAATGAAGGGTTTATAAGGGCCCCTGGTTGTTAAAGCCCAGTCCGCGGGCCAGCAGCATCACCCTTCCTGGGAGCTTGTAAGAAATGCACATTCTCGGGCCTTGCCCCAGAGCTGCTGAAGCTCAATGTCTGGGGCCGGGACCAGGACCGGGACCCAGCCCTCCCGATTTGCCAGGTCACCTGTTGCAATCAGTAAAGTGTGTCAGGGAGTTTTCCTGCGTTCTTACACGGATGGCAGGTTTTACTTTGCCCATTAGTACAACTTACCCATTTGGTTTCTTTTAAGGGTCGTGCTTTGGTGTCATCCCTAAAATCTCTGCCTAGCCCTAGGTCATGAAGATTTTGCCCATTTGTACAGGGCCATAAACATCACTCAGGGATTTATGCAGGCAAAGGCATCCCTGGTTGAAGAAAGAGAAAGTGGCCCGCGATGCTGCCTTCATTTGGGTTCTCTGAGAAGCGGACCCTGAGACGAGGATTCTGGTGCAGGGCGTTTCTTGGGTGCTGCAGGGACCCTGAGAGGGGCGACCGGGAGAAGAAGGCACCCGTTAGAGCCTGGGCTGTTAATGCAGCTCACCCTGTGGGCAGCCGGAGCTTAACTCCATGCTTTGGAAACTCTAGAAAATGATGCTTGCTGTGTCACGAGCTCCCCGAGTCACCTGTGGGTTCACTAGGAGGACTTAGGGGACTCAGTGTATAGTTGTCTTCACTGCTGTGACCTCCTATAATGGAAGGATATAAAGCAAAATCAGCAAAGGGAAAAGGCGACGGGGCGAAGTCTGGAGGAAACCAGGCTCCGGCTCCCAGAGTCCTCTTCCCGTGGAGTCCCACAGGATGCGATTACTTTTCCCACAGTGAGCTGAGGCAACACGGGGGAAGTGCTCTCTGCCCAGGAAGCTTGTTAGTCTCAGTGCCCAGATTTCTACTGGGGGCTGGTCCTGTAGGCACTCTGTCCAGCTCGTATCAAAATTCCAGACTCCCAGAAGGAGAGCAGAGGTTCGGCATCAGTCACAGTACTTGGACAACCAGTTTAGGTACCACGAGCCATTCTTATCAGTTCTGGGGATGGTGTCAACCCTCCTGAAATCCAAGTTCCCAGGTGCCAGCCGAGGGCCAGCCTTGCCAGTAGGCCTTTCGGAAGAGAGCAGTCTCTGGCCTGCAGTGCTAAGTCTTTTCTGCACAGGTACGAAACACATGCCTTGAAATGATCCCATTCAGGGAGCGAGGGAGTGGGAGTATTTATGCACCAGTTCCTGAGGGTCATCGGTTAATACCTGCTCCCAATAATGCTCTTCAGGCGTGCCACACCAGCAGAGCCACCTTCCACGGGGCCTGAGGCAGTGACCTCAGGCACAGAGATACAGTTGGGAATCAGCTGGAGCTCACTGGAAGGTTTTGAGGGATATGGGTGGGGCACTGGGAGCATCACATACAATAGTTATTCTAGAAATTGGGTGGGGATGACAGAGCCATGTGTCCAGAGCAGTTCACATGCATGTAGTCATGCAGCAGTATTACAACTGTGGGTGAAAAGACCAAGGTCAAGGCTTCCCTCTAACTTCCTTGGGGTGTGGCAGGAATGCTGGGTAGGAGGCACCGGGAGAGCCATGGATGGGCACCTCCTCCCTGTGTCTGCCTGTTTCTTTCTCTTCTTCTGAGCCTCCCATGTGCATATATTTGTTCACTTGATGGAGTCCCATAAGTCCCTTAGTGTGTGTGTGTGTGTGTGTGTGTGTGTGAGCGAGCATTGTGGAGGCAGAAGATACTGGTATGTTTAACAAATGTTTGCTATAGCCTCAAACATGCATGGCAAAGAAATTTTTTTTCTTTATCCACACGAGCACATTGGGAGACCCGTGTCTGTTGTGTAATTTGAAGCTAGCTGTGAATTTGTATTGGATTGCATTTTTGAAGCGTGTCATGGTGTTGTGTGCACAGAGATCCAGGGCATGAATAAAGGCAGGCCGGCGTCCCCTCATTCATTTTAAGCTCCTGATTTCCTCCCCCGTCAGAGAACTGAGTGGATGGAGAGCTGGCCTGGCTGCCCTAGGAGGAGGGGCTGGGGGGAAAGGGTTTACACTGGATCACACGGTCATGACGATGATTGTGGTAATGCAGCCCTCGAGTTGAGGTGTGACACTCTTCAAAGGCAGGAGCTCCAAGACTGCCCTCTTCCCCACTCCCCCCTCCAGGATCGCAATCTGCATTTTAATAAGACCCCAGGCGATTCATGGGCTCATCCCAGCCTGATTCAGGGTCTCACCTGAGAGGCTGCACTTTGAAAGCACCTGGGGAGCTTTAGAAGTGCGGATGCCTGGGCCCCCAGACCCGGATTTAACTACTCCGGGCTGGACCTGGGGTTGGGGGCCTTTGTGAAAGGCCCCAGGTGATTGGGCTGTGCAGCCAGGGATGGGACTGGCCTGGGACCTGCTCACCGCGCCTCCTCAAAACTCTCCTTTCTCAGCCCCCAAGACACCTGCCCTCCTGCCTGCCTCTGACTACAGCTTCTTTTTTAAAAATTTTAATTAATTAATTTGGCTGCGTTGGGTCTTTGCTGCTGCGCGCGTTTTCTCTAGTTGTGGTGAGCGGGGGCTACTCTTCGTTGCGGTGTGCGGGCTTCTCATTGCGGTGGCTTCTCTTGTTGCAGAGCACAGGCTCTAGGCACGCGGGCTTCAGTAGTTGTGGCACGCAGGCTCAGTAGCTGTGGCTCGTGGGCTCCAGAGCGCAGGCCCAGTGGTTGTGGCACACGGGCTTAGTTGCTCCGCGGCATGTGGGATCTTCCCGGAGCAGGGCTCGAACCTGTGTCCCCTGCATTGGAGGCAGATTCTCAACCACTGTGCCCACAGGGAAGCCCCCGACCACGGCTTCTTAATCTGCTTGGGCCGTGATTCTGTCTCTGGCCCCCAGTCCCGCCTGGCTCCCCGGTTTCTTCTTTTCAGATTCTTTTCCCATATAGGCCATTAGAGAGCACTGAGTAGAGTTCCCTGTGCTCTACAGCAGGTTCTTACTAGCTGTCTGCTTTATATCTAGTAGGGTGTGTATATGTCAGTGCCCATCTCCCAATTCACGCCTCCCTCCTCCCTGGGTTTCTGACTTCAGCCCGGTCCCTTTTCTGTATTCAGAGTGTGGTCCGCAGGCCGGCAGCAACAGCTTGTGGGAAGTGCAGAGTCTCAGGCCCTGCCGTGGCCGTGCTGGATCAGAATCCGCATTTTAGCCAGCTGCGCAGCGCGCCAGATGTGCGGGAAGGCGGGGGAGGCGCTGCTCCCGCTGTCAGGGCGCGGAGAACTGGTGGCGTTGGCAGGGGCCAGGGAACCGGCCTCCGGAACGGGAAGGCCCTTGCTTGCTTACCTGTTCAGTTTCTCGGCTGTCGCTCTTGACATTGGCGCGGGCCGTTCTTTGCTGTTCGGCCGTCCTGCGCATTTAGGATGGTTATCAGCATCCCTGGCCGGTACCCACTTGATGCCAGGAGCACTCCCCGGCCTCCCCCGCAGTTGTGACAGCCGGGACTCTCTCCAGGCACTGCCAAATGGCTGCCTAGGGACACTGTTGGCCCTGGTGGGTGCCACAGCTTCAAGCACAGCTTGCCTGTAGTGGAAGGCCACTCTGGGGAGAAATGACCTGTGAATCCACATGGTTCAAAGGTCACCAGTTGACTCTGGGGCCCCCAAATATAACCCCCTGCAGGGTAGTGCCCAAAAGGCTCGTTTGGCCCAGTTTTGGATTAAGGCAGAATTTCTCCGCCTCAGCGCTGTCGGCACTTGGCGCCGTCCTGGTCCCTGTCGGGTGCTGAGCAGCAACCCTGGCCTCCACCCACTAGATGCCAGCTGCACCCCAGTCAGAGGTGACAAAATGTGCCCAGTGACCCCTGGGGGCAGAATTGCCTGTTGGGAGCCACTGGCCCGTCCATCTTTGGTCTGTGTCGCCCGGTCTCATCCCCCCGCGGTAGACCCGCCGCAGAGGTGGTGGCTCCCAGGGTAGCCACTCCCCTGGAAGGAGCGTCCTCCTTTTCGCTGTCGTCTGCATGTGGCACTGCATGGGTCCCCTGCTCGCCCCACAGCCAGTCGCTGTGGCTGGCGGTTGGAGACTGTCATTGGCCCGCCTGGGTCACGTGCCCACGGTGGGGAGGGGAAGCTTTGGTACCAAATGGAGGGGAGGGACAGTTCTGGGGGGCGAGAATGGCCTGCTCTTGCACCCCTGTGCGGAGCTAAATGCTCGGCTGCACTGCCATCTAGTCAGTGACCAGCTCATCTAGCAAATGCCAGGTGCCGGTGTTTCTCTGCCCGTTTCCAGGCCACCTCGGAGGGCGCTCAGCCCTTTTACAGGCGTGCAGCCCAGGCTCGGCAGGGCTGGCGAGGCACCCACATTGGCCTGCAGGGCCCAGGTGTCCTAACCCCCCATGCCCCCTTCAGTTTCTCCCCCTCCAGGCCTCCCTCCACGGGCCTGGCAGAGGGCTCTTTCAGGGCATCCTCTTCTTTTCCAAACACTTCTGCATCTCAAAAGAAAGCGAGCGTTTTTAGACAGCCCCGAAGCCCCTGCCCATCGAACTGGAGCTTTCCTTCCCGCCATAATCCCCTTCTGCCCAAACCTCCAGGACCGTGGGGAGTGGGGAAGGGCTTGTGCTCCAAAGAAAAATGACGCTACTATCGCCGGAAGACGGAACAGATGCGCTGGGCAAAAGCCACAAGTGAGAATCGTGCCTAAGAAGCTGCATTTCCTGATGGGCAGCCCACATTTTCAAACACTTCTTCAAATTGCGAAGCATAGCAAACACGCCCCGAAGTGCATAACACCTAACTGTGTGGCTTAATGGATCGAACACGAAGCCTCCGTGTCACCACCTAACGTATAATTTATAGGATGCCACGTAGATGGCATCACACAGTGTGGATTCTGACGCGTCTCGACTCTTCGGTCAGCAGGCTGTGTGAGACCCACGCATTGCAAGCAGACTTTGGGAAGCACTGGAGTCAGAGGGTTTGAGACCCACGCATTGCAAGCAGACTTTGGGAAGCACTGGAGTCAGAGGGTGTGAGACCCACGTATTGCAAGCAGACTTTGGGAAGCACTGGAGTCAGAGGGTGTGAGACCCACGCATTGCAAGCAGACTTTGGGAAGCACTGGAGTCAGAGGGTGTGAGACCCACGCATTGCAAGCAGACTTTGGGAAGCACTGGAGTCAGAGGGTGTGAGACCCACGCATTGCAAGCAGACTTTGGGAAGCACTGGAGTCAGAGGGTGTGGAGAAGCCGAGAAGCCACTGAAGGTGACAGAGGAGTGGCCACGGGCCGCAGCGGGAATTGCCCTTGAGTTGCTCAGGGCACAGAGCCCAAGCCATGGGCTGTGGAGACAGGAGTTCCTGTGACCTGAGGCAGGAGTTGGGGCTGAAGGAGGCTGAGGGAAGGATGGCGGGTGAGGCAGGGCAGGGCACTGGTCGGAGCAGATGGAGAGGAGGCAGGCCCCGCCCAGTGGACTCAGCTGCCCCAGGCAGCAGGGCTGCTCACACAGCACCCTCTGGTGGCCCAGTGGTGCAATGACACCCCCTCTGAGCCCCAGGGAGCCCAGGCTGGTGGCCTTCAGAGGAGCGGCCAGCACCAAGGAGCTGGCGGCCAGCAGACATCAGCCCTGAGTTTAGTGCCTGCTGTAATCCATGCAGGGTGCAAGAAAAGTGACTTGTGATTGGTTGTTGGAGCTTCTGGAAAATCTGTAAGACATGAAGCTTTTTTCCGTATTTTTTTTTTTTTAGTTGTCATCTCAGGCCTGGCTCTGAACTCAGTGTTCTCGAATCCTCTCCTCCTTGTGTCCTACTCCTTTCATGGTGTCTTGTGAGTATGTGTGACCTCTAGCCCTGATGGCCTTGACCACTCTGTCAAAGTGATGCTATGACCATATTTGTATTCACAAGCCAGGGGCATCTGGTGTCTTGAAGCATTAGGATAGCTAATTTGTTGGAGAAACTTTTCCGATGGTAGGATATCATAGAAACCTTGATGTGTATGTGTGTGTGTTAAGAACTACCTTTTATACCTCCAAAGCTTCCAGGTTGAAACGCCGCTCGGGAGGTCCTGTGGTTGCATTTCCAGGGTCCCATCCTTCCCTTCCAGAACCCTGTGCAGGACGGCCGTGCCTCTTCATCTTTGTACGTTCCCAGTGGATGGTGATGCTTGCTCTGCTGCTTGTGTTGGTAGGTGAGGCTTGAAGGCCTGCCGGTGGCTCTGGCACCGTGGACAGGGGCCTGGCAGGTGGCAGATGCCCCGTGACTGCTTGTGTCAAGCAGCGCCCAGCAGCCCCCGAGCGCGGCCTGTTTCTGTAGGTCGCACGTCAGGGCACACAGGCACACGTCTTCTTTCCGCTCTGTCTAGGCTGCTCTGCGCTTCAACGACCAAAAGGCCGATTGGATGAATTGCGACCGAGACTGCATGGCCCCTGAGCTGAAAACATTTCCCATCTGGCCCTTTGTAGGAAACATTTGCCAAGCCCTGAATGGCAGTTAAGTTACTGCGAGGGCACAGGGAGGAGAAAGACGGCGAGGCCAGCTTGCTGGAAAGGCTCACGGGGCCGGGAGGGGGTTTTGGTGGCAGTTTCCACCATGCCCACGCTGCCAGAGGAACCTGCTGGAACTCACCCTTGGGGTGACCAGCCTTCCTTGCTGATTGGAGACTTTTGATTTTTTTTTTTTTTTTTTTTGGCTGCACTGTGCAGAGATCTTAGTTCCCCGACCAGGGATCGAACCCGGGCCCTCGGCAGTGAAAGCACAGAGTCCTAACCACTGGACCGCCGGGGAATTCCGAGACTTTTAATATTTTAATCTGAGTGATGACTTTCCATTCCATCTGCCCAGGTCATCTGGGGATTAGCTAGTAGTGTCATGGCTCCAAGTGGGAAACCAGCCAAATGTCCATCCACAGTAGAAGGGATAAACTCATGGGGGTCTGTTTCCACCATTGAATACTATAGAACAGGAAGAGGCAAAGGACATCATCCCGTGGGCCAAATCCAGCTCACTGCCTGAGCCAAAATGAGCTAAGAACGTTTTTTATATTTTTTAATGATGGAAAGAAACTGAAGGAAGAATGATACTTTGTGACAGGTGAAGATTATATGAAATTCAGACTTCATTGTCAATAAATCGAGTTTCATTGCCACATAGCCCCAGCCATTAATTTGTGTATTGTCTCTGGCTGCTTTTACGTGACAGTGGCAGAGTTGAGTAGTCCTGACAGAGGCCACGTGGCCCACAGAGCTACAAATATTTACTCTCTGGCCCTTAATAGAAAAAGTTCACTGTAGTAGAGCATAGAGAATGAACGAACGATAATTAGATACACTCAACAACATGGCTAGATCTTACCAACACCACATAGAACAGAAGAAGCTGGAAACGAAAGATCCCATTTATATAAAGTTCAAAAACGGGCAAAATTAATCGTGGTGTGAGGATAGTGATTCCCTTTACGGGTGGGGTAGGGCCTGGAAGGGGCCATGAGGGAGCTTCTGGGGGCTGGTCACGTTCTGTTCTTGATCTGGGTGCTGGTGATGTGCGTGAGCTCACTTTGTGAAAATTTGTGGAGGTGTCCACTTAGGACTTTTGCCTTTTTATGGATAGATGTTTATTTCAATAAAAAGCTTACTTAAGAAAAGTGATTTCAGTCTGGCAGCTCCTCAAAAGGTTAAACGTAGACTTACCATATGACCCAGTAATTCTACTCCTAGGCGTCTACCCAAGAGAACTGAAAATACATGTCTACATGAAGACTGGAATGATCATAGCAGCATTAGTCACAATAGCCCCAAAGTGGAAACAGCCCAGATGTCCATCAGCTGATGGACGGACAAACACAACGTGGTATATCCACGCAACGGAGTATTTTTCAGCCATAAAAAGGAGTGAAGCACTGATGCTCCAACATGGACAAACCTTGAAAACATTATAATAAGAGAAAGAAGCCAGACACAAAAGGCCGCATGTGATATGATTCCATTTCTGTGACGTGTCCAGAAGAGGCAAATCTGTAGAGAAGGAAAGTAGATGAGTGGTTACGAGGGGCTGGGCCAGGAGAGGGACTGCTGTGGGCATGGGGTTACTTTTAGAGGATGAAAATGTTCTGGAATTAGATAATGCACCTCTATAAGCCAGAAGGAAAAGGTCCCAAGATGACAGCCACCTTGCCCGCTCTTTCGTGCTGCCCTTCCAAGCACAGGTGACTCGAAGGTTGACAGGGGGAAGGCCTGACTTTTCCACCAGCTAATCCAGACCTGCCCCCAGATCCAGGCCAGATGAGTAACTCAGAGCAGTTTCCAGAATGTAGGTAAAATGAGGACGTTAGATTTGCTACTTCTGTTTACTAAAATAGCAGTTGCACGAAAAGCAGGGCAAGTTGGAAGATTGTAGATAATTCACTTCCTGGCCTTGCCCTGTGATTATGCCCAGGCCAGCCCCGACTTCCCTGGTCTCTGTTTCCCTCTGGCTTGATTGGAGGGAACAAGCATCTTCCTAGCAGCTACAGGTGCACACGTGTTTCCATCAAGGAGAGGAGCGTGGACTCTTGGCTTCTTGCTGGTTACAAGATCCCCCGGCTTACCGGGGGCTTGCTTTTTCTATGTTTTTAATAATCTTTTCTGAGTTACACTTTTGGGTTCCCATTTCTAGCTGTTAAGGGCAGTAATGCTCACAGATATCGCTATAGCTTTTGAGGATGTGAGATTATCACTCAGATGATCTCAGTTTTGCCAGCAGTGAAGAGTATATTGTTTTTTCACATGATTTTCTGCTCTGTAATGACTGATAGAAACGGCTGGCAGTGAAGACAGCTCTGAAATTTCTGGGAAGTTCCCGAGACTTAACCAGTATCTGTGCAGGGACAAAAAGTTTTGATGAATTAAAGATTGTTTGCTTGTCCCCGAGCATGTGGAAGGGGCTGGTACTAAGTTTCAGTCTCTGTGTCATCTGCTCTGGGTGGAAAGCACCTGAGAAACAGTCCAGCCCAGGACTGTAGTTTTTGAGAGGAGGGCGGTGAGGGTCAGCAGGGGTCAGCGGAGGTCACACAGCCAGATGGGATTCACGCAAATTTCTCGGTTAGTGGTCTTTTCACTTTGAGTAGATGTATTTCGTTTGAAAGAAAATAGTCTCTAATAAATGTAAACACTTTGAGGAGTTTTCAGGAGAAGATATTTAAAATGCCAGGCGTAGATTCATGTTTTAATGGCCTCACGAGTTCTTGGTAAACAGAAATCGCAGCTTAATTGCTTAATCTCCCTGAGCAGAACTGGAATCCATCAGGTCCCTTCTGTGAGCTACAGACATCAAAGGACTGATTAGATAAACTTTGGGAATGAGGGAACATGCAGAGTGGTAAGGAAAATGTGTTTTCATGAAACACTTAAGGGTTTTTTTTTTTTAACTTTATTATTATTTTTTTTTATTGGAGTATAGTTGCTTTACAATGTCGTGTTAGTTTCTGCTATACAACAAAGTGAATCAGCTATACGTATACGTATACCCCCTCCCTCTTGGACCTCCCCACCCCCCTGTCGCGCCCATCTAGGTCATCACAGAGCACTGAGCTGAGCTCCCTGCGCTACACAGCAGGTTCCCACTAGCTATCTATTTTACACGTGGTAGTGTATTTATGTCAATCCTAATCTTCCAATTCGTCCCACCCTCCCCTTCCACCCCCCGTGTCCACGTGTCCATTCTCTATGTCTGCGTCTCTATTCCTGCCCTGCAAATAGGTTCATCTGTACCATTTTTCTAGATTCCACATGTATGTATTAATATACGATATTTGTTTTTCTCTTTCTGACTTACTTCACTCTGTACGACAGGCTCTAGGTCCATCCACATCTCTACAAATGACCCAGTTTCGTTCTTTGTTATGACTGAGTAATATTCCATTGTATATATGTGCCACATCTTCTTTATCCATTCATCTGTTGTTTTTTTTTTAACATCTTTATTGGAGTATAATTGCTTGACAATGGTATGTTAGTTTCTGCTGTATAACAAAGTGAATCACCCATACGTATACATATATCCCCATATCTCCTCCCTCTTGCGTCTCCCTCCCACCCTCCCTATCCCACCCGTCTAGGTGGTCACAAAGCACCGAGCTGATCTCCCTGTGCTATGCGGCTGCTTCCCAGTAGCTATCTTATTTTACGTTTGGTAGTGAATATATGTCCATGCCACTCTCTCACTTTGTCCCAGCTTACCCTTCCCCCTCCCTGTGTCCTCAAGTCCATTCTCTACATCTGCGTCTTTATTCCTGTCCTGCCCCTATGTTCATCAGAACCTTTTTTTTTTTTTTAGATTCCATATATATGTGTTAGCGTACGATAGTTGTTTTTCTCTTTCTGACTTACTTCACTCTGTATGACAGACTCTAGGTCCATCCACCTCACTACAAATAACTCAATCTCGTTTCTTTTTATGGCTGAGTAATATTCCATTGTATATATGTGCCACATCTTCTTTATCCATTCATCTGTCGATGGACACTTAGGTTGCTTCCATGTCCTGGCTATTGTAAATAGTGCTGCAATAAACATTGGGGTGCATGTCTCTTTTTGAATTATGGTTTTCTCTAGGTATATGCCCGGTAGTGGGGTTGCTGGGTCATATGGTGGTTCTATTTTTAGTTTTTTAAGGAACCTCCATAGTGTTCTCCATAGTGGCTGTATCAATTTACATTCCCACCACCAGTGCAAGAGGGTTCCCTTTTCTCCACACCCTCTCCAGCATTTATTGTTTGTAGGTTTTTTTTTTTTTAATAAGAAAGCTTTTACCGTTTTTTTTTAAACTTTGGGTTTATTTATTTATTTATTTATTTATGGCTGTGTTGGGTCTTCGTTTCTGTGCGAGGGCTTTCTCTAGTTGCGGCAAGTGGGGGCCACTCTTCATCGTGGTGTGCAGGCCTCTCATTATTGTGGCCTCTCTTGTTGCGGAGCACAGGCTCAGTAATTGTGGCTCACGGGCCTAGTTGCTCCGCGGTATGTGGGATCTTCCCAGACCACGGCTTGAACTCGTGTCCCCTGCATTGGCAGGCAGATTCTCAACCACTGCGCCACCAGGGAAGCCCGTTTGTAGGTTTTTTGATGATGGCATTCTGACTGGTGTGAGGTGATACCTCATTTTAGTTTTGATTTGCATTTCTCTAATAATTAGTGATGTTGAGCATCTTTTCAAGTACCTCTTGGCTATCTGTATGTCTTCTTTGGTGAAATGTCTATTTAGGTCTTCTGCCCATTTTTTGATTGGGTTGTTTGTTTTTTTGTTATTGAGCTGCATGAGCTGTTTGTATATTTTGGAGATTAATCCGTTGTCGGTTGCTTCATTTGCAAATATTTTCTGCCATTCTGAGGGTTGTCTTTTTGTCTTGTTTCTGGTTTCCTTTGCTGTGCAAAAGCTTTTAAGTTTCATTAGGTCCCATTTGTTTATTTTTGTTTTTATTTTCATTACTCTACGAGGTGGGTCAAAAAAGATCTTGCTGTGATTTATGTCAAAGAGTGTTTTTCCTATGTTTTCCTCTAAGAGTTTTATAGTGCCTGGTCTTACATTTAGGTCTTTAATCCATTTTGAGTTTATTTTTGTGTATGGTGTTAGGGAGTGTTCTAATTTCATTCTTTTGCATGTAGCTGTCCAGTTTTCCCAGCACCACTTATTGAAGAGACTGCCTTTTCTCCATTGTATATTCTTGCCTCCTTTGTCATAGATTTTTTGACCAGAGGTGCGTAGGTTTATCTCTGGGCTTTCTATCCTGTACCATTGATCTATATTTCTGTGTTTGTGCCAGTTCCATACTGTCTTGATTACTGTAGCTTTGTAGTATAGTCTGAAGTCAGGGAGTCTGATTCCTCCAGCTCCATTTTTTTCCCTCAAGACTGCTTTGGCTATTCGGGGTCTTTTGTGTCTCCATACAAATTTTAAGATGATTTGTTCTAGTTCCGTAAAAAATGCCATTGGTAATTTGATAGGGATTGCACTGAATCTGTAGATTGCTTTGGGTAGTATAGTCATTTTCACAGTATTGATTCTTCCAATCCAAGAACATGGTATATCTCTCCATTTGTTGGTATCATCTTTAATTTCTTTCATCAGTGTCTTATAGTTTTCTGCATACAGGTCTTTTGTCTCCCTAGGTAGGTTTATTCCTAGGTATTTTATTCTTTTTGTTGCAGTGGTAAATGGGAGTGTTTCCTTAATTTCTCTTTCAGATTTTTCATCATTAGTGTATAGGAATGCAAGAGATTTCTGTGCATTAATTTTGTATGCTGCAACTTTACCAAATTCATTGATTAGCTCTAGTAGTTTTCTGGTGGCATTTTTAGGATTCTCTATGTATAGTATCATGTCATCAGCAAACAGTGACAGTTTTACTTCTTCTTTTCCAATTTGTATTCCTTTTATTTCTTTTTCTTCTCTGATTGCCGTGGCTAGGCCTTCCAAAACTATGTTGAATAATAGTGGTGAGAGTGGACATCCTTGTCTCGTTCCTGATCTTAGAGGAAATGCTTTCATTTTTTCACCATTGAGAATGATGTTTGCTGTGGGTTTGTCGTATATGGCCTTTATTATGTTGAGGTAGGTTCCCTCTATGCCCACTTTCTGGAGAGTTTTATCATAAATGGGTGTTGAATTTTGTCAAAAGCTTTTTCTGCATCTATTGAGATGATCATATGGTTTTTCTTCTTCAATTTGTTAATATGGTGTATCACATTGATTGATTTGCATCTATTGAAGAATCCTTGCATTCCTGGGATAACTCCCACTTGATCATGGTGTATGATCCTTTTAATGTGTTGTTGGATTCTGTTTGCTAGAATTTTGTTGAGGTTTTTTGCGTCTATGTTCATCAATGATATTGGTCTGTAATTTTCTTTTTTTGTGATATCTTTGGTCTTGGTATCAGGGTGATGGTGGCCTCATAGAACAAGTTTGGGAGTGTTCCTCCCTCTGCAACTTTTTGGGGGAGTTTGAGAAGGGTAGGTGTTGGCCATTCTGTAAATGTTTGATAGAATTCACCTGTGAAGCCATCTGGTCCTGGACTTTTATTTGCTGGAAGATTTTTAATTACAGTTTCAATTTCATTACTTGTGATTGGTCTGTTTGTATTTTCTAATTCTTCCTAGTTCAGTGTTGGAAAGTTATATCTTTCTAAGAATTTATCCATTTCTTCCAGGTTGTCCATTTTATTGGTATATAGTTGCTTGTAGTAGTCTCTTATGATCCTTTGTATTTCTGCGGTGTCAGTTGTAATTTCTCCTTTTTCATTTATGATTTTATTGATTTAAATCCTCTCTCTTTTTTTCTTAGAGTCTGGCTAAAGGTTTATCAATTTTGTTTATCTTCTCAAAGAACCAACTTTTAGTTTTATTGATCTTTGCTATTGTGTTCTTCTTTTCTATTTCATTTATTTCTTCTCTGATCTTTATGATTTCTTTCCTTCCACTAACTTTGGGTTTTTTTTTTTTTGTTCTTCTTTCTCTAGTTGCTTTAGGTTTAAGGTTAGATTGTTTATTTGAGATTTTTCTTGTTTCTTGAAGTGAGATTGAATTGCTATAAACTTCCCTCTTAGAACTGCTTTTGCTGCGTCCCATAGGTTTTGAGTTGTATTTTCGTTGTCATTTGTTTCTGTGTATTTTTTTATTTTTTCTTTGATTTCTTCAGTGATCTCTTGGTTATTTAGTAGTATAGTGTTTAGCCTCCAGGTGTTTGTGTTTTTTACAGTTTTTTTCCTGTAATTGATTTCTAATCTCATAGCATTGTGGTCGGAAAAGATGCCTGATGAGCCCAGGAGGAATATGAACTATTACTGTACCGATTTTACAGATGAGGAAATTGAGGCACAGAGAGTTTAAGGCTTGGGTAGAACCCCATGGCAGACATAAGTTGGGACCATTACTCCTGCACATGGCCTGGACCTTAGCACAGAAGTCTGGTTTTTCCCGGGAAGCAGAACCAATCAGATTTAAGAGGATGAACAAACCAAAAACTGTTAAAAGAAACTTTGTTGTTAACTTGAATGCTGATTTATTAACTCAAAATGAGGCGTGGACTAGAATTTTCAGGAAAGGTGCTCTCTGTTCTCTGTACCTGAAGTGCTCCTGGAAGCCATGGCACAGAGCCAGGGACTGCTTGGGGGTGTTCTTGGTGGCTCCTGTCATCCTTTTCTGAGGGTCAGATGTCCCCCAAATCATCCTGAGGATGTCAATGCAGAGGAGACTGGTCTGGACTCATGAGACTGTGCAGGAGTCAAACTGACAAGCTAATTCCCTTTGTACTCTTTTTTTTCCTAGGCTGTCTCATCTGCTCACATATTTATTTTTGAGTCTATTTATCCTATTTATGATAAAATTGGGACTTAGACACTTTTGGTAGGTGCGTAGATGGAACCTACAAAAATTCTGTAATGGGGCCTTGCCTTTGTTACCCCAGTGGTTCAGAGATAACCACACACTTAAATGAACTCAAAACACTTTAGTGAACATTGACCACATGCCAGACACAGTGATGGGAGTGCAAATATAAGTCAGTCATTGTTCGTCACTGCAGAGGGTCATGGTGGAGTGGGAAGATGTTCCAGCCACAGTGTAATTAGGAGTTCTGATAATGCTTTGGGTCAGAGTGACATCAGCAAAATGGTAAGTTAGAAAGTCACGGCCATTGTTCCCTCACAGAAACACCAATAACAATGATATAGAGACCTTTATGAGAATTCCAGATTCCAGTTAGGAAGTTGCAGGACCCCAGGAGAGCACAAAGCCAAAAACAGTTGCTTTGAAACAAGTAAGAGGAGTGATTTCACTTTACCTGTGTCGGCCCCTCCTCCAAGATGGCACAGCTCAGCACTGAGAGAGACTGCCTGCAATTTCTCCTCCTGGGGAAAGAGAGAGTAGAACGTGTCTCCAGCATCTCAACCTTTCAGAGCCCTACCTCAGGGCTCGCCTTCCTCCCCACTTATATCACTGATGGAACCAGCATGGGTTGGAGGCCTGAGGGTAGCTGAGAACAATGCAAGTGGTGGGTGGCTTGCGGCAGCTGGCATGGATTTGCATGACTGGGAGAAGACCCTCAACTTGAGACTTCTCAGTCATGAGGGAGAGGAGTGAAGAGCGCCTCCAGTGTCCTGGCTTTTCTGAGGGCAGCCTGAGGGACTGGTTTCTGTTTAACTTCATTCCTCACTTGGAGCAAGAGACAGGAAGAGAGGTGGAGTTTGCATCCAGCTCTCTGGATTTTTGCAGAGCTGCCTGAGGAGCTGCTTTCTGTTTGGTCTGATATGAGGTACTGACAAGGAGCTTCCTGGTTGCCACTGAGAACCCAGGAGAGTGAGGTGGCTTGCTGCTATAGAAGCAGAGAACTTGCAGCACCAAGGACAGACACAGAGGGAGCAAGAGATTATGATCTCGTGAACAAATAAACTGGCAAATTCCTTTAATTAGGACTTTACATGCACAAGTCCAGAGAAAATGCATCAGCAGAAAAGGTTTGAGAGGCCTCCAGACTCTCTAGTTGGGCTGATTCGTGAAGGTCCTTCCCTGTACAAAACTAGTTTGTAAAGACTGGGAGAGGTGGCTGTTTTTTCACATGTGTAGATACCAATACAAAAGTTGAAAGAACATGACGAAATAGACAAACACGACTCAACCGAAGAAACAAAATAAATATCCAGAAACCAATCCCAAAGAAACACAGGTATATGATTTACCTGATACAGAATTCAAAGTAAACTGTCATAAAGATGCTCAACAAGCTCAGGAAAACAATCCATGAATAAAACGAGCATTTTAACAAAGAGATAGAAAATATAAAAAAGAAACAAATTTTGGAGCTGAAGAATATAATAGCGGAACAGAAAACCGCACTAGAGGTGTTCAACAACAGACTTGATCAAACAGAAGAAAGAATCAGTGACCTCAAAAGCAGGTAATTGGAAATTATCCAGTCAGAGGACAAAAAAAAAAAAGAATGAAGGAAGCCTAAGGGACTTATGGGACTCCATCAGGTGAACAAGTACATGCATATGGGAGTCTCAGAAGAAGAAGAAAAAGAAAAGGGCAGAAAGCTTATTTAAGGAAATAACGACAGAAGACTTACCAAATCTGGGAAGGAAAATGGACATCCAGATTCAAGAAACCAAACAGATTCTATAAAAGATGAACCAAAGAAGTCCACACTGAGTCACATTGTAATCAGACTGCCAAGAGTCAAAGATAGAACTGTGAAAGCAACAAGAGAAATCCACTCGTCTCATACAAAGGCTCCCCCATAAGACTGTCAGTGGATTTCTCAGCAGAACCCTTGCAGGCCATAAGGGAGTGGGATGATATATTCAAAGTGCTGGGGGGAAAAAAAAAAAAAAGAAACCCCAGCTAACCAGGAATACTATATCTGGCAAAACTGTCCTTAAAAAAATCAAGGATAGATAAAGACTCCCAGATAAACAAAAGCTGAGGGAGTTCATCACCACTAGACTTGCCTTATAGGAAATGCTAAAGGGAGTCCTTTGAGGTGGAATGAAAGGATGCTAAACAGCAACACAGAAACATTTGAAAGTCTAAAGCTCACTGGTAATCATATGGACAAATACAGAATACTGTAATGCTGCAGTGGAGGTGTGTAAATCAGTGAATTCTGGTATAGAAGTTAAAGAAAGTATAAAAAAGAACTATACCTATAAAATATGTTAACAGATGCACAATATAAAAATATGTAACTCATGACATCAATAAAATAAAATGTGTATGGGGGGAGAGGTAAAAGTGTGGAGTTTCTGTATGTGATTGAAGTAAGTTGTTATCAATTTAAAATAAATTTTTATCACTATGTTTTATGTAAGCCCCATGGTAACCACAAGAAAATACTTATAGAAGATACACAAAAGAAAATGAAAAGGAATCAAAGCCTGTTCCTACCAAAGAAAAAAATCAAATGAAACACAAAGGAAGACAGCAAGAAAGGAAAAGAGGGACAAAAGAGCTACAAGACAGGCAGAAAACAATGAACAAAATGGCAGTAGTAAGATCTTCCTTATCAATAATTATTTTAAATGTAAATGGATTAAACTCCCTAATCAAAAGACTTCAAGTGGCTGAATGGATTAAAAAAAAACCAAGATCCAACTCTGTGCAGGCTGTAAGAGACTCACTTTAGACTTAAGGACAAATAGAAGCTGAAAGTGAAAGGACAGAAAAAGATATTCCGTGCAAATGACAACCAAAAGAGAGCGAGATGGCCAGAAGAAACAGAGGACTTGAACAATGGTATAGACCAAGTGGACCTAACAGATATTTGTTGAATGTTCCACCCAACAGTAGCAGAATACACATTCTTCTCAAGCACACACAACATTCTCCAGGATAGATCTCATGTTATGTCACAGAATAAGTCTCAACAAATTTAAGAAGATTGAAATTATACCAGGTATGCTCTCTGATCACAATGGAATGAAACTATAAATCAGCGGAAGGAAAATAGGAAAGTTCACAAACATATGGAAATGAAACAACGCACTCTTGAACAACCAGTGGGTCATAGAAGAAATCAAAAGGAAAATTAGAAAATATCTTGAGACAAATGAAAACAAAAACACAACATACCAAAACTTATGGGATGCAGCAAAAGCAGTATTAAGAGAGAAGTTTACAGTGATAAACACCTACATTTAAAAAGAAGATTCTAAATAAACAACCTCACTTTACACCTCAATGACCAAAAAAAGAACAAACTAAGCCCAAAGTTAGCAGAAGGAAGGACACAGTAGTGATTAGGGGAAATAAATGAAATACAGAATAGAAAAGCAGTTGAAAAATCAATGAGACCAAGAGTTGGTGTTAACATCAATTTTTTGTTAAATAGCACCATCTTTTTGTTAAAGGTCAACAAAATTGACAAAACTTTAGCTAGACTAAGAAAAAAAAGGGAGAAGACTCATAAATAAAATCAGCAATGAAGGAGGAGACATTGCAACTGATGCCACAAAAATAAAAAGGATTATAAGAGACTACTATAAGCAATTATAGGCCAGGAAACTGGATAATCCAGAAAAAAATGGTAAATGCCTAGAAATATACAACCTGCCAAGACTGAATAATGAAGAATAGAAAATGTGAACAGACCTGTAACTAGTAAAGAGGTGGACTTTGTGATCAAAAACCTCCCAACATAGAAAAGCCCAGGACCAGATGGTTTCATTGGTGAATTCTATCAAATTTTTAAAGAAGAATTAATTCAGTTTCTTTTCAAACTCTTCCAAAAGAAATTGAAGAAGAGGGAACACTTCCAAACTCTTTTATGAGGCCAGCATTACCTTGATACCAAAGCCAGAAAAAGACACTACAAGAAAAGAAGATTGGAGACCAGTATCCCTGATGAGAATAGATACAAAAATCCGCAACAAAATACTACAAACTGAATTCAACAGCATATTAAGAGGATCATACACCATGACCAAATGGGATTTATCACTAGGTGCCATGATGGTTCAACATCTGAAAATCAACCCATGTGATACACTACATTAACAGAATGAAGAATAAAAATTACATAATCATCTCAATAGATGCAGAAAAAACATTTGACAAAATTCAACACCCTTTCGTGATTAAAAACATTCAACAAGCTAGGATAGCTTGTTGAATATGAAAAGCCCACAGTTACCCTCATACTCTATAGATCCTTTCTTGCCTTTAAGGATTGGATAAAAGACCTAGGTGTCCTTTGTGTCTTCCAAAGTCCCTGTGTAGGTACATACGGTTGTGTAAGAGAGATGCTCTTTTTTCAGGATGGACACCTCCAGCATGAAGTTTGATTCCATCCTGTCTCTGTTGCCAGCTGTGTTTTATCTGCTGCTGCAACTAACTTAGTTAGTTGTCCTCCCTTGCAACTAACTTAGCCATCTTCATTTCTTCTCTTCCTCGGAGCCCACGTAAATCATACCTGCTAAATATTGTTATGATGCTGCTACATGACCACCCTTTCAAAAAAACCCGGTAGCTTAAAACAATAACCATTCATTTTTCTCACGGTCTGCAGGTCAGCTGGGTGGTTTGATTGGGTCAGACCCAGCTGCTCTTGGCTGGGCTCACTCATGAATCTGTGCTTGGCGAGCCTGGATGATCTAGGATGGCCTCAGTTGAGATGACCCACCCTGACTCCATGTGGTCGCTCATCTTCCAGCCTCTAGCCTAGGCTCCTGCTCATGGCAGAAGGCCAAGGAAGAAAGCAGAGGCCGCGTCGCCTTTGGGGTCTAGACTCAGTACATGCATGCTGTCACTTCCACTGCATGTCCCAAGGCCAGCCCTGATTCAAGAGCTGGAGAAATAGACTCTACCTCTTAATGAAGAGGAGCCGCCAGGTCCCACTGAAAATGCTGTAGATGCAGGGACAGGTAGAGAATCTGAGCTGTCTCTGTGTTCAGTCCACTGTGTAGATCGGGAGTCAGCAAACGTTTTCTGTAAAGGGCCAAATAGTAAACATTTGAGGCTTTTGGGGCCATTTGGCCTTTGTCATAACTACTCAACCGTGCCGTTGCGATGTGAAAGCAGCCATAGACAATACGTAGATGAGCGGGCATGCCTGTGTTCCGCTAGAACTTACTTACAAAGCCAGGCAGCAGGCCGGATTTGGCCCACAAGCTGCAGTTTGCTGTGCTCTGACCTCGACGATCCAGACCAAGTAGGAATCTCAGATGCAGGATCTAGGATGCTGTCCTTCCTGAAGTCATAAGCAGAGGTGTCATCTGCCAGCAGAAGTGCTCTTACTGGAGAGAAGAAATAAAACCAGGTGAGAGGAGCAGGGGCTCCCCTCTAAGGTGCAGATGACTACAGTTGACCCTTGAACAACATGGGAGTTAGGGACACTGACCCCCAGCGCAGTCGAAAATCCACATCCTGCTCTCGCTGCCTCAAAAACAAAGGAATTGATAAATGACTCACCCAAGGGCAGGAAGCTGAAACAGTCCGGATAGAATCAGGACTCAAACCCTGGTTCTTGTGATTCCACCTATTGGGCTCTCTAATCGAACACAAACTTTTCCCCTCCCGTAGGTAAAGATCTGTAAAACGAAAATACAGGTATGATATTTATTGAAAAAAATCCACGTATAAGTGGACCCACCCAGTTCAAACCTGTGTTGTTCAAGGGTCAGCAGTATTTGCATCCCTTTGGGTGCCATATTGAACTTAACACAGGTTAAGTTTATTTCTCATCAAGTCCTTGGAGTTCATTCCTTTTTGTTCCTGTGTTTGGCTGGATTCTCATTTCTTATCCATCTATATCTCCCAATGGATCCCAGATAGAATTCCTTCCATTTTTCTTTTCTTAAATTTTTTGGCCACGCCGCACAGCTTGCGGGATCCTACTTCCTTGACCAGGGTTCGAACCCCTGCCCTCAGCAGTGAAAGTGCAGAGTCCTAACCACTGGACCACCAGGGAATTCCCTCTTTCCATTATTTCTGACCTGGATGCCCTCTTTCTGTCTTTCTTAATCCGAGCTTCAGAAGCGAAGTCACCACCTCCTTCTGGGCCCCCAAGGAAAGCCTCCAATTAGAGCTACGGATTAGATCATGTTTATTTTCCTTTACAAATTATGCGTCTGATTGTCAGGACCATGACATGCTCCATCAAAGTTTAAAGATACATTTGTTCTCCAGAGTGACTTTTTGTTTCAATCATTATTGCCTGGAGTTGTTGCTTGACTAGAGATTTGGTTAAATTTCAGGTAACATGAACTTCTTTTTAATAGAATGTCCAAGTCTCTGCAATTCTTCGATCTGCTGGCTTGGTTTTTCTTAACGCGGGCTACCCATTGTGGGTCAGCAGCCTGCCATCTTCTTTTTCCCATCAGAGATTTTCTTTACCGCATATAATACAAGGCTATTACCATCTTGTTTTTCTAGAGATGAAAATGAAATCTTTGCTTTCTAATTTTATTCCTTCCCTTTTATTATTGGTTGCTACTGACTTCTGCAGTATGATTCTTCCCTGGGCATTCATCAGTGGGTATAGTTTTCAGCTTGGCATGGCTCAGACTTCAAACTTTTAAAGTTTTAAAGTAGCAAAGTTGCACAGACAGTCAATAAATCAATAACTATCGCCATTTTATTGCTTGTAAGGTGATTACTCCCCTTTGCCTGTAGCGACTTTTCAATTTGATCAAAATGCAGTTTTGTCAGGTCGTGGTTGAGTCCTCCAGATATAAAAATACATAAAGCAATTGAGAGAAGCCTATGCTCAAATATTTTAATAACTACCCTTCACTTCTTTAACCATCTTATTCCGGCACTTTTGTGGTTCCCGTCCTATAATTCAAATTTCCATGCTCTTTGCCAAAGAAATTTTGATTTAGTGCTTATTCCAACCTCTTGTCTTTGTAAGAATGTATTATTTTTCTTCCTAACTGGTGGTGAGCATTGATCCTGCTGCAAAGCGTTTTCTCCGTGTCAAATTATTTCCTGTGTGATCTGTAAATCAGGTTCTGATGGTGGTGCAACATGGAAGATGTCTTGGTTTATTTGAGATTGTTTTCCAGACGAGGGGAGGCAGAATAATAGGAGTAGAATTGTTATCTTAGGCAGGAAAGGAAGAAATCCTCCACTTTGCTACTGCCCTGGCAGCAGGCACCCTTTTGACTGTATTTTAAGGAAAATTAGAAGTGAGGGCCTGCACTCAGGGCTGCTTGCCCGGGGCAGTGTGCTGCCAGCCTGGCATGGCTCTTGGTTTGTCTTAGTCTGATCGGGCTGCTATAACAAAATACCACAGACTGGGTGGCTTATAAACAACAGACATTTATTCCTCACAGCTCTGGAGGCTGGCAGTCTGAGATCAGGGTGCCAGCATGGTCAGGTGATGGTTCTTTTTCCAGTCACAGATTTCCTGTTGTGTCCTTACATGGTAGAAGGGGCAAGGGAGCTCCCTGGGGCCTCTTTTATAAGGGCACTAGTCCCATTCTTGAAGGTACTGCCCTTATGACCCACTCACCTCCCAAAGACCCCACCTTCTAATACCATCCTTTGGGGATTAGGATTTCAATGTATGAATTTGGGTGGGGGGACACACACGTTCAGACCATAGCATGGCTCACATGGCTCCTTGTTATCCCCATGGCATCCCCCCCGCCCCCGGTGCAGAGGACCACTCCCTCCGTGGATCACCTTGCCTCCCACCAGTGAGTTAAGTCTTAGCATTTTCACTCTGCTGTTGCTGTACATCTTGAATATCCGCAGTGACAACCGCAGAGGTTGTCTGCCTCAGTGGTCCGCTTTATCTCCCAGGAGAACCGGTTACTGGTTTGACTACAGTGATTTGGTTTTGAGTGGTATGCCTCAACCCTGTTTCCCCCAGGCCTCTCATGTCGATGCCCTGCTTTTGCAGAACGTGAGGTTTTCCAGAAATGGATACAGTTGACCCTCATTATGAGCGGTTCCGTATTTGTGAATTTGCCTGCTCACTAAAATGTATTTGTAACATCCAGAGCAATACGTGGGGCGCTTGCCGTTCCCAGACCAGAAACAAGTGTTCTTTTCACAGTCTCTTTAGTGCCATATTTTTCGCATTTTTGTGTTTTTTTTATTGGTAGTTTTGCTGTTTCCAGTGGCCTTGAAATGCAGGGCAGGAGTGCCTGTAGTGTTTCTAAGCACGAGAAGGCTGCGCTGGGCCTTATGGAGAAAATACGTGTGTTAGACAAGCTTCCTGCAGCGTGAGTGACAGTGCTGTGGGCTGTGAGTTCAATGTGGATGAACCAACGACATATATTTGATAAGCTTTCTTTAAACAGAAACACACAAAACAAGGTTGTATATTGATTGGTTGATGAAAATGTTGTGACCAGAGGTCTCGAAGGAACCTAACCCTGTATTTCTCTTGGGGACGGTGATTTAGTACTCACTAATTCGGTGGCCATGGTGACTTTATAGCACATAACTACCACAAATAATAAGAAAATAACATTTGTCAGAAACAGACTCACAGACTTAAGAGAATGAACTTATGGTTACTGAGGGGAAGGGTGGAGGAAAGGGATAGTTAGGGAGTTGGGGATTGACATGTACACGCTGCTATATTTAAAATGGATAACCAACAAGGACCTACTGTATAGCACAGGGAACTCTGCTCAGTATCCTGTAACAACCTAAATGGGAAAAGAATTGGAAAAAGATACATGTATATGTATAACTGAATCATTTTGCTGTACACCTGAAACTATCATAACATTGTTAATCAACTATACTCCAATATAAAATAAAAAGTTAAAACAAAGAAATTAACGTTTGTGTCTCCCCAAAATTCATATGTTGAAACCTAATCCCCAATGTGATGGTATTGGGAGGAGGGGCCTTTGGGAGGTGATGAGGTCATGAAAGCTGAGCCCTCATGGATGGGATTAGTGCCCTTATAAAAGAGACCCCAGAGAGCTCCACCAGATGAGGACACAGTGAGTAGATGGCCATCTGTGAACCAGGAAGTGGGCTCTCACCAGACACTGAATCTCTAAGTGCCTTGATCTTGGACTTCGCAGCCTCCGGAACTGTGAGAAATAAATATGTGTTGTTGATAAGCCTCCCAGTCTATGGTATTTTTGTTATAGCAGCCTGTGCTCACTAAGACAGACTGTATGTATCTTTCATCACAGCAGAGGTGCCTATGCTGAAATGTCTTTCCTGTGCAAGAAAATAGCGCACGTGGATTGTTCTTCCAGGCCTGTGCAGATGTTCTGCTTACGTTTTTAACGACAGGTTTTCTCTCCCAGGTGTAAGTAGCATGGTCAATGCAGGAGCGATGAGTGGCTCTGGAAACCTGATGGATTTCCTTGACGAGCCATTCCCTGATGTGGGGACGTATGAGGACTTCCACACCATCGACTGGCTGAGGGAGAAGTCACGGGACACCGACAGACACAGAAAGGTACATGCTGTTCATAAGGACACTTTGAGGGGAATCCCTTCGGAGGGCTGGGCCATGCTTTTTTTTTTTTTTAAATTTTATTTATTTATCTATTTATTTATGGCTGCGTTGGGTCTTCGTTTCTGTGCGAGGGCTTTCTCCAGTTGCGGCAAGCGGGGGCCACTCTTCATCGCGGTGTGCGGGCCTCTCACTATCGCGGCCTCTCTTGTTGCGGAGCACGGGCTCCAGACGCGCAGGCTCAGTAGTTGTGGCTCACGGGCCTAGTTGCTCCACGGCATGTGGGATCCTCCCAGACCAGGGCTCGAACCCGTGTCCCCTGCATTGGCAGGCAGATTCTCAACCCCTGCGCCACCAAGGAAGCCCTGGGCCATGCTTTTATCGGACAGTCACTGAGCTAGAGCTTGGGTTCATGTGTCATGCGCTGAGCTAGGTTCTAGAGAAGAGAAGGGCTAGTGGGAGAGGCAGAGATGTGGACAGGTAATTATAATACCAGGTGCTTTGGGTGGAAGGCTGTGTCATACAGAGGTGTGGTGTGGAGGGCAAGGAGTGGGGCTCTGGAACCAGACAGATCAGGTACATCCTGACTTTGACACCTTTAGGCTGGCTGACTTTTGGGGTGCCATTTCTGGACCCCATCTTCTCATCTGTAAGGATGGAGTTAATTATACCAGAAGATTAAATGGGGCTGTGTGTGTATGAAAGCACATATTACAGTGCCTGGCCTTTAGTAGGCAATCAATATATATTCTTATGGGCTGCAATAAAGTTATGTATCAAGTGCTGTGGGATCATTTAGGAGGGATGGTTAGGGAGGGAGTTTTTAGAGGGGGTGAGATTTCAGTGGGGTCTTGAAGGATGACTAAGAATTTGCCAGGCAGAGGAAGGGGAAAGGATTCTCATCAGGAGTGGCTCTTTTTTAGGTCACAGAGGCATGAAAGACCGAGGCACATTTAGGCAGTTCAAGGAGTTCTAAGGTTTGGTGGCAGATTCACAGAAGGGGAGCACTAGAGATGAGTCCGGCCACGTGGGCGATGGGGCCGCATTGGGAGCGACTGAGTAGACCATGAAGAGGAGTTTAGATTTCCTTTTTTTTTTTTTTTTAAGATTTATTTTATTATTTATTTATTTATTTATTTAATTTATTTATTTTTGGCTGTGGCTGGTCTTAGCTGCAGTACACGGGATCTTCGTTGAGGCATGCGGGATCTTTTCGTTGTGGTGTGTGGGCTTCTCTCTAGTTGTGGTGGGCGGGTTTTCTCTCTCTAGTTGTGGCGCACAGGCTCCAGGGTGCGTGGGCTCTGTAGTTGTGGTCTGTAGTTGTGACACAGGCTCCAGAGCACGTGGGCTCTGTGGTTTATGGCACGTGGGCTCTCTAGTTGAGGCGCGCGAGCTCAGTAGTTGTGGTGCGTGGGCTTAGTTGCCCCGCGGCATTTGGGATCTTAGTTCCCTGACCAGGGATCGAACCCGCGTCCCCTGCATTGTAAGGTGGACTCTCCACCACTGGACCACCAGGGAAGTCCCTGGATTTCCTATTTACTTATTTACTTATTTATTTGTTTGTTTGTTTATTTTTGGCTGTGTTGGGTCTTCATTGCTGCGCGTGGGCTTTCTCTAGTTGCGGTGAGCGGGGGCTACTCTTTGTTGTGGTGCGCTGGCTTCTCATTGCAGTGGCTTCTCTTGTTACGGAGCATGGGCTCTAGGCGCGCGGGCTTCAGTAGTTGTGGCTCACACTACTGTGAGCTCACACACTACTGCTCACTACAGTGAGTTGTGGCTCACGCGCAGGCTCAGTAGTTGTGGCGCATGGGCTTAGCTGCTCTGCAGCATGTGGGATCTTCCTGGACCGGGGCTCGAACCCGTGTCCCCTGCAGTGGCATGCGGATTCTCAACCACTGCGCCACCGGGAAAGCCCTGGATTTCTTTTTCATGGCCACAGGATACAAGAGAGATGCACTGCCAGGGGAGAAACAGGAAGCTTGGAAATGAGCTCAGGAGAAAGAGGAAGAAGATCTGACAGAGGGCAGTGAAGTGCTGACGGAGAGAGGCTTGGGGTCCAGATCCTTCACAGGAGCCGTTGCCAGGATGGAGGCGGGTAGTGGGGCCAGGATGACGCCCTGGCTGTGGTCAGAAGAGGGTGATGCCTTGGATGACGAGAGGGGAGAAGAGGGACGCGGCAGATTTCAGGGGGAGGCCACTGAGTTCGGTTTCAGGCGCTGTGAGTTTGAGCCGTTTGTCCAGCCTGTGGCTGGAGGTGGTCGGCAGGCGAGAGAACCCTGCGCAGTTCAAGGGCAGGGTCAGGGCTATTGGTGGAGCATGAGGGGTCCTCGGCATGCGAGTGGGCGCTGAAGCTTTAGAAGCGGCCCAGGTGGCCTGGGTCTGGAGAGAGAGGGGTCAGGAGCAGTTGGGCCCCGGAGCAGTGCCAAGATTTAGCGGGTTCCGGGGGGCGGGCTGGGGGTCAGTGACGGATGCTTAGAAGAAGCAGGTAGAGGTCAAGGAGAGCAGCCAGCAGAGTGGCCACAAGTGAAAGGGGGAGAGAGTGGCGAGGACGGGGCCCCCCCCACGGAGGGGTCAAGTCGGAGACGAAGCAGCCGCGAGGGGGCTGTCGGCGACCGAGGGAGAGCAGCTTCCGAGGGTGCGCTGAGGGGGCAGTGCCGTCGAGAGTGTGACTGTGTCGCATCATTTCACGCAAGTTGACAGGGAAGGAGGCAGAGAGATGTGTAGGGAGCGAGGTAGCGTCGAGAAGCTGACGCAGCCGCTTGGCTCCGACCTGGAGGAACGGGGGAGCTGGGGCACCCTTCCGTCCGGAGCAGGGGTCGTGGACTGTGGCAAATCCAGCGCAGCGCGCGTCCGGCTCGGCGCCGGTTCCTTGGCTCGCAGCCCCGCCCGCGCATGCGCATGCTCCACATGACTCCTTTTGTGCTACAGCAGCAGAGTCCGGTAGTTGCCACGGAGACCATCTGACCTGCCCGACCGAAAATAGTTACTTTCTGTCTCTTTACAGGAAATGTTTGCCAACCCTTGCTCTAAAGGGTCATGAGGGGAATGATGATCTCAGGAATGTAGGATTCTGTTAACACAGGGAGGCAAAGGGGTGCTCTTACAATGTGTTTAGATGTAACCATCTGCCTGGAAAGCGTGATCCAGGCTGGCTCAGTCAGCCTTCTTGCTGTTAATCAAAACTACAACGAGGTATCACCGCACACCGGTCAGAATGGCCATCATCAAAAAAATCTACAAACAACAGTGCTGGTGAGGGTGTGGAGAAAAGGGAACCCTCCTACACTGTTGGTGGGAATGTAAATTGATACAGCCACTCTGGAGACCAGTATGGAGGTTCCTTAAAAAACTGAAAGTAGAGTTATCATGTGATCCAGCAATCCCACTCCTGGGCATGTATCCAGAGAAAACTCTAACTCGAAAAGATACATGCACCCCAATGTTCATAGCAGCACTATTTACAATTAGCAGTAATCACGCCTTGGATAAACCTCATTGGCTATGATACTGCCACTGCACAAAGCTAACAGCACTATTCACAATAGCCAAGACATGGAAGCAACCTAAATGTCCACTGACAGAGGAATGGATAAAGAAGGTGTGGTACATATATACAATGGAATATTACTCAGCCATAAAAAAGAATGAAATAATGCCATTTGCAGCAACATGGATGGACCTAGAGATTATCATACTGAGTGAAGTAAGTCAGAGAAAGACAAATATCATATGATATTGCTTATATGTGGAATCTAAAAAAATGGTACAAGTGAACTTATTTACAAAACAGAAATAGACTCACAGACATAGAAAACCAACTTATGGTTACCAAAGGGGAAAGGGGGTGGGGGAGGGATAAATTAGGAGTTCGGGATTAACAGATACACACTACTATATATAAGATAGATAAACAACAAGGTCCTACTGTATAGCATAGGGAACTGTATTTAATATTTTGTAATAACCTATAATGGAAAAGAATCTGAAAAAGAATATATATATAGGTATAACTGAATCACTTTGCTGTACACCTGAAATTAACATTGTAAATCAATTATACTTCAATTAAAAAAAGAAAGTTCTTGGGACTTCCCTGGTGGCGCAGTGGTTAAGAATCTACCTGCCAATGCAGGGGACACGGGTTTGAGCCCTGGTCTGGGAAGATCCCACATGCCGCGGAGCAACTAAACCCGTGTGCCACAGCTACTGAGCCTGTGCTCTAGAGCCCGCGAGCCATGACTACTGAGCCCACGTACCACAACTACTGAAGCCCACGCGCCTAGAGCCTGTGCTCCGCAACAAGAGGAGCCACTGTAATGAGAAGCCCGTGCACCACAACGAAGAGTAGCCCCTGCTTGCCACAACTAGAGAAAGCCCGTGCACAGCAACGAAGACCCAACGCAGCCATAAAGGAAGGAAGGAAGGGAGGAAGGGAGGAAGGGAGGGAGGGAGGGAGGAAAGGAGGGAGGGAGGAAGGAAAGGAGGGAGGGAGGAAGGAAGGAAGGAAGGAAGCAAGGAAGAAAGAAAGAGAAAGAAAGTAAGTTCGTTCTTGTTGTTAACATGTAGCCTGGAAAATGAAAGAAGGAAATGAAGTCTTTGTCGAAGAGGGTCTTTTGTGAACAGACCTTACGATTTAAGCTAAAATAATTTGTATTCAAAATGGTGACACCGAAGTGATGTCTTCCTTCAGAATGGCTTTGAAATAAAGATCAAATCACACTTAGTGAGGTTTTTTTAATTAAGTGAATTTTTTGGGATTCTTTGGAGACCATTATGGCATCTTTATAGCTCTGTGAACTAGAAAGCCCATTTAACCATTGTGCTAGGTAACAAAGAATCACATAAGTGGCAGTCTAGTTGCTTCATTATATTCGTTTTCTCAGTCACCGTGTGTCCTGAGGAAACAGTTTCAGAGAAGGAAGCATGAATTGGAAGGTGTATCCACGTCAACTCCGATGTCTTTCTGTCTCTAGATAACCAGCAAGAGCAAGGAGTCCATATGGGAGTTCATCAAGAGCTTGCTGGACGCCTGGTCGGGATGGGCGGTGATGCTGCTCATCGGCCTGCTGGCGGGTACGTGGGGCGTTTCTCTTGTCCTTCATGCCAGGGGGTTGTTCCTTCAAATACCTAAGAGCACAATACACGACGATGCACTTAACATAAATCTATCATCCGTAAAGCAAGAAGGCCCCAAGGCACGGACGGGCCCAGGTGCGGTCATTGGAGAGCGGTACCGAGAGAGCGGGACGGGCCCAGGTGCGGTCATTGGAGAGCGGTACCGAGAGAGCGGGTTGGCCCTTTCCACACTGTACAGAGGTTTACTGCCATGCTGGATTTTATTGAAAACACACATTTCACATTCTATAGTACTTGGCCATGTAGAAGGCGAGAAAGGACGGGAACATGTTGATCTCTAAAAATAAAACATCATATGAGACTGGCCTTTACTAACACCGGCAGGCCCTGAGATGAATTGTAAACATCGAGAGACGCTCACAGTAATGCGAGACACCACAGGGCCTGAGGTAGGCCCGGGGGAGGTACCTCCAGCCCATGGGTTGTTCTGGCCCGTAGGGACTCCGTGTCCTTCATTTGTATAATCCCAACACTGTGTTTGTGAGCAGTAGCTGTTTCCAGAGTGAATGAATGAGTATCTGGAGGGGACACCTCCCCTTTTAATAGCAAATGCACCAGCCCTCCGTGGAAATTGTTTCCTGAAACTTACTTCCTTTTAGGAGGCTGTGAAGGTTAATGTCTAAGAAGAAAAAAATTTGATCATGCTAAAGAGATTCCCTTAAGAAACCCCCCCTGCCTGTAGTAACACGCTAGTTATGGTTATAGGACTGATTAGAGAATGGCTGTGTGATACAGGTTGAATATAGTACATACTTGCAGAGCACCTGCGGGGCATAGAGTAAAATTTTGTGATTAGAGGACTTTGATTTCTGGCCGCCCTGTCACTCGTTACATCTACAATGGTAGGAGGGGCTTGGTTGCCAGGGAGGGACTCCCTCTGCCTGGCATGTCCTGAAGGGCCCAGAAGAGTGCTGAAGGGGCAGTCCTCTCCTTCCGGTCACAGCAGCTGCCCGCCCATCCCCCCCGCCCTGTCCTTCCCCTCCCAGCGGCGCGCCTGGTGTATATTGGCAGCAATGCTGGGAGGGAATTCGAGTTCATGGACATATGGCGTTTTGCCACCCATTCGTTTGGCTCTATGAAGACCTCTAAAGGTAGGTGGGGGGGGGGGCGGGGAGGGTAGTTTGCTGCGAATTTTGATGTGTTTCTTTAGAATAGATTTATAAAACTGTACTCTGTGTTATTCTTGGCTCCTGGGAAGGAGGGATGAATACGGGAAATGAAGGAATCAGAGTAGATGTCTTGGCGTCCTGCTGGAGTCACACAGCGTAGATTTATCACCTGATCTCAGAGCCCTGTCGGGCTGTCTTTAACAAGTCAGATACCGACCATCGGGTTTCACTGTTAATCCGATTTCCCTCAGTTCTTTCAGGAAGAATCACCTGGGGAATTAAAAAAAAAATGCTGCTGCCCAGGCTTCAATTAAATAGTACCCCTGGAGATGACACCCTAGCATTGAGTAAAGCCCCCTTTCCCCTGTGATTCTAATATGTGGCCAGGGGTGAGGACTGCTGGAGAAGGGCGATACCATGGTCACATCAGCAGATGAATATAGGCGGGAGGCAAGAAAGGGATGATCTTGGCAGTGAAGGTGGCTAAAGTGTTCTTTTGATCTGGATGAAGGAAAAGCCAGAAAACTGCCCCATTCACCTTCCCGTTCCCCAGTGGCGAGCCCCAGGGGTCTCACTGTCTGGCCTGTCACCTCCTTAGTGGCAGACCAGACATTATATTCTGATGCCCAAGACGGAGAGGCCCAAAAGCTGTGGCTCCTCTGCAGGGCGTTAACCAGGAACCACCACTGGGTGTCGCTGTTGCTCCACACAAGGCAGTTTTTGTTCAAATGTCATCTTCTGCTTGAGGTGTTCTCTGACCACCTTTTCTAAAAGTACGTCTCTCTCTCTGAGCCTCGTCGCCCTCGCCCACTATATGTATGTATGTGTGTATGTATGTAACAGCTTTATTGAGATATAACTCACATACCAAACAGTTCACCTAGTTAAAGTGTACAACTTGGTGGTTTTTAGTGTATTCACAGAGTTTTGCAACCATCACCAAGGCCAATTTTAGAACATTTTCATCAGCTCCCAAAGAACCTCCCTACCCTTTAGCTATCAGCCCCAGTGCCCCTAGCCTCCCCTCAGTCCTGGGCAACCGCTAATCTACTTTCTGTCTCTGTAGATTTGCCTATTCTGGACATTTCATAAAATGGAATCATACAATATATGGTCTTTTGTGACTGGCTTCTTTTACAGCATAACGTTTCCAAGGTTCATCCATGCTGTCGTGTGTGTCAGTACTTCATTCCTTTTTGTTGCCATTGTAGGTGGACCACATTTTGTTTCTCCGTTCAGCAATTAATGGGCATATGGGTTGTTTCCACTGTTTGGCTTTTGTGAATATGCTGTTGTGAACATTTGCATACATGTCTTGTGTTGGGTATATGTTTTCATTTCTCGTGGGCAGATGCCTAGGAATGGAAGTGTTTGGTCAGGTGGTGACTCCTGGTTTAACTTTTTGAGGGCCTGTCCGACCGTTCTCCTGCACCATTGTAGGAAATGGCTGCCATTGGAACGTGCTGTATTCTCCTCTCTAGCACCTACCACCTTCTGTTGGAGCCCCTCATTTACTTACTTATTCAGTCTAGTGTCTTCTCGCACAAGGTGAGATTCCATGAAGGCAGGGACCTGAGTTTGCTTTGTTCACTGCTGTACCCCAGGGTGTGGAACAGTACGTGGCACGTAGTAAGTAGGTGCTCAATAAATAGCCCTTGAGTGAATGGATGGACCTGAGTTTTGTGATTTTCATTCGTTTGTTGCTCTCATTCATTCAACATGGATATATAGTTCCAGCTATGTACCTGATGTGAATACAACAATGGCCCTTGCCCACTTAAAGGGGACACAGGGTCTAGACACCTGGCTTGATCCCCACCGTGGCACACAAACCAGACAAGACACTCCCCCCACCCTTATAGACTAGTTGGAGTGTGTGTGTGTGCGTGTGTGGGGGTGTGTGTGTGTGTATACACATATATATAAATATTGATCATATCAGGATGTGATAGGTATGGTGATGGGGGAATGCCTGGGAAGTATACTTAGCCCAGACTTAGGAAATCAGGGAAGCCTTCCTGAAGGAGGTGATGTAAATGCCAGCATCTGGAAGATAAATAGGAGCTTGCCAGGTTGGGAGAGGACAGTGCTATCTTAGGCGGTGCAGAGAGGAGGGCCTGGTGTGCCAAGGAACACTGTGTGGGCAGGGTGTGGGATTCGTGATGGAGAGAGAGGAGCCTGGAGAGAAACGTGGGAACGGCGGTCAGAGCCTGCGCGCTGCTGAGGATTCGGGTGTTCTGGCTAGAACAGTGGGCGACTGCTGATGGAACCAGGAGAGTGGCAAGGCCAGGTCGCCTGAGGCTGGCGTATGGCTGCCTTTGGTGTTGATGCCGGTGGGGAATTGATGTTGTAATAAGGATCCAGTAAAAGTGTGAAAAGTTTGGTAGCCCAAAAGTATTCCCTGCCTTTGTAAAAGACTGGAATGGGTTATTCTAGAAGGAGACCTAAAATGGCCTTCTCTGACTCACTGCACACTCGATTTTATCCCACTTCTATCGGCCTTTAAAGTAGTTATTTACTTATGTAGCTCCTCAGTCCTTTATCCATAATTTTTAAAAAATCCAGAACGTTCTAACAAGTGAGATTTTTCAAGCTGGATTCCATTTGGTGGCAAAACTTTATTTCAATGACGAGGCTGTTATAAATCGTTTTGTCTCCGTTTTGTCTGAACTGTCAGGTTTACTGGAGGATACTCATGTGTGTGATCCCAGCATCCTGCCCCAGAAGCCGCTGAGGGGGTTACATGATTTATAGGGTGTAGGTACCCTGTTTCTAAGATTCGGAAGGGCTGGGTTCTGAAAGCCGCTCGGCCCCAGGGGCTTGCGGTGGGCTCAACACTGCGGGTCTCTCCCTCCCGCCTGATCAAAGCCCCCCGAGGACAGCGTATCGTTGGCCTTTGTGTCTCACTGGGCTGGGCACCACCTTTGCCACACCTGGTGCCCTGCCACTCGCTCAGGTGACCTCAAGACTGAAGAAAGAGGCTTTCTGGGTGCGTGGCAGCCCGGGGCACTGGCATCTCCGCCTGGCCCTCCGGGCGCACGTGCTGCCCTGGCCCACGCCGGCCGTCCCTCTGAGTGGCTCTCGCTGCTTCTTCCAGGCACCCTGGCCGGGGTCATTGATCTCGCCGTCGACTGGATGACGGACCTGAAGGAGGGCATCTGCCTGTCGGCCTTCTGGTACAGCCACGAGCAGTGCTGCTGGACTTCCAATGAGACCACATTTGAGGACAGGGACAAGTGTCCCCTGTGGCAGAAGTGGTCGGAGCTGCTGGTGAAACAGTCGGAGGTGGGTGCAGGGGCGGGTCCTGGCTGGGAGCCCCGTGGCTGGTGCGGGGGGACGTCCAAGCTCTCACCTTGCAGTGTCTGTCCTGACCGTCGTCGTGGCTACTACGAGTGCCACTTGCCGCTTGGCTTTTTCTAGCTCTAGGGTTCAAACTTCACTTGGAAAATCCTTTCCCACTATTTCATGTGCACGATGTATGTGTTTTCTTTAAAGCCTTTTGTTTGGCTTTATTTTTCTTACTGAGAGTGATCTCTTGATCATGCTGAAGAAATAGGGTTGATGTTTATCCCTTCTGATTGAGAAGAAAAGATGTTACTATTTTTTAATAACAGCTTTAGTGAGACATAATCCATATTCCATGGGGTGTACCCATTAACGGGTACAATGCGATGGCTTTTAGGATATTCACAGAGTTGTGCCACCATCACCCTGATCTAATTTTAGAACTTTTTTTTTTAACATTTTTTTTTTATTCAAACAGAAAGTCACAAAAATTATAATCAACCTCATCAGTTCACTCAGTCCCATGTAATTAATTTTTTTTTCATCTTGATCTTTTGTTAGCACTTTTATGAATTCATCAGTTTTCCATTAGAGTTCTGAAAAGCTTATTCATTCAGTTCGGCAGTATAGTCAGTTACCAAAAACCTGTACTTGTCAGAGACTTTTCCATGAATTCCTTGAAGATGAAACCCTTTTATAGGAACATTTTTGCAAAAGCGTCAGAGTACACCCAGAACTGTCTGTAAATGACAAAAGACTTAAAAATGACCACGGTTAAAGATTGGATGAAAGTTCATAATAACGCAATTAACAAGGAAATTTAGTTATTTCTGAGATATACATTTTAAAGTAATAACTAGAATTATGACTTATAACATTATACCAGAACATATAAGACTTTTAGGAATTTCATGTAATGTCTGAAACATTTATATTCACATATTTCCATACAAATAACCCAAAGAAAGTTTAGTATTAGTTTTTGTTTTGTTTTTTTTTATACAGCAGGTTCTTACTAGTCATCAATTTTATACACATCAGTGTATACATGTCAATCCCAATCGCCCAATTCAGCACACCACCATCCCCACCCCACCGCGGTTTTCCCCCCTGGTGTCCATACCTTTGTTCTCTACATCTGTGTCTCAACTTCTGCCCTGCAAACCGGTTCATCTGTACCATTTGTCTAGGTTCCACATACATGCATTAATATACGATATTTGTTTTTCTCTTTCTGACTTACTTCACTCTGTATGACAGTCTCTAGGTCCATCCACGTCTCAACAAATGACTCAATTTCGTTCCTTTTTATGGCTGAGTAATATTCCATTGTATATATGTACCACAACTTCGTCTGTCGATAGACATTTAGGTTGCTTCCATGACCTGGCTGCTGTAAATAGTGCTGCAATGGGCTTCCCTGGTGGTGCAGCGGTTGAGAGTCCGCCTGCCAATGCAGGGGACACGGGTTCGAGCCCTGGTCTGGGAAGATCCCACATGCCGCGGAGCAACTGGGCCCGTGAGCCACAGCTACTGAGCCTGCGCGTCTGGAGCCCGTGCTCCGCAACAAGAGAGGCCGTGACAGTGAGAGGCCCGCGCACCGCAATGAAGAGTGGCCCCCGCTCTCCGCAACTAGAGAAAGCCCTCGCACAGAAACGAAGACCCAACACAGCCAAAAATAAATAAATAAAAAAAAAAATTAAAAAAAAAAAAAAAAAAAAATAGTGCTGCAATGAACATTGGGGTGCATGTGTCTTTTCGAATTATGGTTTTCTCTGGGTATATGCCCAGTAGTGGGATTGCTGGATCATATGGTAATTCTATTTTTAGTTTTTTAAGGAACCTCCATATTGTTCTCCATAGTGGCTGTATCAATTTACATTCCCACCAACAGTGCAAGAGGGTTCCCTTTTCTCCACACCCTCTCCAGCATTTGTTGTTTGTACATTTTCTGATGATGCCCATTCTAACTGGTGTGAGGTGATACCTCATTGTAGTTTTGATTTGCATTTCTCTAATAATTAGTGATGTTGAGCATCTTTTCATGTGCCTCTTGGCCATCTGTATGTCTTCTTTGGAGAAATGTCTATTTAGGTCTTCTGCCCATTTTGGTATTGGGTTGTTTGTTTCTTTAATATTGAGCTGAATGAGCTATTTATATATTTTGGAGATTAATCCTTTGTCCGTCGATTCCTCACAGTAGTTTTAATTTGCATTTCTCTAATAATTAGTGATGTTGAGCAGCTTTTCATGTGCTTCTTGGCCATCTGTATGTCTTCTTTGAAGAAATGTCTATTTAGGTCTTCTGCCCATTTTTGGATTGGGTTGCTTGTTTCTTTAATATTGAGCTGCATGAGCTGTTTATATATTTTGGAGATTAATCCTTTGTCCGTTGATTCGTTTGCAAATATTTTCTCCCATTCTGAGGCTTGTCTTTTCGTCTTGTTTATGGTTTCCTTTGCTGTGCAAAAGCTTTGAAGTTTCATTAGGTCCCACTTGTTTATTTTTGTTTTTATTTCCATTACTCTAGGAGGTGGATCAAAAAAGATCTTGCTGTGATTTATGTCAAAGAGTGTTCTTCCTGTTTGCCTCTAAGAGTTTTATAGTGTCCGGTCTTACATTTAGGTCTCGAATCCATTTTGAGTTTATTTTTGTGTATGGTGTTAGGGAGTGTTCTAATTTCATTCTTTTACATGTAGCTGTCCAGCTTTCCCAGCACCACTTATTGAAGAGACTGTCTTTTCTCCATTGTATATCTTTGCCTCCTTTGTCATAGATTACTTGACCATAGGTGGGTTTATCTCTGGGCTTTCTATCTTGTTCCATTGATCTATGTTTCTGTTTTTGTGCCAGTACCATATTGTCTTGATTACTGTAGCTTTGTAGTATATTCTGAAGTCAGGGAGTCTGATTCCTCCAGCTCCGTTTTTTTCCCTCAAGACTGCTTTGGCTATTCGGGGTCTTTTGTGTCTCCATACATATTTTAAGATGATTTGTTCTAGCTCCGTAAAAAATGCCATTGGTAATTTGATAGGGATTGCATTGAATCTGTAGATTGCTTTGGGTAGTAGAGTCATTTTCACAGTATTGATTCTTCCAGTCCAAGAACATGGTATATCTCTCCGTCTGTTGGTATCATCTTTAATTTCTTTCATCATGTCTTACAGTTTTCTCCATACAGGTCTTTTGTCTCCCTAGGTAGGTTTATTCCTAGGTATTTTATTCTTTTTGTTGCAGTGGTAAATGGGAGTGTTTCCTTAATTTCTCTTTCAGATTTTTCATCCTTCTTAGTGTATAGGAATGCAAGAGATTTCTGTGCATTAATTTTGTATCCTGCAACTTTACCAAATTCATTGATTAGCTCTAGTAGTTTTCTGGTGGCATTTTTAGGATTCTCTATGTATAGTATCATGTCATCAGCAAACAGTGACAGTTTTACTTCTTCTTTTCCAATTTGTATTCCTTTTATTTCTTTTTCTTCTCTGATTGCTGTGGCTAGGACTTCCAAAACTATGTTGAATAATAGTGGTGAGAGTGGACATCCTTGTCTCGTTCCTGATCTTAGAGGAAATGCTTTCATTTTTTCACCATTGAGAATGATGTTTGCTGTGGGTTTGTCGTATATGGCCTTTATTATGTTGAGGTAGGTTCCCTCTATGCCCACTTTCTGGAGAGTTTTTATCATAAATGGGTGTTGAATTTTGTCAAAAGCTTTTTCTGCATCTATTGAGATGATCATATGATTTTTCTTCTTCAATTTGTTAATATGGTGTATCACATTGATTGATTTGCGTATATTGAAGAATCCTTGCATCCCTGGGATAAATCCCACTTGATCATGGTGTATGATCCTTTTAATGTGTTGTTGGATTCTGTTTGCTAGTATTTTGTTGAGGATTTTTGCATCTGTATTCATCAGTGATATTGGTCTGTAATTTTTTTTTTCTGTAGTATCTTTGTCTGGTTTTGGTATCAGGGTGATGGTGGCCTCATAGAATGAGTTTGGGAGTGTTCCTTCCTCTGCAATTTTTTGGAAGAGTTTGAGAAGAATGGGTGTTAGCTCTTCTGTAAATGTTTGATAGAATTCACCTGTGAAGCCATCTGGTCCTGGACTTTTGTTTGTTGGAAGATTTTTAATCACAGTTTCAATTTCATTACTTGTGATTGGTCTGTTCATATTTTCTATTTCTTCCTGGTTCAGTCTTGGAAGGTTATACCTTTATAAGAATTTGTCCATTTCTTCCAGGTTGTCCGTTTTATTGGCATAGAGTTGCTTGTAGTAGTCTCTTAGGATGCTTTGTATTTCTGCAGTGTCTGTTGTAACTTCTCCTTTTTCATTTCTAATTTTATTGATTTGAGTCCTCTCCCTCTTTTTCTTGATGAGTCTGGCTAATGGTTTATCAATTTTGTTTATCTTCTCAAAGAACCAGCTTTTAGTTTTATTGATCTTTGCTATTGTTTTCTTTGTTTCTATTTCATTTATTTCTGCTCTGATCTTTATGATTTCTTTCCGTCTGCTAACTTTGGGTTTTGTTTGTTCTTCTTTCTCTAGTTCCTTTAGGTGTAAGGTTAGATTGTTTACTTGAGATTTTTCTTGTTTCTTGAGGTAGGCTTGTATAGCTATAAACTTCCCTCTTAGAACTGCTTTTGCTGCATCCCATAGGTTTTGGATCGTCGTGTTTTCATTGTCATTTGTCTCTAAGTATTTTTTGATTTCCTCTTTGATTTCTTCAGTGATCTCTTGGTTATTTAGTAACGTCTTGTTTAGCTTCCATGTGTTTGTGTTTTTTACGTTTTTTTCCCTGTAATTCATTTCTAATCTCATAGCCTTGTGGTCAGAAAAGATGCTTGATATGATTTCAATTTTCTTAAATTTACTGAGGCTTGATTTGTGACCCAGGATGTGATCTATCCTGGAGAATGTTCCATGCACACTTGAGAAGAAAGTGTAATCTGTTTTTGGATGGAATGTCCTATAAATATCAATTAAATCTATCTGGTCTATTGTGTCATTTAAAGCTTCTATTTCCTTATTAATTTTCTCTTTGGGTGATCTGTCCATTGGTGTAAGTGAGGTGTTAAAGTCCCCCACTAATACTGTGTTACTGTCGATTTCCTCTTTTATAGCTGTTAGCAGTTGCCTTATGTATTGAGGTGCTCCTATGTTGGGTGCATATATATTTATAATTGTTATATCTTCTTCTTGGATTGATCCCTTGATCATTATGTAGTGTCCTTCCTTGTCTCTTGTAACATTCTTTATTTTAAAGTCTATTTTATCTGATATGAGTATAGCTACTGCAGCTTTCTTTTGATTTCCATTTGCATGGAATTTTCCATCCCCTCACTTTCAGTCTGTATGTGTCCCTGGGTCTGAAGTGGGTCTCTTGTAGACAGCATATATATGGGTCTTGTTTTTGTATCCATTCAGCAAGCCTGTGTCTTTTGGTTGGAGCATTTAATCCATTCACGTTTAAGGTAATTATCGATATGTATGTTCCTATGACCATTTTCTTAATTGTTTTGGGTTTGTTTTTGTAGGTCCTTTTCTTCTCTTGTGTTTCCCACTTAGAGAAGTTCCTTTAGCATTTGTTGTAGAGCTGGTTTGGTGGTGGTGAATTCTCTTAGCTTTTGCTTGTCTCTAAAGCTTTTGATTTCTCCATCGAATCTGAATGAGATCCTTGCCGGGTAGAGTAATCTTGGTTGTAGGTTCTTCCCTTTCATCACTTTAAGTATATCATGCCACTCCCTTCTGGCTTGTAGAGTTTCTGCTGAGAAATCAGCTGTTAACCGTATGGGAGTTCCCTTGTATGTTATTTTTCGTTTTTCCCTTACTGCTTTCAATAATTTTTCTTTGTCTTTAATTTTTGCTAATTTGATTACTATGTGTCTTGTCGTGTTTCTCCTTGGGTTTATCCTGTATGGGACTCTCTGCGCTTCCTGGACTTGGGTGGCTATTTCCTTTCCCATGTTAGGGAAGTTTTTGACTATAATCTCTTCAAATATTTTCTCTGGTCCTTTCTCTCTCTCTTCTCCTTCTGGGACCCCTATAATGCGAATGTTGTTGCGTTTAATGTTGTCCCAGAGGTCTCTTAGGCTGTCTTCATTTCTTTTCATTCTTTTTTCTTTATTCTGTTCCACTGCAGTGAATTCCACCATTCTGTCTTCCAGGTCACTTATCCGTTCTTCTGCCTCAGTTATTCTGCTATTGATTCCTTCTAGTGTAGTTTTCCTTTCAGTTATTGTATTGTTCATCTCTGTTTGTTTGTTCTTTAATTCTTCTAGGTCTTTGTTAAACATTTCTTGCATCTTCTCGATCTTTGCCTCCGTTCTTTTTCTGAGGTCCTGGATCATCTTCACTATCATTATTCTGAATTCTTTTTCTGGAAGGTTGCCTATCTCTACTTCATTTAGTTGTTTTTCTGGGGTTTTATCTTGTTCCTTCATCTGGTACATAGCCCTCTGCCTTTTCATCTTGTCTGTCTTTCTGTGAATGTCTAGAACATTTTTATCACCCCCAAAGAATCCTTGTACCCATCGGCAGTCACTCCCCATTTCCCCCCAAGTCCGCCAGCCCTAGGCAACCACGAATATACTTTCTTGTCTGCAGATTTCCCTGTTCTGGACATTTCATGTAAATGGAATCATATAATCCGTGGACTTTTGTGTCTGGCTTCATTCACTTAGTGTAATGTCTTCCAAGTTCGTTCGTGTTGTAGCATAGATTGGAACTTTACTCCTTTTCATGGCCAAATAACATTCCATTGTCTGGATAGAGCACATTTCATTTCTCCACTCATCAGCTGAGGAACACGGGTTGCTTCCACTTTTGTGCTATTATGAATGATTTTGCTTTGAACGTTTGTCTACAGGTTTTTGTGTGGACATATGTTTTCATTTCTTTTGGGTAGATACCTAGGAGGGGAGTTGCTGGGTCACATGGCAACCCTATATTTAACCTTTTGAGGAGCTGCCAGACTGTCTTCCAGAGTGGCTGCACCGCTCGAGATTCCAGCAGCAGTGTATGTGGGTTCCAGTTTCCCCACATCCTCACCGACCCCAATTGTTATCTGGTTTGGATTATAGCCCTCCTAACAGGTGTGAAGTGCTGTCTCATTGTGGATTAAGTTATCATCTTCCAATGCATCTTAGGAACACGTTACAGAGGATGTTTGTGGGCCTTCTGTGATGGGAGTATCCCAGGCCCAGGGGATGCAGCAGTGAAGCACAGACCAGGCGCTTGCCTTCATGGCACTCCAAGCTTCAGATCCACGTACAAATCTTAGTTGGGGAAAAGGGTTAATTTCTAACTGAATTCAGTGGTTACCACAATGACTATGGGTCATCGACAGATCAGAAGCCCAGATGAGGGGGAGTTAGGTTGCCAAGATTCACATTAGGGGTAATGTGAGGACCATTCAAGCTAGAACTCTTCTTGGAAGATAGATGTAATCCCTTTATTCTCCTCCCTCTCCCACTCTCTTGCCCGATTGACTTAATGCAGCTGAAGACATTTGGAATGCACTTTGCCATTTGCTAAACCTCTTTCTCAGTGGAGTTGAAAATTAATTCCTTCAAATCTCAGAAGTAGACCGGGATCTTGAAATTTCACACGTTCTCAGTGCTCTCCATTACTTCCAAAAATAAATTCTCTGCTTGAGTTGATGGAGGTGGGCAGGCAGAATTGGCTGGGCGCCATGTTTGATTTCTTCTCTCCTACTTTGGGGGGAAATATGGCCGTCTAGCTTTTCAACCATTTCTAAGATTTATACTTTGATTCAAAGAATTACTGTTAGCAAGGGTGAGACGTTATTTTTAGTCTCAAAAAAGTCCATTTTTCACTAGGTGAAATGTATTCCTCCGTCTGATTTCTCACCACATAGGGTGTGAATATCTGTGACTGTTAAGGCTAGAGCCGCCTCCTGGAGCGTGTTTTTGCATTTTACAGGCACACATGTGGCCGTGCCCACAGCCTGGCTTGTAGGTGCCCTCCTGTTCCCTCTCCATCACGTGAGGCATCCAGATGGTGGCAAGAAGCTGAGGCCTGGGGAATCGTGGTCTCCGCCCACAGACCAGGTCCTCAGCCTCAGAGACGCCAGACTGTGTGTTTGGTTCAGGAAGTGTTCCGCACACATCAGATAATTTGGAATATTGGGGTGGGGCCTGAGACTCTGCATTTCCAGCCCACGCCCAGGTGATGCTATGCTGCCGGTCCAGGGACCACATCTGGGTAGCAGTATTCTAAAATGCAGTTCCCACACTTCCTCACTGGCAGGGCAGCTGCGTGCTGCGGCGTGGATGTGGCCTTCATGAAAGCAAAGAGGCTGATCCACCATAGACGAGACCAAACAAACCTTCCCGGGGCTCGAAGGCAGAATTTTCTGTTACACCTTTCATTAACTTGAGGGCCCGGAGCGATTAAAACCAAGCCTCATTCACAGTTGCTATGACTGCTGGTAGAAGGTGTGCGTACACAGCTCCCGGAGAAGCAGCCGGCGCCGTGTGTGTGTGAACCGACTGTAGCAATAGCAGCAGCTGATGAAGCCAACCCTGCCTCTTCGCTGACACAGGACCCGGAGAGAAGCTGCCTGGCGGAGGGGCAGGCGCGTCGCTCGGTTCTGCGGTGGCTCACGTGTTCTTTCTTGTTCTGTGTCTTGCTTAGGGTGCCAGCGCTTACATTCTGAATTACCTAATGTACATCCTGTGGGCGTTGCTGTTTGCGTTTTTGGCCGTCTCCCTGGTGCGAGTATTTGCGCCATACGCCTGTGGCTCTGGTATACCCGAGGTGAGTGGGGGCTGAATGAATTTCTTTTGTGCCAATAATAAGAATAGCAAATACTTACATGGCACTTCTGTGCTAAGCACGGTTCCAAACATTGGACATCTGTTCACTCATTTAGTCCTCACGGGGAGCCTATGAGGTAGGTTATTCTTCATTTGACGGTTGGGGAAACTGAGGCACAGAGAGGGTAAGTAACTTGCCCAAGGTCACTAAGCCGGTGAGCTGGGAGTCGAATCCAGCTGTCTGGCTTTGTGTTCTGTTGCTTCTCAGATGCTTAAATTCTTGTCTTACAAACGAGGCATAACTCTTAAAGCCTGTGGAATCAGAGTTCATTAACCACACACACAAACGTGGCACTCTAGTAACTCATAAGTGCGTCTATGATAGAACGTGAAAGAGGACAACAGTGGAGGTTTACTGCTCAGAAAGCTTACTGATGAGTGAACTCCCTCGCCACGTTTTGCTCTTCTGGTGACAGTGTAATAGCAATCTTTAAAAAATGAATTCCACGTTCAGTACATGCGCCGTGAATGCACCCTTGTGAGTTTAGAGTTCTTATAAATATTTTTCAGCACTTTCTTGTAACCAGAGTATGAGGGAGGTGACCTCATCGATCAGGAGGAATGCCCAAGACCAAACTTCAAACCAAGGAGATCTGCTGCGTTAGAATAATGATACTTGAGCAAATTCCCGAAAAACCCAGACAGTAAAACTTTTAGCCAGAAATCATTTTAAAAGCTCTTAGATGATCATTCTAATCAGTGCTGTTCCATTCTCCTTCAAGTTGGTGCTTCAGCAGCGCCCGTAGACGGCGGAGATGCTGAGTTTATAAAGATGTGAGCGGTCATGGCAGTGGACCCACGCTCTTTGGCGGTGTCGCCAACATCGCCGCTGGTCTGGGCAGTTCATGCAAAGGGCTGGGGTAATTAAAGGATCATCGAAAGGAACGCTCAACTTTGTCTTGATCCAGGAAAAGATTAAAAAAAAAAAAAAGACTATTTCATGCTGAACTTTGGATGGTTTATATGAACATGTTGCTGCAGGAGCCTGAAACATAAGCTGCAATACCATCCTGTTTCCTCGGTACAGCCAGTGCTGCTCTAAGGCACCATATGCATTCCTAAAAATCACAAAACTGCATCATCAAAACCACAGAGCTTGTGGGGAAGATGGGGCTAGGGGCACAGCACTCAGAAACTTCACTGGTGACACATAAAAAAGATGGGAACCTCATAAAAGCAGTAGCAGAGTTAGACGCACGTTAAGTGGTTAAGAAATGTATGAATACTCCCCTAGTGCATGCGTGAGCTGGGAGTCGCCTGAGACGTGTGCCTGTGTGCATTTTGTGTATCCCTGCACGGCTGGATTCGCAGCTGCAGTTTTCTGCCTTGTGTTTCTCCCAGATGAAATTGTGCAGAAACAGATGCGAAATTGGCATTATGCTCAAGTTCTGCCCTGACGCATGAATCACACTGGAACAAATTTGGGTTTTCCAAACAAGTGTTCGGGCAGAACTGACTGCGTTTTATTGGATATCGGAGACCGAAGGCACCCGGGACACTAAAAAGAACAGATTACTGTTGGCATCTCGGTTTCTGATCGCAATGCCCAACAGCAGGCGCTTTTGGACTCAAGCCGCCTATCAAAATAAGGAGATGGCCAGTGGGGAACTGGTGGATGAAACTCAGAAAAGCGGTATCAAGTGAAAAAAGTAAGTTGCAGAAGAATATCTAAATAAAGTATGAATCTATTTCTGTAGAGTCCCTAAAACAGCCAAAATGAAACAAGCATACTGTTTAGTGATACACATATGTGCTAAAGCTATAAAGAAAGGCAAGGGAATGATTGGAGGGGGGAGGAGGAAGGTTCCACTGAGGAAGCAAACACAGGGCTTTCAAAGGTACCTGCTCTTCTGTCCTAAAGTTGGTAGTGGGTACATGGTAGTGGGTACATGAATATGCTTTCAGCCGTATATAATATGTAACAGATTCATGTCTCTATTTATAAAAGAGTTCACAATAATCTTTTCAAGTATCAGGAGCCCAGTGGAGATTTTATAATTAAGCTTTGGTTATTATGACTCAGTAGTAGGAAATTTTCCCTGTTATTATAGTAGAGCTTGAAACTCCTAACCTAAGGGTGCAATACCTACCCCAGTTCTTGGAGGAGAGGGGCAGAGTGAAAAGTAAGTGCAAATAAGTAGTTCCTGGATATAAAGAATGTCCTTCCAGTTAAAACCCAACGGACCATGCAAACAGCTCTACTCAGTTTGAGATACAGGGCTGTTCTTCACTGCAGGAAAGATACTAAATGAGATCTTTAGAAAATACACTTCCCATGGTAGGAGGTGATCTGCCGTAAGCTGTTCCTGGTGTGCAGTGTCCGAACAAACTTTGAACGCAGTGCACTTCTGCACAGTTTAAAAATCACTCATCCTTTGTAATGTTTGCTTCTGAAACATTTAGATTACTTTGGATGACAATGTTACTGACCAGGGTTCTTGACCTCCTTAATCAATAGAAATTGATCAGAGGCCAGGCAAGAAATTCAGGCAAGGCTTTATTGGGGCCCGAGCTGCAGCAGAGGGGGAGGGAGAACAAGTAACAGGTTCCTTTGCTGGCCTACTTGCTGGGGGGCAAGGCGAGCTGGTTCCTTATATGTGGTGAGGGTAGGGGTGTGTCCAGGGGTCGGGCCAGAGGAGTTGCTTAGGTGGTCTGCCCACCCCTTTGGTGGTGTTGAGTGCAGGGGGCATGCGCAGTGACCTGCGTTTGCTCCCGGCTCTTCAGAAGTGGCAGTGGGGCTCTTTGGTCTCTTTGTATCTTGTTGTCCAGAATTTGCCCCAACTGGGCATGCATGCAGTTACTTTTAGTCCCTTATAGTTTCTTTGTATTTTGTTGCTAGATGTTTGTCCAGGTGCAAGCATTGCAGCACTGCAGCAAAGGGTCCCAGGTCCCAGCCAGTGTCAAAAATTCCTTTGAAACATTAAAAAAAATACAAATTTAGAGACCATTTTTTTTCTGTGTAATAAATGCTCTTGTATTAGCTCTACAAAGCACATTTAAAAGTGCACACTAGTTCTTGGGCTTCAGAACTTAGAGCAAACTGGGCAAGGATGACTCTACTACTGTCTGCTTCATTCATAGAACCACTGTGAACCGTATAAGAAATCATGTCCTTCTAGGGACTTCCCTGGTGGCGCCGTGGTTAAGAATCCGCCTGCCAATGCAGGGGACACGGGTTCGAGCCCTGGTCCGGGAAGATCCCACATGCTGCGGAGCAACTAAGCCCGTGCGCCACAACTACTGAGCCTGCGCTCTAGAGCCCACGTGCCACAACTACTGAGCCCCCATGCCACAACTACTGAGCCCACATGCCACAACTACTGAAGCCTGTGCGCCTAGAGCCCGTGCTCCACAATGGGAGAGGCCACCCAATGAGAAGTCCGTGCACCGCAACGAAGAGTAGCCCCCGCTCGCCACAACTAGAGAAAGCCTGCGTGCAGCAACGAAGACCCAATGCAGCCAAAAATAAATAAATAAAATAAATTAAAGGAACAAAAAGAAATCATGTCCTCCTAGAACTTACTTTGAGTTGCTGTTTCAGTTCTATACAATGTGAACTCTCTCACAAATATTTATTTGCCAGAGAGGTTTTAAAGTTACCACCATCAAGTCACAAATGTGCTGCAATACATCGCCTTAAAGCCCTGCTTGATTCAGTCTCTGTTGATCCAAATTAAAGCAAGCGATTGGATTTTGGCATCTACTGGGAATGAATTTGCCTTCTTTAGTCCCTAATTTGATCATGACAATTTTATAAAGTCATTTTAGAGAATTACAAAATACCTCTTACATTGTTCAATTCACCACATGTCATGGCTGGCAAAGGCTCAGGTAATTTAGATGCTTGTAATTTTCTAAATGGTATTACGCTCTTCAACTGTACCCTGGGGTCCAAATCCACATTAACTAACTGACAAAAAATTATAGATAATTTTATTCTAGGCAACACAAAAGGGCAGGATTGTGGCAGGCATAATAAGACGTCCCTTAAATAAAGGGATCTGAGATCCCCAGAGCACAGGCTCAAATAGGCCCACTAGCACTAGTTAAAGACCAGCTTAACCACTGCTAGTTTGTCTGCCTTTAGTTAAAGGCTAGTTCACGAAATACCATCTGAGGGCTTCCCTGGTGGCGCAGTGGTTGAGCATCTGCCTGCCAATGCGGGGGACACGGGCTCGAGCCCTGGTCTGGGAAGATCCCACGTGCCGCGGAGCAACTAGGCCCGTGAGCCACAACTACTGAGCCTGCGCGTCTGGAGCCTGTGCTCCGCAACAAGAGGGGCCGTGACAGTGAGGGGCCCGCGCACCGCGATGAAGAGTGACCCCCGCTTGCCGCAACTGGAGAAAGCCCTCGCACAGAAACGAAGACCCAACACAGCCATAAATTAATTAATTAATTAATTAATAAAAAAAAAAAAAAGAAATACCATGTGATTGTAGAGCTGGAAGCCGTCACTCGTGTTCTCTAGGAAGGATCTTATTGAGTGCTTTCGAACGGATGCCCACACGCTCGCTCACTGTTGGTCTTTCTCCTTGAATTAAGAAACAGATCTCTATCAATAACTCCTGAGATGAAAATGGTCCAGTCACACCCCTGTAAAATTGCTAGGATTAGTTCACTTCACGAGCCTCTCCAAATCATCACAGGTGACATGATGCCAGAGAGCGTTTCAGGACCGCCCTTAAATATTGAGTAATTAGGAATACCTGTACTGCTCTTCGCAGGACGAGAGCAGTGCTTCTCTACCTGGACTGCATTTTAGAATCACCTGGGGAGGCTGTAAACCTCCTATGCCCAGGATACACCTCAGACCAGTTACATCAGATCTCGGGGCGGGGGGATACCTCGTCCTCACTGGTGCCTGATTCTCCAGGTGATGCCACGGAGCGCCGGTGGAGAAGGACTGTAATAGCTACGTGAGAAACTGATTTCTTGGCGCCCACTAGGAGGCTCTTTGACGTTATGTAAACATCCTGACGGTGACAGGAGCTGAGACTGTCCCATTATGTATTATACAATGGGAAAACGGATACTGACCATGAATTTCATTAGCTGACTCACTCAGTGTCTAATAAATCTCTGATTACAGGCTTGTAAATTGCTAGCTGGGCAGTAAACATTCACTCCATTTCAGCCAGTCGCGGGAGAGGTTGAAGGTAAAATGTTACTTACCCATTGGTGATGCTTCCATATCCAGAAGAACCGTGTTTTGGGGGAAGAGGACTCCAGTAGATGAAGTTAATCACTGAGATTGGCACCCCGTTGAATTCTAAAAGCGTTATGCAAATTCACATGCACCTTTAGGGAGAAAGCCATTATTTGGCGAAAGAATTGGACAGTAAACACCCATATACCCCTGGCCTGCATCAGGGGTTGGCAAACTTTTCCGATAAAGGGCAGAGAGTCAATATTTTGGGCTTTGTGAGTCAAGAGGCAAAATTGAGGAACTATTCTCACTAAAAGGCTAGTAGTCTTGTTTACATATTACATTTAAAAACATTAAAGGCACTCTTAGCTCGTGTGTCATACCCAACAGGCCGTGGGCTGGATTTGCCCACCCTGATCTAAAGTTAAATTGATATTTTGTTGTATTTGCGTTGTCACATAGCCAGCCAGATGTCCCTTTATCTTGGCCATCTTTCAGTAGTGAAAAATTAACAGTTAAAATGAATAGATACACGTGTCTTTTCAACACAACAGAGGGTAAAATGCACAGGATAAATGCTATAAATAAAATGAGACTGATAATTACTTATTCAGTCCTCGTTATGATCTCTCATTACTCTCGGAATTATTAAGATTTACTATGCATTGAAATTGTTTCAGGGTTCCATCAGTATATAAAATTAGGCGTTAATATAAATTCTCAATATAAAATTATAGCTAAATTAACAACTAAAGCAGCCTCTCTTCCACATGATTTAGTGAATCTCGGTTTGAAAGATGCTCCTCAGAGGAGGGAGAGGTTACTTTCCTAGCCGTGGCGCTAAAGCGGCTCACTCCCCATCGTTCTCCATCCTGTGTTTCAGATAAAGACCATCCTGAGCGGCTTCATCATCAGGGGCTACTTGGGCAAGTGGACCCTGCTGATCAAGACTGTCACCCTGGTGCTGGTGGTGTCCTCGGGCCTGAGCCTTGGCAAGGAAGGGCCGCTGGTGCACGTGGCATGCTGCTGTGGCAACTTCTTCAGCAGCCTCTTCTCCAAGTACAGCAAGAACGAGGGCAAGAGGCGCGAGGTGAGCAGGTGCAGGATGAAGCTCCCTCCCGCCCTCTCCAGCCTCACCAGTACCCGCTGATTTGCCGGAAAGGCCTCGGGCTGACGGGGAGCTCTTTGCTTCGCAGGTGCTGTCAGCTGCGGCCGCTGCCGGGGTCTCTGTCGCCTTTGGTGCTCCGATCGGGGGTGTGCTTTTCAGTCTGGAAGAGGTGAGCGTGGGCACCGGAGGGCCCCGTGGTTCTGAGCGCCGAGGAACACATGGGGGGGCTCGGGGCGGCAGGAGGCTTCCCTCTCTAGCCCTCTGAGGGCTAGATGCGAAGGAGGATTGAGAGATTCCTGCGGCTCATTAAGGAGCCGCAGTGTTCGCCATGAAATACGTGTTTTCAAGTCCTGTTTTAAAAATTGCCAGTGTGATTTCTGGGGGGAGATTTGCAGTCTCCTCTCTCGTTTTCATAAACAACATAATGAAGCATTTTTATGTTTTGCAACCCAAATGGATCTAGTCCAGCAGTCGGCCCACGTTGTCTGTAAAGGGCCAGGTAGCAAATATTTTAGGCTTTGCGGGTCTCAGGGCTCGGCCGCAACCACTGGGCTCTGCCCTTGTAGCGTGGAGGGCGCCGCAGACAACACGCATGCGCGGCGTGGCTGCCTTCCAACGAGACCTTCCCTATGGATGCTGAAGTTTGAATTTTATATAATTACCACTTGTCATTAAGTCTTGTTCTTTTGAATATTTCATGTGTCACAGAATAATTCTCTCTTCCCCCAACCATTTAAGAATGTACAAACCATTCTTAACTCATGTGCCCTCCAGATACATTTGCTGGGCCAGGGGTTTCAACCCATGATCTGTTGTCTGGAGAATCAAATCAGAGGTTTCTTTTCTTTTAGGAGGGTCTCTGTGCTATAAACAGAATGATGATGAAGTGTTCTCATTTCTCTTAAAAAATAGCTCAAACACACCTTGACTAGTGTCCGTTCCAATTGTAGACATAGAGTCCTTTAAATATCTTTGTTAGTGCATTTGGGCCATCCTCACACCTAGGTTGAGGAAGTGAGTACCGCCCGTCTTTGGTCTTGAGTGTGACTTTATGGCCTGTGCCAGCAGGTGGCTGCTCATCAGTGGGGCTGGGGCTCTGGGCGGCTCTTTCTTCCGCCCGTCTCTGATTTTCCACCTGTTGGTTGGTCGCAGGTCAGCTACTACTTTCCCTTAAAGACCTTATGGCGGTCCTTCTTTGCGGCCCTGGTGGCAGCCTTCACGCTGCGATCCATCAATCCCTTTGGGAACAGCCGCCTCGTCCTCTTCTACGTGGAGTATCACACGCCCTGGTACATGGCCGAGCTCTTCCCCTTCATCCTGCTTGGGGTCTTCGGGGGCTTGTGGGGAACCCTCTTCATCCGCTGCAACATCGCCTGGTGCAGGAGGCGCAAAACCACCAAGCTGGGGAAGTACCCGGTGCTGGAGGTCATCGCGGTGACCGCCATCACTGCCATCGTCGCCTACCCCAACCCCTACACGCGCCGCAGCACGAGCGAGCTCATATCCGAGCTCTTCAATGACTGTGGGGCCCTCGAGTCCTCCCAGCTCTGTGACTACATCAATGACCCCAACATGACGCGGCCCGTGGACGACATCCCCGACCGGCCGGCCGGGGTCGGCGTTTACACGGCCATGTGGCAGCTGGCCCTGGCGCTGATCTTCAAAATCGTCATTACCATATTTACCTTTGGCATGAAGGTAAGTGAAGAGGAGGGAAGGTGTCAGGGGAGGGAGGCAACCTCTGTCCTTCTGGGGATAGCACCCTAGTCCCCAGAATAAGATTGTGACGGGGGGAAAAGGGGAGGTGACCTTTACTGAATGTTCTCATGCGCAGGGCACTTGACATTCTTTTAATCAACAAGAAACAACGCTTTTGATAAACAGCAAGCCTATGGAATAGAGATTTATAACCCCATTTTACAAGTGAAGAAGCTAAGGCTTGGAGTATATCATTCATATGGAGACGTGTATAGCTTGGTGAATTCTCACAAAACATACACACTTGTGTGACCAGCACCCAGGACCAGGAGCAGAACACTGGCAATCCTCCAGAACCCCCTTGTATTCCATGACTGTTGCTTTCTGTGGTATTCTTACGAATTAAAAAAAAAAAAAAGTCTAGGGACTTCCCTGGTGGTCCAGTGGTTGAGAATCCGCCCTCCAATGCAGGCGACGCGGGTTCGATCCCTAGTGGTAACTAAGATCCCACATGCCGAGGGGCAACTAAGCCCGCCTGCCACAGACTACAGAGCCCACGCGATCTGGAGCCCCCATGCCACAACTAGAGAGAAGCCTGCGCACAGCAACGAAAGATCCCGCATACCGCAACTAAGACCCGACACAGCCAAAAAAAAAAAAAAATACAAATAAATAAATATTTTAAAAAATTCTAAGAAGCTGTGTACTTGGGTGCAGTGATCAAACACAAACCTGAATTTTTGCCTTAAGAACAAGGAAGGATGAACGTTATTAAATAGGTGACTGTCTCTGATGCAAAGGGATTTATTTTCTTCTGGTGCCTGCTGGGAGAAGTCTGCTTTGAAGTTACAGAGGATTAAATGACGGGGGGATAAGGGGTGCTCAGAAAGGAACAATTTCCTCAGGAATGTCTCACACTCTGGAAATCACACCCGAGGATCCAAACTTAACTTGAATTTGGGTAAAGATCCACTTGCATCCTCAGATTGATGACAGCTGGGGGGCGGGGGTGGGGTAGGGGTGACATAAATGCAGCTCCCGGTCAGGATCGGCGGTCACATGCAGTCTCCACGAACAGAGTCAAGTCTGTTCTGTAGCACATGTCTGATCACCAGAGAAATGAACATGTTTTTCACACAGCAAAATATAAAACACGCTATTACCAAGGCCTTTCAGTTTCCATGGTCTGTTTCTTTGCTGCATCTAGCCTGGCTTGAAAATATTCAGAATACTTTTCGGAAAATGGACTTTGTTAGGAAGACAGACCTGCCCCCCATCTCTCTCTGACAGGTGTTTGGCCACTGTACATACAAGAGGGCAGTAAGCCCGTGCCAAGGTTTTTGGAAGATGCAGGGCAGCTACACTGACGCTTTTAGCTTCTTTCTTTGACCTGTGAACAGTTGAAGGCCTTGCTTTTCCATTTTCATGCTGTGGCTTGACATTTAATTTTAAAAGCTAATCTGAATGACACGTGAGGGGAGAGAGAAAGTGGTGAGTATCTCAAGTGACAGATGTGCACTTTGAATGTTATTTGCAGTGGGGCTTATCATTCTTTAATCCACAGCAGGCAAACTAGGCCAGCTTTTGAAGGCGAGGAAATGAAAGTGTAAAATTGCATTTTCTCCAAGTCACAGTAGATACGACCAAGCAGGTGAAATCACTGGTCCCATGGTTTCCCAGCTGACCCACGTTTTGAAGCGTTGCCCCTCCTTTGAAGACCGAAGCAAAATGCAAGCTTGTCGAGGGGGCCTGACTTTCCCGGTGGTGGGGCAGCGGGAACGGGGTCCCCTTCCCTCATGCTGCTTTCCCCTGTGCTCCCCGCAGATCCCGTCCGGTCTCTTCATCCCCAGCATGGCTGTGGGGGCCATGGCAGGCAGGATGGTGGGAATTGGCGTGGAACAACTGGCTTACCATCACCACGACTGGATCATCTTCAGGAATTGGTGCAGGCCCGGAGCAGACTGCGTCACTCCAGGGCTCTATGCCATGGTGGGAGCTGCCGCCTGCCTAGGTACTGTGTGTGTGTGTGTATGTGTGTAATGTGAGTAGCAGAGGGCTTTTCTCCGCTCAGTCATCCAGGGACCCAGGTTGATGGGGTCTCCACCGTCTTGCAGCTGTACCATCTACAATAGTGGATAGTCTCTACAATTTTCCAGCTCGAGGGGTTCTGGTAGAGAGCAATGCTTGCTGAGTCGGAAAGCTGCAGAGCCCAAGTAGGCTCCACTCACCAAAAAGCAAGGCGTGCGGTCCTGGGTGAATAGACAACTTGCTGTCCCTCATGGGAGAAGAGCCCCTCAGGGAGATGTGACTTACGGCTCCTGATGCAAGGCTGTGTTTACCGAGCCTGGCCTCTGTCCCAGAGGTCCGAGCCTGGGCGCCGTGTAGGACTGTCTCCGTAGAACAGGTGCTGGGAGGGTAGAGCCGGCTTGTCAGTTTGCACAGTTCATCTCCTCTTGCGGGTGTGGAGTTGAGTCCTGCAATTTCATTCCTCCCTTTGGTTGCAGGTGGAGTTACCAGGATGACGGTGTCGTTGGTGGTCATCATGTTTGAATTGACGGGTGGTCTCGAGTACATCGTGCCCCTGATGGCGGCGGCCGTGACCAGCAAGTGGGTGGCTGATGCCTTTGGGAAGGAAGGCATCTACGAGGCCCACATCCACTTAAATGGGTACCCGTTCCTGGACGTGAAGGACGAGTTCACCCACCGCACGCTGGCCACTGACGTCATGCGGCCCCGGCGGGGGGAGCCGCCGCTGTCCGTGCTCACCCAGGACAGCATGACCGTTGAGGACGTGGAGACGCTCATCAAGGAGACCGACTACAATGGCTTCCCCGTGGTCGTCTCCAGGGACTCGGAGCGCCTCATCGGGTTCGCCCAGAGGAGGGAGCTGATTCTCGCCATAAGTGAGTAAAGCAGGGAGGCTCACGTTTCACGGAGACGAACGGCACCTCTGTGCCCCGGCATTCTCAAAGAGGTTCGAGAGAGTGGACGAGGGTCGGAGGGCTTCAGGCCAGGGTCTCTCACGCTTTAATGCTTATTCGTTTCACCTTTAATGCTTATTCAGCACCTCGGAAACGTGGCCCTTTCACCATCATGTACTCACACGTAGGGCCATGTGTGGCCCTTGTTCAAGTTCCTGGTAGATGGGACTTTACCTCTTGGGGCTCTCTGCAAACACGAGGCTCCTTCTGTGCCCGGCAGTGGACGAGGGTCGGAGGGCTTCAGGCCAGGGTCTCTCACGCTTTAATGCTTATTCGTTTCACCTTTAATGCTTATTCAGCACCTCGGAAACGTGGCCCTTTCACCATCATGTACTCACACGTAGGGCCATGTGTGGCCCTTGTTCAAGTTCCTGGTAGATGGGACTTTACCTCTTGGGGCTCTCTGCAAACACGAGGCTCCTTCTGTGCCCGGCAGGCTCGGGCTCTTCTAGTCTTGAGTTCCACGGTCTGGCGTCTGGCCAGAATGCAGTAGGTCTGGGGTGGGACCCGAGACTCTGCATTTCTCCCGAGCTCCCTCTTAATGCTGCTGCTGCTGCCCCCAGGTCACACCGTGAGGGACAGTGTCTCGTCGGAGGCATTCTTGGCTGGACACCGAGCACCACGTTTGCAAGCAGCCCCCTGGGCCCCTTCCGCCAGGAGACACGCGCTCCGCCCTTTAGGGACTTCCTGGGTGAAGCTGAGCAGGAAGAGGTGGGAGAGCTTGGGCTGGCCGGGCAGGCCGGTCGCAGAGACGGACTTCCAGGCAGGCTGACCGACCCAGATGCTGAGCTCTCTGCCTCAGGCGCCTCCCTCGGCGCCGCTCAAGCCCTTCACTTCGCGACTCTATGTCCGGTGCCATCAGTTAGAGGCCCACGTGGGTCCAGTCAGTTCCGTGGGATGCTTTTCCTCCTCGTGCGCTGACTGGATCAGCTGGGCTGAGGGGCAGGCTGCTGAGTTGGGAGAGCAGAGAGGGGATGATGCCCAGCTGGGATGTTCCCGACACGGGCGGCTCGGAGAAGCCCGGAGCTCCCGTTGGCCCAGGGATGAGCGCCTTGGAAGGGGAGCGGGAGGTAGGAGGATTCCACAGACAGAGGCCTGGGTGTGAGTCTTTGGAGGCCCAGGAGGGAGGAGCAGCAGGCCTTAGCGGGCTCCCCCAGGGTGGTCCTTCCGGACTTCCCGATGCAGCGAGGGCAGGGAGCCGCAGAGCACATCCGCGGCGCACGGTAAACACGGATGCCCTCCAGCTCAGCGCCCCTGCATCTCACGGTACGCCAGGGCCCATGACATGGCTCATGTGTGGCCGTGATGATTGTACTTCCAGAACATTTGTGAAGTTGGCCAGGGAGACTTTTCCAGGTATGATGGTAGAACGCCCCACCGGGAACACACCTTAGCTTATCCCTGCCCTTTGTTAACTATTTCTTAGGCTTTCGCTTTGAATTTCTAAAACCTCTTCGCTATGTTAAATAGCTTGTAAAATGTTTTTAAAGTATCTTCATCAAAGGCTTTATAAAAATAAGTTTAAATAAGCTATATAGCCTCTAATTTTAGCTTGTTGCTCAAACATATTTACCTCCCCCAAAGCAACAGTTGATTTTATATTTTAGACACGAAAGTACATTTGTGCTTTAAGTGCTCCATGATGCTTCTCTTTATTATACGGTCTGTCGCTTAACAGGTACGTGCCCTTAGGCATGACAGTTGCCTTATAAATAATGAGATTTTTTTTTAAAAAGCTGTATAGTAGGGTTGGGTTTGTTTTAAATTAATGTAATCAGCAGGCTTTAAAAATTTATTCAATCCTTAAAATCTTTTAAGCAAAGGTTGAAATTTAAACACTCTAGTAATAAATGTCATGGAATCCATTACCTATTGTGTCGCTCCAGGCACACCTGCTAAGAGAGAGCTTACTAATTTTGCTGAAACCCATTACTGTAATCAAGTGGGAAGCAGTAATTGTCATCAGCCGGTTAGAGAAGAAATTTAAGCTTGCCAACCCAGCGCCCTCCTAGAAGCTATGTTTGGAATGTCTGAAGAGGCAACACGCAGTGTAAATAATACCTTTATGCTTTCCATCAGACCGATAAGAGTACGGAAGCTGCCATTTACATGGTTTGCGGGAAAGCAAGGAGTGTTTGGCTGTGAGCAGTGAGAAAAGCTGTTTTCCTGCTCCGTGGATATAGAAAAGTCCTGTACTCCGGTGGAGAAATTCATGACCTGTATTTGCAGACTTAGACCCCTTTTGCGAATATAGAAATAGGACTTGAGCATTGAGCTAGTAACGATCCCATGCCAATTTCCCTTTCAGGGGACTCAGGAGCAGAGATTTTACATAGATCCAAGATAAGAAAAGAGTAGTAAATGAGGCAAAGATTTTTTTCTCACGTGTCATGTTTAAAAAGGTATCAGTTGCTCCCGTGAAGCTGAAAATGTCTTATTTTCAGTCTGTCTCTGGAATGCCAAACCATAGCTGTTGTCTTTGCTGGAGAGCCATTAGTCGCAGCACCTCGGAAACGTGGCCCTTTCACCATCATGTACTCACATGTAGGGCCATGTGTGGCCCTTGTTCAAGTTCCTGGTAGATGGGACTTTACCTCTTGGGGCTCTCTGCAAACACGAGGCTCCTTCTGTGCCCGGCAGGCTCGGGCTCTTCTAGTCTTGAGTTCCACAGTTAAGTGAGGCTGGATCCAGAGAGGACTCAGTGGGAAGCCGCGAAGATGATTAAAGGGATGGAAAGTTAGAGTCATGGGCCAGAGTTAAGGGAACTCTCATTTTCTTCGCCTGGTGGATGATTTGATGATGATTCTCCAGCATGTGGAAGAGGCCCACTTGCAGAAAGGGGATCTATGTCCAGAACTGAACAACAAGATACGTGTCAGATCTGTTGGACGGGTTCTTTAGGGATAAAGAGGTTTCTTCCTGGGAGAGCTGTTTGTTAGTGATTGGGATAGGCCGTGGAGAACAGTGGTGCCATCTGCTTCCTTCTGCTGGGGATGAAAAAATACATGCAGAGGGACTTCTCCATGCCTTATAAACTATAACTTGTCAGAAAATCATCTGCTTTTTCTTCTAAATAGTCTTTACCTTTTTACCACATCACCTTTGTACTGACCACCACTATAGTTGCTTCTAATTTTCCATTTTAACCTTTCTTGTCAATTACGTCTGTTTTATGGAAGCATTTTTTTTTTTTTTGGAAGCATTTTTTTTAACCTTTGATGTCTGGCATCTGCCTAAGCTTTTTTAAAATTAAAAAAGATTTTTTTTATTTTGATTTTTTTACTGAAGTAGAGTGGATTTACGATGTTGTGTTAATTTCTGCTGTACAGCAAAGTGATTCAGTTATGCATATAGATACATTCATTCTTTTTTATATTCTTTTCCGTTATGGTTTATCACAGGATATTGAATATAGTTCCCTGTGCTATACAGTAGGACCGTGTTGTTTATCTATGGAAGCATTTTTTTTTCTTTTTTTTTTTAAATTAATTTATTTATTTTTGGCCGTGTTGGGTCTTCGCTGCTGCGCGCGGGCTTTCTCTGGTTGCGATGAGCGGGGGCTACTCTTCATTGCGGTGCGCTGGCTTCTCATTGCGGTGGCTTCTCTCGTTGTGGAGCACGGGCTCTAGGCACGCAGGCTCAGTAGTTGTGGCACGTGGGCTCAGTAGTTGTGGCTCACGGGCTCTAGAGCGCAGGCTCAGTTGTTGTGGCGCATGGGCTTAGTTGCTCCACGGCATGTGGGATCTTCCCGGACCAGGACTTGAACCTGTGTCCCCTGCATTGGCAGGCAGATTCTTATCCACTGCGCCACCAGGGAAGTCCCTATGGAAGCATTTTTAATGAACAGGATGATAGCGTATTACCTCCCTAAAAACATGATTAGAGTTTCTCAACCTTAACGCCATTAACATTGGGGCTGGATCATTCTTTGTTGAGAGGGGCTGTCCTGTGCACTGTAGGATCATCCCTGGTCGCTACCCACTAGAGGCCAGTAGCAACCCCGTCCCCCCAGTTATGAGACCCCAAAATGTCTCCGGATATTGCCAAATGTCCCCGGAGGGTGGAGGCAGAATTACTCCCAGTTGAGAACCATTGCTCTAAAGCCATTGTAATCACTTACTGGATATGTGATTATTTCCAGTCTTTTAAAATTTCTTGGCCTATCATAGTTTGTGGAATTCACTTTATCAACACTTTCCTCATTACCCTCCCTGCGCCTGGCATTACGATCGTACTGCTGCTAGCAAGTGGAATGTCAGGTTGAATGACCTTAACAGGCGCTCGTAAAAGGTACATCATTTTTCAGGAGCTGCAGCCACTGATAGTAGTTGTGGTAGAATAGAACAGCAGACCCCCAATACTAACAACAATTTTAAAAAGTTTAGGGGCTTCCCTGGTGGCGCAGTGGTTAAGAATCTGCCTGCCAATGCAGGGGACACGGGTTCGAGCCCTGGTCCGGGAAGAGCCCACATGCCGCGGAGCAGCTAAGCCCGTGCGCCACAACTACTGAGCCTGCGCTGTACAGCCCGTGTGCCACAACTACTGAGCCCGCGTGCCTAGAGCCCATGCTCCACAAGAGGAGCCACCGCAATGAGAAGCCCATGCAATGCAACGAAGAGCAGCCCCCGCTCGGCACAACTAGAGAAAGCCGCGTGCAGCAACAAAGACCCAACGCAGCCAAAAATAAATTAAAAAAAGAAAAAAAAGTTTAACTACTTGATCTTTACCACAAAAATGAAGTTTATTACATTTTTTTAAGTAAAAGTAATACTGAGAATGTTGGGGAAATCAGAAGCAAAAGAGAATTAAAAAGGTGCCCACATTTCCAGCACCGTAGAAGGCTCTGGTTAATACTTAGTGCTTTTCTTGTCTTTTAGGCCTTTTACACATGTAATGTTGGGCTCTCTTTTTTTTGGCTGCTTTTCTAACACAGGTTCCCATGAGTCCCTGGGGTCTGGGAGCCTACACTCTCACAGCACTGGATCATGCCCTGGGTGAGGGCTTGGTTTCCCCTTCCGTGCAGGAAATATTTCACGTAGCATCCACCACGTGCTGGCGCTGTCCCGGGAGCCGGGAGCACAGGGCTGGCAGCAGCCAGGCTCTGCCCTCTGTGAACTTACATGCTGGAGTTGGTTGCAGGCATTTTGGTGACAGGTGATTTCTTGTCCAAAGTGGGAGTAGATGGTTCCCCCAGTAGAGAGATGAGGAGAGCTTTCTTGCTGATTCTTCCATTCACCAGCTTTTGGCTGTGCGTCGTACCTCCACCCCCGAAGTTCAGTCAAGGCTTTAAGATAGGTCTTTATAATAGAGCTCCAAAGTGGCCTCACAGAGAGCCCTTTGGAGAGAGCCACAGCTGCTCCTCTTGGAGTACCAAGGAGCGCTGCTCAGGTCTCCGGCTCTGACCCCAGCTGTTGCCTTTGGTTCTTGTTTGGCAGTGGATAGCTCAGGGCTTTCCTTCCGAATGCCTCCTTTGTGAGATAGGCTCTGTTCTACATGACAGGCAGAGCCAAGGACACCGACGTTCACTAGACCTACCCACTCGTTCATCCACTTGTTGGTGGATTGACGCATGTGCGCACTTGGCAAATACCTGTTCTGTGTCTGCTGTATTCTCGGCATTGCTCAAGCACTGGGAATGCGGTGCTGAGCAAGAATTCACGGAGCTAGGTGCTGTTAGAAGCAGGGCTCTAACCCAGTCAGTAGATTCAGAGGCAATAGAAGCTTGTTATTCATTTCAACAAGTGAATTGACAGTTGGCTAAGTTGTATTTGGTTTTATGAGGGGGCTCAGCAAATCCATGTGACCAGTTCTTGATTGGCTTTTGTGGCTTGATCCAATCCTGATGTTCAACTGGATTGTTGAAATAGATGGGATTCCTGTTACATGGGACTTTTAGAGAATCAGTCGGTCTATGAAAATGAGCGATAAGTGTGCGTTGACTGTTGCCGCCCACCTTAGCATTTCAGGACAGAACCCTCTCGATTTAGGAGAGAAATACACAGTGTGTATTGTGTGGCATCTGCGTCTGAAAACATGTTGTGCATCAGTGTCATCTGGTATTTGTGGTTGAATTGTACTCCATTGGATGTAACTCGATTGAACCTGACCCACATACTGTGCAGGCATTTGCCCAGCGGGCCCTCTGTTCCCCTTTTAAACAGCGACCCTTTTTCAAACTCAGTCTGACCCCGAATGCTGCCAGTTTTCCATTAGAGTACTCTGTTGCAGTAAATGGCTTTAGAGCCAGCAGTTAGAATTTTATTTTTCAAAGAACAATATAGGTGAATAGTAGTCTTTGAGAAGGCAAAAAAAAACGTATTATAGAAACCAGGATCCATTTTAAGGCAAGCCTTGCTGTACATTTCCCCTAACCTTTTCCCATGAACCAAAAGGAAGATTAAAATTCCAACAGAAGGAAAATCGCCTTGGAGAAATATCTTGAGACCGATGGATTTATTTCATGTGTGACTTAAAATAGCCTAGGTTTCTAGTACTGCATAAAGCTGTATTTCTAATGAGTTCCTGTTACCCTAGTTTTCTTCAGCTTTCTTTCACGTGGGCCTGCCTACAGATAGAAATAGGCTAATTGTTACCATAACAGTTTTACTATCTTTCTTTGAGAAATCCACAAAATGGCCCATATTTAAGAGAGGCGATCCAAGGGGTTGGGGGGGAATGCAGCTTTTCTAGGGTTATTTCTTTGGTCCCAAGGGTCGTAGTTAGACTGAGCTGCGTTTCTGGGCTGTGAGCCTAGGATGGTCCTCTTGGTTTCTTGTTCCTTTCAGGATTTATAATGCCATCTGGGCCAGTTATACGTTAGTTTGTAAAAAAAAAAAAAAAAACAAACCAAACCATGTATTAAGGTCATCGGGCAGCTAAGTGAGGTTCCTTTTCACGTCAAACCTCGGCCCCTGATGAGGTGACGGTATGTCAGGAAAGCAAGGGTGGCAGGCCCTGGGCCAGCTGGGTGCCCTGGCGTCCAGGCAGAAACAGTGCGTTTCCCTAAAGGAAGTAGCCTGGTCAGGCCCGCGTTGCAAGACTTTGGCAGTGAATGATCAGGTCACAGCAGGGGGGTCTCGCACAGCATTAGCTTGAGAGAGAGAGATGCCAATTTCACAGATGTTTGGCTGAAGCTCCAAGTTAAGAATGTAGAGTCTGCCTTCTGCGCCCCTCCTCTGTGGGATTCTAGGCTGCTGGGGGAGGGAAGTCGTGTGTTGCTGTGGGATGGGGTGGGATGGGGTGGGGGAAGGGACTCCGCAAGGGAGTCTCGTGGGGCTCACCGTCCTGCTCGCCCATTCCAGAGAACGCCAGACAGAGGCAGGAGGGCATCGTGAGCGACTCGGTCATGTACTTCACCGAGGAGCCCCCTGAGCTGCCAGCCAACAGCCCGCAGCCCCTGAAGCTGCGGCGCGTCCTGAACCTCAGCCCTTTCACCGTCACGGACCACACCCCCATGGAGACGGTGGTGGACATCTTCCGGAAGCTGGGGCTCCGCCAGTGCCTGGTGACACGGAGCGGGTGAGTGGCGGGACCCTGGGGGGAACAAGATGAAGGGGACGCGGGCTCAGCCCTTGGGGGACTGGCGGGGACCGGGGCAGGGGGGTGGGTGGCAGTGCTCGGAAGAGATGTCAGTAGGGGAGCCCAGGAGGAGGAGTTGCCGGCGAGCGTGGGACTCAGGCTTCCAGGTGGGGCTGCTGTCTCTGCCCTGAGGTTGGAGGTTGAGTCCCGAGGGGAGGAGCCAACGGGGAGGGGCTGGGGCTCCCCCGCCCCCCCGCAGCGGTCCTGGCTCTGGGAGAAGGTTCCGTCTGTCCTGCTGTGACGTTGTGATGTGACAACACATTCCTGCACATCACGGCGCTCCACAGAAACGAGCAACGAGGATCTCAGGGCTGATGAGAAAAATAGGGTTAGGCGCACAACGCTCGAACGCTTCGTCAGTGACAGATTAAAAAAGAGTGACAGATTAAAAAAAAAAGAGATGGTAATCTCATAAAAACGGTCAGACATTTACACACATTAACGGGTTGAGAAGTATATCAAAAAGACAGTTTATCGTCCCTTCACCTTGAGAAAGCCCCGCAGTTGGCTTGTGGAAGCGGGCATCGCGAGGGCTGCGGCTGAGTATTCCCATGCCCCTGGGTGCTCCCGGCCGCGGGCATTTTTCTCTGTCCTCCTGGAGTTTCTTGTGGATGAAATCACCCATAAGCAAACGTGAGGTTCACAGTATGCTCAAATTGCTCCCTAATACATCAGTCGGTTCGAAACAACTTCACGTGTTCAAACGTTATCGCAGAGCCGAGAGATTTGGTGGCCCGTGGCATCGTCTCCGCCGCAGCAATATTGCTTTCGCTCTGTTATCACGAACCAGGAAACCAGCACTGCAAAGATCAAAGGTTCGTGATGATGTGAGAGGTGCAGTGCTCCGTGGGCCGTGCTTTGGGCTCAGGGGCTCCCCCTAAATTCCAGGGCCTCAGAAGCTTGGGGGGAGCGAGAGATTGGCTTGGTGGAGACATTGGTACCAGGGCGGCTTTCTTCCTGCCACCCTGCTCATGGCTCTGCAAGGAGCTGAATTTGCACTTGACCCAGAGAACTCTCGGCGGATGGGACGAGTGTCCTTCTTAGCTCTGACTGCAGCTGGGGTATGTCTTGCACATGGGGAGGGGCAGTCAATAAGGAACAAATAAATAAGTGTTTGAGGCTAGAGGTCATTTCTGCTGGCGGTTTTTAAAGGAACTCAGTGGTTCTCAAACTTGAGCAGGCGTCCGAATCCCCCAGAGGAGTAAACCTCTAGGTTAAACCCAGAGTGCCGGGCCCCCCTGCAGTTACTGATCCCTCCGGCCTGGGAGGGGGCCCGAGAATGTGTATTTCTAACCAGCTCCCAGGGCTTGCTGCTGGTTGGGGTCGCCACTTTGCAAACTGCTGAAGCCCACTGATGAACCTGAATTTCCAGCGCTCGGCAGAAATACCACCGTGATCACCCGTGTCGTCTCAAGTGTGTAGCAGTTTCTCTTTTCCTTTAAAATAATCATCCAATGTCAGTTATCATTGGAATCTCCAGTTCTGGCAGGAAATGCTGCCCTCAACGCCCGCTCACACCTCATGGAGCCCCGTGAGGTTTTCCTGTGAAGATCTGGGTGTCGAAATTGGCTCCGAATGTTCTGCGAGAAAACAATCGCACCCTCTCTCTCGCTCTACATATTTTAAACAAACACAGATGCTGATACATTAGTGCTGGCAAGAGATCCTTGTTTGCGGGGCCTTTCATCTTCTCGGGCTTTGAGCCAGGGCAGGCACGGCTCAAGCCAGCGCGCGTTTTTGATGTATTCCGTCGCCATGTGCCTTCCCTGCTCTAGGCCGAGCGCTCGAGCTCGTACCCTTGACTCGCGTTGTCTGCAGGATTTCTCAGGGCCTGGGCCCCCAGGTGATCGTGAAAGCAGACCAGGAGCCAGGGAAGTCTTTGTCTCCCTAAGGCCAGAGCCTAGGAAGCCTCCAGTGGCCAAGAGTGAATCTGGGATTTTCTCCACAGAGGATCTAGAAAGAAAAAGTGAGCAGGGGAGATGGTGTCAGCTTCCACCAAGCCCTGCTAGGTGGGCCTTGGGGGCCTGGGCGGGGTGGCCTTCTCACAAGGGCCCAGCTGCTCTAATCTGAATTATGTTCATGGTCGTAGATGGACTGTTTATCATTCCCCAGATTCACTTGAACTGCTACCCAAAGGGGCTGGAAGTTTAAACACTTGATTTATATCAAGTAGGACATTTCACACCACTAACAAACCCCGCTGGATTTAATGCTGCCTCCTTTTGGGAGGACGTTCAGCTTGCTTCTTTTTTGATAGTTATTGTCGCAGGCCAGGGCGCAATTTATGCCAGAACCCAAGGCAGCTCCTGAATTCATATTTCCCCAGAGCCATGATAACCAGCTTGACTTTCAGACATAGTTACCAAGCTTTAAGACGGGGTTGTCAGGACTGCATGTGCCTGGCCTTTTGATATTATCTCCAGGATGACTGTAAGGAAACAAAACCCAGGCTTTATGGATACGGGAGGGGTGTCTGTGTGTGTTAACAAGTCGTTTTTTCTCAAAGCGGCATGGGTTTCGTCAGCATCTTACCGAGCATCTCTGCGAGGGAGAACAGGAGGAGGCTCAAAAAGCGTTTAAAAAAAAACAAAATCAAGGCGCTTGTCCTCCACCGAGGAACATGGCCGTCACCCAATTTGAGTGGTGTTCCCCAGGTGTTCTGGAGGGCAGTGTCCTCAGCCAGGCTTTCAAGTAGAAAAGAAATGTACGAAAGAACAAAGGAGCCTTTTAAGCTGAGGGACTGTCTGCCAGTTGGTGGCCGCCAGCCACGGAACTCCTCCCACCGCGGATGAAAAGGTGGTTCACCTTTTCACGGGCTGCCACTTCTCTGATGATCGCAGCTTTCTTGGTGGTGTATTACAGGCGTAAGCTGCTTGCCTTCTAACGATTCCTTTTTTGATTTTAAAGGGAGTTGAAGGACCGTTATGGACTGAACTGTGTCCCCCCCGCCCCATCCCCGAATTCATATGTTGAAGCTCCAGCCTCCAATATGGCTGTCTTTGGAGATGGGGTCTTTAAGGAGGTAGTTAAGGTTAAATGAGGTCATAAAAGTGGGGCCCTAATCTGATAGGGCTGGTGTCCCTAAAAGAAGAGGAGACACCAGGGATGCTTGCACAGAGAAAAAGGCCGTGTGAGGACACAGCAAAAAGGTGGTGTCTGCAAGCCCAGGAGAGAGACCTCTGGAGAAACCAAACCTGCCAGCACCTTGATCTTGGCCTTCCAGCCTCCAGAACTGGGAGAACATACATTTCTGTTGTTAAGCCACCTACCTAGTCTGTGGTGCTTTGTTACAGCAGACCAAGCTGACTCCGTCAGGACGCAGACTCAGCTTGGCAGGTTTAGTATAATAGCATCTTGTTTTATGGGGCATCTTCGATTTTACTGTATGTTTATAAATTTTAGAAATGTGTTTAAAGTGATCTATGAGCACTGTTAAAGTCAAGTAGCTCTAAACAGCTGGAAGGAACAATTCCTGGCTCTGTCCTCCTTCACCACCCACCCCCCTTTCAGGCAACCACTTTCTTCCCCCTAAGAATTTTGTGTTCTTGAATTAATAGACTTTATTTTTCAAGCAGTTTAAGGTTTACAGCATAATTGAGCAGAAAGTACAGAGTTCCCTCTCTGGTCCTCTCTCTGTTGCCCTTACTGTCATGTCTTGCATTTGTGTGTTATATTTGTTGCCGTTGATGAGCCAGTATTGAGATGTTATTATTAACTACGATCCATTGTTTACATTAGGACTTGCTCTTGGTGTTGTACATCCTGTGGGTTTGGACAAATGTATAATGACATGTATCCACCATTGTAGTATCATCAGGAATAGTGTCACAGCCCTAAGAGTCCTCTGTGCTCTGCCTATTCGTCCCTCCCTCCCCTCACCCCCTGGCAACCGCCGATCCTCTTACTGTCTCCATCATTTTGCCTTTTCCAGAATGTCTGAGAGTTGGAATCACACAGTGTGTAGCCTTCTCAGACGGCTACACTCTTCACTTAGTGAAGTGCATTTCAGGTTCCTCCATGCCTTTTCCTGGCCTGCTGGCTCATATCTTTTTAGAGCCGAGTAATATTCCATTGTCTGGATGGACCAGTTTGTATATTCACTCACCTACTGAAGGACATCTTGGTTGCTTTCAAGTTTTGGCAATTATGTATGACGCATACATCTTCTAAGACTAAGGACATTCTTTTACATAACCACTGAGCCATAATTACACAAAATTAATGGTAACTCAATATATCACTCAATACCTAGTTCATATCAAATTTCAGTCCAGAGTTCCTTCAAGGTTCAGACATCGCATTTGGTTGTTTTGCCTCTTGCGTTTTTTATCTAGAACGGTTCCCTGCCTTTTTTGTTTGTTATTTATGACATAGATTTTTTTTTTTCTTTTTTTTTTTAAGAATCCAGACCAGTAGTCCCACATTCTGAATTTGATTGATTGCTTCCTCATGGTTTGATTTGGTTTAAGTAGTTTCGAGTTTCGGGCAGTGTTCCAATGTAGATGATATCATAACGTCAGCTTTTCTGACTTTGTTGGTGATAAGCTCCATCACTGGGATGAGGTGGGGATGGCCAGAGCCCTCTGTAGTAAAGGGACATTTTTCTCTTTGTATGTAATCTGTGGAGGGATACTTTGAGACCATGTGAATTTTCTGTTTTCCAGCAACCATTTACCTGATGGTTTTGGAATCCATCGATAATTATTGGCTAAACTAATTATTACATTGGGGGTTGCAAAGTGTTGATTTTCTAATTCCTTTGTGCTTGCTACATTTTTTCCCCATCTTTTTTTTTTGATTATCATGTTAGTCATGGTGCTTTCTTTCAGTGTTTTGTCATCTGTATTGTCATTATTCTTCTTGTTTAGTATGCTTTTAAAGGCCCTTTTTGCTATTTTCCTCTCACCTGAAGATGTTCCTATAAGATGGAGGGGCAGAGGTAGTATCTGCTGTCTCCCCCGGTGTGATAGATGGGGAAACTAACACAAGAAATCAGTCGCTTTTTCAAGGTTAAGGTCCAGTGTGGTCAGGGACAAGGAAGTGAGAATTCTGGCCGACAGTTTCACTAACCAGTGTCCCTTTCACCAGCTGTCACTGACTGGAGTGAGTACTGCTCCGGGTACTTGCGGCCCCTCTTCATGTTCGCTTCCTATTAGTAAGAGATGAGTTTCATAGTTTGGCTTTAATTAAATAAATGACAGTGTATTACACTTGTGTTTTCTGATTTTTATGGTATATCATCATTTCACCCAGATACAGAGTAGAAACCTGTCATTTCAATAGCCGTACCGTATTCCAGGGTGAGACTGCCATCCTTTACTTCTCTATTCTCCTCTTCTTGGGGATGATGGAGACATGGTGAGCAGCGTTTTGCAAACTAATTTGGCAATGGAGCTTCTTTTCTCTGAAGAACTTGCGTACATCCCCTTCTTTCAAACCTTTCACTTTCCCCAGGGGGCATGATTTGACCCCAGCAGGTGGTTATTTAAGTATTTAATAAATCGAGAGTGAGGCATGATCCAGGGGCACTGTTTACGTTGTCGTGTTTGTGAATGGCGCTCCCTGGAGTTGGGCAGTATACAGTATAGGTGGCCCTATACCAGGGTCCCTGGAAAGTGGCATCGTTTTTGTAAGTTGAAAGCCATGGAATTTTGTAAGAGCAGGTAATTTACATGTCAAACTTTACCCTTCCAGTAAGATAGATTTAAAGTAGAACCGATTGTTATCTTATACTTAAAATTTCGTATGCTTAAAATGCCTCACACTTGGAATTTCTGCGGTGTGGTCAAGTTTGGACAATGGCTTTTGTAAGCCCTTTTTAATTGATGATAGTCTTGAAATTTAGGGGAGCATATGAGTCATCATAGGCTTACTGCTGTAATAAACAAGCCTGCAATCTCAGTGGCCGAACACAATAAAGGTTAATTTTTCTCCCATGTCACTCACATCCAGTGTGAGCTGCAGCAGGTGTGGGCTTTGCACCACACAGCCGTTCCAGGACCCAGGTCTTTGAATCTGGTGGCTCCTGATTCAGTCCTCTGTGACCTCAGCATCCTTCACTGGCTCCTCTGTCTCGGGCTGGCAGATGAGGAGAGAGAGGAAATGTGCAGGTGACTCGGGAGGGGTATCTCTCACCTCCACCCACACGCCATTGGCCAGAGCTCACTCAGTTGGACCCACCCATCCGCAAGGGAGGCTGGGAAATGTTGTCTCTCCGTGTGCCCGTGTGGAAAGGGCGCTGGGGATTAGGGACAGGCATGAGTCAGTATTGCGAGGCTGACCTCTTTTCTCTATTTTGTTTCTTCTCCAGGAGACTTCTTGGCATCATCACGAAAAAGGATGTTCTGAGACATATGGCCCAGATGGCAAACCAGGACCCTGAATCCATCATGTTTAATTAGAAACAAGATGGCAGTTTCTTTGAGAAAAACACAACTGTGTCATTTGAAAAGAAATAAACAAATGATATGTCATCCTAATAAACGGTCATGCACTGGGGGCAGTGGAAACAAAAGCTTTGTTTAAAAGGAAGGGAAGAAGAATGAAACTTAAAAAAAAATACATTGGCGAGTAGGCATTTTATAGCTTTAACCCCTTATGAGTTTCAAGCTGTGTTATGAGTTTAGTAACTGCTATGGGGGCACGTGGGTGGGTGTAAATGATATGGTTTGTACAAGGACATGGAAGACAATTGCTGAGTCAAGAAACATTTGCCCCTTCTATTGAAGGCTGGTGTTGGTGAAGCTTTGAGTCTGAAAGGCCAAGGGGTATTGGCGTGTCTGCGTCCTTATTTATTGGTTCCTGAGGTTTGGCTGCTATGTTACTGAATCAGACTAAAGATATTTGCACGCACTTTGTTGGAAAAGAAAAATTAAATGTGAACATAGTGAAAGCTGCAAGTATGCTAGTGGGTTCACTCGTGACCAGCCGTTGCTGACTCCTGTTCTCAGCCTGTTATTTTGCTTATCCATCGCTTTCTGAACCAACATTGGGTCACCTGCCATGTTGAGTATGAAGAAATCATTTCTCTATGCAAGACCAGCGTCTTGGGACTGCGCGATGAACTGTCGGAGCATTTAGTGCTGCACCGTTTCCTGCCACGAAAAGGGATTCGTGCTTCTTTTGAGGGTATACATACCCATCATTGCTTTGCATCCCCATCGCATTTGCTTCATTTCTTTGTTGCTGTTGCCTGTGCATTCTTAAATATTGATCAGTCTAGCGCTTTCCAAGGGCCATGTCCTATATTCTGCCAGCTTGCCGTAGTGGCTGAATTTCCAAATAGCATATACGAGAGTCAAAACAGGCTACCCAGCATTACTACTTATTTTTCCTCTCAGATCCTATTAAATACGGCTGCTGAGAGGGTGAGGCAGACGAGTTCTCAGTGGGAACTCCTCCAAATGGGCTGCAAGAGAAATGCTAAATTGATTCTAAATCTGTTCCATTCTCTTCTCTGTAGGATGCAGAACATCCAGCTTTAACGTGTAAGCATGCACTTTCATATTAGCAATCAACGCGCAGAAGGACAGAGTAAAATTCGAGACAGGCAATTTGAGCATTGGGTGTCTTTGAACTGAACGTTATGATACATTTATTCGTTTAGTCAGGACTTCTGTCTTGCCCGTGGGAAGGAAGTTGTGTTTCTTAGGTCCACTGGATGATCTGTGTAAGACCGATCCCCCTTGCCCTTTCACTTTCGTCTTTGTTCTTCCCTTTTCACCGAGTCATCCTCATCCTTTTCATTCTCATCATTGGATATTGATGTATCAGGCATGCATTTGGCTGCAAATAATAGAAAACTGAACACACAACGAAGAGCTGCATAAGAAACCTGGAGGTGGGCACTCAGGACTGTCTCCGTAGCATCATCGACGACTCACAGTCTTTGGTAGTTTTTTCCTACCATCCTTACCCTTTCTCCTTTGGGTGACTGCCTTGTAGTCGCAAGATGTTCACTGAACCGCCAGGTCCGATATCTGCTTTCTAAGCAGAAAGAGGGAGGAAGAGGCAAATGACAAGGCGCAGTGTCTGTGTCGGGAAGGCAGTGCTTTCCCCGAGATGCTCGGCTTTCCTCCACCGGCTAGACTTCTGTCGCGCGGCGCCCCCAGCTGCGTGTGCGTCTGGAAAGGAAAATATTTAGCTACGTAGGCATATTACGCTGAATGAGATTGAGATTCTCTGAGTAAGGAAGGGGGATTGCTCCTTGGGAGGGGGACGTTGTCTGCTCTGTGGGATGCTGTCATCGTGTCCCTGTCAGTCATTCTCTTTCTCACTGACCCCCTCCGAACACTCTCCTGTGACCTTATCGTCCCCCACCCCTCCTCTTGGCTTTGACGTAGAACTCCCAGTCGGATGCCATCGTTTCTTAGCCCTAATTAAAATGTTCATTCTAGATAAAAACCTAGCTATAAGAGGGTTTCGTGCAACTTCTAGTGGATACAGGAAAATATACGGATATGTTTAACCTGACTGAAAACTTAAAGGAGTTTAAGTCAGATCACGCTGACAAATTATGGAAAATATGTTTCTGTAATTAATTGGCCTCCTCCCAAATAATATCAGATAGCCACTTCAGTGTGGAAAGGTCAGTCTATACTAGAGAATGTAATCTTTGGTCCTATAAGAGAATGAAATTTGTTGTCTCACTCACAGCACCTAAGTACTGAGTAACGGATCCTAACATTTTGTTGCTATTGAGGTTTCCACGGAAAAGTGCGAGTGAAGCTGGATTCTCCTGGACTTTCAATCCTAAAAAGTCTTAATGTAGTTCCCTTCTTAACTCCCATGTAGGCTCTCGAAAGAGTCTTAGTCGTAGCCTGGATTTTTATAATCCAGGGCACCCTGTTAGCCGAAACAAGGGGAGAGTTGACTCTGGGCCGAGGTCACCGACGGGGCTTGTGTCCTCTCCCCAGTGCTTAGCATGGAGACGTCCGTGGGGTTCAGAGGGCCAGCATCAGACAGGCAGGTCGAGGCCGGGATGGGGGGCTTGCAGCGTCACTGCCAGAGCCAACTGCCTGCCTTCCCTGGAGCCCTGACCTGTAGCCACCGGCCCGGGCCTCAGACACACTGACGGGGAACGCACTGCTGGGCCCTTTGTGGCACTTTCTCATAGAAGTGCGTGGATGGGGATTCTGAAGGTGTTGGCTGTATTCAAATGTAGAACTTCATCCACTTTACCTGGTGATCTGATGAACGAGATGAGTAGATCTGGAATGTGGACGTGAAACCAACATTTCTTAGAATACTGTTTTTGTTTCATTTTCCAGAACCAAAGGCTGTAGACATTCGTTGAACTTTCTGGATTCTTTCTGAATTGTTTTTTTAATGTAAATAAATATAAGTACATAATGGAAAAGGAGTTCTGTAATGAGGCACGTCAACCTACTTCTTGCTCTTTTTCTATCGCTAAGGGAATGTGTTGTAGAAGGACAGATGGCAAATAAAAAGCATCCCGAATGTGACATGTGGATTTCTTGTGTTTTTCAGCGCATCCCCTGGGAATGCAGATGTGCATGTGGCTTTTACGGAAAAGCAAGTGTGCTAGAAGCAAATCTGTATTCAGTGTTTGCTGTTCCTTAGAACCAGGCAATCTTAAAGTTCTCTATTTGATATTTCCTGACGACTTGATAAAGGAGAAGACATGTCAATAGATATTTTTTTGGCCCTAATAAGTCACAGAAACTGAAAAATTTCCAGCAGTTTGTTTCACTTAGGTGAGAACTGGTTCCTTTAAATTATCAACACATGCGAAATATGTTCAGTATTCATTGTATTTATTATTCAGATGCTGAGCTGGAACAGGTGAGAAACCCAAGGAGGAGAACTATTGAATTTCAAGTAATTATAATATTATGTCTTCATTTTCATTTCGCGTGGGCAGTGTTTTATCAGACTCCGCTTCTAACCTTTGAAATGGTTGACCTGAGCGGGGAGCCTGTCCATCTAAGTTGGGAAACATGAACCAGACTCCATTTTCACCGGCGCAGTCCTAACTATTTATTTGCCATCCTAGTTGTGCTGGGAAAAAATATATTCGCATTTGGTGTTGGAATAATGACATAGCAATGCAGGTTTTTAAAAAATTTATTGTAACGCTCTGTGTAAACGTTGGCACCTTACTAAACATTACACGTTTGAACTCTGTTTTTTTTAAAGGAACTATTTATTTTATTGGCGCATAATTGATTTACAATGTTGTGTTAGTTTCAGGTGTACAGCAAAGTGATTCAGTTATACATATATTCACTCTTTTTCGGATTCTTTACCCATATAGGTTATTACAGAATACTGAGTAGAAGAGTTCCCAGTGCTATATAGTAGGTGCTTGTTGATTATCTCTTTTATATATAGTAGTGTGTGTATGTTAATCCCAACCTCCTAGTGTATCCCTCCCCCCACCTTTCCCCTTTGGTAACTGTAAGTTTGTTTTCGAAATCTGTGAGTCTGTTTCTGTTTTGTAAATATGTTCGTTTGTATCATTTTTTAAAATTAGATTCCACCTACACGTGATATCATATATTTGTCTTTGTCTGACTTACTTCACTTAGTATGATCGTCTCTAGGTCCATCCATGTTGCTGCAAATGGCATTATTTTGTTCTCTTTTATGGCTAATATTCCATTGTATATATGTGCCACATCTTCTTTATCCATTCCTCTGTCAGTGGACATTTAGGTTGCTTCCACGTCCTGGCTATTGTAAACAGTGCTTCAGTGAACATTGGGGTGCATGTATATTTTCGAAGTATGGTGTTCTCAGGGTATATGCCCAGGAGTGGGATTGCTGGATCATATGGTAGCTCTATTTTTCGTTTTTTAAGGAACCTCCATACTGTTCTCCATAGTGGTTGTACCAATTTACATTCCCACTAACAGTGTAGGAGGGTTTGAACTCTATTTTTTTTTTTAATAAATTTATTTTATTTATTTTTTATCTTTGGCTGCATTGGGTCTTCGTTGCTGCATGCGGGCTTTTCTCTAGTTGCGGCGAGCGGGGGCTACTCTTCGTTGTGGTGCGCGGGCTTCTCATTGCAGTGGCTTCTCTTGTTGCAGAGCACGGGCTCTAGGTGCACGGGCTTCAGTAGTTGTGGCATGTGGGCTCAGTAGTTGTGGCTCATGGGCTCTACAGCACAGGCTCAGTAGTTGTGGCGCACGGGCTTAGTTTCTCCTCAGCATGTGGGATCTTTCCGGACCAGGGCTCGAACCCATGTCCCCTGCATTCGCAGGTGGATTCTTAAACACTGCACCACCGGGGAAGCCCCAGAACTCTATTTTAAAAAATGAAACAAGCACAGAGTCCTCAAGAAGCATGTTGTAAATTGTAAGAGAGACCGATTTCCCAGCCTGTTGCTACCCCATGGAACCTTTGAAACCTGATTCTGGTGACTGGGAGGTACTTGTCATGTGAGATTGGAGCTTCTATTTGGCTCAGCTTTTTTTTTTTTTTTAATTTATTTATTTTATTTATTTATTTTTTGGCCGCGTTGGGTCTTCGTTGCTGCACGCAGGCTTTCTCTAGTTGCGGCGAGCAGGGGCTACTCTTCGTTGCGGTGCGCGGGCTTCTCATTGCAGCGGCCTCTCCCGTTGCAGAGCACGGGCTCTAGGCGCCCAGGCTTCAGCATTTGTGGCTCGTGGGCTCTGGAGCGCAGGCTCAGCAGCCATGGTGCACGGGCTTAGTTGCTCTGTGACCTGTGGGATCTTCCCAAACCAGGGCTCGAACCCGTGTCCCCTGCATTGGCAGGCGGATTCTTAACCACTGCGCCACCAGGGAAGCCCTGGCTCAGCTTTTAAATCCCTTGTTCTTAGCCTGGTGGGTTTGAATTATGTCCTTCCTCACCAGTTTTGTATTTTGAAATTGTCAACTTTACAGAAAATTTGAAAAAAAAAACCCCCAAAAACAGCACAAAGAATGCTCACATATCTTTGACCTAGAAGAGGCAGTGAGGGGAGTCCCCTCCGACAGGGGAGGGAGCCAGCCCCGGGGACAGCCATGGGAAGATCATCCTCAGCAGAGGGGCCCACAAGAGCAACTGTCCTGTGGGGAAGCAGGCTTGGGGTGAAGCTGGGGGCCACCAGGGGTGAGTGGCTGCAGGGTGTGTGGTGCCTGGGGAAGGAGTGAGGGTTTTGAAGTTGGTTTTCTTTTTCCTGTACGGGAAGGGGAGACACAAGGAGGTGCTTCCGGGTCATGGAGGGCCAGGTACAGTTACAGAATTCAGAGGAAGGACATGATTTGATTTGCATGGTACACGAACCATTCTGGCTGTTGTATAGCAAGACCAGAAGCCAGGAGTCTGGCTGGAAGGCTATTGCAAATAGGTGAGCTCTGATGGAGGCTTGCCCCGGAGAAGTTCTTGAATTCTAGATGTATTTCCAAGGCAGAACCAACAGATTTGTCGTGGGATGGATATGAAATGGTACAGCTAGGTCGCCATTTACTGATATGGAAGTACTACATTGGAGATATCTGTTGGACATTCAAGTCCGGAGTTCAGGGGAATCGTTAGGGTTGGCGATGGAGATCAAGCCATAGGCATATCCGTGGTATTAAAGCCATACCTGGAAATTTCTGTGGTCTAGTGGTGTCCAAAGAGCAAAAAGAACCAACATTCTAACAGAATTTCGACATTGAGTTTTTAGGGAGTCACACTGACTTAGATGCCTGTAGGACTGCCCTTGAATTCCAGCTCCATTGCCTCTTGGCTGTGTGACATTGTCAAAGAATCGCACCTTTCGGAGCCTGGGTTTCCCCATTGCTGTATAGCATGCCAGTGCCCTTGACCAGAGGCATGGCTGTGAGAGTTACTCACTGTAAAGCACTTGGCATGGAATAGACCATGCAAATGGTAGATATTATCATCTTCTCACATTACGATGCCCTCCCAGTAGCTTTAACTGGAAGTTACTTTAATTAATTTTGTGTTGTTAAAGGACATATTGCACTTTAATTATAAGACTGCTAAAAGTAAACAGAGGTTGAGCTAACCAGTTGCCTTTGTCTCCAACTCTTCCTGCAGTCATTCCCCCACAAAACAAAATGAAACCAAGCAAGCAAAATAAGCAAAATCTCAGATCTCTTAAGGGATGTCAAAAAACAAAAAACAAACAAACCTCACTGACTCCAAATTAATGGGAAATTCTTAGGAAAGAAACCACGTGGTAGGAAATTCCATTTCTCTGTGGCTTTATATTGACTTTTAAAAAAATTGTATAGTTGATTTACTGGTTTCAGGTGTACAGCAAAGTGATTCAGTTATACATATATATACACACATGTATACATATATATTCTTTTTTATATTGACTTTTAAGCAGAAAAGCATAAATACACATGATGCTGAACTATTGATTAGCTTCATATTTGGAGCAAGAGTTCCTGAAACCAGACTGTGTGTAACTTGCTTGTTTTCAGACGATGTAAAACCCAGTACCCACTACACTTGCAGACAGAGAAAACTCTCTCCGGCATGGTGTTAATGTAGAAATAAGTCTCATTAGTCAAACTCATAAAGACCAGCCTTTCATAGGCCTTGGATATTTCCCTTTAACATGATGTACAATAGTTAAAAGCCAAAGTGGGGGAATGAACTAACAGGATTTGTCCGAAAGGAGAAAACCCATCATGTTTTAACTCTGGGGGCTTAGCCAGAGCTTACCAGAATGGCCTTGCAAATAAATGTCCGGGTTAGGCAGGCTTCTTCCTGGGCTTTCATGAGTTGAGACAGGGCCAGAAACTTCCACGTCCTCCCGGGACTACGCACTCCGGCGGGGCATGGCCGAGCCCGGCGTGCCTGTTGTTACAGCGCTTCCCCAGTTCGTTGGTAGTTAATTGGCTAGAAAGAAGCTACCATATGGGTAAGGCAGATAGGGAGCATCTATTTCTGGCAGTTCCTCGACGCTGCATTTCATTAGAGAAATGGCTTTTTCTTTCCGAATGAGCAATAACCAAAGAGCACCTTGCGGGGATTTCCAAACCCCTTTGGTCAGGGTTTGGCTCCCAGAACGAAGGGAGCAATTTCTGTGTGATTCCAGCGTTTATGATGGAACACATATTTCAAAGATTAAACAGCCATCCTCAATCCAAACAGATTCTGTCAGGGAAATTGAAAACACTCGTAAATTCTCATTCCGCAGGCTGCCTGACAGGTTGAGGCCCGAGGATGCTGCTGCAAGTAGGACATCCCTTCCTTCCTCCCGCGAGGCTCCGTGTGCATTTCACGCCCTCACGTTCACTCTCGGGGCTCCCACCTGCCTCCCACTGAGGATGCTGACCCAAGCGGAAACTGGAGCTAGCTCCCTTGTGATGCACGCTTTTCCTTTTCTGACATTTCTCGAACTTCAGTCGCTCCCCAGAAAGACCAGAGCGTTTCCAGGACTGGCTGTGGGTGGTTGACATGATCACCGAGGAACTCTCTCCAGGGAGTTGCCCAGCATCGAGTTTTTGCTCCGTGGGGTAGGAGTCTCAAAGAGCAGGTCTGCATGCAGTGGGCATGCGCTTCCCAAAGTGTTTCCAAGGTACAGTGTTTCTGCAGGATGCTGGTAGGTGCCCGAGGAGAAGAGTGGATTCTGAGCTTCCCTAAATTGGAAAGTTCCATCTCATGGGACTGGGGTTCCAAAGACCAGTCTTGGGGAGGCACTGCTATGGCGTCAGGAGTGTCTCTTTTTTAGTTTCTTCTCAGAATTTCAATCTGAGCGACCTGGAAGAAGTGAGGCACCTTTACTGAACTTCAAGCACATCATCTGTGAGGCAGTGACCTTTCCTTATGCTTGATAACCGGGATGATGTCTAGGGATTAGCCATGCCTGCATCCGCAGAGCTGGTTAGAAATGAGTTCCAAGCCCCGCCCAGGTCTGCTGAGTCAGAATCTGCATTTGACCAAGATCCCTGGGGATTTGTGTGCAGAGTCAAGTTTGAGAAGCAGTACCCTAGGTGACGGTCTGAGCGAGGGGATCTCCTGAGTTTACTTCCAGCTCTAAAATCCAGAGTTCTCCAACATTCTCTCACTTCCAGAGAAAGAGACAGTGGTGGCTGCAGTGATTGAGTCACTGAAGGAGTCTGTCGAGAGAAGCAAGGTGGAGGGAAACTTGGCATGAGGTCTCTCAATACCATTTTCCAGCCCCCAGACTTCCCCAGTCACCACCGCACTGAGGGTTTCTCAGCGTCAGCACTAGTGGCGTTGAGGGCTTCATCCTTCCTTCTTTGTGTGGGGCTGGCCCGTGCACGGGAGGATGCTTGGCTGCATCCCTGGCCTCTACCCACTAGATGTCAGTGGCAGCCATCCCCCTGGTTGTGACAACCCCAGATGTCTCCGGATATTGCCAGGTTGTGTATGTGTGAGGGGCAAATCCCCCCTTTCCTGCGCTCGAATTGTACAGCAGCGAGCACTGAGATTTACGAAGCATGGACAAAGGGACCATACTTTTTTGGTGAGTTTTTCATTGAGGTGGGGGGGGGGGAATGCCTCGTGTTAGGCAAGGACAGGGTGAGGAATCCAAGGCCTGGGGACAGGCATTGCTGTGTTGGGTGGCTGGGGAAGAGTGTCCCCCCACCTTTAAGCAGAAAGCACCAGTTTAAGGGGAGGGGGGACATTTGCCTTTTTAAAAATTTTTAAAAATTTTATTGGAGTATAGTTGATTTACAAGGTTGGGTTAGTTTCAGGAGTACAGCAAAGTGATTCGGTCATACATATGCATATCTTCATTCTTTTTCAGATTCTTTTCTCTACAGGTTATCACAGAATATTGAGTTCCCTGTGCTACACAGTAGGTCCTTGTTGGTTCCTGAGAACCTAATGTGGTCCACCGGGCAAGGCTGTAGTCACCTTACCGTGGCACACAGCTCACACCAAGTGGCGATTTTGAAGCAAGTGACTTGACGTTCAGCCGGCTGTGTCATCTGCCCTGTCCTCCTTCCCCAGATGTCTCCCACTTCTGGTCCACACATGGGACCATGGGTAGAAAATGGCTCTTTGCTTCTGACATTTCATTAGAGAGATACCAGCTGCTTTCTTGAGTCAACTTTGAACATTTTTGCGTCTTGATTGCAAGTTTAGAACAGTGGTTGGCAAACTACAGCCCACGGGCCAGATCCAGCCTGCCACCTGTCTCCGTAAATAAAGTTTTATTGGCCCGCAGCCATGCCTGTTCGTTTCCGCATTGTCTGTGGCTGCTTTCAAGCCACAAAGGCAGAGTTCAGTGGTCGCAACAGAGACTGCATAGCCTGAAAAGCTTCAAAGATTTACTCTTTGGCCTGTTACAGAAAAAGTTGGCCGACTCCTGGCTTAGAGTTAATTAGGGTCACCGAACCACTGGAGAGCCACCAAGAGTAATTTAACTTTCTTTCTTGCACTGGGTGGAAAACATGAAGAGATGCTTTCAAAACAGAAGCAAGGAGAGGCGTGTGTATTGGTAGAGTAAGATGAACGTGTTAAAATGCTTTTCTCTCCTCCAAGTTTCTCCAGGAGTTTAACTTGTGCCAGAGATACCTGTCCTGACTTAGATATTAGCAGAGGTATTGGTGACCTCAGGTAAACTTTAAATGTTTTCTGCCAGGGAGACTAACATTTGACTGGCGCTTTGTCATTTATGAAGGTTGAAAACATTGTTTTTAATTTTTAATTATTTTTAATTCATTTTATTGAAGCAGAGTTGATTTACAATGTTGCGTTAATTTCTGCTCTATAGCACAGTGACTCAGTTATACGTATATATACATTGTTTTTCATATTCTTTTCCATGATGGTTTATCACAGGATATTGAATGTAGTTCCCCGTGCTCTACAGTAGGATGTTGTTGTTGATCCATCCTATATATAATAGTTTGCATCTGCTAATCCCAACTTCCCACTCCATCCCTCCCCCACCCCCCACCCTTGGCAACCACAAGTCTGTTCTCTATGTCTGTGAGTCTGTTTCTGTTTCATAGATAAGTTCATTTGTATGGTTTTGGGGGGTTTTTGGGGGGTATGTTTTTGTGTTTCTTATTTTAGATTCCACCTGTAAGTGATATCATATGGTATTTGTCTTTCTCCTTCTGGCTTGCTTCACTGAGTATGATCATCTCTAGGTCCATCCATGTTGCTGCAAATGGCATTATTTCATTCTTTTTTATGGCTGAGTAATATTCCATTGTATATATGTACCACATCTTCCTTATCCATTCATCTGTCAATTGACATTTAGGTTGTTTCCATGTCCTGGCTATTGTAAATAGTGCTGCTATGAACATAGGAGTGCATGTATCTTTTCAAGTTAGAGCTTTGTCTGGATATATACCCAGGAGTGGGATTGCTGGATCATATGGCAACTCTATTTTTAATATTTTTAGGAACCTCCGTACTGTGTTCCATAGTGGCTGCACCAATTTACATTCCCACCAACAGTGTAGGAGGGTTCCCTTTTCTCTGCACCCTCTCCAGCACTTATTGTTTGTAGACTTTTTTTTTTGTTTTTTTGGCTGCGTTGGGTCTTCATTGCTGTGCGTGGGCTTTCTCTAGTTGCGGCACGTTGGCTTCTCATTGCGGTGGCTTCTCTTGTTGCGGAGCACGGGCTCTAGGTGCACGGGCTTCAGTAGTTGTGGCTCGCGGGCTCTAGAGCGCAGGCTCAGTAGTTGTGGCACACGGGCTTAGTTGCGCCACGGCATGTGGGATCTTCCCAGACCAGGGCTCGAACCCGTGTCCCCTGCATTGGCAGGTGGATTCTTAGCCACTGTGCCACCAGGGAAATCCCTGTTTGTAGACTTTTTGATGATGGCCATTCTGACCTGTGTGAGGTGGTACCTCATTGTAGTTTGTTTTTTTTTTTTAAGATAAACGTTCCTGTTTTTTTTTAAAGATTTTTTTTTGATGTGGACCATTTTTTAAAGTCTTTATTGAATTTGTTAGAATATTGCTTCTGTTTTATGTTTTTGGTTTTTTGGCCCCAAGGCACATGAGATCTTAGTTCCCCAACCAGGGATTAAACCCCCTGCATTGAAAGGTGAAGTCTTAACTGCTGGACCGCTAGGGAAGTCCCACCTCATTGTAGTTTTGATTCGCATTTTTCTAATAATTGGCGATGTTGAGCATCTTTCATGTGCCTATTGGCCATCTGTATGTCTATGAAGGGGTTTTAATATTTGTGTTTATTTCCCTCAGTGGTCCTGTGGGGTAAAAATTATTACACCCATTGTTTAGAAGACGAAGCTGAGGCTCAGAGAGGTTAAAACACAGGGGAATTACCCCAAGATTCTGATTCAGTCCATCTTGGGTGGGGCCTGGCATTAACTTGGTAAAAGGCTGCTGGGGGATTCTGGAGTGTGGTCGAGATTGAAAAGCCCTACCCAAGTTGGCATAGCTCATTGGTGGTCTGACCACAGCTCAAACTTGGCTCATCTTGGTGACTTTAAGTCCAGGAACTTTTTCTTCAGCATGACAACTCACCATCGCTTATATCAGTCTCTGAGTTGAACTGGTTGGTCTAACCCAGTTGTTCTCAAAGTGTGGTTCCTGGACCAGCAGCATCAAGATCCTCCAGCAGTTTGTTAGAAATGCAAATTTTCTGCCCGAGGCTGGACCTAGAGAATTGGAAAGTCCGGGGACAGAGCCCAGCCATCTGAGTTTTAATAGCTGATTCAGATGCAGGTCAAGTTTGAGAACCACTGGTCTAAAGTGATGGGAGAGTTGTGATGGAGGTAAGATGCTAAAACCAGAACACACACACACACACAGACACACACACACACACAGACACACACACCCCCCCACCCCCCCACACTGCCTCTGGGAAATTAGCCTGGGTGTAGCTGGGTAGAATGAGCGTGAGAAGGGATGGAAAAAGTAAGAGTCCATGGGCATTTGGGGAAGTATGAAAATACCAGGGCAGTGAAAAGAAAAAAAGATCTCATCACGGGATGAGCCTCTGCTAACTTAATGTTACCTGGGCGGCCCTGAAGGTGTTAGCAAGAATTCCTGCATTCCTTTGTTGTGCTGGCAAGTCGGAGGGTGTTTTGTTTTGTTTCCTTTTTGCTTTTTAAAGTTTTGGGGTTTTTCTGAATCAAGCACTTGGTAGAGATGAACATTGTTGCGTGATTACACGAGCCCCCTTCTACTTGGAGCCAAAGTCACATTCTTTGCTTCCATTTCAGCCCAGGTGCTCCTTTTTAATTGCATTTCATATTCAGCTGTGCAGCCATCTCCTTCCCAGAGAGGGCCGGCCCCCTAATCACTACAGAGCTTTTGCTCCTGCAGCTGGGACTTCAAAGGCCCCAGAAGTCATATTGTAACGCAAGCTCCAAAATAGGCATCGTTAGTCAAGGCTTGTCAAGGGGAAGGGACACCTCAGTGTGGCACAGAGGGGTGAAAGAATCCAGCCTCACCCTCAGTCCCTTTCAGAGCTTCCCCCTCCAAAGCATCGCCATTCCCAATCTGAAAATTGCACCAAGACATACATAATTCAGGGCTGTGCACTGGTCGCCCAGAGCGAGGGGACAGACGTTCATGCCCCGGCAAAGAATGTTTGTTTCAACCAAACGTTCACAGCACCAGCTGCCAACGGGAGAAGAAAAGCAGAGAGGGGGACTCGCACAGACTGACATGGGAAAGTATAAACAGTGATTACAGACTCCGAGAAAGGGCTGTTGTTGGGTGAAATCACATCATCTGATTTGGGTTTTGTTTTTGCAATTACTGGATCTAGAGAGTGGAACTGAAAAGCACATGCTGTTTCCAAGATGAGTGGGACCATGTGAGCTCATGGCGGTTTCAAGTCTGCACTTTGACATTCAAGTTGGACTCTTAAGCGTTAACAAGAGCAGGCCTCGCTTTCTGTAGGAGCTTAATTTTAAGTTCCAAAGCACAGTCTCTAGAAGCAGATGTGATCACTTGCGGTTTTGTTTGACTTTTCAGCCCAGAACTAAGATCCATAGAGTATTGATTCTGAAAGTGGAAATTCTGAAGGTGAAAAACTGAGATTGGCCTTCTTGGTCAAATCTGTGAGTTTCTCAAGGTTAAGGAGTGATGTCTCCAAGATCTTTCTTCGGTGTCAGTTCTAGTATCTTGTATATAGATGATAACCATTACATATTTTTGAAGAATAGATAAGTGCTGAAAACCCATTCTTTAGTTGTGACCTTTTAGAATAAATCAAGAAAATAATCCTGGCAGAGTTTTCTGAAGACACAGAGCGTCTCCTCAGAAGAGACCCATCTGTCATTGTGTAAAATGTCACATAAAACACTCCGTGTCAAAAGAAAATGGTAATTGGCTTGGTGTTTCACGGCCTGAGAAGGGCTGCTGGGTTGAGAGATCCTGAACTTGCAAAGAATGAATCTGAAAATGGAGTCTGAAGACTCTGTGCCCTGGTGTATCTTTGATCCAGCCGAACCTACAGAGAAGCGTGGCAAGTTCTAAATGCTGCAGAGACCGACGGCTCAGGAAATCCATGCCCATGGCTTTACTGAACATGTCACATCAAAGGGAAAAATGCCCTACTGACTGGAAAGTTCTTTTGGTGTTCAGTGTTGAGAGAGAATAGAAATGAGATTAAATTTCAGTATTTCTGGATTTGGTTAATAGATTCTCTCTCTTTTAAATGTAAGAACTTGAAGTGATTTTGTAGGAAAATTCTCCAAAAGGCGCGTCTCACAGCCATGTCTGAAGGGGAATAAAAATATAGCTGTAGATAGAAGGAGCATCGTAATCTTTAGAGAACTGGTTCCAAAAGTGGTTTTCAGCCGTGACATTCCACATGGCTGAAATTCACCAGCACAAACGCTCCCACAGGGAGGCTCTGAGTTTGTGGGCAAACCCGAGGACACTGTTTGCGCCCTGACTCCTTTCTTGGGGATTCAAAGAGGCTGAGGCAAAATGTTGGGGAATGATCCTGCAGGAATAAGTATACTAAGTTATATTTTTTAAGAAGAAGAGATACTGTGCATACGTGAGTATGTCATATTATTAACAAACTGCTTGTACCCTACTTCACAGCCGCCGATGCAGAGCTGTGTTGGTGGATGTCTGCTCTTCCCTCCTATACCTGGAGGAATCCATTCCTACTTAAGGCTCACCAGTAAGACAAAAGTCAGTGTCTGAAAGTTTCAGTTCTCATCTGTAAAAGATGTTCATTCATCATCTGTCCATATAAACTGGTTGAGGACAGTACCTGACACATGAAAGCTCAAAAATGTGACTGTGGCAGAGACAGCGGACGCTCACCAAATCCGTGTTCTCTCTTCTTCCTGCGCACACAGCTAGACTACATTTCCCAGCATCCTTTGTAGTTAGGTGTGGCCATGTACTAGTTCTAGCCAGTGGGGTGTGAGCCAGCTTGTATAGCTCACAAGACCGATGCTTAAATTTGTAGGAGTTCTGCCAGCAGGTTGATGTCACATTCCTAGCTTGAAATCAGCCATGGTGGGAATATTACACCATGGAGATCAGCGGGTACTACAGCCAGCTTTTTTTTTTTTTTGGCTCCTTTGGAGAACATTTACCAGAACACGACTGACTGGGAATGTATCTTTTTCCCCTTTGTCTCATCCCAGAGCCTCATAACCTAGTGCACTGTGTATGTGTATAACTCAGAAAGTGTGTGTGTCTGTGAATCAAGATCAGGTCTGAATAACTTCAACAGAGGAGACATTCTGAAAGGATGGAAGCTGACACCTGAGGTTAGGTGGGGCATACGGTGAAGGGGGAGAACAGTCTAATCTTTGCCCTTTGAAAACAGGGATATTTGTGGGGCTTCCCTGGTGGCACAGTGGTTAAGAATCTGCCTGCAATGCAGGGGACAAGGGTTCGATCCCTGGCCCGGGAAGATCCCACATGCCGCGGAGCAGCTAAGCTCGTGTGCCACAACTACTGAATCCCGTGTGCCTAGAGCCCGTGCTGTGCAGGAGAAGCCACAACAATGAGAAGCCTGCGCGCCACAATGAAGAGTAGCCCCCTCTCACCGCAACTAGGAAAGGCTCGTGCACAGCAACGAAGACCCAACACAGCCAAAAAAAGAAAACAAATAAGTAAAATAAATTTATTTTTTAAAAAAAAGGGATATTTGAGACGAGGGCTACATTTTTATGTCTTGGGTCTCTTGAGAAATTTCAGGTCTTCTTTTGCCCCCCTGCTTTATCCGGTTGTCACTGGTCCACCTGGCCGGTGGGTGTCTTCTGCAGCCTGGGGATCCTGCCCTCATTCCCAAGCACTCGGTAATGACAGGCACCGGGGAAAGTGTCTTATTGTCTCTGCACTCCTGTGAGGAAGGCTGACGCCAGGACAGAGGGGGCTCAGTCTGGATTCTCCCAACAGCGGACCCCGAGATGAGGATTCAAGGGCAAGTCATTTATTTGGAAGGTGATGCCGGGAAGCAGCATACGGGAGCAGGATGAAGTGAGGCAGAGGGGAAGAGGCAGCCGACACAAGGTGTGTTATCCAGCAAGTGGCCTCTGCGGGCGACTGGAGACATGGGACACAGTGTGGAACACGCATCTCAGAGCTCTCACCCCAAAGAGACAATGGCTGGGGTGTCTTATCTGTCAGCTCTCTTCGGTCAGCGACATGTCTAGGATGCCCATAACCTGTCCAGACTGCCAGCTTGTCTCTGTTCTTTCCCTAACTGGCCCCTGAGAATCTCTTTACTCTTTGCTTTGTCAGAGGTGAGCTGACTCCCCTATTCTGAGCTCTCCGTGTGGACTTCACGTGTATTGTCCTGGCGGCCCTTGACCTTGATTTTGATGTAACGTATGCACCCTGACCTCTGTTGCATTCAGTCCCTTCAGTGCCGTCACGTATAAGAAGAATGATTTGAAGAATGATTTGAATCACACTCTTAAAAATGACAGAACTGGAGAGTTCTCTTACAATCTAGCATGATTATAGTCATCTTGGATTAGATGTATATTTCATCAGAATTTCTGCCTTGTGGTAGATACAAAAATTGCCCCCCAAAGATGTCCACATCCTAATCCCTAGGACCGATTAATATTTTACCCTATGTGGCAACAGGGACTTTGCAGGTGTGATTCAGTTAAGGATCCTGAGATGCAGAGATGATCCTGGATTGTCTGAGTGGGCTCGTCAAGGTTCATGTGAGAGGGAGGCGGGAATGTCGAAGTCAGAGAGGGTGATGGGATGATGGAAACAGCTTGGAGTTATGCAGGGCCAGGAGCCGAGGAATGTGGGCAGCCCTCAGAGGCTGGAAAAGACAAGGAATGCCCATGAGACCCGTGCGGATTCTGCCCTCGAGAACTGTAGTACAGTCGTGTTGCTCTGAGTTTGTAGTAATTTGTTACAGCAGCAAGAGGAAACTAATACACCCATGTAGTCAAGTTTTAAAAATTATGTATTTTGTAAAAACTATGTATTTATTTGGCTGCGCCGGGTCTTAGCTGTGGCACGTGGGATCTTTCGTTGCGGCATGCGGGATCTTCAGTTGCGGCATGCGGGATCTTTTTTTTTTTTTTTTTTAGTTGCGGCATGCAGACTCTTAGTTGCAGCATGCATGCGGGATCTAGTTCCCCGAGCAGGGATCGAACCCGGGCCCCCTGCATTGGGAGTGCAGAGTCTTAACCACTGGACCACCAGGGAAGTCCCCCCAAATTATGTATTTTTAAATTGCCTTTGGGGGATCCAACGTAATTGTGATGTTTGGGAGTCTATTTTCAGTTAGTTTTGGGAATCAGCTCTGTGGGCTAACTGTGATCAAATCAAAGTCAGGGTTGGTGTGTCTCTGAGGTCTGCTATCACTCATTGGCTGGCTTCTCAGTGCAGAGCCCCTGACCTTGCACACAGGTAGGTTAGCCGTTGCTGGGAGGGAAATCTGCTGGTGATGGTGGCTGCCGATTGCGGTCCAGGTATTTCTGGATTAACTGCTGCTTTTGATTACCCGAACTGTTTGTGGATAATCCCTCATCCAGATAATTGAAAAGTCTCTGCCCGAACACACTCTTTTTTTGGCCACTTGGAATCCTAAGGTTTTGCAGCTCTAAGTCTCTGGTAGGGCCTTCCAAGCACCAGTAACTTTTATCTTCTCACGAAACTGGTTGGCTAATTCAGGAATGTGCTTCATTCTAGGTAATAATAGCAAATATTTCCTGAACACTTGACCAGTCAATCTCCCGGCCGAGCACTTTTTAAGATCATTATGTTTTTGAAGACTTGCTCAGAGCTGAGTCCCCCAGGGCCGCCCCCACTGTACAGACGAGGATCGGGGGCTCTGGGCAGCTCACTTAACTAGCGCATGGCAGAGCCCACCTCCGAAACCAGGCTGTCTGATTCTCGCGCCCACACTTCTAACCAGCACTGATACTGTCACCCTCTTTTTGGAAATGGCTCAAGTTTGTTCTCGGAAATAGACCTGAACTTGGCATCTCGCTTTAGCTGGTAGTGGAAGAGGCCACGAACGAATCAGGAGGCAAAGCAGCCCTCCGTGAACTGTTGCCCTTTCTCCTGGAGACACGTTGTTGTGAGGGGAGGGCCTCCCTGGGTGTGATGGATGCTGGACTTCACCACCGACGTTGCAAGGTCTCAATGTTTCGTGATCAAAATGGGTTAAAAAGTGTTCCTGCTCGTGTCCAGTGGTGGTTCAGAGAGAATGTCTAAGCAACAGAAAAGCAAGGTTCTGGCTATCCTGCATTACCACTCCCTTGATCCAGTTGCCGTCCGCGTTTGCCTGGCATGCCAGTGGTCTCGACCTGGGTTCAGTGTGTATGATGGCTGGGCAGCATTTCCGGACTCAGGAATTCCTTCCTTTTAGACTGGAAGATTCCTTCCCTTTCGATTTTAGAAACTGTAATGCTAACACGGTGGGTCTCGACCAGGGGCAGCTTTGCTCCTCATGGGACATCTGAGGTATTTTTTTTTTAACAGATCTTTATTGGAGTATAATTGCTTCACAATACTGTGTTAGTTTCTGTTGCACAACAAAGCGAATCAGCCATATGCATACGGATGTCCCCATATCCCCTCCCTCTTGCGTCTTCCTCCCACCCTCCCTATCCCACCCCTCTAGGTGGTCACAGAGCACCGAGCTGATCTCCCTGTGCTATGTGGCTGCTTTCGGGAGGTGTTTTTGATTGTCACAACTGGAGGACGGTGCTACTGGCATCTGATGGGGTGTATTAGGTTCCTGATGCTGCTGTATCAAACTCCCACAAACCAGGTGGCTTAAAATAAGGGAAATTTCTTCTCTCGCATTTCTGGAGGCCAGGAGTCCAAAAGATGTCTGCAGAGTTGGTCCCTTCTGGCGACTCTGAGGGAGAATTCAATTCAGGCCTCTGTCCTCGCTTCCGGGGACTGCCGGCGATCCTTGCGGCCGCATCACTCCAATCTCTGCGTCCAGCTTCACGGGGCCTTCCCCTCTTCCCCTGTGCCTCAAATCTCCCTTTCCTTTCTCTTGTAAGGACACCTGTTATTGGATTTAAGGCCCACCCTGAAGCCAGGATGATCTCATCTCCAGACCCTTAACTTAATTACATCTGCAAAGGCACTGTTTCCAAATAAGGTCCCAGTTACAAGTCCTGGGGGTTAGGACTTGGACATATATTTTGAGGGGGACACAGTTCAGCCCACTCCGTGAGTAGAGGCTGGGAAAGCTGAGAACCACGCTACAATGCACAGGACGGCCTCCACCACAGAGGCTGAGAAACCCCGCTCTGCCGTGAGTGAGGAGTTTGATTGTGGCAGAGGATACCTTTCAGCACGCTCCACGTCCTTCCCCAGCTGTCACGTGCGGTGTGGCCCAGCCAGGCAATGCGGTCAGATGCCAGCTGTCACCGCCCAGTTCATTTCCAGTGAGTGGAGGCCATTTGTTCCCAGCAGGTGGCCTTCAAATACCCCCTATAACCAAGGCTGGTGTGCCAGTGACAGGAAAGGTGAGAAATGAATGCAACGTCCAGAAGTGTGTGTACTCCAGTGTATGCATAATCAGGTTTGCACCTGTCTTGTGAATGAGCATTAAGAACCTCTGATTTAACAGCGTAGACGCCCAAGGCTGCCCCCTTCTCCAGCCCCCTCCTCACCGTCATGATGAATCTCTTGGGGAAAACGTGTTATGGAAATTTGTACCGGTGGTCTCAGGCTTTGTCTGTAGAGGGATAGTAAGTATTCCTGATCTTGCAGGTCAGGAGGCAAAGCGGGGCCTCTTCTGCAGGTTCTGATAGAACGAGAGAGAGAGTGCTGCCACGCGCTGCCCCATTTGCCCACGTGGCTGGTCTTGGCTGGTGGGCAAGTTGGTGTCCAGTTGCCATCCGCTGGAGCCTTCCAGAGGCCCAGTGGCCCAGTGGCCCACCCTGGGGTTGGGGCCTGATGCTGGCGGAAGCAGTGGGGGGCTGTGAGGAGGGGGCCATGCCGCCCTGCTCAGTTTCCCTCTCTGCCTCAGGGACGCCAGGCGCCAGCACACTCGTCTCTCCTCCTGAAGCGCCAAGTCATCTGAACCTGGGCGCCTGGCTGGAGGGCCCGGGCCGCTCAGCGCCCAGCAGGCACCCACAGCAGAGGCCCCGGTGTGGAGGTGGGGACCAGCACGGGCCCTGAGCAGCGGCCACTGGGCCCGGACGCAGATTCTGGGTGCAGAGCGGGGCGTAGGGGTGGAGCGTGACGCCCTGGCTGCCCTCCGGGTTCCCAGGTGCCAGCCTGCTCCAGCCACATCTGCGGGCCACACAGCACAGCGGGGTTGGAGGGGCGTGAGGACGGGGGCTGGATTTGGCCCGTGGGCCACACTTTGCCAGTTCCTGGTTTGACCTTCTGGCAGATACTCAGTCCTTTTCTGGCTTGACCAACTGTGTACCTCATTTGCAAAATCATGGGGTTGAAAGCAGTGAGGACCACCTGACACCCCTGTGCTAAGCCAGTCCTCGGGGTTTTTGTAGGTAACACACGGAGGCTCGGGAAAATGGGAGATGCAGAGCTTCCCTTAGCAAATGAGTGTGCGACCCGGGGGACCCCCAGGATCAGGGTGGTGAACAGAATGTTTTTGCCTTTTGAAGTTTAGCTTCTCCTTCTAAACCCTCAGCCATCTTATTGGAGTAAATATTCCTGGAAAAATGCAGGCGCTAGGGGTCAGATTCTATTTCATCTTGTGATTTGTAGTATAGTTTGGACAACTAATATTTTAGGAATGGTGACCGACGAATTTCTCTTGTCTTTTACTGGATAGTCGTCGAAGGCAAATATCAGAAGCAATATGTTTGGAAAGAATAAAAGAGCAGAGAATTCCGTCATCCGAAGTTGCAGATGTCATTATGAAGCGCGTGCTGTGCACACCAGCCATCTGGCCTTTGCAGTGTGGACGCGTTGGTGAAGGCAAAATGCCTTCCTAGTCAAAGCCCCAGAAAATTGTCTGCTCTCATAGTAGCGACCGCTGTCAGCAAGTATTCTTTCCTCGCTTAGAAGCTTCATTAAGATGCCTTCTCAACAATCAGCTGTCACCTCCCATTTTATTCAGCTAACCTCATACTGTATCCTCCTTCCGATGCGCACTTCCCAAGCCTCTCTAAGCCAAGTTCAACCAGGTTTGTGGAATGTCAGCTCTTTGCCCGTCCCCTCTTACATTCCTCTTTGATGCAGTTCGAGCATGATAGCAAAGCCCGGGGGACCTTTCCCGAGTCCTTAATTGTGCACAAATTCAGAACTAAGTAAATTTCGGGCCTGCCACTCGCCCACGGAAGTGATCGGCAGCCCCCAGAAACGGAGAGGTTTTTAATGGAAAAACGAGAAATCAAAGATAACAAATGAGAGATTTGAGCCTAGAAAAGAGGGCGGAAATTGGTTTTCAGCCCTCCAAGCCGCACTCCTGCCCCAGTCAATCGTCGTTAGTGACCTGATTGGTGCTGACGGGGAGCTGTCTTGGAGGGAGGCTCGACGCTTAGAGGTGTGGCTGAAGGTGCCGAGATGGCTCGCTGTCGCCCCCTCATCCCCATTCCTGTGATGCCCGGACGGAGGGAGTCCGTCTGTGAGGAAAGGGACAGTCAGTGAGGGTTCTGCTGCCTCCTGGGTCCTTCTTTATCTTCTGCAGCACCTGAAATTTTGCTGTTGAGGTTTCCTCTGGGCCCGTGTAACATGCCTGTCATGTCGGGGAAACAGTGAGCACTGGCCTTCTCCAGCCCGTAAATATGGGCTTGCGGGCTCCAGCCTTGACCTTCCCCTCTGTCAAGCTGTTTCAGCGACCTCATCCAGGCTCTCGGTTTTGACCATCTCTCCCCAATATCTGGCCTTGCCCTATCTCCAGGACTCCAGATTGGCTTCTGTACCTTCCTGATCGGGTGCACCCGGAGGTCCCCCAGGCACTTCAAACTCAACGTGCTGTCTATAAGAGACACACTTTAGATGCAGAACACCGAAAGCTTGCAAGGTTTGGCATCTGCTCGTATGTGGGAGGAGAGGGATGAGAAGGAGTCAGTGATGACACTTTGTCTTCCTAGAGCTGACTGGGAGCGTGGAGAGGTATTGGGAAGGTGGGCATGGTGGTGATTAATGGGGGTGATGAGTGACTTAGAAGAGGAGAATAAGGTTGTGGTGGGTGAGTTCTTTTTCGGTTGCAAATTACAAAGACTCAACTCAAACTAGCTTAAACACGCGCACACATACAACAAAGAAAGGAAAAAAAAAGAAACTTGATAATTTTATTGACTCAAGGAATTGAGAAGGCCAAGGGAGTGGTTTCAGGAACAGCTGGATCCAGGTGCTCAAATAGCATTATCTGTCATAGGCTGGGTTCCTCCACAAAAGAACCTAAGACAAAGGCTTGTGTCCTGGTAGTCTATTTGGGAGCAGCATTGGAAAGGGAAGGTGGGAGACCTAAGCAAAAGATGCCTGAACAAGTTGCCTGGCATTATGGGAAACTGGAGCTCAAGCTGTGGGATCTTCAGGAGATCCTTCCAGGGCATCTCAGGACTGTCCTTCCCGGAGACAGAAGGGGGAAGCATGGATTCATCGGCTCTGTCCTGCAGGCATCAAGCGTGGCCCATGGGTGTGGACTCCTCCCACATTGATGGCTGGCACGTGCGAGCGCTGAGCAGCTTCCACAGGTGCCCCACCAGAGAGAAGTCTCTGGGGAGAAAGTGAATTCGCTGCGGCCACAGGGAAGTCCTAGGGTAGCACATAGCATCAGGTCGTGCCTGCACGAGCCTGGTCGAAGCCTGCGTGAAATTGATCTCGGCAGCAGTGGAGTAAGGGCAGAGGCCAAGAGGATTGGAAGTGGCTCAGACAGGGGTCTCCCTCACCATCAGTGTGTCTCCATCTCCCTGTCTCTTGTGCCATCTCTTGACTGTGTGCATCTGCCTGATCCTCAGACAGGCTTATCCACATGGTGATAAGATGCGCCCCCCCCGAGAAGCGACAAGCTGTCATGGTCCTTAGAGTTCATCACTGCAGAGAAAGAGAGAGACCCTCTCCGCCTTCTGCCTGATGTCCAAAAACTGATTCTGATCATCCCTCCATGGGGCGTGTGCTCATCCCCGTGACCAAGAAAGCAAAGGGTCTCAACTCCTTGCCCTGCTGGAGTTGCGTGGTGCTGGCGTGGGGCTGTTTCCCAGTGGAGAGGTGGCTGGCTCTGGCAGACGCACAGATGTGCTGTCCAGGTCTTTCTTCCAGCTTCAAGCAAAAGCTGGTTGCCGAGCTGGCTGGCCGCTGAGTATGTGTTTGGCCAACTGCCTTCGCTTTGGAGCCAGGGTCATGCTCTTCTAAGGGCAGTCCCTGGCCGAGGCCTGAACAAGGCAAGGCTACAGAGTCCCAAGCCATTTCTTCCCAATGCAGGCTCCTCTAAGGGTGGTTTTTGCTCTGGACCTCCCAGTTGTGTTGATGGAGAAATTGTCGGGTCAGCATCATAGTCTGGCATCTTCTGCCCGATTCCTCTTCCTCCCTTTTTTCCCTCAGGCGTTTCTCTCCAATACATCTTTCGCATTCCTAACTACATCTCGGTGCCTGCTTCCTGGAGAACTCAGCTGGCACACGGGCAGAGGAAGAAGTAACCGACGTTCACCCAGGGGGTGAGAGACCTTGAAGGATGAAAGGACGGAGGAGGGAGGCGAGAACCCCAAGCTTTGAGTGGGTACAACAAAGGGCTCCCAATCACCACCTCGTTGGTGCTTCTTTTCAAAACCACTTCCAAACTACCTCTCTGAAACTGGCCCTAGAAATACAAGGCAGACCTGGATTTGAAAACTATGCTTTAGCTTTGGGCAGCCCAACAACTGCAGGGCCTGCACTTTCGTGAGGCCATGGGTTCCGTCAAGCCGGGGCAATGAACACAGAGCAGGGAGACAGCCTGCTCTCCCACACTCTTCAGGGCAGCCCATGCAGCCAAGGCCCCTTCTCCTGGAGGCATTGACCTTGGTCAGAAGCTGATGTAGGACCACACGAATTCCAAAGACTACCTGCCATTTGAGTTGCCTTCTGCCCGCAGGCATATGATGGAAGGGGATGAGTTCTTTTGTTTGGGGGTTGGCTTTAGCCTTGCTAAACTGGAAATCCAAGGTCCAAGGGAGAGTAAGGAAACAGGTTATTACCCTAGACTTGAGTGTCATCATTTCTCTGAGACCACTCTGTCTAGTGTGTCTCCAGAAACCTGGTTTGCATGTCATTGGCCTTGGGTTTACAAACTGGGAGTGAATTTTATGGGAAGGTGGCACATAGAATTATGGGTCTATAAATGGCCATCTGAAGCCAGCCAAGTAAAAGGCATGAATTCCAGGTCACATGGTCTGAAGAAACTGAGCTGCAATCGCTGTTATTTTCACTGGCAGGCAAATAAAAATGAACAAAATCCTTATTTTTCTGAGTGTATGAGAATCATAATACATTCCCGTAGTGACTTCTCATGACCTGCATTCAAGAGAACAAAATAGAAGGTCTGGTTCACCCATCTGACTTCTAATCACCGAGATTTGATATGAATACAAATAATGATGGTCTTCTGTGGAACCTTTGTCTTGGAAATCCAGTATGCGTCACTGGCAGTGTCCTAAAACTTTTCCCATGGCCCCAAAGGGCAAATTTAAGGCAAATGCTATTACAAGCATGTCTGTAGCTGGATAAATTTAACAAGCAAAGGGCTATATAATTACTACTTTGCAATTTAAAGAATTGAGCTCTTTTTTGTCCATTCCTGTTAAATCATGAACTACAACAAAGGTGAGTGGCTTCGTTGTACTGAGTCCCTGTGGGTGCATCCAGGAAGAAGTCTTCACAGGTGCAGCTGAAGACAGGAGAGAGATGAGGTGAGGTGATGGGCTGACAGTTTAGGCAATGCAGGGGCTCACCATGTTCTGGGTTTTCAAAGACAGAAAGTCTATTTTATCAATGTCGTCAGAGATGTTGGGCTCTTGGGAATTGACTCAAGCTAGCCAATCACCTAAGAGACTGAGGGATAACACAGAACACAGATGCAAGCTCTAACCGGGTGCCGGGCTGGAGTATTTGTGCCAACCATCCTGATGCCTTCTGTCCTGGTGTCCAGACATCTGGGGAGTTGGCTTAGAAATGAGAAGACTGGGTGGATGACAAGGACTTAGGATCAAGGCTGGTGGATGGTCAAGGCTACTCCATCCAGGTCACGGTGACTCTGTTAAACCACTCAACTCTCTCTCTCCCTAGTATTTATCTCTAAGAATGAGAGAGTTTGTATTTGTCAGATTCAGTGCTGGCTTCTCCCTCCTGGATAAACCCTACCATGTTTTGCTTCTATTATACACATGTTTCTAGTCTACAGGTAGACCAGTATCATCTCACCTTAAAAAAAAAGAGCCTTTCTTTAGAAAGAATATAACACAATGGAATAGTTTACAATCGCCTTCTAGACCTGCCTCTCTAAGTTGAGGCTGGTGTAATTCTGATCTTACCAGGATAGGGGCAACTTCTTACTAGTCCTCATTATCTCATTGGTTTTTGAAAGTGTTGGGATGGACATTTCAAAACACAAAGAGACAGGCAAACAAACACAAGAAGAGTTTTTCTTTCATTTCTTTTTTCCATGACAGTATCAAGTAATAATCACACATTAACCACACTGGGATTTTTAGCCCCATATCGGTGAGATTTTCTTTATCTTTCAAATGTTGGAACTTGGGGTGCTCATCCCAAGACGGTGGACAGGGCAAACGGAGGCATGCCTGTAGCCAAGCTTGGCTGGTATGACAAAGTGACTTTATTTCATCTGGGGCAGAAATGATGAGAGCTGGTGTTTTCTGCTTATGATTTACTCTTCTCATTGGAAGGTTTCCTCTCATAATATCATTAAGATAGCAAGTCACAATTTTGGAAGAGGAAGCTCTATCTCAGGAATTTTATACTTGTATCTGCAATTCTCTTCCCTTTCTGCAGCGTGTCTAAATTATATTTGGGGTTGAAGCAAGAGTCTGGCAGCACCTTGCCTTATTGACAAAAGTGTCAGTTTAGGCATCCCTTCTTTCCCAGGCGAAGGAAAAATGGACACACTGCCAGTGACCGGAAGCCCCAGTGCCTGTTAATCTCCAGATTAACCAATGATTTTCCAGAGCCTCAAGGTCTTCATGGAGCTCTGGATATCTCCCCGACTCTTCAGTCACCCATTTACACACGTGCTCCTGATTCCTAATTGCATTCATGATATGTGAATGTTGCCTGTTTAATTTTCTAAAAATAATTTTATTTCTCTTATATGGCGAAGATGGTTAGTCATCAAATTTACAGTGTGCTCCCCTATATTTCCCAGCCTTTTGGGAACTGGGGGCCATCTGACAACTTCTAGTGAGGGAACTGTGTGTGGAAATGGCATGTGTTACTTCTGGGCCAGGGAAGTGAAGGATTGGCCCATAAGTGACACATTCCTCTCTTTCCCAAGCATGGCAACCCAGGAAGTCACACATTATGACGGCAGCATCACCAGATGGAGGAAGCTTGGATCCCTGAGTCACCAGATGGAAGTGAGCCCTGGCCAACTTGCATTGGACTTCACGTAAGTAAGAAGTAAATTTATGTTGTGCTCAGCCTTTGAGATATTTATTACTGCAGCATAGCCAATCCTATACTGACTAAACTGAATTTCCACCTTCTTGGAAAAATATACACTGTCTTCTCTGTGAACTGGTTACAAATATATTAAAAGTATGGCGATCTCAGCCTCAAATATCTGAAGTATCAGAATAGGCTAGGTGGAGAAACCTTCTGGTCAGACTCCCTTAGGACTCAAACTAAAAATGTAAACAAAAATGAACAGGCAAATACAAACCCAAGTTTTCTGCTCAAATAATCTCTTCTTCTAAACTACCCAGGACCCTAGAAGTTCTGTGGTTTGTCAATGCAGAACTGCAGAACACTACCTCTTCAGGAATATTAAGTTATTTTCAAGATGGGTACAGTTGGCTTGAAAGTAGTATTGAGGAGTGTCCCTGGTGGGGCAGGGATTGGAGGGGACTATGGGAATTTGTGCATTTGCCAGTGTTTTCTGTATTCCTGTCCCTTATCTTCTGGCATTCATTCTTTAGTTACTGGGCTAAATTTGACTATCTGATAGGTAGACAATGCATGGGCTTAGGATACTCGTAACACACACACACACACATGCACACACACACACACACACACACACCATTCGGTGGGGGGGGGAGATTAGATGTTTTGAAAAAATAGCAAACTTGTAATCATGGGAAAATCAGAAACTTGTTGGACTTCCTTACATTTATTCTTTTGGGCTCAGTATTGTTTTGTTTTGTTTTTTAATTAATTAATTAATTTATTTATTTATGACTGTGTTGGGTCTTCCTTTCTGTGCGAGGGCTTTCTCTAGTTGTGGTGAGCGGGGGCCACTCACTGTTGCGGCCTCTCTTGTTGCGGAGCACAGGCTCCAGACACGCAGGCTCAGTAGTTGTGGCTCATGGGCCTAGTTGCTCTGTGGCATGTGGGATCTTCCCAGACCAGGGCTCGAACCCATGTCCCCTGCATTGACAGGCAGACTCTCAACCACTGCGCCACCAGGGAAGCACCTCAGTATTATTTTTATTTAGGTTGACATCGGGAAAGGGGGTTGGATATGGATGGAGTTTCTGTCATATCTTTCAGAGCTTAGGGCCTCTAAAGCTCTTCACAGGACCCGACTTAGATATTTCTTCAGAATTATATCGTGTATCCAATTCTTCTCAAATGGCTGCTAACAGGCATTAAATGCAAATTAACCATTTTTTCAATAACAGAGGGTATTTACATTTCAGAAACCAAGGGATGGGTTAGTAAGAGTTTGTGGCAGAGCCTGACTAGTTGATCTCCAAACTGTTTTCCTTTCTTTCTAGGGCACAAACTTGACAACATTTCCCAGATTCCTTGTAGTTTGATGAAGTGTTTGTTAAGCCATCTCCAGGCCTGGCCCATCAAGAGTTTCCTTGTTATTTCCCATACTTTCTCTTTCCCTGAGGGATGACCTAATGCAGAGCATGTAGTGGAGGCCCTCAAGACCCCCAGGGATGTTAGAGCCATTAGGTGGAAGGAACCTGGGTCCTAGAATAACTGTGTAGAGCAGAGCCTGCCTGATGGGCTGCATTGAACTGTGATATGCATGAGAAATGAACCTTTAAATTAATGTGAGACCTCTGACATCTGGGAGGTGTTTGCTGCAGTAGTGAACCTACCTGACTAATACAAACCTCTTAGCCAGTCACAGTTTATTCTTCCCTAAGAAATGTGCACTGTATGAAGCCCTTTAGGACCCTGAACACCTCTGCTAAAGCTCAAGGGTTTGAGGATTACCACAAAGCGTTCCCACCTTTGTGAAGAGTTTCCAGATGCATCCTTCCAAAATCAGTGTTGATTATTTCCTCTTACCTGACAACATGACAACAAATTTTTACCTGTCTGATGTCACCTGTCGCACAGTACTGAAGTTCACTGTTAATGATGTAACTTGACAACCTTAGGCAAAAGGGGGAATTTCTTTCCTATGAGGAAGTGGGGTAAACAGTCTCCAAAGATGGGCACCATCAATTCCTCTCCTCCCTGTACACACATGCTCCACCCAGCAAGGGCGGCATCTGTTTCCCCTCCCCTGGTATCTGAACTGTGGCCTTGTGACTTGCTTTGCCCAATGGAACGTCAGGGATATGACATTCTAGGACTTCTGAGCCCAGGCCTTAAAAGGAGTGGCAGCTTTAAGGTCCTCCCTCTGGGAAGCCAGCTGCCATTTGAGAGGTCTCACTATCCTGAGACCCCCATGCTGTGAGGAAGCCCAAGGCGACCACGTGGAGAGCCCACTTAGGCACCAGATGTGAGTGAAGGCTTTGCGACCCCTCCAGCCAGCTCAGATGCCCACTGAATACAGCCGAGTGAGTGACTCTAGCCAAGGCCAGAAGAACCACCAGCTGAGCCCAGTCAACTCACAGATTCGTGTGGAAAAAATAAATCGTTGCTGGTTTAAGCCAAGTTTGGAGTGGCTTGTTACA